>NC_045765.1:37884004-38505879 GCF_008692025.1 Phocoena sinus
ATCTTTCCAAGAGAAAATTATGCAGCTCAAAAAGTTAGTCATTAATGTAATGGTCTGAATCTACAATGAGAAAAAGACTGAAGCTGACATGATTTTTATATTTGATATTACAGCTTTTGAAGTTGAGAAGTAATTACGTGTGTTAATATTACATCCATTCGATATTCAGTGAATTTTTTTATGACTCTTTCTTAATTAGTCTTCCCTTTCCTCCCTCTCTGTTCACAGTACAAGCAAATAGTCCTGTAATTGATCAGGGGTGATTTGAAAAGAATGCAGTTAGGAATCAGAAAGATCTGGGTTTGAATTTAGACTCATGCTTAACTTCAGACATTTAGCAAATAAACAAGACACATAATAACTAATGCCTGTTGAAAATGTGATATTGTATCAAGCACCATGATAAGGTTTCATACATGTTATTCCACTGAAACCTCACGAAACTTTCTGGGATGTGACATATTCTTATGTCCATTTCAGAGATGAAGAAACTGAGACTCTTAACGTAGATGCTGAGCTCCCCGTGCAGGGCTGCTTGTGCACAGCAGACTAGCCCTTGAAGACACCGTTCCCTTTCATCTCTGTACTTTGGGAGCTTATGGCGAAGATGGAGGTGGGGTGCCGAAATGGGGGTGGGGGGAGTAATAACTTTTACTGCCTCACAAATCATACTACTTTCTCTAACACCCACCTTATGTCTTAATAGGCTAGGGCTACTGTGTATCCCATGCTTCTTCCCTACCTATAACCCCCCAAGGACCAAGTAACCGAAAGCATCAGAAAAGCAGTAACAAACGTCTGTCTGCTCTTCCCTCCTCAGCAGAATCCAGCAGATCCAGAGTGCTGGAAAGAATTACAAAAGCAAGAAAGCCACAGCCACTGCCCTTGACTTCAAAATACAGACACACTGGAGAGACACCACATACAAATCACAAGACGTCAGGCCACTGTCCTCACTGTTTCAATTCCCCTGGCAAACCTGGGGCTCTCAGATGCAGATTGCTGAATCACTGCATTCCTGGAAGATCTTTGAGTGCTTGTGCTTTGATATTTGATAATAATGATAGCATTATAAAGATCAAATAAGTTTACACATTTAAACTTACATTACAGGGTCGAGAAGGTATTTAATATCATCAACATTATCCCTATTGTTGTTGTTGCCTTTTGAGGCTGAGGAAGATTTGGACAAATGAAGAAGACTTTTCAGGGAGATAGAGCAGAGAAAATAAAGACTTATAAGGATTTGTCATAAGACACCTATAGTAATCAATTAATTCAATTCTTTAGTTAATTTACTATTTTAGCCAACAAATATTTATTGAGCATCTACTATGCTCCAAACACTGTGCTAAGCACTGAACAAGGAGATAAAACAATTCAGAGTCCTATACTCAAAGAGCTTAATAATCTTGGGAAGACAGACATTAAATAAATTCAATCGACAAATTAATACATGATTACTAATTGTGATTGATAAGTACTGTAAAGGGAAATAGCTTGGGTTTATGAGAAAAAAATAACAAGGGAGCAAACTTATAATGGATGAGCATTCAGACAGGTCAAGACTAAGCAGAAGGTTTAGGAGTTGAAACTTGAAGGGCAAGCAGGAGTGTGGGACAGTGAACTGGGGGAAGAGTGTTAGAGGCTTATGGAACGGCCTGTGCAAAGTTGCCAGGTCAGGAAGGCAGAATCACTGGAAGGTGGGAAAGGGAGAGGTAATCGTCTGCTGGACTCTCAGCAGGCCTGCCATCTTGCCCTCACCTCATACACCAAGGTTCTGTGGATTTGGTCTTCTCTCCAGACAGCAAGCAAGCTCTGTGGTCTTTCATGTTCTTAGAGGACCAGACAGAACACAAACTCCCCAAGGCACCTGCTTACTGTCTGCTCTACTGACTTTGAATGTATAATTGCAAACTAAGAAAAGCACTGTGAACAGGGAGTGCCCATCAGATTTCTGCTGACCCATTCCTAGCTCTCACTGTCTTGGCATGGAATGTTTATCTGCATTTGATCTTTTTTTTTCGGTACGTGGGTCTCTCACTGTTGTGGCCTCTCCCATTGCGGAGCACAGGCTCCGGACACGCAGGCTCAGCGGCCATGGCTCAAGGACCCAGCCGCTCCGCGGCATGTGGGATCCTCCCAGACCGGGGCACGAACCTGTGTCCCCTGCACCAGCAGGCAGACTCTCAACCACTGAGCCACCAGGGAAGCCAGGTATTGATCTTTAATTGCCAGCACCGACCAATACTGCCTCCCAGTCTCCTTCCTGTGCCTGGTGAGCAGGGAGACGCCTGTGGATAAGGGAGCCAAATAGTTAAAGAAATGTTTCCATAGATTCTCAACTTTCCATACAAAGACACAGTCACTTCCCAAATGATCTATTTGTAATTCTGGATTTTCTTTACAATTCAGAGACAAACTGGGAGACAATCTCTCTTCCTCATCCTCTGTCACTTTTTAGAAAACACTTTAAAGGATTATAAAACTCCCAAATCCTTACGATCAATGGGTAGAGGGTCAGAAGCTTGAGTAAACTTGTAAGGAAGAAGGACTTGTAACAAGTAGCAGAGTGGTAAAGGGTGGCTGTTTTGCTCTTTTTAAAAAAATACCAATAGATAATATTGTTTTAATTGAGATATAACTGACACATAATGAAGGGGTGACTATTTTATTTTGCCAGATGGGCTGTGGAGTGGCTCAGTGGGGAGGGCTGCAGGGTATGGAGAACATCTGGGACCCCAAATAGCAACAATACCACAACCTTGAACTTTGGACCACTTAAACACATCTTTGTTCTCTCTCTCTTTTTTTTTAATTGCACATGTAATGTGTGAGTACACTCTTGTTTTAAAAGATTTGGACAATCTAGGAGTAACCAGCATAAAATGTGAAATTACCTCCTTTCCTGTTCCATCCCCATCATTCCCACTCCTCACTTGGAGTGGGAACTCCTTTTTATACATTGTCATACCTACATGTGTACATGTACACATACATCTTGGATAAAAATGTACCTTTCTTGTTATGTCTGAGATCGTTTACCTCTAAGTACATGGAGATTTATCACGTTTGTAATGGCGGCATAGAATAGAGGTGGATACAATTGCTGAATAGAGTCCTGGGACTGGCCCAGGGCAGAGACAATAATAGAGCCAGAGAGAGCGGAAAGGGATTGGCCAGTGAGTGACAAGAATTCATGTTCTTTATATTTTCTTCCATCTTTATTAGACTAAGTTGTATCAGAATAATAATAGCTCCATTTTAGTCAGTGAGCCAAGACAAAGTGCTAAGAGCTTTGCATACTGACTATCCTTTAAACATTTACGACCACTGTAAAAGGTAGGTGCTCTTATTATTCCCATTTTATAGATGGTGAAACTGAGGCTCATTTTAGGAATTAATTAACTTGCTCGAAGTCACACAGCAAGGAAGTGATGGAGACATTAGTCTCAAGTAAGTCTTCCTGACTCCTCTATCCATGCTCTTAACCACGACACTTTACGCCTTCTCTATAATCATATCCAGGCCATTGGGACTTTTTTAAAAAGTGGCTTTTCATTCTAGTCTCCAAAGACTGTTTCAAGCAGGTGAAGCTACCAACCTGACTGGTTTATTTCCTTGCTGGCATGGCCCACAGTCCTTTGCATTCTGCAAACACAAGCATCCCCACGGCTGTCCTTATGGTCTCCCATCCCTCGTGATTCTGCAGGGAGATGCCCAGCCAGCTTGTAAGCACCAGGCAGGCGCCCTCATCTCTGGGAAAGGTGATCCGAGATGAGGTGCTGGCGGTCAGCATGTGGCTGAGGCAGTAACACGCCCGCCAAATGCAGTTATTGGAAACTGCACTCATTAGAATACTGTAATTGGTTCCCGCAGGGCATTCGAGGTTAATGCCACAGAGGAGACAGAAGAGGAGGGGCTGAGGGGGAGTGCACTGTATGGATTTTGTTTTCTTTTCTACCTTTTCTCCTCCAGGAGGGGGCTTCAACCAGCCTGGCTCACAGTGGGGCTGGGGAAGGCAGCCTAGGTATATGGCAGAGCCGGAGTCTTCTGACCTGCGCTCCCCATCCCCCTTCCTGCTCTGCTTCCCCATTAGAGCTCTCTTTCTCTCCTCCACCCTTCATTAGGAGCCTGTGGGCCTCATTCCACCTCTTTTTGCCAGAGATGAAAGCTACTGATTAGCAGATTGAAAGAAAAGTGTTGGAACTTGATGCAAACCCCTCCCAGACTGAATGTGGCAAGTAGGACTCTTCAAAGAACCGAAGGCAAAGGGCAATGCTTAGTCCATAGCCTTATGACCTAAAAGGGGAACCTGCAGGCATCAGTGAACTTCCAAGTCACCATTTAGATAACACACAACACTTTGCTACCCACATGTAAAGCTGGACATGACAATCAGGGTGCTAGGGTGTTCCCGATCTTTAGTATGAAGAAAGGAAGGGAGGCAACTCCCCACGGGGTTGAATTCTCTTTCTGAACAGTCTTAGCATTAGGAGGTCAACACAAAATATGACTTCCTGATACCAAATTCAGCATTCTCAGTATGCCCTACCGTGCCTTTCTGAAAAACTTGGCAGAGGGGATTATGAATTTCATACTCAGAAGTCAGGAAACTTCTGGGGGCGCTGGATATATTCTATATCTTGATCTGGGTGTGATTCCACGGTTTTAATTAAGCATGGTAAAATTTATCTAACCATGCACTTAAGTCTGGTGCATGTCGTGATTCATGGATATCTCAATTTTAGGAAGTAAAAAATATTTTGTCGATTGTCAAAAACATTGGTCTCAAAATTCTACCTGTAGACCATTATTTTCCTGAAGCTCTCTCTGTTCGCTGACAATTGCCTACTTCTAACTAGCCAAATCCTGTGCTTTATTAAGGGCTAGGTGAAGACAAACTTAAAAAAAAAAAAAAAAAAAAAAAAAAAAAACCATCACCACCAACAAAAACCTACCTTAATTGCCCAAACTAGATCAATACTTTTTGAACCCCTTACAGGACCTGCTGTCAGAACCAGAGGCAGGTCCAGAGTTATGGGATTTGAGGCATATACAATACGCGGAATCCTTTATCAAATAATGAATACAAAATTATGAATACACATTTAGGTTACAAAAAGGAGACTGGAGATTTCAGTCCCTTTTTTATCCTGTGATCTCTTTAAGCAATTGATCAGCTATGTTCATATAAAACTGCTACCTGTTAGCAACTCAGCTTCTTCTCTGCACCTAGAACTCTCATCAGCTCCCAAGCCACCTCCAGAGAGCATATAGGTCAGGCAAGTGAGAGGAACTCCCTGAAGCTCAAACTTCATTGCCTTTGCGTAAATCTGTTTCAGTTCAGCACCTACATATGAGCATTTCGGTTCAGCATAGTTTGTGTTGAAGTTTCTCTGTTTCATGCACACACAGCAGCTACCCCAGGTGGACTACGAAATCCTGCAGTGCAAAACCACATTGCTTTCCTGCCTCTTAGACTGTACACATCAGTGTCCTTTATAGGACAGGCTCTCCACGCTGTTGAAAACAATGTTTTCTGGGGCGGGAAAGGGAGTCCCAAAGACAGGCGGTATTGATAATGATAAGTCATTAGTTGGATTAAGTAGGTGCTTTCCATGCTCCCGCTATCCAGGTCCTGAATATTCACCCAGCCCTACACGGAGCCCAACATCCCTAAAAAATGGGTTTGACTGAAAATTAACCTCAGGCCATATGGAGAGTTAGAGATGGTCTGGCTTGGCTCAGACAGGTCAGGTCATTTCCCTAGCCTGGCTTCTCTTCTACATGACATGAAGGATGTCACAGAAAAGAATGAAGAAAAGAAGAAATGATGGAAAGAGAGAAGGAAGAGAAAAAGGAAGAGAGAAGACGAGGAAGAAAGGAAGGGTCTTATAAAAACAAAAAAGTAGAAGATTAATGGAAAAAGAATACTTAATAAAGCTCTCTTGGGCTCACACTCTTTTTTTTTTTTTTTTTTTTTTTTTTGAGGCTGCTGTATTAAATTAAAGTCATACATAGGTTTCAAAGGAAATCACATTTCTGCAGTCTGGTGAGCCCACCTGACAATGCACGCTAACAGAATTGTAAATGTAAAGGGTAATGCTTGTCAGTGCCTGACAGTTCTAAATGGCCTTTTAGTTCAGTACGCAGAGCTGTCATAAAAAAACATAAAAATGCATATGCAGACAGCTGAAACTGCTATGCACATCATTATCTGCAAATGGTATAAGTATCCTGAACAAAAGGCCTTCCAGTTTAAGGACATGCATAAGACATTTCTCTGCCTCCAGCTTTAAAACAAAGTGCTGTCAAGAAAACAAGATTCCCAGTGCCAGAACTGAGGTTTTTCTGTCAATCAGCGAGGTGCTACATTTGTACATATTTTTCTGACCCTGCATATAAGAGGAACATTCTTAACAGATGTGTATTTAACTTGTGGCAGCTACATCTGTTTCTTCTGCATTTTCCTTCTTATTTCTTTATCACTGTTCTAACAGACCACAGCCAAGGGGCGTTTTATTGTGTTATTCATCCTACGCTATCTTTGCTTTTTCCTCGCATTTCCTGTATCTCCTCTTTTTCTAAAATCTTTCTTTTTCTTCAGAAAGGCCAAAGGAGCCCACGTTTGGACCGATGGTGATCACACTGGTGGAGATGTTTGTCTTTCCTTCTCTAAGCAGTGGCATATCTGCCCTTTAAGACTGAAAGTTGCTTAAGAGCAAAAGCAATTTTTACAACATAATTATTCTGAAACCTAGTTGCATGTCAGAATCACATGAAGAACTTTGTAAAATTCTCATTTCCTGGAATCCCCCAAACTGATCCTCTGAATCAGTCTCTAGGGTTGGGGCCAGGACATTTGTATGTTTAACAAACACCCTGGTGGTTACCAGTTTTTCTTTCTTTTAAAGTTTTTTAAAAAGTAAATTATTTTTTTTGGCCACACTGTGTGGTTTTTGTGGGGTCTTAGTTCCCTGACCAAGGTTCAAACCCAGGCCCTCGGCAGTGACAGCACAGAGTCTAACCACTGGACCACCAGGGAATTCCCACCAGTTTTTCTCTCATTCAAGCCTGCATCAGACCAACATATATTGGGCATCCACCCTGTGGCAGTTGCTCTTCTAAGCACATGATATAGATGTGAACAAAAAGACAAATTCCCCAACCTCAAACAGTGTGCATTCTATTCAGTGAATCAGGCCGGTAAGCATCTAAACAAATATGCAAATTCATTAGGTACAGAGAGTGACAAGTATCTGACAAACATAAAACAGGGCAATGGAACAGAGAGTGGTGTGACCAGCGTGAACAGTTCACGTGTGGAGGTCAGGAAAGTTCCTTCTGAGGAGCTGATGTATGAATCTAAGACCTGAATAATGAGGAGTCAGCCATGAGAAGATATAGGGGAGAACATTACCTCAGTTTAGTCTTTCAAACAGAATGGAAATTATTACCATGAACTTATAAGGAAATGGAGGCTTAGAGAAATCAATAACTTGCCCCAAATCACAGAGCTAGGAAGTAACCAAACTGAGATTCATACTCAAGTAAGACACAGGTGAATCAACTCCAAGTCTTACTCTTGTTTCCACACCTCTTCAAACCCTGCCCAAACTTTGGGGTCAACCTGAAGTACAATCCTTCCTTCCATCACCTAAGGTGCATCCATCAATGCATCTATCCGTTGTCTATCCATCCAATACATATGAAGGTTGTAGTCCAATAGAGGTCTGTGGAGGACATTCTACAACAATTTCCCTAATAAAGCTCAACGTCAACTCCATTATTTCTGAATTCTTAGGATTTGGACCACAAAAACTGATTTCCAATCATGCCGCGTAGGTAGAAAGACCTAAATAAGACTTTAAGTTTCTTAGGGCAGGGGCCATATTTTACAACTGTACTGTTTCTGGAACATTGAGGACATTCTTCAATCTTTTTCATGAGTTTTTAGTTGAAGTCTTAAAATCTCCAGATGAATTTCAAAGAGAGACAATGACCTTTAATAATGATTTTCCTCCAATGACCAGTGACTGCCTCATTGTTGGAGGTAAACTGGAGCACAGGACGTGGAAGGAAATATAGCCATTTGGCTGAAAATGTGGGCCCTGGACTCGGAGATCTACTAGCTATGATAGTGGACAAACCATGAAGCCTTGGTTCACTCAACTTAAAAATGGGGATAATAATAAGACTTACATGAGAGAGTTATTGTGAGGATTAAATGAGATAATGTATGATGCTTAATACAGTGTAGTATATAGTAGGCACTTAATAAATGCTATTAATTGTTATTATGATGATTATTACCTTCCATTTCATTATTAGAGTAAGGCACTGCTATGGGAAAAACTGGAGCAATCACCAGAGCTCTGACCATCACTGTTTCCTCTTACCTTGAGAGACATAGAAAGTATATCCCCTCTTACAGCAAAAATGCCCTGTTACCCTATGGAGCCCTTCCTCAGGAAGGCATTTTTTATACTATGCTTTCCTCCTGTATTTCCTTCTAAGAGAACTTAGGTCTTCTAGGTATTATAAAAAATAATGCTCTCCTGCTCCATCTCCTGGGATTTCACTCTTGCTAAGAGCAATTGCTTTTTATTGAATATGTGATTTTGTTGCTATGGAAAATATATTGTGATATGAGACCCTGGGACCAAGGTTACTTGGGATGGGCTTGGACTGGTGAGCATAGAGTCCTTACTTTGCACAGTGCCAACGTTGGCTGTAGTAGGAACTGCATTGTCAACCCCATTAAGTTCTTTTGGAGGGGGTATGGTTAATAAAAAGAATGACTTTGCTGTGTAGAACTGTAAAAAGAATTAGAAATGAAGTAACGTAAGAGGTCTCATGTGATGGCATATATAGCATACATAATTTTTATTTGCAAGTAGGAAAGAAAAATTAACAAGATAATAGGAATTTATAAAATTTACCATACAGGTTGGATGGGTTCTTGTGAAATTTTTCATAATTTTAACTGTGTGAAAAAAAATGCCTGAATTATATATAATTTAAAGTATATACACATGTATATATGCACATATGTATAATTTAAGCATATATATTATATAGAGAATCAAAAGGGGCATCAGAAGTCATCAGTATAATCTTTTCAGGGAGAAATCCATCCCATGGTATTTCCACTGTTGGTCTGAATTAATTACCTCATATGATGGGCGACTCACTATCTTCAGAGGCAGCTCTATTGAAAAAGTTCTACACTTTAATCTGACATCTAAATCTGCCTCTTGGTAACTTTCACCTTGGCCTTTTAGAACATGAAGAACAAGACTATCCCATTTTTTTGATAAAATGTTACAGCAGAAAAGAGGCTTAGCATCTCATTACTGAGGCTTCTCATTTTGCAGTTAAGAAAACTGAGTGCTCCTTTTTCTATATGGCTTCCCCTCCAAGTATGTGAAGAAATATTGTTTTCCTTACTGCACAAGTTGAGCTTGAAGTGGGTGTGAATTTCATGCAACCAGTTGTCAGTTAGAGTTCCAAGCTGGAACTCAGAAGAGAGGATTGGGACAGCACAACTGAATCAATAGTCATTGCTATATTTCTTGGTAATTAAACTCATGGAAATTATGGAGAGTTTCCAAGAAGAGAAGATGAGAAAACAAGGGGGGCAGGATAAAATCCTGAGGTCCTTCCATTTTTATATCACCATGAAAGCTAGTTTTGTTACCTGTCATAATACTGCAGATTAGATGTAACTGAGACCCCTCCCCCCGCCCCCCCCCCATGGCTCAGGCTTTTCTGTGTGACATTCAAAGATAAAACTGTTAAACACCAAAAATCTTGAAAAATAATGTAAAAGGGGTTTCTTTAAAAGGGGTAGTGTAGAAAATGCTTCTCAAAAGTTCTGTGTAGGGCTTTCCTGGTGGCGCAGTGGTTGAGAGTCCGCCTGCCAATGCAGGGGACGCGGGTTCGTGCCCCGGTCCAGGAAGATCCCACCTGCTGCGGAGCGGCTGGGCCCGTGAGCCACGGCCGCTGAGCCTGCGCGTCCGGAGCCTGTGCTCCGCGACAGGAGAGGCCACAACAGTGAGAGGCCCGCGTACCGTAAAAAAAAAAAAAAAAAAAAAAAAGTTCTGTGTAGTTAATCTCTTCCTTTCCAAAAAATCTCTCAGGACAGCTGCTAAAGTCTCTCCTCCTTTCTGACTTCTTACACTCTTCCCCTCTCTACAATTCTTTTCACCACTCTTCTGCTTTCTCCCCAAGTATCTTTCCTCTTTTTCCACAGTCATGCTGCTGCTCTTAAGCCGAAAGTCCCTGCTGAGCTTTCTGCTTCAAGCCACGCTAGGTTCGCTAAGGATGGCTGGATGGTTTGAAAGCTCTGTAACACCCATCCTTCCCTTACCACACACGGGAAAAAGTGTGGGAAGTCCCAGCTCGTCCACCTTCCCCCAGACACGTATTTCTTTTTATCACTTGTTTTCTTATTTAAAATTCTTATGAGTAATTTCTGATCAATCAATTCTCTACAACATCATAAGCAATAGTCCCCTCAGGTTTCTCCTGATCTGAAAATGTTATAAGCACATACTTATGTAAATATTTGCTAACAATTTCACTGGGACTGAGTCAATGGTAGAATCAAGTGGCATGCCAAGGGAGACCCTTCTCTAGGTCGACCAAGATCACTTTCACTTGAATAGTATTGGAATGACTATACTAAGTTACCATACTTACCGAACTTCACAACTGGTATAGGTGTAGTAGTGAGTTGCCCAAAGCCCAACATTAGATGGAATTCAATTCCATGGTCACTGATACCTTTAAGACCATTTACTATCCAACAAGTTTAAAATGTATCAGAATTAATATTTGGTATGCAGCCCACTAATTTTTCCAAAAGGAAATTCTGACAAAAGCTTTACTAAAATTCAGCTCAGCTTGATTTATATCCCATTATCTCTCTGTGTGGTCACACTTTTTTTTTTTTTTTTTTTTAAGGAAATAGGTTAGTCTTGCCCACATCATTTTTGGTGAACTGACGTTTGTCCTCACAATGTGCCACATTCTTTGCTCAGGTTCCAAAGCTTCTCTAGTCAACAGCCTGTCCTAGAATTTTGGTCAAGTGCAGTTAAAATTAAGTTCCTGTCTATAGTTCCCAGAATTTGCTGTTTAAAAAAAAAATCTGGGGAGAAATAAATTTCTCTTTCCACACAGAACACTGCAGCTCATCTGTCATTTTCCTTTTCACCTGCTGAAATGAAGCAGTTCCCTTCCTCTTCATGCCCAACATGTGAGCCTGAAGACAGGTCCTCTTGTTTCCTGAGGAGTCAGCTGCCAGATGGACTCCACCATAAGGTCAGCCCCCATGCAGTTTTGGGAGAGGAAGTATGAGATGCAGAGACAAGGATTTCTGTATAGAGTCCTGAGTTTTGGTCTCAGCTGTGCTATCAATGTTGTACTCTGACCCTTCGGCAGTTGAACCATTTTCTGCTGCTGTTAATCTAAACACTACAGCTAATACTACCTTCCCCACTGAATTCACAGGATGGTTGAGAAAATCAAGAGAAGACGATGCTAAGAAAAAATATAAATTGTGTCCTTGATGTATAAGGTTAGAATAATTCAAACTCAGAGTTCAGGCCTTGGGTCTGGGCTGTGCCCACTGGCCTCCCTCATTCTCTGTCCAGATTGTGGTGTTGGCTTCATTTGGCTCTCCCAGCTATTTCCAATCTCAATCTGTTCCCACCCTCTCAGTCCTGAACTTCCCCAATTACTGGTCCTCATCCTGACACACTGCCTTGTACATTCTCAGCAAGATGATTACTCACTAACTGGGAAAACAATCCAACTTGTGAGGGAATGGGTCATAACTTGTTCCCTCTCCAGGCAACGAAGAGCAATCCCTGGACCACCATGGAAGTTATATTCATGAAAATTACCACAGTTGACAAAACCATGCTCAGCAATGTCAAGGTCTTCTAACAAAGAGGAGATTGGAGGGAAAACACAAAAAGAAAATGATTCTAGAAGGCATCTACTTCCAGATTACATTCATCTATGTTTAAAATCTTCTTCCAATATCTTCTTACTTAAGTGTTTATGAAATATTGCTGTCAACTTCTAAGGCAGATTTTTCCTCTAGTTTTCTGTTATGCAAAACCTCGATTTTCTAAAATTATGGCCACAAATTGAAAGCCTATCTGTTGAATCTGGCCCCAAAGATTTTTTTTTTCCTCACATAGTATTTAAAAAGTTTTTAATGTGAGCAACTTTAGACGGGGCATGTTCTTTCCTAATTGCTACAGTCCACCACTCTCTACTATTCACCCCTGGTGACATGTGTATATTAGCATAAAGAACACAAATCGAGCTTCCCTGGTGGCGCAGTGGTTGAGAGTCTGCCTGCCAATGCAGGGGACGCGGGTTTGTGCCCCAGTCCGGGAAGATCCCACATACCGCGGAGGGGCTGGGCCCGTGAGCCATGGCCGCGGAGCTTGTGCTCCGCAGTGGGAGAGGCCACAACAGTGAGAGGCCCGCGTACAGCAAAAAAAAAAAAAAAAAGAACACAAGTAATCAGAAATTTAGGGGCTAGTTCAACTAAGACATAAATTAGAAGTAAAATGTTGTTTCAGCTCTCCAATATGTTTGCATTATGATCTTGTTCTCCTCCCTTCTCTAAGTCTCAGTTCCTTCTTCTGTATAATGTAGGGATCATCATCTTCTCTCCAGAATTGATGTGAGGGTCACATAAAATAATGCCCATGAATGCAATTCAAATACTGTAAAGTATACTATAAATGCAGCGTATTTTTAAATAACAGCTCCCATCCAGTGTAACTCTCCCTCTGTATACACTTATTCGAATATCCTGCATCCTATCACCATCTGCCAACCAAACTTTGTAAGTTGAAGAAATATAGGAGTAGAAGACAAAGGGTCATTTACCTTGGTAGTTAATGTACTATATGGATTCTGTTTATATAGGACTGTCTACAGTTTTTCAGTCTAAAAATTACTCTGCACAGTTGTTTAATGGCCCTTTTATCTTCTCTTTAATCACATCTAGAACTTCTCACCATTCCCCCGTTAGAGTTCCCATTGGTCTCTTTGATCATTCTCCTGATCTTGATTTGTATGCAGAGCTGTACACGACACATACTATATTTCTGTATTTCTGGGCTAACTGATAGCAATTGAGGCCAAATGTACCAAACAGCCAAGCCAATGGTAGAAAAATCACATTATGCTAACTACATCAAACATACTTGCTTGTATACATTTAGATAGGCACAGAACAACAGTAAAAATGGCTCATTCACTGCTATGTTTGAGATACTTTCATTAGAGCAGTGGCTCTCAATCTGGCTTACGAAGCTTAATAAAATATATACAGATACTTGGACTCTAACACCAGAGCTTCTGATGTAATTTGTCAGGGTGATGTCTAGACACTAGTTTGTTTCACACAGCTGCTCTCCCCCCTTGCCAAGGGAGCTCCCCAAATGCCTTTTTCTCCTTGAGGAGGCCCACGGGGAAAGGGGCTTTGGGCCCTGCCCCACTCTGCTTGGGAACACCAGGTATGCTCAAGAGCTCACCCAGGCCAAGGTCGGACCCCTCCCCAAGAAGCCAACCCAGTGCCTCCTCCCCACTTTCCCCTACTGACCAGTTGATCCAGCTTTCCACACAGATGTTGCTGCCTATTGTGGTGCCTTCTCTCAGGTTAGAAGCTCTCAGCCATCCCTAACTTCTCCCTCGCTGCTCTTCAAATTGCCCCCCACCCCCCAAGATGCTCTCTCCCCTCCCCAGAGAAGGAGCCACAGACTCGTAAGAATATGAATGTGCCCTAACCTACCCCCATGTGCCCAGGACTTACGCATCCGCTGACTGACTCAGCCCCACCCCCACCCCCTCTGGGCTCCTGGGGGCCCCTCCTACCCCCATCAGCATCAATAAAACCTCCTGTCTCCCCCCCCCCCCAAAAAAATACTAGCTGCTAGTGAGCAGCTAGTATTGAGAACAACAGGAATAAATCGTGGAACTAGTCCTGTCTTACATGCAACCGAGTCTTGCTGTGTGTCACTCAATGAAAATTCTTTTTCTTAATAAAGATATTTCCCCCTGGAATTACAAATATTAACAATCTGCTTCCTCTACAAATTCTGCTCCCAGGAATCAGTCTTAGAGAAACACAACTCTAATGTGTAAAGACAGAGATTCAAGGTGACACTGTGAGTAACAGTGGATACTGGAAGCAATCCCAATGCTCATCCACAGAGGATCAATCAAATAATAATAAGGTACAGGGAATTCCCTGGTGGTCCAGTGATTAGGACTCTGCACTTCCAGTGCTGGGGGCCCGGGTTCAAATCCTGGTCGGGGAACTACGATCCCACAAGCTTCATGGTACAGCCAAATAATAATAATAATGACGCACAGCCAATACAATACACAGCCCTTAAAAAGAATGGCCTAAGTCTGGCAGTCTACCCTGACAGAAATGTACCCAGAATACATTTTTAAATGAACAAAAGCAAGATGCAGGATAATATGTACACAAGATACATTTTTGTATCAACCTCTCGCCCTCAAATGAGATGACTAACACAAACTGTAGAATAGCAATCAATGGTTCTTCAATCAGCAGAAAAAATTCTACACAGACAAAGGTCAAGTTGTTTAAGGAGTTAAACTTAGAAGAGATGGGGAAAGGAAGACATCTACTTTTCACTTTACATTCCTCTTTATTAGTTAAACGTTTATAAACAGAATATAATATGTTTATAAGTTTTAAAAGAGAGGAAAAATATTCACCAGTCACTCTCTCTCCCCTCACACACACTGCCTTCCAACCCAAATGTTAATCTGGCTGTTTTAAAAAAGAAATTGATGGACGGACGCTATACTGGCTGGCTTTTTCTGCAGATCAAAAACACCCTGCCTCTTTCCCATTCAGCGTTCCATTAAAGTGTGACAGAGCCAAGTCCTGTGTGTGGGAAAGTGTGTCTTTATGTGTGTGTATCCCCTTGTAGTTACAATGGCCCCTCCCTTTGGTAACAATTTAACACCCACATGCATCCTCAGGAAGGTGAAAAGAGAAAGACAAGAATAAAAAAACATTTTTAAGAAATGTTAACTAGCTCCCACTTCCAAAATTATTTTCCCTCACATTAAAAAAAGGCATCGTGCATGTCTCCATGAGTGTCTGGTGGCTTTAATAAAATGAGTGGTGATACTGTCCACAGAAAAAGTGGGGAGCTGGCAGCACGCTTTCCATCGGAAATGAGGCACTGTGCTGGGAATAACACTGGATTTTACAACATAAATTTAATAGTCATCATGCTTCATTCTGTATCCTTTTCAGAATTCCTACAGGAGTCTTGTGGCCATTTTGAAATGTTAGAGTCCTAGGAAAAGAAAAATCATGGAATTTCCATATTCACAGAAAACCAGCACCTTCTCAGATGATTAAAAAAATCAAGATTCCATTCACAAAAGAGAAAGCAGGTAATTTCCTATAATTTTATATTTGAACCTTCAACTTGCATCTCCAGCAGACTTAACTGGCAAAGCACAAATTCTAATCACCAGCACGTTTTCAGGTGTTCCAAGTGAAAGAAACAAGCTTGGGGGACCCATGGTGATATTTGAGAGGCGTTTCTGAATGTGCTGTGGTACAATGCTTTTAGTTAGCCTGTTTTGATCACCTCTCTCCCTCTGAAGGAACAAGTAAGTAAAATAGAATACAATCATATAAAATAAAGAATCCTTAGATGATATAAATTTTAATACTAGCTTTACCCTTAAGTCCCTGTGTATCCTCAAGCATATTAGTAAAACTTTGTGTCATAGTCTTAAGATCCCCTAAAACATGAATAAAAATACCTGCCCATTTGGTAGAGTTGTTATGGGGATAAATGAAAGTATATACAATAAAGCATTTTTAAAAGTTGAGGGACCACTAACAGAGGCGGCATAGTATAAATGGAAATGATACAAACTAAAACTCAACTATGTCAGGTAACTTCTACAAGCCTGTTTCTTCATCTGTGAAATGTGATGATGAACCAATAATTAAATCAACAAATATTTAATGTCCTCAACTTGCCAGGCACTGTTTTAGCTGCTGGGAAGGATAATTGTTCTGTTCTGCCTACTCACAGGGATATTACGGTATCAGCAAAGCAACATCCGTAAAATACTTTGGAAACCATGAAGTGCTGTGCCCTCGTACGAGATTATTAGTCGCGATTTTTTTTCATCTTTTCACTCATTTAAAAATAAATTTGTTGAGTACTTGCTAGTTAAAAGCAACAAATCAGACAAATTCTGCTCTGAGAGCTTAAAGTCTACTGTGGTGGCTGAACGGAGAGCAACAACCTGCTTCCTGGGCGACTGTAGAGAAATATGCCGCTCAGGAAGGATTCCTGCAGGAGAATGGTTTAGCCTGACCCGAGGCTGCTGCAGAGATACCTATCAACCCACTAGTACTGCATCCATTCAACAGACACCTACCGAGCACTTTGTGCCAGCTCCTGTGCTACCCACTGTCAGGCATAAATTCTCCAAGAAAACACACATGGTTTTTGCCTACATGGAATTTAAACCATACATTTGCTCCCAGTGCTTCCAAACACAGGTTTTTTATCTGGACTCATAAAACACTTCTCCTCTACGTGGGCTAGACCCTGTGATGTGCCGATAAACCAGCTCTGGGGGGAAAGGGAAAGAAGAAGCCCTGATTTGTAACACTAGCCGATTTCCATGGTATAAATACTTCCACTATAGATAATCTCAAGCTACCAATGGTTTGACAGGAGGCTCACAACATTCCTGAATACTTAATCACTGGTTTTCATAAGCCGTTATCAGCCAGCTCTAGCACACTATTGAAAACCAAAGGATTTTTGTGGTCTATTTAGCCCAAGAAATGGCAACATTTGTTAGATTCCTGATGAGCATACACCAAATTCCTCTTAATTCCAGTCTCAATTCTTCCTCAAGAAACTACAAAGACCTTTTAAGATGTTCTCCAAAATCCACAGGGCAATAGCCGGGATGATTCCAGACTCGCCCTTCATCCTGCAAACAGAAATGCCCAACTAGGCTAAAGTGTGTTCTTTGGAATGCTGAAATACCATCTTACAAAACAAAAACAAACAAAAGAATCTGCACATAGCCCTTTCAACCTTATGGCATGATTTCTAAGTTAAAAAAAACAAAAAACAAAACTCAAGTGGTTAGGAAATAATTAATGTCATAGTAGGAAAGAAAAAGACAAACGAGGCCAAAAGAGAGAGGGATCCTGTCCATAAGTCCTTCACTTTGTAAACAGCTCTCACCGCACCGAAGACATGCTAGTTCAAGGGAAACAAACTCTCCATACAAGTGTTGGGTGGGGCCCAAATGTCTTTACTCAAATGGAAAGCTATTTGCTATTTCACAAAGTATTCCAGACAAAAGTACATGCTCCATTAAACTTTACTTAACACCAAGTGCAATTGATAAATATTTGTGGAGAAGCTACACAGGCAAGAGAGTGCCCTTGAGAGGTATGAAATACATTCCCTACCCTCCAGAAATTTGCAGTCTAGTTGGACTGAGTTTATGTATACTTGCAAAAGGATGGCTTGAGGGAGCAAAATGAGGCATTCCCCAGACTAGTGGCTTTCATGGGAAAGTCCAATGAATTCTAAACCCCTCCAGGCTGTTTTCCAGGCTGTTCACTGTCTGGTCTACCTACACCCTCTCCTAATCCCTTCCTTATACTTTCCACTATAGTCACAATTAATTTCTCTCAGTCCCTCAAGCAAGGCATGCTCTCTCCTCTCTATGGACCTTCACATATCCTGTTCCTTCTTCCTGGAACAGGCTCAGCCACCACCATTCCTCCTTTCCCATACCCCCTGCACACGGCTGTCTTGGAGTCAGACTTTAGATCTCAACCTAGCACTGCTTTGTTGTTTTGTTTTGTTTCTTCCAAAAAGCCTTTCCTGACCAGACAATCTGTGTTTCGTGTTCCTCCTCTGGACTGCAAACTTCTGTGTGACTTCTATCATCACTGGCTATGTACCACACCTAATTCTAATTTCCTATGTACTCGCTTGTCCTCTGTGAGAGCTCATTTGTACCAAATACTGTGAAAAATATTTTACATTTATCATTATTATCATTACATTTAGCATTATTTCATTTGAGGCAAGCCTTTATTATACATCATTTTGCAGAAGAGGACACTGGGGCTCCAAGAAGTTAAACAATTAGTCTACAGTAACACTTCTAGTGTATCAGTCAAGAACTTTGGTTGCACAACACAGTCGATTCAAGCAGGAAAATTTTATTAAAAGATACTGTGTAGCTTACAGAAGCTCCTAGAGGGCCAGAGAACTGGGTTTGGGTACTACTAGCCAAGTATATGGACCCATCCCGGAGAAAGGCTGACTTACACCACCGACTCCATTGGCCATCAATCAGCATGTCTGACTCTAGGGACTGGAGACTAGAAATGGTGCTACAGCTGTATGGGCCAGACAGAAGCATCCTTCACAATGAAGATCTGCTCTTGCTGTCCATAGCCACCACCTCCCACTGCTCAGGGCTGCCTCCAATCTTGCATGGATGCCCTAACTGCAATGGAGTCTGGGCAATGCCATTGTTAGCTTCCCAGTCTCTGTAATAAGTATGTCAAACTACCAGGGCATAAAACGAGCACTGGGTGCACTGCCTTATAGTAACAGCCATTTGCTTCACCCAGAGCATTCAAAAAGCTGCAATTTAAACTCTGACTTCAAAGTCCACAAATTGAATTGCTACCCTACTCTACACTGGTAGATGTCTGTTTGGGACGCCATGTCTCCCAGTCTATTCAGACCCACAAATGTTGGGTTGTGTGGTTCTTCCAGGCTTATTAGCAGAGGAACACCTAAGCTTTAGATCTTTGGACTCCTCGTAGCTCTTTTGTCTCTCCTGGAGATGAACACAAAGTGTTTACTGAGTAATACAAGGTCAGGAGGAAGGAGCCATCACCCTGGGCTCAGGTAGCCAGAAATGGGCAGTAGGGCACGATCTAGAAAAATGATTAGAATGAAAATGAACAAAGGTCAGTGACGGTGGCTACCATTCATTGGTTAGGCATCTGACAAGTATTAACTCTGATTCTCTCAGCAACCCAGCAGGGGAAACAGTATTACCCCCATTTTATAGATGAGGGAGACATCTGATCAAGGTCATAAAATCAGTAAGTGTCAGAGGCAAGACCGGAAGGTAGCCTTCTCTGCTTCCAAGACTGTGCATTCTTAGGTGCTGATAATGACAAAAGAGCACAGATTCTAGAGTCAGACTCAAGGATGCAAATCCCAATTTATAAGCTGTGTGGCCTTGGTTAATTCATTTAAGCTTGCTGGACCTCAATTTCCTCATCCATAAAATGGTGATATTTATATCTATCTGTTGGGGTTACTGAGGCAATCAAAATAGATCATCTTATGTGAAGTCTCTGGCCTATAATCAGCGCTGAATAAGACATTAGCTGCCAGTACTACTATTGCTGCTATTCTATTATTATTATTACTACCCCGTGCTGCTGCCTCCCTGAAAAAAAAAAAAAAATGATATCCTAGGAGGGCAAATTGTATGTTGAATAAAAATGCTAGAGATGTGCATTTGCATGGCACATTCTTGGGGCCATGAGATCCTCCCTCCTCCTGGAGTGGAGAGTTCCTGCAAGGGAGTAGTGGGTGATAAGGCTGCAGATGGATGCCGAGCTGCACTGCGCTGAAAGCTTTGAATTCCCTGGGACATGGGCTCTACTGGGCCCTGGCAGAGACCTGCCTTGGGGGTGGTAGTCACAGAACTATTCCCAGCCACTGTGCTTCACATCCTCATCTCAACACAAAAGGGAAGGATGAGTGACACCTCAAACAACTTTGGAGAGTCTAACAACAATTTTCAACTTCAAACAGGCCACACATAAAAGTTGAAGACTTTTGCTACAAACCCAACCACTGGGAAATCACTGCCTGCCTGACATTAATTCCCCCATCACTGTGAAGCTGTTACTGAAAATGCAACTTTTTTATTCTAAGTCCTTTAACATTTCAATCTAGGGCATGGGCAATGTGGAACAAATCCAGGTCAGGTCCTGCTTTTATCCCCAAACTGAGTATCAGTGTTAACTCCGCAAGCAATTAATGCCCATAGGTGAGAGCAGGGAGAGAGAAAGGGCAATAGGAAATTATGTGAATCCTACTAGAATTTGCTTTCTCTATGTTAGCATCAATATACAGCAGGTCACTATTATCACTGTTGGTATTGGGTTTTTAAATTTTTAATCCCACATTATATTTTTATAGCATTTTAGAATCTATAAAGCTGATCCATGTATGTTATATTCTTTGATTTCGTTTGATTTGGGAGGATTAAACAAGTTCAGTTTCAGAACAACAAGGTTAGGAATAGAAGGAAACTTCAAGGTCATTCTAGTTTTGTTTTAGGATGAGTCATTTCAGGAGAAGGTGTTGATCGTGGCCTCGCTGCCAGGCCAGGTCAGAATGTGGAATAGCTTCCAGATCACCAAACTTCTAGATTCAAAAATTGAAACCTTTCACTGAGTATCAGTTATTGCAATGGTATGTGGCATTGGGGACTGGGGTAAAGGCGAAATCCTGATTTTAAAGGAGATTTCAGTCTAGTGGGAAAATAATCAGCTACCTAGGTAATTATAGCACTAGAGAACAGATGAGGTACAGTTCAGGGCAGACTGAGATAGAAATATCTGTGCTCAGCGTTTCAAACTGGTGCAAAAATATTCAGGGAACATACAGTTTTAGTGTTTTAGATAAATATGGCATAGGCCCATTTTTTAAAAAAAATTCACCTAAGGTAGAAAAGTACAAAGAAAAGTGGAATTTACTAAGTTGTCACTACTATAAGATAAAACAATGTTAAAATCCTATTTAGCATCCTTGCAGACATCTCTCTGTAGCCACCTGAGTTTGCATAGCTATGAAGTATGGATACAGCTGTGGATACGTGTATTCATATATGCAATCACACTATACATGCTGACCTGTAAACTCATTTTTTATTTTGCAAATGTTAATGCTGTTAAAGAGTTAGCACACCATTTTTAGAGGTTGAATATTATTTCATTCTATGGATGTACCATATTTAACCAGTACCCTTTTGATGGTCATCTAGGTGGCTTTGTACTTCTTTGTTATTATAAACAATGATGTGATGTGGATTGTTACATGTGCACCTTGCATACTTAGGTGAATGTCTCCTTAGGATAAATTCATAGAAATAGGATTGCTCTGGATGAGCCATACTGCTGATATGATACAAATTGCCAAATTGCCTGAAGGGTTACTTTTAGAATTTTAAGTCCTAGACACCCAGTTGTGATGGAGACCTACCTACCTTTTTAACTCCTCTTTAGCTCCCCTGATTCTGCAAAGAAGACTGGGGTAGGGAGAATGTGGAATGGGAAGCACATCATTATCTTGTGTAAGCCACACATCATTCTTGAGAAGTTGGTATCAACCTGTCTACTTTCTACTTGAAGATCTGGAAGCTCAGAAGCTGGGTAAATTTTTCAAAGAAAGAGAGAAGTCCGGCATTAAAACTTGGGCATTTGTGGTGCCACAAAACGTCCTGAGAACCTGGAGGATGAGTAATAAAAGTGGAGAGAAGGGGACACACTTCATCTGCTTTGAATGTTTGCTCTCAACTCCACCGTCCCTTTGTTCTATTCCTACTAACACCCATTAGAAACCAGTACTAAGGATGGGGGCTGTGCCAGCCCTCCCTTCATAAATGTCAGCTGCTGCTTTGGGCTCCTAAGTTTGACCTTTATCTTCCCCATGGGGCTGACTTTTTCATGAGTTTAGGTCTGAGAAACAAGTAAGTTTCCTACTTCACCAAGATCTTAAAATAGGAAAGATCAGCCAGAAGCTATGAGGGGAAGCTAGCCAAAGTGTATGTTTGCTGGAAATAAAACTAGTAGGCCCTCCATGGCCAAGGGGAATAGACTTGGGGGCATTTCTTCACCATCTGTTTCAGCCCGCAATGTGCCTTGATAGATGGTTTTTGCTTATTACCCATTACTCACCTCATCTCTCTCCTTGGACTCTGTTCCTTGAAATATGGTTCTTTCATTTGAATAGCGATGACTAAATGCATTGGAACTTACTTAAATACATTCTAAAAGCATTAAATTGGGAACACACAATTCAGCAATGTGTACCAATTGCCAAACTCTAGTAAAAGCTGAAGTGATTAAAACAATTTAATGCATGAAACACGCATTCAGGAAGGCAGAGAGTAAGTTTTTCCAGTGCAATGTCAGCCCGGTGGTTGATATTTCAGAAGAAGTGGGTGGAGGCCATTGCCAAGAGAAAGTGAAATAATTGATGAAGACCCAAAGGAAAATGCCCTTGATCTTGAAGTTATTACTTCATTTCATGAAATACCTTAAAAGTCAATGACAGGCTATAAAGTCAGAAAGTCAATTGTTTTTTTTACCCCTTTGGATACAATTCCAATATGTGCATATAAACATGTCAGACAGTCCTCTAGGAAAAAAAAAAAACAACCAAACTACAGCTTGGGGTCTGGGTCATGTTTTCAAATAGACTTATTATTCCTATTATGAAGTGGATACTCAGGTATTTGGCCCAGGACTTTTATCCTCACCCAAGTGACTGGGTGATTTATAACTTGCTGTCTACATTCTCATAGCTGTTTGGTCAATTTTAAAGCCTCAAACTAGGCTTGATGCTTACTTCATCAGGAAAACACACACACACACACACACACACACACACACACACACACACACACACACTCTCAGCAAATTCATGTCATACACTAACCACCATCTCAAAGTGCCTTTGCCCTGAAGCCAGATTCTACTTATAGCTCCCTCCCTCCCTTTCTTCTTTTCTTCCCCCTTTCCTTCTTCTCCGCCCTTTTCTTCTTTCTTCTTTGCTTTCTTCCTTTTCTTATTCTTCTTCTGCTCCTTCTTACTCTTTCCTTTTCCTGCCCTTCTCTTTCAACTCCTCTCTCTTCCTTTTGATACCCACAATCAGATAAATAAATGACTCACTTCATTTTGCCTTATTCCAAATGATTTCAACCTCTTTTGTGTTGTAAATGGCACTGAACATCTTGGAGAAAATGTTTCTTGTTAGACAATACTGATCCTAATGCTTCCTGCTTCTTGTTAAGTCAAAAAAAGCTCCTCACCAACTGAAACCAGGGTGCATCAAGAAGCACAAAAATGAGATTAAAATCTTGTGCATTTTTCCAAACAGAAAAACACTGATCTGTTCATTCACAAATAAACATTTTTTAAGTTCTTGTGATGATAGGCCTTGTAACTCATGCTGGAGCTATATTTATGGACAAGAAAAAGATGACTCCTGACTTCGTTGAGCTTAGAGTCAGTTGGTCAATACTTACCTTGAGAGTCAATGGTGCGGATAAGGTCTGTTACCACCCCAGGCATTTATTTTTCTCCATGTATATCACCATGGAGCCCATGGGGATTAACACCATCTTTAGCTCAAGAGGTAGACCCTGATTGGCCTAAAACAACTAATAAAATCTCATTCCTATTGCTATAGTCATTGTATCAGGGATTGGTATATGAACTGTGTTGTCCCAATCAGACTGAGGACTCTTTCTTAATGATTAAGGAAGGAACACTAACTCCTCTCTGTCTCTCCCTTCATTGTCCTCTGCCCCACTCCTGTTGGACGTGAATGAGGAAGCAACTAGCCATCCTGTAGCCATGAAATGGCAGACCTATGGGAAACATGGAAAGCAAAATAGAGAACAGAAGAAATCATGTCCTTGGTAACATGAGTAAACCACTGGGTCAAACCCCACCTGAAGCTCCTTGACTTTCAACTACTCCCTTTATCTGTATACCAGTTACAATTGAATTTTCTACCACTTATAGAAAAAAGAATACCAATACACACAGTGATGTCTTATTTCTTCAATAACTTTGAGAAATAAAATGCTCTACTCACACAAATGTTCCACCTAATTGATATGTGACACATTATATATCAAATCTATTTGATTTAAGCTGTTTTTGGTGGGAATTATTATAAATTATTTTATGTTTCGGTACCTTAAGAATTATACCAAATAGAGAATTGCTAATGCTCTTATAATACTAAAAATCTCCTCCATGTTCCCATAGTATTCTGACACTTTCATAAACTATTGACATGGATTGGATTGTTGTCCACATGCTAAATATTTTTGAATACAGTCCTTTTTAAAAAGCTGCTTTCTGTAATTCTGCAGTTAACAATCCTAGCTTCCAGCTTCTGTTTTGTGTGAAGATCACCACACCAGCCTTGACTAGCTATTCCTTCCCTGTAATTTATTGCTTATAAATCTGTTTAAAGCTAAGAAACCAAATAACTAAACCTGTTAGAACTGTGGCTAAAATAAGAGTGAATGGACACTAAATAAATGCCTTGAGGGCTGTGGGGGGCAATCTCCTATGAATCACAGGCTCCTGATCCTGTTGTTGGAACTCTGAGGTTCCGTATGAAAACCTCAGAAGCCCCTTAGCGGAGATAAGGGAGTCATACAGCTGTGGAATCTTGGGACTGCCAAATCCTGCTTTAATCAGTATATAAATCTCCATTTTCATGTATTACAAAATAGAAAAATAGGGTTCTGGAAAAGACTTCATTTGAAAAAAAAGGATTCAGTTGTTTAGGAACAAAAATGAAAATCCTCCTCTCTACCAGTTTATATGACGGATTACCATCCTACCATTCTACTTGTTCTTTCCAGGTGAAAAACTTTCCATACTAGAGAAATTCTTGTATGTGGAAACTTACCTGTACAGTGCCAGTGAGGGCAAATGATAGAAGGACTACAATCTCTGCCTTGCAGACACCAATGGCTTAATTTAGTTTTACAAATATTGTTTATTCAAATCTCACTTCAACAAGATTCATCTTTGCAAGGTCAACCTACTTACCTACCTATGGGACACAAGTCTGTTGTGTTCCATTAAATCTAAGATGTCATCAGTTGTAAGATAGACCATTATTGTAGGAGGGAGGGAGGGAGGGAGGGAGGGAAGAAAGAAAGAAAGAAAGAAAGAAAGAAACAAACAAACAAACAAACAAACAAAGAACTGTAATTAAATCATAAACCACAGATGCCTTTTGCGCACTGCTTCACATTCAACAGTTTCGTGGAGACTTTGGCTCACTTCTACCTTGCTTTATGCTCTAGAATTTCTCTGACACTGCTGTGTGGGATGCCTGTAGTTTTGGTACTTGCACACTTGCAACAAAAGATGTGCAGAGCTCATGCCCCATGGGGCAACCTGTAACCAACAGGAAGCAGTGTCCTCAGGCAGGTGGTTCTGAGCAACACTTTACAAGGGTCTCCACAGAAATTCCAGGATGATTTACTAGTCACCCACAGCCCTGGCCATTCAATGACACTACTGTGCATTGACATTCTCCCCTTCCCTGTTCATTCACACACTGCTGACCTTGGAGACTCATTCCCAAATAAACTATCTGCCTCAGGTGTTACAAACAGTAATTCTCAGGCATGCACTATGACTAGTAAAACACATCCCAATTTCTGAGATATTGAGTTGTAAATATATTTGCATCTTAGAGTCATGAAATACGGTAATTTATGAGAAAAAGACCAAATTTGTTAAGTAAACAAACTGATGTCAAGGACAAGCGCCTCACTCCAAAGTAAATAAATTAATTAATTAATAAGCACTGTGGTTCTGCTTCAGTGCCTACAGCCTTGCATCTCTATCTATAGCCCTGGGCAATATTCCCCACTGAGAACAAGGAGTATGCTTTGCCTCTGTAAATTCCTCAGTCTTCAAAGAGAGACTGGATTATATTCACTTCACTCTGCAGAAAGGAAGGAAAGTCCATTAGAGACTTTCAAGATCTTTCTTTAAATCTGCTCCTAATTGGCTTAATAAATGGCACCTTCATCCACCCAGGTGTTCATAATAGAAACTGGACATCACCACTGAGACCTCTTTCCAAGCCATGATACTCAATTCATTAGCAGTTATGTTGAGCCTGTCTCCTTAAAATGTCTCAGATCTGTACACTTCACCCTATCTTTTGCTGCATCCACCTATTCTACTTATTCCATGCTACCATCATCTTTTTACCTGGAAATTCACTGCATCTAAACTGGCCCCCACTTCTACTTTACTCTGCCTCAACACATTTCCTGTACTATTCATTCCTCCCTCCTTCCCTCCCTCCCTTCTTCCTTCCTTCCTTCTGTTTCTCCCCTTCCTTCCATCCATCCTCCCTTCTTTTATCAAGTACTTATTAAGTGTCTATGTGTCAGGCACTGTGCTTTTCTCTGTTACTGTTTTCATGATGCATCTTCTTGTCATCCTTTTATTTTTAACCTAGCTGTGATTTCATATTTAACTTATGTCTCTTATAATTGACACATAGATGAGTCTTTTAAAAATTCAATTATTATCTTGATTGTAATTATGACACTCACTGGCTTTTAGTTTTCTATTTTTCACATATTTTTATTTCTTTATCCTTCCTCAAGTGTGTTTATACTCAATATTTTCTTCTCTATTAGCTTTTTAGTTATATATCCTTGTATTTTGAATTCCTTCTTTTGAATTCCTCAAGTGTGTTTATACTCAATATTTTCTTCTCTATTAGCTTTTTAGTTATATATCCTTGTATTTTATTTTTAGTAATTATCCTAAACATTTCAATATGCAATCCTGAATTTAACAGTCTATGTTAAGTTAGTACTTTTTCCACTTCCAAAATAACAAAAGAAACATTAGCTTCATTACTTTTTTTGCCCTTGCACCCTTTGTGCTATTGTTGACCTGTCCTTTTACTTCTATGATATTATGAACTCCACAAGACGATTTTACTATTGTTGCTTAAAACAGATAGTATTTGTTTATATTTACTCATCTATTTACCACGTGTGGTGCTCTTCATTTCTTCCTGCTTCCACTAGGGATTTTCCTCCAGCCTGAAGAATTTCCTACAGTATTTCTTGCAATGCCTACTTGTTTGCAATGAATTCTCTAATATTTTGTTTGTCTAAAAAGGTCTTTATCGTTCATTATATAAGAACATTTTTACTGGGTATAGAAATACCGATTGGCAATTTTTTCCTCTCATCACTTTATTGATGTAATTCCATTGTCTTCTGGCTCCAATAACATCTAATAGAAAGTTATTGTTTCTTCTTTGAAGGTAATGTGTCTTCTTCTTCTGGCTGTTTTAAGGTTTTTTCCTTTGTCTTTTGACTACTGACAGCTTAAATAAGATGTGCCTATGTAGTCTGTTTTGCTTTTATCTTCTTAAAGTGCATTGAGCTTCTTGAATCTGTGAGTTTTCATCAATTTTGAAAATTCTTGACTGTTTTCTACTCAAATATTTGCTTCTGCCTCACTGTTTTCTTTCCCTCTGGAATTCTAACTACATGTATTATACCTTTTGGTTGTTTTCCATATGGCTCTTGTTCTTTCCATTTCTTTTTCTCTTTGTTTCAATTTGGATATCATCCATTAACCAATTTTTGAGTTTACTAATTACATCTTCTGCTATGTCCAGACTTCTGTTTGAATGTTGTGTTTTGCAGTTCTAGAATGTCTACTTGATTCTTTTTATATACAATTCTTCACTGAATTCTAAAATCTTTCATTTTTTCATCTATCTTCTCAATTTTCCTTAGCACATTAATCACAGTCATTGTAAGCTCCTTGTCTGCAAATTTTATTACCTTACCTGCAGGTCTGTTTCTATTGGCTATTTTTTTCCCCTTGATTATTGCACAAATTTTCCTGCCTCTTTTGTGTCTAGTCATTTTTATTCTATGCTGAACATTGAGATAAAAGAACCATAGAGTCTTCATATGATTTTTTCTAGCAAAAGGGGTCCCCGTTTCATCTGTTACACAGAGATGGTGAGGAGCTGATCACTATACTCCTATCATGGATCGAATGGGTTGTGATTGAGTTGCAGTTTTATTATTTAGTAAAGATTTACTGCCTATTTGGCTCCTCAGGCATGCCCCTTCCAGGCTTTTGTTTGGGAACCTTGATGTCTCAATCTCAAATGTAAACTTTGCATACACTGAAGTTAATTCTTCAGCTCCACACCTTCTAGAAGTTACATATTTGGCAAAGGTCTTGAGGAAGAGATGAGTTATGTATTTTTTGTAGCTGCCCCCCTCCCTATAGTGGGACCTTTTCTCCTCAACACCTAGGGTAACCAATTAATTCTGGTTTGCCTAGAACTCTCCTGGTTTTAAAACTTAAAGGTCTACATTCTGGGAACCCTCTGATTCCCAGATAGACTAAGACAACTGGTCACACTATAAGCATAGCAGGAATGTGGGAGTTTTCACTTCTCTGTTCTCACCCAGCCCCCCAGTCTCCCATATCCTCCTAGAACTTAGCAAGTTTCCCTGTGTTTGGGGCTCCTCTATTTTCCAGTTTATCATGCCTGATCTTGACTTCCAAAACCTCTCCTGATTTATCTTTCCTCTATAAAATCCCTCCAAATCAAATCCCTTTGATTTAAGTCCAATCCTTAGGCCAATCTTAAAATTTGCAAATGCCTCCAGTTAAGAAAACTGCCAAGGACCACTGGATTTCCTATAAAGGGATCTTCCTTCTCTGGGGTTTTAGTTTATCTACTTCCTGTTTCTCCTATAGCTCTATTTTGTTTTGACAAGTTGATTTTTGTAATTTATTTTTTCCTGGTTATTACAGTGGCGGTGTTTATCTACCATATTCCTGTTACAGGCAACTCTGAGGCAGAAGTCCATAGATTACATCTTTTAATATGTAAACTTCTTAGGTAAGGGCTGATATTATCCCTATAAAGGGATCAGGGAGGAGAAATGAGTTTCACAGGATCATGTAGCTTGTAAGAGTCTAGCTGGAATCCAAGACTGTCAAGCTCCAGAGCTTTTATTCCATAAACTATAATAAAATAATACCCTTCTAAAAACTATGAAACTGAGGTTTAGAAAACTTATTTGCCCAAGGGAAAGGTAGAAACAGAGCTAAGATTAAACCCCAGAGCTCCTGACTCTTGGTCCAGAGCTCCTTTCAGAGCCACATAAGAGGATATCCAGCATTATATAAATCTGAAAAAACTGGTAATACTCTAGATATAAGTATTATACAAAGGAAAATTACATGCAACGTATTTCATACATCATTAATTGAACATCTTGTACATGCAGAATTTCACTCATTTATACTGTGCATACACTGTCACATTCTATCCAAGGGCTGATACCACACAAATATAACTTCAACAAAAATTATGTTAAAAATGTGTGATTTTTAAAAATCAATCAATAAAACATAGTCTTCAAATATGCTAGCTGCAATGGCTTTTTTTCCCAAGTGGGACTGCTCTTCCTAATAAAAAATCATAAGGGAAGATGGCGGGGTGGGAAGATACCAAGTTAGCATCTCCCCACAACTAGGGCACCTGCCAGCTGCTGGTGGGGGACCCTGATGCCCAAGGAAATGGGAGGAACCCCCAAGTGAATCAGTAGGGTGTGGGGGGACTGAAGGGGGAGGAGACATGGAGGCCAGATAAGACTGGCGCCCCTGAGCCCAGGGAGGTCAGGAGAGGCAAGCAGGAGGGACACTCCAGGAACAGCAGGAGAGCAGAGGAGGGCAATCGCCTGGCCCACTGGGGCCGGGGACCCTGCTGAGCTCCCAGGCCGGTACCCCCTCCCCCTCCAAAGCCCCCTCCAGGCTGTGTGGGTCCTGGGGGCATAGGAGGGAGATCAGGAGAGGCAGGTGGGAGGGGCCATCCAGGACCAGAGGAGCAGGAGAGGAGAAGATCAACACTCAAGCCCAGGAAGCCTGATGGGCTCCCAGGTGAGGTCCACCACCCCCTGAGACCAGGGGTGGGTGGGGGGCACGCCTGGGCCCCTTCTGTTCCTTGAGCCTAAGCCCCACCTCCCACAGTCCTCAGGGCCTTTTCCAGCCCTGTGGGTCCTAAGCATAGGGACTGCCCACCACCCAAACCTCACCCTTGCTTAGGCCCCACCCTCCACAGACAACGACTTCCCCACCCTGTTTTTTCTTTTCCCTCCTCCTCTTTTTTACTACTGTGGTACTGATGTACCTTCCAGTTGTTGATTCATCTATATTTTTATTTTTATATTCTTTCTAACATAACTGTTAGTTTCCTAGTCTAATTTTTTTTTACTTTGTTATTGTTCTCTCTCTCTCTTTTTTTCTTTTTTGCCACCCCACATGGCTTGTGGGATCTTGATTCATGAGCCAGGGGTCGGGCCAAAGCTCCTGTGGTGGCAGCTCCAAGTCCAAACCACTGGAATAACAGAGAACCTCAGACCCCAGAGAATATTCATCAGAGTAAGATCTCACAGAGGTCCTCGTCTCAGCACCAAGACCCCAGCTCTACCCAACAGCCTACAGACTCCAGTGTTGGAAGCCTCAGGCCAAACAACCAATAAGACAGGAACACAATCCCACTCATTAAAAAAAAAAAAAAAAAAAGAGATAGCAAAAAAATATGTCACAGATGAAGGAGTGAGGTAAAAACCTGCAAGACCAAATAAATGAACAGAAACTAGGCAATCTACCTGAAAAAGAATTCAGAGTAATGACAGTAAAGATGATCCAGAATCTCGGAAATAGAATGGAAGCAAAGATTGAGAGAATACAAGAAATGTTTAACAAGGATCTAGAAGAACTAAAGAACAAAAAAACAGAGCTGAACAACACAATAACTGAAATGAAAAATACACTAGAAGGAATCAATAACAGAATAACTGAGTCAGAAGAACGAATAAGTGAGCTGGCAGCAGACAAAATGGTGGAAATAACTGCTGAGGAGCAGAATAAATAGAAAACAATGAAAAGAACTGAAGACAATCTCAGAGACGTCTGGGACAACACTAAAACAAACCAACATTTTAATTATAGGGATCCCAGAAGAAGAAGAGAAAAAGAAAGGGTCTGAGAAAATATTTGAAGAGATTATCGTCGAAAACTTCCCTAACATGGGAAAGGAAATAGTGACCCAAGTCCAGAAGCACAGAGAGTCCCATACAGGATAAACCCTAGGAAAAACACACCAAGACACATATTAATTAAACTAAGAAAAATTAGATTCAAAGAGAAAATATTAAAAGCAGCAAGGGAAAAACAAAAAATAACATACAAAGGAATCCCCATAAAGTTATCAGCTGATTTTTCAGAAGAAAGTCTGCAGGTCAGAAGGAAGTGGCAGGATATAGTTAAAGTGATGACAGAGAAAAACCTACAACCAAGATTACTCTATCCAGCAAAGATCTCATTCAGATTCAACAGAGGAATCAAAAGCTTTTCAGACAAGCAAAAGCTAAGAGAATTCACCACCACCAAACCAGCTTTACAACAAATGTTAAAGAGACTTCTCTAGGCAGAAAACACAAAAGAAAAAGGCCCACAAAAACAAACCCAAAACAATTAAGAAAATGGTAATAGGAACATACATATTGATAATAACCTTAAATGTAAATGGATTAAATGCCCCAACCAAAAGACACAGACTGGCTGGATGGATACAAAAACAAGACCTGTATATATGCTGTCTACAAGTGACCCACTTCAGACCTAGGGACACATATAGACTGAAAGTGAAAGGATGGAAAAAGATATTCCATGCAAATGGAAATCAAAAGAAAGCTGGAGTAGCAATACACATATCAGATAAAATAGACTGTAAAATAAAGACTGTTACAAGAGATAAGGAGGGACACTACATAATGACCAAAGGATCAATCCAAGAAGAAGATGTAACAATTATAAATGTTTATGCACCCAACATAGGAGCACCCCAATACATGAGGCAAATGCTAGCAACCATGAAAGGAAAAATCAACAGTAACAAAATAATAGCTGGGGACTTTAACACTTCACTTACACCAACAGACAGATCATCCAAACAGAAAATAAATAAGGAAACACAAGCTTTAAATGACACAATAGACCAGACAGATTTAATTGGTATTTATAGAACATTCCACCCAAAAATGGCAGAACACACTTTCTTCTCAAGTGCACACGGAACATGCTCTAGGATAGATCACATCTTGGGTCACAAATCAAGCCTCGGAAAATTTAAGAAAATTGAAATCATATCAAACATCTTTTCTGACCACAACACTATGAGATTGGAAATCAATTAAAGGAAAAAAAACTGTATAAAACACAAATACATGGAGGCTGAACAGTGCGCTACTAAATAACCAAGAGATCACTGAAGGAATCAAACAAGAAATTAAAAAAATACATCGAAACAAATGACAATGAAAACACAATGACCCAAAACCTATGGGACGTAGCAAAAGCAGTTCTAAGAGGGAAGTTTATAGCAATTCAATCTCAGCTCAAGAAACAAGAAAAATCTCAAATAAACAACTTAACCTATACTTAAAAGTACTAGAGAAAGAACAAAGAAAACCCAAAATCAGTAGAAGGAAAGAAATCATAAAGATCAGAGCAGAAATAAATGAAATAGAAATGAAGAAAACAGTAGCAAAGATAAATGAAACTAAAAGCTGGTTCTTTGAGAAGATATATAAAATTGATAGACCCTTAGCCAGACTCATCAAGAAAAAAAGGAAGAGGATGCAAATCAATAAAATTAGAAATGAAAAAAGGAGAAATCACAACTGACACTACAGAAATACAAAGGATTATAAGAGACTACTACAAACAACTATATGCTGATAAAAGGTACAGCCATGAAGAAATGGACAAATTTTTGGAAAGGTACAATTTTCCAAGACTGAACCAGGAAGAATTAGAAAATATAAACAGACCTATCACAAATAATGAAATCAAACTGTAATTAAAATTCTTCCAACAAAGAAAAGTCCAGGATCAGATGGCTTCATGGGCAAATTCTATCAAACATTTAGAGAAGAGCTAACACTGATCTCTCTCAAACTCTTCCAAAAAACTGCAGAGGGAGAAACACTCCCAAATTCATTCAGATGGTGGGTGAAGCCACCATCACCCTGATACCAAAACCAGAAAAAGGTATCACAAAAAAAGAAAGTTATAGACCAATCTCACTGATAAACATAGATGCAAAAATCCTGAACAAAATACTGGCAAACAGAATCCAACAACACATTAAAAGGATCATACATCATGATCAAGTGGGATTTATCCCAGGGATGCAAGGCTTCTTCAATATATGCAAATCAATCAATGTGATACCCCTCATTAACAAATTAAGGAATAAAAAGCATATGATCATCTCAATAGATGCAGAAAAAGCTTTTGACAAAATTCAATACCTATTTATGACAAAAACTCTCCAGAACATGGGCACAGAGGGAACCTACCTCAACATAATAAAGGCCATATATGACAAACCCACAGCAAGCATCATACTCAATGGTGAAAAACTGAAAGCATTTCCCCTAAGATCAGGAACAAGACATGGTTGCCCACTCTCACCACTCTTATTCAACATAGTTTTGGAAGTCCTAGCCACGGCAATCAAAGAAGAAAAAGAAATACAAATTGGAAAAGAAGAAGTAAAGCTGTCACTGTTTGCAGATGACATGATACTAGACATAGAAAATCCTAAAGATGCCATGAGAAAACTGCTAAAACTAATCGAGGAATTTGGTAAGGTTGCAGGATACAAAATTAATGCACAGAAATCTCTGGCATTCCTATACAGCAACAATGAAAAATCAGAAAGAAAAATTAAGGAAACACTCCCATTTACTACTGCAACAAAAAGAATAAAATACCTAGGAATAAACCTACCTAAGGAGGCGAAAGACTTGTACTCAGAAAACTATGAAGCACTGATGAAACAAATCAAAGATGGCATAAACAGTTGGAGAAATATACCACGTTCTTGGATTGGAAGAATCAATGTTGTGAAAATGATCATACTACCCAAAGCAATCTACAGATTCAATGAAATCCCCATCACACTATCAATGGCATTCTTCACAGAATTAGAACAAAAAACTTTACAGTTCTAAGGAAACACAAAAGACCCCGAATAGCCAAAGCAATCTTGAGAAAGAAAAACAGAGTTGGAGGAATGAGACTCCCTGACTTCAAATCATACCACAAAGGTACAGTAATCAAGACAGTATGGTACTGGCACAAAAACAGAAATATATATCAGTGGTACACGATGGAATGCCCAGAGATAAACCCACACATGTATGGGCACCTAATTTATGACAAAAGAGGCAAGAACATACAATGGAGAAAAGACAGCCTCTTCAATAAGTGGTGCTGGGCAAACTGGACAGCTACATGTAAAAGAATGAAATTAGAACACTCCCTAGCACCATATACAAAAATAAACTCCAAATGGATTAAAGACGTAAATGTAAGACCAGACACTACAAAACTCTTATAGGAAAACACTGTTTGACATAAACTACAGCAAGACCTTTTTTTGACCCACCGCCTACAGTAACAGAAATGAAAACAAAAATAAACAAATGGGACTTAATTAAACTTAAAAGCTTTTGCACAGCAAAGGAAACCATAAACAAGACAAAAAGACAACCCTCAGAATGGGAGAAAATATTTGCAAATGAAACAACAGACAAAGGATTAATCTCCAAAATATACAAACAGCTCATGGAGCTCAATATCAAAAAAACAAACAATCCGGGGCTTCCCTGTTGGTGCAGTGGTTGAGAGTCCACCTGCCGATGCAGGGGACACGGGTTCGTGACCCGGTCTGGGAGGATCCCACATGCCGCAGAGCAGCTGGGCCCGTGAGCCATGGCAGCTGAGCCTGCGCGTCCAGAGCCTGTGCTCCACAACGGGAGAGGCCACAACAGTGAGAGGCCCGCATACCGCAAAAAACAAACAAACAAACAAACAATCCAGTTAAAAATGGGTGGAAGACATAGACACTTCACCAAGGAAGACATACAGATGGCTAAAAGGCACATGAAAAGATGCTCAACGTCACTAATTGTTAGAGAAATGCAAATCAAAAGCACAATGAGGTATCACCTCACACAGGTCAGAATGGCCATTATCAAAAAATCTAGAAACAATAAATGCTGGAAAGGGTGTGGTGAAAAGGGAATCCTCCTGCACTGTTGGTGGGAATGTAAATTGATACAACAATTATGGAAAACAGTATGGATGTTCCTTAACAAACTAAAATTAGAACTACCACATGACTCAGCAATCCCACTACTGGGCATGTACCCTGAGAAAACCACATTCAAAAAGAGACATGTACCACAATGTTCACTGCAGCACTATTTACCATAGCCAGGACATGGAAGCAACCTAAATGTCCATCGACAGATGAATGGATAAAGAAGATATGGCACAAACATACAATGGAATATTACTCAGCCATAAAAGGAAACGTAATTGAGTTATTTGTAGTGAGGTGGATGGACCTAGAGTCTGTCATATACGGAGTGAAGTAAGTCAGAAAGAGAAAAACAAATAGAGTATGCTAATGCATATATATGGAATCTAAAAAAAAAAAAAAATGGTACTGATGAACCTAGTTGCAGGGCAGGAATAAAGATGTAGACATAGAGAATGGACTTGAGGACACGTGGTGGGAGGGGGAAGCTGGGGCGAAGCGAGAGTAGCATTGACATATATACACTACCAAATGTAAAATAGATAGCTAGTGGGAAGCAGCCGCATAGCACAGAGACATCAGCTCAGTGCTTTGTGACCACCTAGAGGGGTGGGATAGGGAGGATGGGAGGGCGGCTCAGGAGGGAGGAGATATGGGGACATATGTAAGCGTATGGCTGATTCAGTTTGTTTTACAACAGAAACACAGTATTGTGAAGCAATTATGCTCCAATAAAGATCTATTAAAAAAAAATCGTAAGGGAGGCGGAAGTCTTCTAAAGTGGTTACCAAGAATGCTGACTGGAAATAGCGGTAGAGAGGAAGTGAGGGAGGATCTTAAGGATTCTCTAAAAGCCTTATTTTTTTCAATTAGGCTAGTCTGGTTGCTTCCCTGAGAGTCACTTTCTCCCTCCAATAAAGGAAATATCATTAAAGTAACTGAGGAAATGACTCCCTTTTTGTGGAGGTAGAGCAAAATGATGCCAAAATGATAGAATTCGAGCAAAAACAGAAAATAACCACCTGCCTCCAAATAACTCCCCCGCTGGCCTGTTCTGTTCTCTGAAGTACCCACTATTAGGGCTTCTCCTGTGGATGAAAGTTCAGCACTGGTAAAGGTCCTATTAAAATGGAAATATTTCCTACGATCAAAGGTAGAAGTGGGTACGTGAATAGGATTTCACTGTACAGAAAAGGTCAAGTTGGGGGTAGGGGTCCTAGTAAGGAGGTTCCGATGAACCGAAGGACAGCATTGTCAACCCAGGTCATACTGGGGCCCTGAAGAGCAGAGATGACTGATTCTCCCCAATTCCTTCCCTGCATCTGTTGCCCTAGTGTGATCCCCAAAGGAAAGCTTAGCCTTGGCCTGCTCCTCTTTATGACTGATGGCACACCGCAGCCCATCTACCCAGAATTTGCAGGAACAGCTTCCATTAGTCGTTTAGATTGACCACAGTTGTGCACTATGGTAGGAACTAGGGGCTCAAAGATGATTAAGTCCATCTGGTTAGGGATTCAGATTCACACTTTGCCGTCTATTCATTTCTTCAACAAATATTTACGGAGTACCAACTACATGATAGGAGCTGGGGCTACAGTAATGAAAATGACAGGCATGAGGAATTTCCAGAAGCTTCTATACCTAGGAATGGTAGAGAATACATGTTGGCTACATAAACAAATAAACAAAATACACACATCTACTATGCATTTAATCTATCACAGATTTTCTCTGAATTCGATGATATCCTCAGAGTATATCCAAAACTTCAGCAGAGAAGTGAACAAAAACCTGCATGCCTATGGCTACTAGCATCCAGCCAAACCAATGTGTTGTAATATCCCTGTTTTTCTAAGTAAGCCCCAAATACCTCAGGAGTTGTATTCAGGCAGCAGAAATCTGGCTGCATATTCCCAGGTCGGTGCCATTCAATCTCAAACTTAACATGGTTCCAATGCAGAGAAGCAATATGACAGAGAAGCAATATGAAGGAAGAAGCAAGCTGCAGGGGTTGCAGAGAAGAAAGGTGATGCAAACAATTGAGGCAGAAGAGTGTGCAGTACTTGATGAATTGTTGGGAATTCAGAAGCCTCTGTGACCTTTGAGAAACTTCACCAAAATTCTAATCTTCAGAGATAGGCAATATATAAGACATCTGTGAAGGTCAAGACACTCTCCAAGCTCATAACAGAAGGGACCCTTTCTCCCTGCTGGTCCCTAGCCTGACACTGCTCATGAGGAACTAACCAGCAGCCATCAAAGATCAGCTCCAACATGTCCTTTCCGCACGACCAGGACTGCTGGGAGGTGGTGAACTTCATTTTCTTATGTTTTTGTGGCTTCTGAGTGTGGATTTCCATTTGTGTCAAGCCAATGAATGGTAAATATCAAGTCCTTGACTTGCTCAGACCTGTGGGACTGGTGTAGAAAAAATAAAAGGGCTCTCAATAGCTTTATGCTCCTTTCTTAAGCTGACCTCTCCTCTCTGTTTAGAGTTCTATTGCTTGGTGTACAGAGAAGTAATAAAACACGGCAGAGCACAGTACAAGGTTAAGATGTCATACATCCACGTTGGGGAGTATTATGAAACGGTTCCATGAGACTCAGAAGCAGCCTCAAACCTCAAACCTGAGTCCCTGGCTCTTCTTCTTCTGTTTAAATTACTGCCCTAGCATTTTGTAAACTGACGCCATCTGCCCTAGGAATATAATTTATATTACAGTCTCCAGCATCAAACTGTCTTAGTTGAAGTCCCAGCTAAACAATTTAATGTGTGATCTTGGAAAAATCACTTCGCCTTCAGAAGCCTCAGTTTCTTCATCTATAAAATGGAAACCAATAATAATGCCTATCTCATAGGGTTGCTTTAAGGATTAAATAGGAAGGAGCTCTGAAGCTCTTAGCATAGCGCCTAGCAAATAGTCAACGTTAAGGCACATTGGCTGCTATATTTATATATGTACACATGTACACACATAGCTATGTCCTGCAGGGGAGAAGCTCAAGAAGGTTGGTCATGAGCTTGAGTAATACACGTATACACACGATTGAATGAATACAGGTACATGTATGTGTGAATACCACCAAGCAAAGAGTACCCAGGGGTGAGGTAAACCACTGGCACCTGGGCCGAGGGCTGCCAGCTGAACTAGGAAGCAACAGGTCTATGAATTTTTCTTCTGCATCTGCCTAAATCTCTGTGAGTTTTTTGCCTACTAGATTATAACTTATTTTACCTATGTTATATAATTTGCCTCTACCTTGGACATATATTTCTCTCTTCCAGAACACGTCATGGTGTCTCCTTTAATGACACCTCACACTCTTTCCTGCTGATTCCCCACAAACCATCTCCATACCTGGCACCTGATCACATGCTCCTAGTAACAACCCTCCCACAAGTCCGCTGGGGTTCTGTGTCTGCCGAGTCCCTGCAAAACAAACCCCAGTGGGCTCTCAGCTTTGCCCCAGCTCTGTTTTCTTCCTTCACATCCGCCGCTGCTTCCTTCTTTGGTGTTCTTCCCACAACATCCCATGCACCACACCCCATGTGCACATCTGTCATCAACTTCTTTGGTCTCACAATTGTTCTGTTTTTTCTCAGTAAACTTGTGGCTCATTATAAAATTAGCATTCCCTAAACCCACAAGCATGCATTTCCATGTGAACACGCATATACCCATACACACGCAGAACTTGGCTTTACTTTAGAGAGAGAATAACTAGGTACAGCATACATATAACAAGGAAAGAATCACAAATTACAAACTTTTTAAAAATTCCGTGCTGTGGGATCAACACATAGGCGAAGCCAAATCAGAAAGTAGTGGCTTCACTGTTTCTTTTGCTCACAGACCCCTTTAAGATTATGAAAGTTATGAACTCCAGTCCTCAGGAAATGCACATGTGCGTGAGACTCTGCATATAATTTCCGGGCAGGAGGATGCGTTTAGGTCCCTTATGTCTTTAAACCCCAGGTTAAGACTGTCTGCTATAGAGATGCATTGGATGTCATAGTAAGTAAAAAAATATAAATAAGCAAGCAGTACACAACCTACTTGTGCCAAGAACTTCACATGCAATGTCTCTGCTTTTCTCAATATTCCTGCAACTTAGATAATACTGTTCCCATTTTGTAAATGAAGAAACAAGGGCTCAAAGAAATTAAACAGTTTATCTCAAAGCCAGTCATCTGGTAAATAACAGAGCTGGGATTTGGTCTAACGCATGCCCCCCCAGCCCACTCTGCCCTCTGGTCTTTGGACCTCAATTGATCTCCAGGTTGGCACCATCAACTATCCAAGCCCACCTTATACTGACTCCCTGAGCATTCACAGAACTGATTCAAACAACAAGCCTCGGTTTAATGCCAGGAGGATGACTAGAATTCACTGCAGATAGTTCTATACTAGCTGTAGTCATCAGCTCCGACATGCCACTCAGATCAGAGTTGTATGTTGCCTCCAAAACATTCTAGACAATGCAATTCCCATGCACCAAATCCTCCACATAATTTATGCAGAAACAGCCCTGCATCTTAGTTTGAGTTTTCCACAGACTTGTCTCAATAGAGTTAGAAAGCTTTGATGCAGTGCTTAATTTTCAATTCCTATTGTCTTTTTAAAAAAGAGCACTCACAAGTGTAGCCCGACACACCTTTGAAGCTGTCATCATGTCAGCATTCTGACATGTAATGACCATAGGATTTGTCTTCCAATTCTAACTATTTCTACTGGAGGAAGGAACTTTACACAGTGGGAAAATATGTTGCCCTTTGCTTTGTTTCCTTTCCTTCTGGGGGAGAGTTATTCATGTGTATCTTGAATACAATAAGAAATAGCACACGCCACTATCAGGATGTTCTCGGAAACATTATTTTGTGCTTTTGTTCTCATAGCTGGATTCCACTGTAATTCTCACGTGGCAGGAGTAAACTATTAATAGGATTCCGACATTTTTTTTTTCTAGCAAACCCTGGAGAAGTCTCTTTTGCCATGTGAGTGAATGGCAGATTGGATCTTGACATGACACATCGATTTAGTTTCCAAAACAGTAACTTCACTAAATAAATCATTTCAGCGCTTGACTCTTATTTATACATGCAAATCTGGTTTTCATTTGTTGGACCCGGACAGGAGGAAAGCTAATAATCTCATCAAAAGCTGAATATTTTCCATTTTGGAAATGGCACAAATTTCATAATCACATGACCTGAACTCTGCCATGGGCGGGTAAACCAAACACCTCCCTCATATGTCTTACAGACACACAGCACTGACCCAGGAGAACTCTGGGCAGCTTGCAAGCATGAGTCTCAACTCAGGCCAATGACTGTTGACCTTCTCCCTAGCATCATGTTATCCGTTTCCAGCAGTGATATACTAAGAGGAAGAAAGGGGGGAAAGGTGAGAACAAAAACAGACAGTTTAAAATCTTGGGCCATCACCAGTAATATGAGCTTCAAAATAAATTAAAGGAACTGAACTTATAAATTAGGTTCCTCTCACAGTAAGAAACCTGATTTAATTTATCTGGAAGAGATTCCAACTTTATAAGCTGGGATATATGGGCTCTGAGAAGATACATCTACCTCTGGTAGTCCCCACACTGGCATCAAAGTCCACCCGTAATTCCTTAAGCACTGTCCTCTCTTATATAATTCTCTTTTAGTGTATAAGGAAATAGCAAGTTCCACACATCTTTGGTGGCAGGGTGGGTTCTCCGATCTCTTCCTTCCCTCTGATCCCCTTTATCTCATTTTTGGTGGGAGGGAGGTCTTCTAACATAATAACGCATCAGTTAGGCTGAGGGAACAAGAGAGGAGCTTGTGAGTTTATTGGTGTACAGTTATTACTCTGATATTCTGAGGATCTGGAGCAAACTAACCTTGTTGGCTACAGAAGAAAGATACTGACCTGAAATGGGAGTGTCTCTATAACAAGGGATATGGCTGGGAACCTGGGAGAGTGTAAAAAGGACGAAAGGAATGAAGGAGATTAAGGAGGAACACTCAGGGACCCAGGAAGGGCAACTTGAGGGAAGTAGGAAAGATACCTTTGCACCCTCCCAGGCACATCTATCATTGGCTGTAGGTAAAAGTCTATCTTTCCCTTTGGTGGACCCATCCTACAAGCCTTCCAGGTATCATGCAGCATGCCAGCAGCATTACTTCTTGCATTACATGGCTTCTCTTCCCAGACAGCTCTCACCTCACAGGCTGAAGCTCAGAAAGAGTAAAGAAGGAAGAAGGGGGTCCTAGAGTAGGGTGTAAAGGAAACTAACGTTCCTTGTCTACACCAACCTTTGGTCCAGAGCTGGCCCCATTTGGAAATTTAAGTGAAGATCCTCCTTTTTCAGAAGAGGAAGGTTTTTTTCTTCATCCTCCTGGAGAAGTACTTGGGGGGCTGATTCCAGGCTTTTGGGGCAACCTTCCACATTTGGAAAATACCTCAGATATCAGACTGTGTAACTGTAGCTTCAGGTGTTCACAAAGCTTCTAAATTTGTGAGAAGATGGCTATATGGCCCTAGTATGGAGAGCATTTGGGTTTTACAGGCAACTGAAGAAGGCAGGGTAACTTTGGTGTCAAGATCGAAGATGGAGAATGCTCGGACACCCTCGTTGGCAGTGAGATTTGGGATTTCAGAGCAGTGTCCTCTCATCTTCCTTGTATTTGTGTGGTCTTTTTCTGCTTGATTTTATATTGCTACTTTCAGTTTAATTTGTTCCAGTTCTAAGAGGATTATGCTTTCAGTACCATCCTTGTGATGATTAATGTGTACTAATTGTTTTACCTTTGAATCAAGACTCTTTGGAGCTGTCTAGGCAAAATCTCCCTTTTGTAGGAGGCACGGCTGATGAGCAGGAATCCCAGGGGGACCTCCACTCTGCTTCAGGTTGATGTAAGGAGAGAGATTAAAGAAAGTGCGGAAAGCAGCTTCCTTTCTGATTGCGCCCCAATGGAAATCATGTTGTCCCACACATTGTATTAACTACTCTGGTGGCTGAAAAAACAGACTCAGTCTGAGTGGTTAAAGAGGCCCTAATGAGAACCTTTACTGCTATGCGGCTTGCTTTTGTCATATTATAGGAAGCAAGGCTGTGATTTCTCATCTCTGTGGCCTGGCTCAGCCAAGAGAGCAGTGGTCTAATGAGAAATGTCAATCAAATCCCCTTCTGTCCACTGTTTCTCAGGTGGATGCGGACTACGAAGGCATGAGACGTAGGAGACCAGAAGGACGATGACAGTGGAAGAATAACACAGCCTGGGATATCCTTCGCTAGGAATAAACCCAGAGATCTCTTTCTTTCAAGCTTTTGTTCAAGCCTCATGTCCCTATAGACACTAAGTGGCAAACAGCCTTCTGAATTTTCAGAAGGCATATTTAAATTCACTGCAAAGATCTGTGAGTTTCATTCCATGAACACTTCCTAAAATTGTCGCCAACGTTCACATGAACTACTACCATTGAAAAGAAAGAAAAGGGAGAGGAAGCGGAGAAAAAGAGAGAGAAGGGGAGACAGGCAAAGATGAGCAATTTTGCAATTTCGTACACTTCTCTTTTAACAGTGTAATTCCAATTTTAGTTGTCATTCAGGCTGAACGACATATTCTAGCCAGTTGCTTCTGAAGCTGGCGGCATGTCAGGAATACCTGGGGCACTTTATGAAAAGTCAAAGTCCCTGGGCCCCAAACCCACTCCCCATTCCCTATGCACACCTGCTTCCCAATACAGGCATTGTATAGGACCCAGGAATTTTAATTTTTTTTAAAGGGCCAGAGGTAATTTCTAATAGACAGTTCGAGACCAGCAGTGTATAACCAGTGAAGAGGCTGAAGTGTCTTTAAATACACATAGCTCCATGGGCGGGTTCTGAGACCTGCTGCCAGGTGTCTGTGTTGGGCTTGGTAGCAGATAGAAAAGAAGCAGAAGCAAAAGTTTACAAGGTCTTCCTGTTTGCCTTTCTTCACAATCAAGGGAAAGTATTTCTAAAAATTTCCCATGGACATCTTCAATAGTGGAAGAAGCAAAGAATATCTAAGATGTACCTGTGGTTCTCTTAATTTAGATGTTTTAATGATGGGGAAAAAATATCACAAGACAAAAGTAGACACACTGTTTACTGATTTGCTAGGAAAACTTAGGGGCCTGTAAACGTAGCACAGAAAAAAATGCACAAAAGCGCAGTTTGGCAGTAGATAGAGGCCAGAAACTAAAGTGACCAAATTGTCCCAGTTTTTCTGGGACTTCTGTTTTAAAACTGAAAGCTAGGACTGTCCCGGTTTTAAAACTGCAAGTCCTGCATCCCAGGAAATCCCTCAGTCCCAGATAAATCAGGACCATTGGTCACCCTACAGGACACCATCTGGATCAACATGATAAAAAATGGGTCATTTCTGTTGACCCAACCAGTCAATTCATCACAATCAAGTGACCTGTTGCCTAGACTGGCTGACTGCTGTTCTGTTGCTGCTGATGGATCAGTGCAGAACAAATCATCAAATACCTTGGGACAAACTCACTGAAGAGTGTCAGAAGCCCAAGACCAGAGTTCTGACATTGCCTCTTTTTGTTGCATGATCTCAAGCATCACCCCTGGCCTTAAGTTCCATCCTCTGACATAATATTGGTATAAACACGTAAGCATTGACATCAAAATTTTATAATACACATGGAAGCACACTCTAATGTTTAAAGCTCCACACAACTGATTAACCGTACACAGATCGTAAAACCAGAACCAAGGTAGGAGAATTCTTTCACTGGGATAGAATACCAGAACGAATGAAGCACAGTTTTTGTGTTGAACAGATTAGGATTGCATGCCCAGGTCTTAAACAAATAGCTAGGTTTCCTTAAGCACACTCCTAGAACTGACATCCTCCTTGGTTTACAAAATCCTAATTTGATCAGATGGCTCTGGGTCCGGTCTGAGGGGACAAATCACAATTGGGCTAAGCCAGCCATGGGTTGCCTATTACCCTTTCCTAGAGACTGGTATATGTATGAGTCATGTGATCCACAGCCAAAGAAACATAGGAGCAGACTGCTGCTTGGGGAAATTTTATCCTGCCTAATAAAAGAGATAGTAGCCCAAGCAGAAAGCTCTCTTTGCCTCTCCTCCTTCCTTCCCGCTTTGGACACTGCTGCATAAGAATGCAATGATGACCATGGCCACCATCTTGAATCAGGAATGAGAGACAAATGCTGAGGATCACAAATTGAGAGATGGAAAATTATTGGGTCCTTGATAACATGGCTGAACAGTCAAACCTGCCTACCTCTACATTAACTGTTAGGTGAAATAATAAACATCTTACTTCTTGAAGCACAACTACTCAAAAGTGTCATTCACAGAATGGTGTCGTTCCATGGACTATTTGTTACTGATCCATGTTAAGTACAGAAATTGAGAATGCTTATGAACATTTACCACAGTTTGATGGAGTAATTTTATGTCTATTGAATCCAATAATAAAAATGTTTTTGAATAGTTGCCTTTTTATTTCATCCTCTGTTAATTCATTTTATTGTATTTTACAAAGGTATCAACTCATGATATACTGGAACTTAGAGGAAAAGTTGTCTGGTTATTGGTCACACATAGTTTGAGAAGCATTGCTTGAAGCCAGGTTTCAACAAACTATGGGTATGACCTGCAGGCCAAATCTAGCCCAATGCCTGTTTTTATAAATAATTTGTATTGGAACACAGCCATAACTTTTGTTTACATTTTATCTATGGATGTCTTCTTGGTACGATGGCAGAGTTAGGTGATCCTAACAGAGATGTTATGGTGTACAGAGTTCAAAATATTTACTATCTGGCTCTTCACAGAAAGAGTGTGCAGACCCTTGCTTTAACCTTTAATTTTCAATCGCATATTCTCCTAGTTTTAGTTGAATTCTAACTTATACATAATTCATACTTCTAGGTCTCAGTGTGCTCACCTATAAAATGGGATAAAAATTACCCTGGCTTGTTGAGAGTACTGCATGAGATAATACATATAAGGTTCTCAGGAAAGTGTGTGCCTTACAATATACACATAACACGTAAAAGCTCTCTCCTTTCGTTTCCCTGCCACCAACCTTTGATTAAGTAGCTACTGTGTCAAAGGCCAACAGTTTCTATTTACAAACCACGGGATGTAGTAGCTCATTGATACTGCATTATTGCTCGCCACTGTCAGTTGGGAAAACATCATCGGCTAGGAAGTTTGACCCAATGGTTGAGAATAATAACACGGACAATAACCAATGACTAGATTTTAGGGATAAACTACGAGCCTTTACAATAATGCCCAGTTCAAGGTTCCGAGGACCTGACATAATAAAAAACCTTCTAAGCAGAGAAGAAAATGGATTGAGTGCTCCATTTTTACTTTTTAATATTTCATGGGGGTTGATTCCCTGCGTTCTCACGTGCTGTATTTCAAGGCTATGCATTCTTGAACTCTTACTGGTAACAGGAAACTAATGGGATTTCTTTTTTTCTTTTTAGGAAAGCTAACAATGATTTCAGAAGTGTGTGTTTGTTATCAGATTTAGGGCGCTTGTCACATTTTGGCCTGAAGGCAAGCCAGGGGAGGGTTTGAAAAAAAATATCCAAGAACCGTCTTCATTGCTCTTTCTCTCTTCTAATTAAAATGCAATTCATCTTACAGATTCCAGAGCATTTTGGATTTGTGGTTGCAAGCATGAGGTCATTTTTCCTGCCTATATGACCACAGTGAATTTTTAAAGTCTTTAGTGTTTGGTAACAACAGACAAATAACTGTAGAAACCTGAGAACAGAGCTCAAGTTCTTTGCAGAGTGTTCCCATTATTCCTCAGCATGGGGTAAAAACGAGTCCACCTCACTGGGCTAGTGCCACAGGATCCCTGGATGCCCTGAACTGTGAGGCCAAAGTATGAGACAGTACCCCAAAGAGGTCAGCCCACCAGTCAGTGCAGAGGTGAAGAGTATGCCTCTGAGGACTCTTGGGCCCGAGTCTATATTCTGGTTCTGTCAACCTTGCCAGGGACATAGAGCAAGTAAGTGATTTAACTTCTCTGCGTTTCTCTTTCCTTATCCATAAAGAGAGCAACCTCAAAGGCTGGTTGTTAAGATCAAATAAGAAGATACATATAAAATGCTTAAGCACAGTCCCTGGGATGTAGAAAACTGTAGTGAACGTATTTGGCTCTCCTTTTCTTTATTTCTAGCTATTCATCCTTCCATCAAAACTCAGCCTATGAAACTCAGGGGAAGCTGGTACTATCCCCCAAGTTCAGAGATGGTTCTGGTTTGACTAACAGATCACTGAAATGAGATGTCAGTGATTGGATCAAAAACCCAGACTTCTGAAAAACAGCCAATCGATGCGTGTTATTATTCTCAGGGAAAGCACATGACTCATGTCGGCCCAATAAGAATGGCTGGAAGAGGTTTTTTTTTTTCCCTCCCTCGCTGGATGTGAACAAGAAAGCATGTAATTTCAGCTATTTCTGTCAGTCATCTTGTGACCATGAGGGAAGCCAGTCTGAGGAGAAAGATGAGATACAGAGTAGGTCAGAACCAAGAAAATAACAGAAAAACAGAGCTGGGGCCCTGATTGCATCACTCCTGGAATCCCTCCTTTCTTTGGATTTCCTGTTAGGTAACAGAGTTTCTTATCATTTACACTGGTTTGAGTCAGGTTTTGGTTACATGGAGTAAAATCATCTAACTGATAAGAACTCAGTAAACGTTGGCTATTAGGTCTCAGACTGTACCCAGTAAATTACCCTGCTGTGGATCCCAAGAAGCATGGAAAAGAGGTTAGGGAAAAATACAATCTTATTTTATCTATTTATTGGGCAACTAATTTAAGCTTGGCATTTTACATGCATACATTATCTCTCTGAATCCTCCTAATAACTTTATGAAACTGTTATATTATTAGTAGTAAACTGAGGCACAGACGGATTAAGTGACTTCCCCTAGGTTTAACAGCTAGCATGCAGCAGAGCCAAGATGCAAACCCAGGTGTGTCTGGATTCATAATCTGTGTTTCTGCCACAACACGTTCTGTGTTTCTGCTACCTTCTATGCTGCGTCCCCCGTCAGATCTTTGTTGCAAAATCACCCTCTTCACCAGAACTATTCCAAACCTGCATTTGGATGGGGAGGGAGAAGCTGCAGGCTGTCCTCTCCAACACAAGTACGGAGCACCTCGTTAGGCACGGGGTACTACAGAGGAGCCCTGGCTTTCAAACAAAACAAAAGAAACCCAAAACCCTTAGGAGATGTTCATAATATTATCCACCACATCAGATAAAGTAGGAAATGTATTCAAATTCTGCCGCCCCAAATCTCTACCTAAAAAAAAAAATTATATAAAAAACTAACAATGATTAATGAGAGATCCCTCTAATTACCAGTTGCAAGTGTGATGCTTATTTGTGGGCACAAAGAGAAGCGGGGCCGAGAAAGTGACTGCTAAAGTGTGAGAAGCCACTAACAAGGGAAGAAAAGTCAGAACAGAAGCTGGACAACGTCCTGACTAGCGTCCTGATATCTGCATGTCCCTGCCAGGGAAGCAGCCCTGTTGTCCCTTAGCTATGCACACTTTAACACACGCCTTCCTCTGGACCAGTGGTTCTCAAACTTTGGCATGCACCAGAATCGTCTGGAAGGTTTATTAAAACACAGATTGCTAAGTCCCACCCCCAAAGTTTCTGTACAATAGGCAGTGGGTGGGGTCAGAGAATTAGCTTCTCTAACCAGTCCCCAGATGATACAGCTACTGATTGTCCAGGGGCTGCATTTTGAGAGCCCTAGCCCAGACTACTTAGATTGTGTTTATAGGAAGTAATATCTGGTCAGCCTCTCTTCTGCACTGACCTTTTGCTTCAAAAGGCATAGAACACCCACCTCATTCCCGGTGGCCAAATGCCTACAGATTCCAAGAGTGGATCTTTCTCTTCATTCCTCCGGGGCCTCAGGCTCTGGCTGAGTAACAGCCTAATAGCCCATTTCCTCTAAGACCTGGAGCTTAGTTGACTCTCACAAGTCCTCCCCCAACAGGAACGGTGTCCTTGATTCCCAGTCCCTGCTGCCAACAGCTTGACGCTGCTGATGCCAATTACAAGCTGGCACCTATATTTAAAATGCTAACACCAGCATCAACCATTTTAAGAGCTTCTGTCTATTGAATACTGGTTGGATACTGACAGCAGTCTTCCAGTGACTGCTGTCGGGCTCCACTAAACCTCTATGAGTGGTCACCCACCACACCATCCACCCCAGACTGCATGACACTGACCCTGTCTGTCCTGCCCTATGATAAGGTCCACCCTCTGGCTGGTTGGCTTACTCTCAAGGTCCACTTGGGCCAAGTCCTGCTCCAGATAAAGCATCTCTGAGATTTTTGTCTGTAAGAAGGTCTGTCTCTAAGAAAAATGACCTAATTGATCAAAGTGTCTACTATATTTCCAAAAAGTGAGGCACACATTCAGTGCCATGGCAAGGACTGGCCTGCTTTCCTTCGATGAATTAAGATTGTATACTTTTCGCTTACATTTATCTAGGAAATAACGTTGTATCCCCAAGTGTGGGAAACGTGCCACCAGTGGTTTGTGGATGTTTTTATGTGGTACGTTGACATGACATTACATATACTGTATTACACAGTGAGGAAAGTGTCTTCCTTTTCAATTCTCTTTGAAACCAAGCAATAGAATCAAGGAAAAAGTCTCCGTTTGGTGTTAGCATATATTTTTATTCTACCTCTTGCTAACCTCTTTCTACTATAATGGAGATGAGGTCACAGGCTAGGAACTCCAGTAGACTACAGTGATTATCAAGCACACAATAACACTGCTTTCTTACTATTCTATTTACTTCTATGTAAACCTTCAACTTAGGACAGGTAATACTGACCCTCAATTTACAGTGGTGATTTAAAGTTCCATTTATAAATAAGTGTTTAAGAAAAAGAAGATTTTGTTTAAATAAGAACGGCATATAAACTAGGATATGGGTGTTACATGTGTGTGGCAAAAATCATTACGGTTATGTAATAGTGAATTGTATATGTCAACTTGACTGGGCCACAGAGTGTCCAGACATTTGATCAAACATTACTCTGGGTGTGTCTGTGACGGTGTTTCTGGGTGAGATTAACATTTGAATTGGTAGACTTAGATTTCCCTTCCTAATGTGGATGGGTCTCATCCAACCAGTTGAAGACCTGAATAGAACAAAAAGGCTGAGTAAGAGCCAGTGCCTGAGTGCTTGAGCTGAAACATTGGTCTTTTCCAGCCACATGAGCCAATTCCTCATTATATACATATTCTGATTCTTTGGAGAACTCTGACTAACCCTTTCAGTCATGAATGACCCAAACTTGGGAAACACTGATAACAGAAATGCACTGAGCTTTTTACCAACCCACCATGAGTGGGAAAGACTTTGAGCTGCATTTCTTTTTTGCTTTTGCCAGTAGTGGGAACAAATTGCAAGGAGCAATTATATTTCAGATCTAGGTCCCCACTACCTGTGTCCTCAGCAGGGACCCAGCCTGCCTCCTCACTTGTCTCCTGCAAATCTCCCTGCAGCTCCCCATGCTCCTGTCATATTGGCCTTCCTCCAGCTCCTCAATATGTCTCATCCCTTCTGCCTCTGGGCCTTTGCACACACTGGTCTCTCTCTGGAATGCCTTTTCCCCTCCCACCTTTTCCCTTTTCTCTTGACTAAGTCAGCCATTGGTTTAAATGCCTTAAATGGTGCTTTCCTCAGAGAAGCCTTGCTGCCCTCCAGGCCAGATGAACATCCTGCCTTATGACACCCCACTATTCTCCTCTGAATCATTCTCCACAACTGTAAACAAATAACCATTTAAGCATCAATTTGTCTAATATCTGTCTCCCATGCTAGACTGTAAGTTTGTGAGAGCAGGGAACTTGCCTCATCGTTGGTTCTCAATAAGTATTTTTTGTAAATGACTGAATCATGACCCATCACGGAGTATTATGTAGGTACCAGGGATTTACAAAACACTTAGGTGACTAAACGAACAGAATGATTTTTACTCTTAGGGATTGAAGTCAGGTACCTCTGACTACCAGCCATAACAAGTGGCCAAAAGGATCTGTGCCTCAGGTGAATCAAATGACCCAAGCATGCAAACCTGGTCCTCCAAATTTACTGCTTATAGAGACAAGAGATTGGGGACATTGGTTGAAGCCAGATGTTCCGTAGCCTGGAGCTCATTGTCCTAACACTGCAGATTCTCATGACTAGAACTACGTGTGTTTGAGATGCTGGGACATAAGATCCAACCCAGAAAATATTTTGAAATAATGTTGTTCAATTACTTAATCGTTGTTATGTTAGTGAATAGAACACTCTCTTATATACACCATTATAAAAACATTATGCCTGGGTCTCAAGTTCTGCAATATCCAATTACAATAGCTTTTTTCCACTTTTGTATTGTCTTTATTTTATTTAATTGCCTTAACATTTTCAACAGATTTATTGTATATGACAGTGAGCAACCTGAGCCTGTGTAAGAGCTAGCCACGCTATTTCCTGCTCCCCACTCACCATTTCCCTCATGTCACTCTGTCCTGCCTTTGAAAATCCTCATGAGCCTAGCCCGTTCCCTGTGTGGACTGGGGACTGTTGGAAAGGCGCTGGGTTAGAAGAAAATGTCCACTGGTGGACCCCATCTCTCCATCTCTGAACTGACCTGAGCTTTGGCTGCTATCAACTTGTCATCTTAACCTGAATCAGTCTCTAACATGGGGACTAGACAAAATGATCTACGTTTCCAGAATGTCCCATCAAGGAATAATAAGGGGACTAGCACTGAGTGTTCAGCTTTAAGAGCATGTGTTTGTGTGCGGATGTGTAGCACAGGATGACTCTGGTTCAGCGTGTGTGTGTGCATGTGGGTTTACTGCTCCATTTTTGTCATTCGACTGGTCTACTGAAGCCCTGGGAGATAAAGAGCCTTGATGAATGAGACTTTATGAGTCACCTGCAGCTCCCCACATCCTATCGTGGACAGCCTGCCCAAAGTAGGAGCTGCAGAACTGAAGGCGTGACCATATCAAACATGGCAGTGGTGGGAACAAAGTGGCAAACAGATATGGGTAAGGTGGAGACACACAGATCATCAAGAGCCCATTGCTGGTGCACCGTGAGCATGTCGTAAGGGCTCCAGAGCTCCAGACGTTCCTTCCCCCTCATTCATTTTGACTGGCCCCATGCTCAGGAGTTCTGAAGATGTCAACTGGTAGTAACTCTTGCCACGTATTGAGTATGTTCTATATGACACATAATAAGCCCAGTGCTTTACGTGCATTATTTCACTGAATCCTCCTAATAACCATCTGAGGTAGGCACTATTACTCTTCATGTTACAGGTTTGGAAACTGAGACCCAAAGGGACAAATTAGTAATTTCAGAACTGAAACCAAAGTCTTTTTGATTCCAGAGTCAGGGCACTTAACCATCATGTCATACAGAACATTTTGTTACCTCTGTTCTCACCTGTGATACTAAATTTGTGCAATGACTCTGAGCTTGGTCTGCTCCTCTACAGTTAGGGGCAAAGTGATTTTCTTAGGAACTTTTAAAGGTGCCCAGTTGTTTCGAGAAGAAATTATTTTGATAGAGGAACTTAGAGGTTTCTTTTTGGGAAAAAACAATGGAGTCATCCAATGCTGAATGGAAAAGTATGTATTAAAAGGCAAGGGCACCTGGAGTTGCATCTTTTCAAGGGAGCAGGGACATTAAGAAGAGGAGTGTGGGCAGGGAGCTTTCCACTAGAGGCTAACTGGCAGTCTCTCTGGAAGGATTCCAGAAGTGTCATGTTGTTTCCAGCCAGGGGTATCGATTTTAATACTAATGGAGATTTGAACAGGACCTTGAGGAGTTTACAAAAGTTTCTGTCTCTGGTCAGGAAGCCATGGACTTGGCCTTCAAGAAGAGTATGAGATATGCTTGGTGGTTGTGTAGCAAGCCCCTGTTCTGCTAGCCTGTCACCATAATGCTTCTCAACATCTTTTCTCTCCACCCTTGCACATGAAAGCATTGTCCTGTTATAGAGAAGTGCATTTACAGCTGAAATTACCAAAGTGGCCCATTATGTTTATCAAGACAGAAAAAAAAAAAAAAAGAGGGGGGCTGCAGTTTGTCCCAGCTATCTGAAGAACAGCTCTCCTGGCAAATGGATGGGTACTGAGCCATATCTTTTTTCTCTCTCTTCTTAAAAATTAAGTGCACGTAGGAATACCTTTAATGACGTGATTTCAGAAGAAAAGTGGTGCTTGGTCAGAGCATTTTAAGTTTCCATTTCAAAGCTCCTGCCACATGTGCTCCTTTCTCACAGCAATGGGTATGGCGGGGGGATCAATAATCCCAAGGGAAGGTTTTTCAGAGATGAATTCACACCAAATAGAAATGGGGTTGGAAAAAGGAAAAAGGAGGCTGAATTTCACTGACAATGGCTAATGGTTGTGACTAATTCAGCTTTGGGAAGGTAGAACTCCACGGAATGTGGGAGCTGCAACATGGTTCCTATTTTAATTAGTGGCACCACAGGGAGAAGATGGGCTTATAATTGAGTAGTTTGCTGGTTGGTCAACTTCAACCCATAATCAGACATGCTGAGAAGTGGACATTAACCAGGAGCTTTGACTAGCAGGAAGTCTGCCCTATTAGTATGGCTGGTGTCAAATCACGTGGCTGTCTTCCCTCTAGATTCTTTCAGGAAGAGGGCACCAAACAAACTATATTCTAGACTCTCCCTCATTCTCCACGTACCTACCTTTCTGCTGCAATTTTCCTCAGCAAGTCTCGGCTCAGGCTTACTAATATGCCAGTTGATGGGCACTTCGACTATTCAACTTTCCCTTCAAGCCGTATTGCTGGACATTTGCTGTTGGACTCTCCCTTCCCCACACCAACACCACAACCATCACCATATCTGATCTCTTTCCTTCCATAAGTGCACTTTAATTGTTGTTTTGAGAAATTATCTCTCACTCACTTCATGGAGTCTTGATGAAACTCTAAATTAAGGTCTACTGTCTCCCTTCTTTCCCTCTCACACCCATCTCCCACAGAGAGAACTGGGTTCATGATCCAAATTAGGCCATTTGGACTTTACCCCCCCCAAGACTTTGAGTCTTGCAAAAAATGACAGGGAAAAAAAAAAAGTTGAAGCTAAATATTCTAGTAACGAAATAGGACCAGACTGTTCATATTTTTGTCTTGCTATATAGACCCCTAAGCTGTCAGATTCCTGTCTGATTCCTACCCCGATTCTCAAGACTTTCTCCAAATCCACGAGCCCTCCACTCTCCTATGTTACATTCCTTCCTGTCTAAATTAAGGAAAGTGTCACCTGCCATTAATTTACCTCAAATGAGAGGGTATCCAAGAGAAAGCACCTGAATGTACAGCTTGATGTCCATTCTCTACCTTCCTTTTCCTGGTCCCAGTAGGAAAATGGGCAGAAGGAAAGCAATTCAAACTTGCGGTAGACGGGAGGATAAATAAATGAGATAAAAAATGAAACATTATTACTAATGAGTCTGGGTTTAAGGCCTGGCGTGAGTGTCTTCATCCCAGATGTTCTCATGGGATCTACTTGCAAGCTGCATTCCCATGGGGTTCTCACTGAAGTTTGGAACATGAGAGTGAAGAGTTTGGCTCCTCTTCCCGCTCAATTTTCTGTCAGGGGACCCCACACTCAGTCATGCCCTCAACCGTGTGGGGTTGACGGCCGATACACGCATAAACGTCACATAGCATCTAGCGCAGGAGGGAGAAACGCTACCTACCCTCTGTTTCCCGGCCGCACTGGGGGCATGGTTCGTATTAGCTTGCCTTAAAGGAGGCAAGTCTTGGCATGCCTTCAGATTGGGTGTGTTGTCCATGTGTGTGTACTCTGTTGCCAAGTTACCCCAGAAACAACACATCCTTGCTGCACTAGTCTCCTGCCCAGTCCGTCCTTGGTGCCTTTGCGGGGGTAGAAATACCCACCTGGCCCTATGGACCCTCTCATCTTTTTTCACCTATATGTACACATCAGGCCTTGGTCCTCAGTGCTAGTCTAGGGTTTAGAGGTTCCAGCAGCCAAAGAAGCCACAATTCCCAACCTGTAGATTCCAAATTGCATGCTCAGAATTCTAAGGAGCTGAAGCATTTCCCTAGTTGACAAGGATTTATACCTCTCACCAGTTATGAACATGAAATTGTGGAAAATACACATAAAGAGGGAGTTCAACAAAGCTAGATAGGGACCAAGGGAAGGAAATCCACAAAATCAGGTCATCTTCAACTGGACCAGCTTGGCCAACGGGCTCTCATAACCACATCAATTCAGGGCTTTCACAGGTTTGATTTTCTTTCAGCCCAATCCACTAAGGAGTTGCTCATGAGTTCTGTGGATTTTCTGCACCATTACAGATTATTGCCATGGTAACAACAGAATCATGTGACAACTGTGCCACCTCAGAGACCAGGAACAGCCACTTACAGGCACCACACATCACCTCCTAATGGGACTCTGTGCCGTTGGCCTCACATTGTTTTAAGGCTAATCGCTGCTTTTTCACAGATGTAGTTTTTCCCCCACCCACTCTATTTTCATGATCTTTTAAAACAGTTTGGATTTGCTCTAAAGCAGTTCCACATTTGCCTGTGTTTATGTGGTCATAAAAAAAGGTATTATTTGGGGGGTTGGCGGAAGGAAGAAAGTGGGTGGAGGCAGATGGGAGGCAACAGGCAGAGGAGCAGATGGTCTTCTCGCCATTATGTCACTGGGTTGAAACCCACCCCACGACGGTGCTGAGATTCTGGGCCGGCCACACAGAAGGCCACCCTGGGAAGGAATAAAACTTGCTTTCTTTCAAATGTGCTCAACTCTCCTGTCCACTTTGCAAGCACAAGGAGAAATGGGACCACTGATAATTAAGTTAGAGATGTGATTGAGAAGGGGGACCAGGTAATCTTTTCTCTCTGGCAAAACAATCGATTTATTTTTCAGAAACTTGTGCACACAGCCAAACCCCAGGCTCTTTCTGCCAAACATTCCCCCCTTAATTTTTTAACCTCTGGGCATTTCAAGGAAAATTGAATCCACATGTTTTCAGATTCATTTGCAAATGCAGTTTGCTCAGAGCTGTTTGATGACCAGTATGCCCTTTGAGTGTTTTTATGAGCTTAAACTTATTTTCCCCCAAGCCTCTTGCTTCTGAACCAGGAAGCGGCATTTAGAGTTTGTGGCAGAATTCAGAAATGATCAGTTTCTAAAGCCTTCATCAAGGTTGCGTGTCTCTTTCTGGACCCTAAGAAAAGGTTTTTTTACAGCATCTATAAGAATAATGGAGCATAACTTACTGTTTTTACAACCGAAAAGCAGATCTGATATGAACACGATCCAATTCCCAGATCACATGACTTCCCCATCTTTCCTTATTACTGATGACATTTGTATGAAAGCAGATGCTTTCTTTCCCAGGGACATGTCTCCACCTGCGACATAATTCCCTGATTGGAATTATGCTTCAGAAGCAGGGTTGGAAGTTCAGATTCAGCCATCCCCCCAGACCAAATTGAAGAAAACAATCTTTGTTTATTATAGTGAATCGTATCTGCAAAGTAGATGAGGCCGCTTTTACTACGGACTCCTGGAATCTGGGTATTCTTTCCTAACTCAGCCATATGACCCAAAGCAAAATTTCACCTTCCAAGAAGGTGGGAGTATTATATGTACGTGTTCTAGGTACGGTGAAAAAACTACTTAATAAAAAGGGATAAGAGTAATTGGGAGAGATCAACAGAGCAGGAAAAAAAAAATGTCTCTAAGCCTGAGATTTTTCTGAGTTAGCTCTCAAATTTCCTTCGAGTTTGTTCTGATGGATTCCACCTACATTCCGGGAGGAACTTGTTAATGAGGAATTAGTCTGAGGAGTGCTTTGGATAAACATTTGTGAGCAAATAACATTCTTCCAGGAAGCTCATTTAATATGGTGTCTATTTTTTTCTTCTCTCTTTACTTCCCTTCGCCAGACTTATGATCCCAGAGAAAGCTGCATTAAATTCACATGCCCTATTTTTAACTTTCATCTGGACTTCCTTTCTTTTTTTTTTTCCTTTCCCCCTTTAAGCATGAGAATCAAGCAAATAATGACCCTTTGTATTGTGTCCAATGGAAGGTCACAAGCTCAGGGAATTTACTTCAATTCCCGGGAGAAGTCAGGCCATAAAAGATTCGTGTGCATGGCCTTCATACTGTGCCATTTTGGCTGTCGGCTACGCAAAGTATTTTCACTCCCATTCTATAGACAAAAGCAACCGATGTACAGCAGGGAACTCAAACGCCAGTATACACGGGGGCCAGGTAGATAATCTAAATGAGTGAGGGGGGGGCCTATAGGAATGTGCTGACCTGAGGATACCACCCGTCCTTTCTTATATGGACAGTTGCTGCTCAACTCAAGTTGAGTTTTGCCATATGGGATGGCAGGCCAAGGGTAGACAGACCTTTTGTTCTTTTCCTCTTCAATAAGAACTTATAAATTTATATTTTTAGATGAAATCTCCTAATTTTAAAATATTGGGGATGTCTTCAAACTTATAAAACTGGATAGTGAACTAAAGACACTAGATATATGTGTCTAGGTGCCAAACAAGCTCAGTGGAACCAAGTCAAACGAATGGAAATGCAGTCAACACCATCGATTTCCTGGCCATTTAAAAAACTCCTAGTCTCAGTGCCCAAGTGTGATATAAAGTTGTAATCAGAGAAAGCTGTGGTTGTGTTCAAGATGTGGGGGGAAGAATGGGAAATGGGTACAGGGAAGGGGCAGGATGTAACCAGCATCCTTCTCCTGACCTCCATCTTAACTCAGATAATTCACCCGTATATTCAGTCCATAATATTTACTGAGTACCTCCATGCCTCAGCACCATACCAGACATTATACAGGTGGTGGTGAACGAGTCAGTCATTGCTGCCATCTTCACAGAGCAACTTCCGTGTGGACAAAGACACCATTCACATAATGGCACAAATAAATGTAAACTGTCCAATGCATATGTCCTCCAAAGGAGAGGTGTGGGCTATGATAATATACATTTAGAGGATCTGATCTGGTCAGGGTGGTGGAGAAGGGGAATAAGGTTGACTACGATGGCCATACGTAGGAGTTACCCAGGCCCAGGGAGAGGGACTGACTAATAGGCAGAAGGCAGAGCCCTTGCAAAGACCCTATGGCAGAAGGGAACACAAGATACTGAAAGGCTAGTCTGGCTGGAATGCAGAAAGCATGAAGGAGTCTGCAGAAGTGGGCAGGGGCCAGACCCAGCAGAACCTTCTAGGTGGTGTTAAGGAGTTGTGACTGATCCTAGACCTAGGCAGGTGCAGTTGAGTGATTTTAAGCAGAGGAGCATAGGATCGGTGCACATTTTGAAAAGATCATTCTGGCTACAGGGTGACGAATGGATTGGGGAAAGCTTAAGCAGGGAGACAAATTAGGAAGCAATTGCATTGGTTCAGGAGAGATGATGGCATTTTGGATTAGGGTGGTGAGTGGAGGTACAGAGAGAAGTGAATGAACTTGAGAGACAGTAGATAGAAGCGAGAGGACTCGATGCACGTGATGCTTAATTTGATGTGTCCACTTTGCTAGGTTATACAGCTCAGTGACATCACCAAGTGTTAATCGAGGTGGTGCTATAAAGGTACTGTGTAGATGAGGTTAACATTTCTAGACAGATGACGTGAAGTAAAGAAGATTAGCCTCCATAGCGTGAGTGGGCCTCATCCAATCCTTTGGAGGCTTTATGAGGAAAAACTCAGATTTCCCAGAATAGAAAAAATTCTGCCTTAAGACTGTACTATCAACAGCCTGAGTTTCCAGACTGTTGGCCTACCCTATGGATTTCAGACTTGCCAGCCCTGCCATCATGTGAGACAATTCCAGGTTCTACTTCTCTGGAGAATCCTGACGGATACAGCGCCTATTAAAGACTCTTCACGCCATTCCTAGATATTCTTGTCCCTTCCGGGAAAAGATAAGATGTGAATTATATCAACTCCACCTCTACAAAGAAATATGACAGGCTCACGCATGCACATTTTGGCAATATGAATAATAGTGGAACGAGAAAGTATTTCTTTATAGGAAGTCCAGGAGTTTGATTGAGGGGACAGGGAAAACCAAACCCTTCAAAAGGAAATTTGGAAAGTCTGAAAATCTTACAAAACAGAAAAGAAGTTTTTCTTTAACAAACAGGTCCTTTCATCGTAAAGCTTTCCAGGTCTTTAAAGAAAAGGGCAGATACTGGTTACAGGAGATGCTGTTTTATATGGACAATCACTTGAGTCTCTGATTGGTGGAGCCCAGCACTGGCCACAGCGGAGCTGGGTTTTCCCAGGTCCTGGAGTGAGGGAGTCCTTAGGCTGGATGAGGCTGAGGTCCTGGGTGAGAAAGGCTGAGGACGCTGGTACTCACCACCAAGCAAATAGGCTCAGAGAGTCCAGAGGAAGAGCAATAAATCGGCGACCTCCAGTTTCCATTACTGTGAGCCCTTTAACCCCTGGAGCCAAACACAAAAGTAAATAAAGTCCCAGAATAGATCTGGCTTTAAAAATAAAAAAGGAAAAGCTTTCTTTTCTTCTTCTGCCTTCCCTTCTCCCCACCCCCTTCCTTTTTGTGGTTCAGGTTCTGATCCAGGCCTCCTCGGGAAAGAAGCAAGTCTGCTCTCTGCATGGGCTGGCCACGCTGGGAAAGATTCTGTTGTTAGCGTGGAATCTCAATCCTTCTGCACCCCCACTAAGCAGCCCTTCCGGCACGGTCGCCCGGTGACTCTCTTGCTTGATCACTGCACCCTGGTAATCCAGGTTATGAAAGGAGGAACAGAGGGAAAATAAACGTGGGGGTGAGTTTAGAGTTGAAACCAGTTCCCTCAGAGGAGAGAAGAGCAGGGAACTGGTACGTACAGCTTGGTCTGTGTTTGCTAGATGTTTTTTTCCCCCTTTTTGATCAATAAATAGACCAGAGAGGCAGAAGACTTCATCCAGAATCTGAATCCCCCTAAGGTCTATCAAATAGATGGGAAAGCATGCTCAGTCCCTTAATACAGTATGCAGGGTATCAGGCAAGTCAATTAAATTCAGGGTCTCAGTTTCTTCCTCTGCTTCCCCTACCCCCTGCCAAACAAACAAAAAAGGGAATGATACTTTTCATACACTGAGGCCACAGGAGGCAAGAGAATTATAATGTCTGAAGTGACTTCAGGGACTTCACCTAAATTACATGAACTCCCAGCGGATGGAGGAATCCTCTCTCCCTCACCTCTGACTATTGGTCACCCAGATGCTCCTTTTAACACACTTATTGGTGCAAGGTGGAGCGAAGGAACTTAACCCAGAGCTCATGCATTCTACTCTTGCCCAGCTCTGGGTTTTGCAAACTTATTTTCTCTACAGAGCCAAAACCTCTCTTCGATAAGCTCCACTGAGAAGGGAGGAGGTGCTCTTGGTGGTACTTAGATCCCGCATGGTTTATTACAGGAGCTGCCGCTTTACTGGACATCCTCTGTTATCAAAAGCCCTGCCCTTCCAATACAACTCGCCAAGGAGCAATCCATCAAGTATAACTAGAGAAAGAGAGAGAGGTACATATATATGCCGTAAACACACACATAAAATATCTCAGGAGCGAAATGAAAGCATAAAATCAGCTAGCAGAAATGGCCCAACTTAAACAGGGCATTAAGTGGTATTAATAGACTAGTTCTAAAAATGATCAGAAATTCCCAGTCGAATCAAAGATTGATATCAAAGGCTCAGAGATACCTCAAGGCCAGCATCTCCAGAGAGGATTGGAGCTGATTGGAACTCAAGCTCTATCTCTTCCCTGTGCATTTGAGTGAACACTTTAAATCTCCAAAGATTGAACTATAAAGAGAAATTAGTTCATTAATAATTCACAGACTTCAAGGAAAAAAAAATGTCAAAACATATGCTCAGGAACAAAGCTGATTTTATTTTTCCCGTTTAGAATAGAGTGATGTGTAGAGAAGTTGTAGGGCCAGGCTCAAAAATTGAACTTGGTCTCATTTTTTCCTCGTCTTCGTGTGTTTAAAGAAATGTTTCTAATAAAATATATGTGAGCATTTCGGCTGATTTCCCTCTGCATACTTCAAGTTTTTCAAATCCTATGAGGTTTGTGGGGAGTGTCAACAGCAGAATACTTTATTCAGGACATGAATAATTTGAGATATTTTCATGGTGAAGTTATCAGCCAAGCATACTTAATTGGAGTTTGTGAATTCAAGGCAGTATACTCAAGAATGGGTATAAAAAAAGAGGGGTTAATAAAAATCTGGATTTAAAATGACTCAACTAAATCACTAAATAATCAAGTCACTCCTTGAGAGAAACCTCTTGTCAACATAAGGAGAGGAATACATTTTTCCAGGAATCTACTAGACTGAGATGTCCTGGAGGACAAGAATTCCACCTCATTTTTCTTGCCATCCCAGGGCTCACTTGTGAGCCATCTACTGAACTGTCTCAGTTCCCCCAATGTGGCTGAAAATAGGCTGGCATGAAGAAACACAGACGGGAACAATAAGAAGCACATCTGAACTCTTCCTGGACAGGTTAGCACTCACGCAGAGACTGGCCTTGACCGTCCTCAAAAGAAAAGCTCTGTGCTGGTAGAGGTGCATCTGTTCACTGCAACCCACCCCCTCATGTCTCCACCAGGACACTGTTCCTACAGTTATCCCCTCTCTCTTTTGCAAAGTTTCCCCATCCAGTGGATCACTGCCATCAGCTCTGAAACCACCTCTTACTGTAACAAAACCTTTGACCTCAATACTCCTACACCTTTAACCAATTCTACCTGGCATCCCTGTAAAACAAAACCCATTTTTAAAATTTGTCTTACATTGCTATTTTATTTCCTAACATCTCATTCCTTCTTGAACCTATTCTCATCAAGTTCCTGTCTTTACTACTCTACTGAAACAAATAATTTGTCATTATCTGAAATTATATATTTATGATTTGATTTATTCATTATTTATCTTCTTTATTAAAATGTAGTCTCCATGAAAATAACTTGGTTTTGTTTATTATAGAACATTATTGTTCATGACTGTATCCTTAGCACAGGGTTGACACACAGTAGGTTCTCAAAAAATACTGTTTGTATGAACGAATGAGTAAAAAGAGAATCATGTTCTTTTATATGAAACCCACGTGTGATCCAAGCTATAGTCCCTTCAATGGTTAAACAGTATGTTAACACATAAAATTACCGCCAGAGAAATCTCTCTATTAACAGTCATTCTTTGAGAAATGACTGCTGGAGAAATCTTTCTCTTCACAAGTGGAAATTCAGGCTCAAAAATCTCATCATAGAGGATAGTATAGGTATATGGTAGGCAGTTTAAAAAATGTTGAATTGATACCCTTGCAGCGTTGACGATTACCCGATATACTGCTACAGCATTTTTTGCTAAGTAGTATAATTTGGTGCAAAGAGAATGTACTCTGGACCTTAGCCAAGTTGCTTCAAACACAGCTAACTGAAGGAACAGCCCTGGGCTTTGTACTTTAGGGTGATGTCAAGACAGTTGTCTGTTCTCAGCATGGATACACTTCTTAGGACCATCAGATTATTTGCTACTCTTTTTTGATAATTCCCTGAATCCAATTTTAATTCCTTATCTTTTTGCTTTAGGTCAGGGATGGCAAGTAAAATGTATCTCATATGCCAAATCCAATTGAGTCACTCATCAAATATTTAATTCAACAAATATTTATTGCATACCTACAAGTAAAAGGCACTGTTCTAGATGCAAGGAAGAAAACAGTGAACAAAACAGACCAAAGTCCTGTCTTTGTCTTAAACATTCTAGTGGCTGGTGGTTGCTGGATTAGCAGTAAAGATTCTGTGATCTATTAATGATGTCTGCCATGGGTCCAGAGATGGGTGTGGCAGTACCAATGCTAGCCCAGGATTTTCCGCTCTGGTTTTAGATTTTGTCCATAATACTGACTTAGCTTTCTAACTCAAGTCATCTATCTCTAGAAATGATTTACCCTCCACTACGGGCTCAGCCATACTCTAGGCTACAAGCCTAAAAATGACCATTAATTAGAGGAAACTTTAAGGATACCACGTCAGTGGCTTTTTGTCAAGTCAGTATTTACTGCTAAGCTCAGCCTGACATTTTATTTGGTCCCAGTAATTGTTTCCTTACTTAATTCTTTGTGATTAGAGCGTGACCTTATATCTCAAAGCTTTCTTTTTACCTACCTCTCAGTTCCCATCTTGGTTCCCCTACTTGTCCTATTATTCATTCGTTCATGCAAGAAGTACTTACACAGTGGTTACTATATGACAGGAACTGTTCTTAGTACCCAGAAGGCAGTGCCAAACAGAACAGAAACACCTCCCTATTCTCAAAGAAATTTATATTCTAGAAGACAGAAATAAATAGGCAAATTTATAAGATGAGTCCAGATAACTTATGTGACTAGGGTAGTAATAGGGTAATTTACGTAGACTTGATTAGGGGAACATGATCTTAGAAGATAATATTAAAGATGGAACCTGAAGGATGAAAAGAAGTCAAACACAGGAAGGTGGGACACCTGGTACAGTAAGTCCAGATGTCCTGAGGCAGAAACCAACTTGGCCTGTTCCAAAATCATTACTGACTGGAGTACAATGCATGAGGGGAGAGTAGTGAGAGATGGTGTGGAAAGGCAGGCAGGAACAGATCAGGGAAGTTTCTAGAAATAGTAAGAATGGAGTTTGCCTACCTGTCTGGAATTTTTGCTCATTTCCTACTGTCAGACTTTCCAGGTACCACCATCAGCTAGCTCCCAAAATATCTACCCAGTGGCACCTGGGATCAGACATTTCCCATGACAAAAGTTCGGTACTGAGACCTCTCAGTGTCTCCTGCCACATCCTTGCGAGTCTGGTCAGGAGCCTGTGCCGTGCACGCTCTGGTGTAATCCAGGTCCAGCTAAAGTCTGGTACAGATTCCATTGCTCAAAGCTGCCTTTGCCACCTCACTTTTATCCAGATTTTCAGATTTCAACAGATTAAAACCATCAGGTGGAAGGAAAGCGGATGCTTAAGGAGGATTTGTTTCTGACAATCACCTGAAGCACTTTGTGACAAGGCAGCCTCAGTTATAAAGTGGTCCCAAAGCACAGGCCCCAGGGGCAGTGCTACAGCAAGGCACTAATTACTCTTTCTGAGAAATTGCCTTATTTCAAAGACTTAGAGCCCGGGGGCATTGACTATCAAAACTCAGCTTAAAAAGGCTTCTTAACAGGGACAGCTTATTCAGTGACTTAAGGGCCCTGAGCTAAGATCCCTGCCCCCAAATTATCCTCACCACCTGTCATTTGGTCTGATACTCTATTGTCACAGAGTCAGTCTTTTGGTTCTTAAAGATTTTCCAGTTTAGTAAATAGAAACACTGTCAAAAGAGTCAACACTTTAGCCATTATTAATTTTGCGTTAGTTTCTCTCTTGCTCCAAATAGTCTTAGGAAGCTACCTACTCTACCTCTTCAACTCCTGCTCCCATTTGAACTTCTGATATCCTATTCCTCTAGTCCTTCTTAACTTATAGTTTTGCCAGTACCTGGTGCTGTATGTTTAAATACTATTCCCAAAGTGCTGGTGGGAAAATCTAAGCTATGAATTCCATTCTTGAGCTCTTTGGGGGGATCTAGCCGAATCCAGACTTGGCAGAGTTTAATGTCGATATCGACATCACATGGCAAAACTGAAGAGGAAAACAAAGAGGCAAGCGAAGGAATTTTCAGAGTACCAGGGATTGTTAAACAAAGCCACTCTGTTTCTCTAAGATGATGGGTGGGTTAGAATCATAAATAGCAAGCCAGATACAGATACTTTATATCTCATATATAGTAACTAAAAAGGTTGCTTTCAACATTGACTTCAATGCAGAAGGTTGGAAGATCTGTCATAGTACCACATAGGACTAAATCTTTTTTGTGTTGGTACTCACTGGAGGGAGTGACCTGGAAGGAGTGCATGATGAGAATATGGTTTCTCAAGGGCCCCAAAGTTGCCATAACACTAGAGGAAGAACGATATAAGTATATTAATACAGAGATGGGAAGAATGTAAGTCCCATCCTTTGAGGTAGTTGACTCATAGAGTGGCTCTTAAAACAATGGTATGATACATAATTCCCACACAAAAACCGATTCTGGTTTTTCTGAATAAAAAAAAAGAAAAAGAAAAAAGTATGAAGGTAAAAGAAGATGTGAGGAAAACATGCAAAACAGAAGTCTGTGCAGATGATGACAAGATTATGAAGGCCTCCTCAGCAGCTAAAAGGTCAGATATTTACGAATTTTTTTACATATTAAAAATTGAGAGCAGCATGACCTCATTAAAGAGCTAATATTAGTAGAAAAGGATAGGTCAGTGTCAAAAACAATGCCTGATTGCCAGCCCAAGGTATCTGGCTTAGTCAACTTTTGTCAACCTGAACAAAACATGAGCACAGGCAGGATACAGGCTGTCATTCCCAATTAACACAACCTCTGGTTTGTCCATGCTCAGTGTCAAGAAATTATGACACATCCCTGAAGAGACAGCCATTAGATACCAGTGTCCCATTCACCCCTGTCTCACATACAACCCACTCTGATCACTTCTTAATGTCACTATCTGGGTTTTGGCCACACTTTTCACATTTATTTCTTTTTTTCATGTAATGCCAGAATGACCACCTTTGCAAGCAAACCAGGGAGATGATGCACTACTTCGTTTCCCTAACCAAATGGCATAATGTTAGCCAGAGGAAAAGAAAACACACCAAAAAGCATGCATTCTCTGGTGATCTGAAAACATGATCCTGGCCCCAAAAGAACACCCGGAGTGGCCAAAAGGCAAGGATAAGCATGGCTTTCCATATGGATCTGTGTTGACTCCCAAAGGACTCTGCCCACTGAAAGCCCATGTCCTCCAGAAAGCAAGTGTTCAGCCGTGGAATATACAGGGCACATGGCAGATGCCTGCCCCCCAAGACAATTATTTATCTCCCTTATAAATCAGCTAAGGCAGAAGTGGTCCCAGGACTGCCCATATGGAGAACGTCAAGCCCTGAAATGAAGCTTCTCTTCTGACAAGCTCCTCTTTTTCTACTTTTTATCTCTTTAGCAACCAGAGGCTGGATCAATTCCCAGAGTTCACTGCAATTTTCAGAATTTATAGGCATTCCATGGTTCCTAAGGAACAGAGCATAAAAATCTGGTGGAGTGAACCAAACCAATAAAACTGAGAATGCAAAATACCCCCCCTTTACACTGTTTCTAGCACATGGGGGTTTTCCAGGTCCATTAACACAAGTGTTATCATTTTTTACCAGAGGTCAGTGTTAAAAGTCCCCTTGCTGCTCCAGACCTACAGTCAGAAATGTGAAAGATGGGGAGATTTGGCTTGGCTCATCCTATTTAATTTGCATGATGCCTGGATCTGTCAGGTTCTGAAGAAAGATACAGCCCAGGAGATTTGGGAACTTCCTAATGTGACTCAAGTTGGCAGCCCACACACTTGGCTTCCACAGATTACAGCTTCAGTTTCTGACCCCCAGGAGGCCAAACCAGCAAGAAGGAAATGTGTATAGCAAATGCTGAGACCTAGGTCCATAATGAAAGTGCCCTCCTTTCATTACGCTTGTTCCTATCTTCTGGCAAAGTCCACTCTTTAGAGCCAAGGTCTTCCCTATGGCATGGAATTGAAGAGAAATATCAAAAACTCACATCAACCCAAATGCCCACAACAGAACTGTCTAAAACAACGTGGTCTCCGTAAGACTATTAATTAGCAGCCCCTATAAATCAGGTTTTTGGATATTATTTAACTACATGAGGAAACATTCAAAATGCTAAGTTAGAAAGTGGGATTCAATACGGGAATTTATAGTACAGTCACCAAAAAAGTGTAAAATGGTTATGTGTATATGGTGAGATTTCATTTTAAATTTAATTTTCTCATATTTTTTACATGAGATGGGATAATTATTAATGTGTGTGTGGCAGGGTAACTCCATCTCTTCATCCCTCCTTGTCCTCTGAAAAAGAACTGAAGCTTTTTAGACAGATTCTCTCTAAAAAATGTCCTCAGAGCCACAGCAGATGAACTTTCCTCCTGTGGTGGGAAAAACAAGGGGGCTGGGAAGGTAATGGGCGGAGCCAGCATCAGTGGGATGAGAGTGTTCTGTTGTGGAGGGAGGGAAGGAGGGAGAGAGAGAGAAGGAAGAAGAGGGAGAGAAAGGGAGAAAAAATGGAAGCGGGAGGAAAAGAAAGAAGAGAGAGGGAGAGAGGGAGGAAGAAGGAGAGAGGGAGAGGGAAAGAGAAATGGAGACCCTCGACATTTTCTGGTACTAGAGAAGAAATGTGAATAAGAGATTTAAATAAGAGCTCACATGTTGTAAGGTCTTCAGTGTCTTTCCATGTTTGACAGAAATGTGGGTGAAGATGGTGACTTCCGGCTGGACCACCCATGCCTCTTTAAATACAGCTCTGCTCTGTAGGACGGGATATCACAACTACATAAGAATTACATATGTCTTCAAACATTTCCGTAATGCCTAAGTTTTGCTCTTATACTCAGTAAAAACAAATAATCAATAAAACTGGCTCTTCCCAATAATTTATTTGGTTACTGAACTATGGCTACTCTCTTTGGCTATGACAAGTCACAATTTGTCTTTACACTTAAGCCACAAGACAAAATAATAATTAGTTATTTTTTTGAATTGATTAACTCAATATATACTTACTAAACATCACCTCTGTGCTAGACACAGTGGAATATACTTAAGATACAGTACTCAGCAAACCAGCCATAGCCCCTGACATTAAGAGGGGTCAGAAAGGAAGAAAGAGGCTAAAAGAGCATCTCGAGGATCAACTGAGCAGGGTTCCAAACCAGCCCTGGATAATGCAAATCCTCTTCCCAAATATTCCTTGAAAAGTAAGAGACAAAGCCAAAGTATAAAGTCCATAAAGTCCATTCTTAGTTAAGAATCATTATGAGGGACTTCCCTGGTAGCACAGTGGTTAAGAATCCGCCTGCCAGTGCAGGGGACAGCGGTTCGATCCCTGGTCCGGGAAGATCCCACATACCGTGAAGCAACTAAGCCCATGCGCCACAACTAATGAGCCTGCGCTCTAGAGCCTGTGAGCCACAACTACTGAGCCCATGTGCCACTACTACTGAAGCCCACGCACATACAGCCACAAGAGAAGCCACCACAATGAGAAGCCCACACACTGCAATGAAAAGTAGCCCCCACTCTCCACAACGAGAGGAAGCCCGTGTGCAGCAACAAAGGCCCAACGCAGCCAAACATAAATAAATAAATTTATTTAAAAAAAAAGAATCATTATGAATCAGTGTTAGTCTGGAGCCAGTGGCAGTGAAAAAAAAAAAAAATCGAAAGTTCAGGACAGTTCTCTTAGAAGGAAAAAGTTCTTGTTATTCATTATAATGCACTTCCAGAAAGCGAAGGTTTTGTGAGGTGAATTGGAGGTGGGGAATGAATCCTACCCTTCCAGGCTACGTAATTTGGAGGCTGTTAAAATCCTCTCACCCTTGCTTTTTTTTTTTTTTTAGGTTCTACTATTGCTTTTATTTTATATATTTTTTTTGTTTGTTTGTTTGTTTTTTTTGCGGTACGCGGGCCTCTCACAGCTGCGGCCTCTCCCGCCGTGGAGCACAGGCTCCGGACACGCAGGCTCAGCCGCTCCGCGGCATGTGGGATCCTCCCAGACCGGGGCACGAACCCGCGTCCCCTGCATCGGCAGGCGGACTCCCAACCACTGCGCCACCAGGGAAGCCCTATTTTATATATTTTTAAGCATCTTTAATGGAGTATAATTGCTTTACAATGGTGTGTTAGTTTCTGCTTTATAACAAGGTGAATCAGCTCTACATATTTGTTACAGAGGAGCAGTTGCCCAGAGTTTGTCAGTAACAGCTCAGCATATGCAGAAAATCAATCCCAAACAAAGTTCAAAGAAATCCTTTCAAAGCTCTGTTCGAGGTGACAAATGGTTGCTAATGAGCGATGGAGGCCCTCTCCTCATTTGACTGACAGGTGAAAGGATAGCTGACTGGTGAAGGACCACCTGCTCACTCCTGGCCCAATTAAAACCTCCAACTGTTTGCAGTAACATGAGATTCACATTAATTGATTTCCCTTCTTAATCTGCTCCAGAAAAATCTGATGCGTGAGGAAACTCTGAGGAATCATCATGAAATAAACTGACATGGATGGTTTCAACATTTCCATAGGCTTAAGCTGCCAATGACTCCTCCTCCTTTGTCATCAACCACATTCCTCCCTAGTTGTCTTTGAACTGTGCCCTCTACCACCTACCTACCCACCTTTTACAGAGACACATGCCAGAGTTTGATTCCATTCCTGCCAGAGTTTTCTATCCTAATGGATGTGGGTCAGCTAGTACACTTGATCTGATTGGGGCTTGTTGCTCCTACAAAGGACCCAAGTTCTTTCCCCAGTTATAAAATCATGGCCATGAAATTGACTGTGAATTTCTCAGATATTCTTCCACTGGATTTGAGCTGACCTCCCTAACTTGGATGAGAACATTTCCTTGTGTTCTGTGTTTATAGAACTCCCCATCTGGGTCTGGATGGAATTTGTTATCATTTTTGAAATGGTATTTAAGAGTGAAGTTGGCTTTGCATCTCCATATTTTTCTCCCTCACAGTGGACTTTTTCTTGATTGTTGGAAACAACTGCTTATATCCACTGAAAGGCATATGCAAGAATATTCACAACAGGTTCATTTATGATAGACCCAAGATGCAAATATCCTGAATATCTATCAACAATATAATGCATAAATAAATTGTGGTATATTCACATAATGGATTATTATACAGCAATGGAAAAAGAATGAACCTCTGGTTCTTGCAAAAACACAGAGGAACCTCAGGGACATAGTGTTGAATGAAAGCATCCAGATAGGAGAGTAATTACCTGGTTCCCCACTGGGAGGAGGCATGAAGAAACCATACTAAGGTACTGGGAATTTTCTATATCTTGATCTGCATCTGGTTACTAGAGGGTAAACATATATAAAACTTCATTGAGCTGTAGCTAAGATTTGTATGCTTTACTAAATGTAATGCACCTTAAGAAACGCAACAATCAATCAAATTTTGCTGTTCCACAGTTCATTTGGGCCTGGATGGAGATTGGGGAATCCACTAAAACAGTCCTGTTTGAGGACAACTTGCTTTAGCGGGCATATGTAGTGGGGTTCTTCAGTAGAGTATTAGTAATAATGACAATAAACTGTGTGTTGTAATAGTCTTTACAGTATAAGAGTGATGGAAAACAGCAGGTAAACATTTGTTCATCTTTATTGCCATAAACACACACACACACACACACACACACACACACACCTTCAGCAAGACTGAAAGGCTTGGGCTTCCCTGGTGGTGCAGTGGCTGAGAGTCCGCCTGCTGATGCAGGGGACACGGGTTCGTGCCCCGGTCCGGGAAGATCCCACATGCCACCGAGTAGCTGGGCCCGTGAGCCGTGGCACTGAGCCTGCACACGGGAGAGGCCACAACAGTGAGAGGCCCACGTACCGCCAAAAAAAAAAAAAATACTGAAGGGCTTGTGGTAGGCTGAATAATGGTCCCCCAAAGTTATCCACTTCCTAATCTCTGGAACCTGTGAATGTTACTTTATGTAGCAAAAAGGACATTTAGATGTGATTAAGGATCATGAGATGAGGGAATTATCCTGGACTATCTGGGTGGGCCCAAGGTAATCACAAGAGTCTATGAGAACGATGCAGAAGGAGATTTGACTACAAGAGAGGAGAAAGCAATGTGACCACAGAAGCAGGGACTGGGATAATGCAGCCAGTAGAAGAGGCAAGGAACAGACTCACCCTGAAGCTGCTAGACAGCTGACCCAGATGACACCTTACTTTACCCTCATTAACACTCATTTTTTTACTTCTTCGCTTTAGAACTATAAGAGAATAAACCTGTATTGTTTTAAGCCACTAAGTTTATGGTAATTTGTTATAGCTTCGACAGGAAACTGATAGGGGCTCAAGATCACACTGCCTATATTGCTACTTGCCCTTCAATCCTTTAACTTCAAATTCTAACTTCTGCAGTATCCATCACACCAGGCACTTGACACAAAGCAAGCCAAAATCCAAAGGCCCAGAGTTGTAGCAACAGGGCATGGGATCAGCCCGGGCGGGAGGCACAGTGGACTCCACCCAAGGCATCGTCAGGCTCCCTTTTTGGACATAACTAGGACCTTCCAGGTAAGAGTCGGTAAAACATTCTTGCTACTAAAACCCAGCTTGCAAGCAGTGAAAGAAACTGCGAAAAGAGCTGCCAGAATAACTTTGAGTGAGTGTCATTCCTAGATGGGTCTAGAAACCTCCTGGGCAGGAAAGTCACATATTTTTAATGAGTTATGTCTATGGCATACAACTCAAACCCCAAAGTAAATTTTCCAACTGTGGCTTTAGTTATCTGGTTTGGCCACCTATGGAGATCCAATTTTCCGGTGGATTGTCTAGTCTCCCAGACACTTTGTGGTAATTGGAATATTCTATTCATTCATTCACTCACTCATTCAGTACTTACTGAGCTGTTACTCTGTGCCAGGTAAAACAGGAAGTACAGGAGAATCGGAAAAACTGAGTCCCTGCCCTCAGGAACTGCTTGTAGTCTGTCGAGAGGTTTCTAGAGATTGTAGTTGAAGGGGTGAAAAATGAAGGACCAGCAATTTGGGAGGAACTGCTCCTCTAAAGTTGACGTTTCTCACTACAATATTGGATAACACTCAAAAGTCAGCGTACTGAGGGTAACAGCTCAGTCTTGTGCTCTGGTTATTAACTAGTAATTGTGACAGATTAAGTGCTCAATCATATGTAATGAAGAGGGAAGGAGGGAGGAAGGTAGGGAAGGAGAGAGAGAGGGAGGGAGGGAGAGAAAAAGAAAAGTGGGGGGAAAGCTGTTCGTTGGGCCACCAGCACCAACACTACTGTCACACTGGTCTTCTATTTTCATACTGTTCTCCTACCAATTTGTGATCTCCTTGAGATTGTGGGTCACATTTTATTCAATTTTGTAACCGCCACACCCAGCACAAAACAGCACTTCATAAAAATAATTTTGAATCAATGAATAATTCACAAAACGCTGTGAGACAATTTCAAAACTGAGCAGCCATTCAACCTGCCTGACCTTCTCGTAGCCCCTTAGTCCAGGTCAGCATCCTCCACCCCCCACTTTACCAAGTACTGCATCACCCTGGGATTAGGGAATAAGTGAATATTAGTTCTTTTTTTTTTTGGCTGCATTGGGTCTTCATTGCTGTGCACGAGCTTTCTCTAGTTGTGGCGAGCAGAGGCTACTCTTCGTTGCGGTGCGCAGGCTTCTCATTGCGGTGGCTTCTCTTGTTGCGGAGCGCTGGCTCTAGGCGCGCGGGCTTCAGTAGTTGTGGTGCACGGGCTTAGTTGCTCTGTGGCATGTGGGATCTTCCTGGACCAGGACTTGAACCCGCATCCCCTGCATTGGCAGGTGGATTCTTAACCACTGCGCCAGCAGGGAAGTCCCTGAATGTTAGTTCTTTAGATCAGCAGACAAATGTGTCCTGTGGCCAAAGCAGATAGGGTATAAAATTTAAAAAAACGATGACTGAGGGTAAGCTTACCCCAGGTAAGTACAGTATCACTTGGCCATTTTAAATTGCCAGGATAAATATTTAAGGAGGAGGGGGTCAGATTAAAAAAAAAAAAATTAGAAGGTAGTGACAAAATCTGTTTCTCGCTGGTTTCAGAAAAGAGAAAAGCAGCCCTGGATCTCTACGACTCCCTGCATCATTTAAAAGAATTAATCATTTCACACCAGACGGAGACCAACAGTGAAGTTCGATGAGGGAAATCTGGAAACCTGAGGAAAACAAGGTTTTCCAGCTGCCACTGCGCTTCTGAGCTTCTCAGAGGAGCTCTCAGCTCCCATGATCTGTTTCACATCTCCTCATGTGTGATTTTCCAGGCTCTTCACTGTGAACTGGGGACTGACTGGGAGGTGCAACTTTCCCATCAGTTTCTCCTCTCAGGAGAAATTGGAAATATGTCCTTTCTCTAAGCTGCCTGAAAATTTCTCTAGATGGAAGATTAACTGTGTCACTGCTGCAGTGGATGTTCATGGATGAGCGGCGTGTACCTCTTCCCTGCCTGAGCTCTTCTGTTATACAACAGTGAAGGATTCGGGTGGGGCCGGGGGGAGGGGGTGGCTGGCAGGCTGTTATCTGCCTTGGTTGGCTCCCAAGAGCTATATTCCTGGCCAGTACCCTCTCAGAGCCAATGAGTCAGGGCCAGGTCCTGCAGCAACCCGGGTAATGTAAATAGGTGTTTGGCCTTCAGGTAGTGTGGGAATCATTCCTGCAGGTTTGCATTTTCCATCATTAAAAACTTCGTAAGAATATTGGCCAAGATATAAAACAAAGCCACAACTGTTTCTCTAGCCCAAAGACGAGAATGGTCACCTGCATTTGCCTGAAAGAGGAGCCAGGACTGCCCTAAGCGAGCTCCGAGAAGCATAATATTTTCTTCGCAATAACCATACTGGCTCCAATAGCTTCCCTTCACCCCTATGACTTCCAACCTCCATCAAAGCCAACCATGACAGTCAACTTTCATCCTTCGTCTTTGAACACGCTTCCTCTGGTACCCACAGGTTCAGTCCCTCACTTCTTCAGGCCTCTGCTCAAATTGCCCTTTATCTGCAGCCTCTCTGGTTATCCTATCTAAAATAGCACCCCTCTCACTTTCTGGCTCTCTCATCCAGCTTCCTTTTCGTTCACAGCACTTAGTACCACCTGACACGTATGTTCATTTGTTTACTGTCTGTTTTCTCCCCCTAGAATATAACCTCCTTGAATGTAGGGACTTAGGTTTCTTTAGGAAACTTCTGCATGTATCCCAGCAGGTAGAAGAGTCCTTGGGGTATAGCTGATGCTCAATGTATTTTGTTGAATGAATGAAAATGTGGCCCTGCCAGACCGAGTTTCTTCTTTTTACAAGGAACTTGTGCTGAGAGCCAGGTTGTCCTACAAACATCAATATTAAAAAGATGGAAATGGACCTGAAATGCACTGAGCTTCTTAATAACCCATTTTAAACCTAGCACCCATGAACTTAAGCCCTGTTAATCTTTCACACAATCATTCCTTGACATTTACACATTGGCCAGAATGTGCCAGCAGCAGGCTTGGTGCCAGTATGGGAACAATGATGAACAGAACAGACACTGTCCCTGCCTTGAGTCTGGCAGGAAAGACAGAAATTGAAACAAGTCATAGCAACTAGCCCTCCCGAGGGTTATGATGGGGAAATACAGGGAGCCACAGGAACACAAGGCCTAAGGCCTAACCTGCTCTGAGGCCTATCCTCTTTTAAGAAATCATAAAATAACTGTCCTTTCTAAGAACAAACAAGCATCCAGCAATTCTCTGGGAATACGATGTATATAGTGCTCAATTCAAATACAACCATAATGCTTTATGATATAGCCCTTGAGAAGTGTTTTATAGTCAAGAGTGTCGGGATTAATAGCAGGCCAATTTTGAGGAAAGAAAGATGGAAATGCTGTTTCTCTCACTGCTAGCATGTACTAAACATCAACTAGTCTCTCATTCTCTCTCTTCTTTCTCTTAACCTCATTCTCCACATATGCCCACATTTGTATATACAAGTATAGGCTCACTTGTTCAAAGTTACAGAGCTGGTGAGTGGCTACCGTGAGATTCAAAGTCAGTCATAAACGGCTCTTCAGAGCAGGTCCTTCTAAACTCTTCCAATTCCATTCCCTAGGCTTGTGCTTTCGCTGTCAATATGGTAGGTCCCCTTTTGGTACCTGCCAGTATCTAGCCTTAAGGACTCTGTACACAGTGAATATTGATTATAATCCTTATGTGCTGATAATGTGTTGGTCTTACAGGAAAAAAGTCTCTGCCAGTCAAACTGGGACAAGGAGGAGGTCAAACGTGTGTCCATGTAGGGATAACCACGGCCTCTGGTCCTGGCAGAAAGTAGGGCTTAATAGCAGAATACCCGGGACACTTTGTGGGGTTTCCTCTGGTGACTGGGGTGGAGAATGAAAAATAACAATTGACTCTTTCAGAGACGCCATCACTGGCTTTCTGGGTGACCTGGACAAATCACTTAATGTCACACACTTCCCTTTCTTCATTGGTAAGATGAGGCGGAAATAATACTCAGCAGCCCCACACAGGGACAAAGATTCATATAAAAGTCAAGCTTCTAAAATGAAGTGACACAGGCATGAACACAGGATTTTTTATTACTACAGACAGAAGTTCATGGAGGGAAGTGAAAAAGGGGAGGGCCTTTAAATTTTCTGTGACAGAATTCAGCTGCCCTCCACCATCACTGCCAGGCAAAATCTTGTACTCTATCTACTTCCCCCCAAAAGTGAATAATCAGAGGGCTCCACCCGCAATGTCTCTTTCATCCCATCTTTGCATTTGCCATGTAAAGAGTTCACCACGGGAAAACAGAAACTAAAAATAATAGCAATGACAATAATAATAAACCCTACATTTTGTAAAGCACTATGCAGGTTACAAGTACTTTCATACATATCAATAATGTGAAGATCGCAATAACACTCAGTGATGGATAACTGGTCTCCCCATTTTACAGATGAGAAACTGAGGCTCAGAGAACTAGAAACTTGACCTAATGGCAGAGATAAGACTCAAAACCAGTTATTCTGACTCTTCATTCAGTGATCTTTCTATACACTGGACTAGTCAATGATGACAAGCCACATGACTTGTTAAACGCATTAGCCCCCAAATAGTCCAAGTTGTGAAATGGTCACCTTGAGAACAAAACCATTCCTACACAGTGCTATTACTCAATTGGTTTTCATTTCCAAAGACTACATGATTTCTTTTATTTTCATAAAACTCCAGGATGCATATGCCAGCACATTCACTTGAGTTTCTCTCCTTGCCAGTTGGGCTTGGAATTGAAAGTCATGTTCTTGGTATTATTTTCCAAAAATGAAGTTAACAGAATCTGACTGTCAGAGCCTTGGCTCTCTTTTCATTACTTTTGGATGAAAGAAAAACATTTGAACAAGGGTAATGGAAGGGCCTGGCATAAGCTTGGGGCCTGAAATTCAGGAAATGATGGACTAGCCATTCACAGATATCGGCAGTCAGTGCATTCAAAATCACACGGAGGATCTATATGGACTATAGATCCAGAAATCAACCCCTGAACCCGTTTTCTGCATGGGTACTCCACTGGAGTCCTTTCTAAACAGATTGTCCCACATTACCAGAATAACATATGTGCAGCTGTAACGATTTTGGTATTCACATGGCATGCTTACTTTTATTTGTTTGGGTACTGAGAGGATTTTCAGGAGGTTGTGGGAAGCAATCAGAAGAAGTAACTCTACTCAGTTTAATCTTAAAATGTATCATTTTTGCAGGCATATGATTCCTTTTAGAACCCCCAAGCACACCAGCTCTCCATAAGCCATCACCCTGCTACTCAGAGCTCCCAAAGCCAATACTTTAACTGCACAATGACAAATGATAGTATAATGATAAACTGAGACACCCCAAAATTGTCTTGACTCCTGAATTACCAAAGAAGAATCCAACTATTGTCATTCCTGTAGAAAGATTTACTGTGCCCCATCCTGTGCATTGTCCATCCACTGGTAATGCACATGTTAACTTTCTACTTATCCCTTGGGGGCCGGCTTCCTGGGTGTGCAACTTGTGCAAGTCACACTGGGCCCCAGACCTAGAAGGCTCCCGCCTTTTGTTTAATACTCTGCTGTGGCTGTCCTGAAATCCTTAACAATTTTTGAACAAAGGGCTCTGTACTTTCATTTGCACTTTCATTTGCACTGGGCCCTGCACATCATGAAGCTGGTCCTGGTCCCGAGAACGTAAGCTCTAGTGTAAGCTGAGATTCTTCTCTGTTTTGTTCATAGATAGCATCTAGAACGGTGCTTGGCACAATTCTTCATAAATATTTGCTGAATGAATGAGTGAGTGAATGAATGAACACCAAAATAGTCAATTAATGAGCATCTCCCAGTCCCAGGCCAAGCCAGGGAACCAAAATGCTCTTATTTATCATTTTTGTACCCTGGGTTCTGAGTCCAAACATTCCAAAATTAGGTTATAGGCCTAAATAATTGTTTAAGGAAGGAGAGCTGGCAGGAAAGGGAGAAAGAGGAGGCCCAAAGAGAGATACAGCCAAGCCTACTGAGAGAGACACTGCACAAAGACATTGAGAGAAGTGGCCTGGGGTGCTCCTGGGCCAGGGAGCAGGGGAGCAGGCAAGTCCTGCCTTCCAAACCACCAGAGGGGACTTTCCTTAATGTAAACCAGACTGCAGGCAGAGTTGTCTGACTTGCAACCTCAGGCCTACTCCATGTCCCCAGGGTCTTGTAGCAGGACAGCCGCCCAGCTGTAGGCCCAGACACACCCCAGGCCTGTCAATGGATTTCCTCGGCTGCTAATCCTAGTCTTTGAGCTCCAACAGTGAGGCTGTGGATGCAGAAGCTACCCTCCTGAATTGTGCAGACCCTGTTAGTAGAGACTAAGAGAAGAGAGAAAAGTTGGGACCTGAGTAAGTCCATTCCACCCAGAGCTGCCTTGTGGAAGTGGAGGTGGGTAGGTACATGTTAGCCCTGTTCACACAGAGAACACAAGACTGCACTCGTCCAGTTCAGTGGACGGTTTAATATGGTCAACACCATTTTTCATAGATTTAATTGATCAGCTTTAATATTTGTGGATTTAATTGCCATGTCGATACACCCTCATTAATTTTCTGTTTGAGGACGTCAAGGTAACAAACAGATCTCTCTCCATGAAGCCTTTCATGATGAATCCTAGAGAAAGGGGAATACTGAGCAAAAACCCATTTAGGCAATGGGTTGTTCTCTTGAGTCTCTATTTATTAACCTCATTATTTATTGAAAAAATAAGTTACAGGCAAAATATCAAGTTATTTGAGGTCTTTGGGGAAAGTGAACAACTTGGGTCATTGTAAGGAAAGACAAACAAGAAAAGTAAAGCCAGCGAATAGTAGTTCTCTGGATCACTTGGAGAAAAAGCACAAAATGAGAAAGAGGAGGAAAAAAATTCTGCACAATCCAAATTTCAGGCACTGCCAAAGTTTGCAAAATATGGCTGATTCACTTTGTTGTACAACAGAAACTAACACAGCATTGTGAAGCAATTATATTCCAATAAAGATGTATTAAAAAAAAAGAAATGCTTTATGATTTAACAGCAAAGGAGGATGTTTTGTTGGCATGCCTAGCGTAACAAACACTTTTCTCTCCACTTAACAGCACTCTCCTGGCTTCATCTTGTGAAGATGATAATTTGGATGTTTTGAATTACAGCGGTAATACTGAAGGCACTCTAGGCCCACCCAAATTCCAAGTGTTGAACGTGGTGTCAGGGCTCAGTAAGAATGCAGCGAGATTACGGCAGACAACTGTTGCTTTTACGATATGGCATGGTTTGCTGCAGTCGTGAGTGAGCAGAGCTTTCTGTAGGACTGCACCCCTGTTAGTAGCCCTTTTGCCAGGGCAAGGACAAGACAGGGCTCTCTCAGCTGAGAAGTCCAGGGCTTTGGACCATGAGCAAGACCCAGAGGGAAGAACGTGAGTCTGAGCATCTGGAGGCCTTGGATCTTCTCCTTGCTCTGCCACTAATGAGCCCAGTGACCTTGGGTAATGCTCCCATCCTCTCTGGGCCTCCTTCCTTCATCAGTATCACCTTTGACTTTGAGAGCTACAAAGACCCTTAGAGATCATTCAGGCTTATATTCCCCAAACTGTGTCCATTCACATTCTGCCTGACTGATTTATGCCTTTTCCATGTCCCCCTTTTATTATTATTCACTTTCATAAATCTAATCTTTAAAAAAAAAGTGTCAGTTACAATATACAAAAGGTAACTGTAAAAATGTACTTGATAAAAACAAAGCCATAGTACTAAATTCTTTTTTTTTTTTTTTTCGGTACACGGGCCTCTCACTGTTGTAGCCTCTCCCGTTGTGGAGCACAGGCTCCGGACGCGCAGGCTCAGCGGCCATGGCTCACGGGCCCAGCCGCTCCGCGGCATGTGGGATCTTCCCGGACCAGGGCACGAACCCGTGTCCCCTGCATCGGCAGGAGGACTCTCAACCACTGCACCACCAGGGAAGCCCCATAGTACTAAATTCTAACCAGATAAGTGTTGCCTGTCTAGGAAGACAAGAGCAAACAAAAATAATCAGATGCAATATTTATTGAGACCTTAGTATGTCCCAGGTCTTGTTCTGAGTGCTTTACGTATAGTATTTCATTTAATCTTTACAACTCTATGACTTAGTACCTATTATCACCCTCTTACCCTCATTGTGAAGATGAGACAATTGAGGCAGAGAGAGAGAAACTCAAGACCTGTTCTCTCTGTTAAAGGCTGTGTGAGTGTGCAAACCAGCACAAATCTAAGACTTTCTCCTTGACATAATCAGAAGGATTAAAAGAGAATTTCAAAAGGAATAACTTTTTCAGTATTCAGCCTTATCTGATGCCATGAGTTTGTGCCACCCACTTAAAATCACCCTGTATGCCTTAGGCAACAGATATCCCATAATTCTGGTAGAGAATGATCTAGTCATAGAACAATTTGAGAAGTGGAAGGTTTTCCCATAGCCACACTCTTGTGGGCCTTTGTGGTACTGATTCCATTACTTCCTCCACTTGTATTGTCCTTTTTCCTCTCGTCTGCCTGAATGATTCCTACTGGTACTTCAAGCAGCACCTCACCATGAACCCTCCTGACCCCCAAGGCCCCTGAGGTCAGTAGGTCACCCCCCTCCTTGGTGCCTCCATTGTAACTACACACATTTCAGTTACAGGAGAGGCACTGCCTTACTTTTGATGACCTCTACTTTTGACCCAATTGGTTCTTTGACATAGAGGGTAAAGCTTGTTCTAAGTAAGCCCATAAATCTATAAAAATTCCAAACAATATGAATAAGTGAATTGAAAAAAAAAAGATTTTGTAAGAATGCATTGCTTAAGAGTAAAACACTGAACACAAATGCTTCATTCTGAAAGTGCTCTGGGGGGTACTGTTTCATCAAGGGTTAGACTTGATGAGGCTCCTTAAAACAAAGTCCAGTGAGCTGGACTGGACATGTTCTCTTTTCCTGGTTACTCTCCTTGGAGTAAACATAGGTGCTGTTTGCTGCCATGACCTGCGTGGTATTCACAACTATGGTCACCAGTCTCAAAACCCTAGGTTTCCATAGGTACTAAGGACTCTGAACGCATCTGAAGGTGTCGGGGACAAACAGCTTCTTGGTGGCACGGCCCCATGTTCCTCTTCCTCAGCTGCTGAGACTGCTTCCATCTCCTCCCCTCCGCCCCAACTCCTGCCTCCCCCTCACGATCCCTTGCTCCTTCACTTCAACCGGAGCACCCTGAATTGCCTTAGACCCTGACTACCATTAATTGTTGAAAGACTATGTCTTTTGCAACCACGGGACAACCCCAAACACAAGTTTTGGTTGTTTCTGAGGGGGTAATATTTAGGGTAAAAAGGGTCATGAAAGCAGAGCTCACAAGTTAAGTGACTGTAGGTCCAGGATCACCTGTAATTTATTTACATATCTTTCTCTCTGACTAGATTAGAAGAGCTCCTTGAAAGCAGAGACTCTGTCACATGATTTTGTGCATCCCAAAGTGTTTCAAGCATTATAGATAAATAGATCGACTGAGTTATTCAATTCATGAATTACAAGCCCAGTAAAAGGTCAAAATGTTACCAACAGTTGGAACCCATGATCATGTAGCCTCCATCTGAATACTCTGAAACAGAGAGAGAGGGAGACAGAGAAAGGGAGAGAGAGAAGGAGAGGGAGATTTAATGAGGTTTCTCAATCCAATTTGGATTAGTCTAGCCCTTAGAAAGTCTTTCCTTACATTGAGTGGAAATCTTTCTCCCTGTGATTTCCACTAGCCGTTCCTAGTTCCATGCAATAAACTAGCATAGCAAGAGTTGAGGCCTCTTCAGGAGAAGAGCTTCTGTATGTTAGGAGATAGTACTCATTTTTGGCCCTTTCATCCTTTCAAACAGCATCACTCATGTCTTCAGATCTTACGATTCCCAGATTTCTTGCCATCCTGGTAGAAGTGAGGCTAATCCAGGCTCTGGACACAGTCCACCTGCATTCAAATCCAGGCTCCACAGCTTACTTTTGCAAAAATGTTAGCTATTAATACTCCAGGTGGCAACACACCAGAAGGACCAGCCCCAAGGGAGCCCATAGCTCCCTCAGAATAGAATCATTTCTGTTAATAAAGCCTCACTGCGTTCAGTTTTAGAGCTGCCACATCCTTTGATAGCTCGTCTTGGACTTGTGGTCAATCAAAATCTTAAGATCTTTTTCTTTTTTTACTTACACTGCTGTCAAACCTGCTTTCCCACGTCTTATACTTTAAAAACCAGTTTTATGAAACTAAAAGCAGGACCATGTATTTATCCTTATTAAATTTTCTGCAAATCCGTTTGGCCTACCATTCTAACATGTCAAGACAAGTTTAAGTCTTAATTCTGTCATCTGAGCCTATTAGTCACCCTTCCCAGCCCTGTGTCATCTCCGGATGTGATAATTATCTCTTTTCTCTTCTCGGAGCTCACTGTTAAAATTCTGAACAACCTCAGGGCTAAGGACAGAGCCCTGTGGTACTGCTGACATTCTTTGGGCAGCAGGCCAACATTCCCATTTTATGAATGAGAAAAGTAAGATTCAGAAGCCCATCATCATACAATACAGTCTGCTGACTGTTTCCCAAAGCGTGTACCTTCCAACAATGATTCCCTGAGAGACTTTCCATGACAACGGGTTTCCACGGCTAAATAAGTTTGGGAAATAATGCATACTCTGTTTCCTCTTGGAGATTTGCAGTGTTCAACAGCACAGTACAGATTTTGTGAAGTACTACAGTAAAGAATCCCATTAAGCTTGTTTAGCTCAGAATTTCCCAAACAAATTTGACCACAAAATCCTAGTTTCATGTAATAACTCTTAACATGTCATAGAACCAGTGCCCCATAGTCAGCTATGAGCAGACACACCTAGGACACAAGATCAGTGCCTCTCACCTGTCATAAGAGTTAAGTCCTAAGATCCCCGGGTTCAGAGTTTTGTGACTTCCAAATGAAAACTAGGAAGGGAAAGAGCTTTGGAAAAGAAGAGATTAAAAAACGAGAATGTACTGTCAATCCCAATCTTCCAGTTTATCTCTCCCCCTCCCTTCGGATTGACACATACACACTACTATATATAAAATAGATAACTAAGAAGAACCTACTGTATAGCACAGGGAACTCTACTCAATACTCTGTAATGGCCTATATGGGAAAAGAATCTAATAATGAATGGATATATGTATTTGTATAACGGATTTACTTTGCTGTACAGTTGAAACACAACACTGTAAATCAATTATACCCCAATAAATATTTTAAAAAATGGGAAAGCAGGAAGCTTTCCCCTGGGCTCCAAAGCAGCGGCGAAAAGTGGAGTCCAGAGTCGAATGTTCCTTGAAGATCCCTACCCCCTGCCCTGCCTCCTGCCCTTATCCCTCACAGCCTTCCCCGCCTCCTGCGCTTATCCCTCACAGCCTTCCCCCATGCTCTGTCTTGAGACCATCAGTACTAGTCTCATTATGCTTTTATCATGTCAGTCATCCCAAGAAACCAGGGACTCCCAGGGGGCTTAATCACCAGTTTTCAAGAAGAAGCCCCTGATTTAAAATTGCAGTTTCTCCATCCAGCATCCCTTCCCTTCCCCTGGTTTATTTTTTTCCATAGCATTTACCTCCATCTGACATAATATATATTTCATTTATTTGTTTCTTTTGTTTGTTGTGTGTCTCCCTCTACTAGAGAATAAGCTCCATGCTGGCAGGAATATTTATTTTGTTCACTGCTTTATTCTCAGCACTCTGAATAGTGTGTAGCTGACAGTTGGTGCTCAATAAATATGAAAATACCATTCAGCTCAAGCCAGGGGGCCTAAATGAATTATAGCCTCACAAAGGGCAAGGATCACGTCTTGAGTTTGCTTTGACTTATTTATGACGTGATACCATCTGCTGAGTGGGTCTTTATTACTCTAGAAATGAATATTATTACTCAGATAGATATCAATATACAAGGAGAGGCTATTAGTCTCAGAAACCACATTTCCCTCTCCTCTGGTGACCTCATCCACCAGGCCCTACATGGGCACAACTCGTAAATCCACACCACCACACTGACCCTCCTCCAGGCCACAGCCTACCTTTCCTGTGGTTCAGTGGACATTTCTACCATGCAGCTCAAACTCTGTAGGCCCAGAGCCACTAACAGCATCTCCCCCCTGCCAAAAATGAGTAAAGAAATAAAAACAAAACAACCAACCTTCTCCAACTCTATTACTTTGGCATCAATTTATGTTGGTGGCACACAAAAAAAATTATGAAAATTGATAAAAGCCATGAATTTTTGTTTTTTTTACTTCTCCTTCTTCCTTACTGTCTCTATATCTGAAATGTCTCTGCCAGCTCTTCCCTTTGCCCCTTCCCATCCTAGGATTAGATTTTCATGATCTTTTGCCTAGCAATTGAAATATTCCCCTCTCAATCACTTTGGTGCCTCATTTCCTATATCTTTCATACCCATTAATGGGTTATAAATCATAAAGTATATCACGACCAGCATTTTAAGAACAGAACAGGAAAAAATCAGACTGCATTACATGTAACATAAAAATCGTAAAAGTTTTGTTAAATGTGTATTTTTATGCCCTGAACTATTATGTAAATAAATTTCTTATAATAGTTTGAAAGTCACTGCCCTAATCTAATGTATTCCAAAGCAGAGATTTAGTTATGTCTCCCTCTGTCTAAACTTTTCAGTGACTCCATAGTAACTTCCAGATTCAGTCCAAACAAATGTACCCACCATTCAATGGTATCCAACCTCAGTCTCTCATCTCCCTTTGTAGCTTATTTTCCAGAACTCCTACATTTGTACCTGGAATGCTCATCATGATGGACCACTCATTATTTCTCAAACATTCCCTGAGATTTCTACTGCCATAATTTTTTATATGTTCTTTCTTCTAGAGCAGTGAGTCTCAACCAGGAGGGGGGCAGTGGCGATTTTGCTCGCCGGGGGTTTCTGGCAATGTCTGGAGACATTTTTGGTTTTCACAACTGGAGAGGGGCAGAGGTGCTCCTGACATCTAGTGGGTAGAGCCCAGAGATGCCGCTCAACATCCTACCACACAAGGGACAGGCCCCACAACAAAGAATGATCCTTCCCAAATGTCAGCAGTGCTGAGGTTGAGAAAGCCTGGTCTAGGGCAGCAGATTGCAAATGGTGGCATGCATCTGTCAGTTGAAGGACTTAGAGAACTCAGAGTGCCAGGCGTCGTCCCCAGAGCTTCTGGTTACATAGATCTGGGATGGGGCCCAAGAATGTGCATTTCTACCAGGTTCCTCAGTGAGGCGGAAGCTGCTGATCGGGGACCACAGGACCACTGTCTAGACTAAGATGACCTCTGCTTTCACCAGGGCTTCCTATTACCTAAATAAGGCTTTTGAGGCTTAGATCAAGTGCCGTCTCCTTCACAGAGCCTTTCCTGAAATCAGTTCACTCTTAGACTCTTCAAACAGTTGGTTTTTCTCTCAACCTCTCTCTTCCACTTATCCCGACTCTCACTTGGGCTTTCTTTCCCTCATGCTTCACCCAGTCCCGCACAGCAGGTGCTTCTTAGGCCGAGACTTACACTCACTTTCTCTCTCTGGCTTCTCCAGAGCACTTTGGGCAATCTTTCTGCCTGAACAAATTCCATCATCCAAACACAACCATGGCACGCATCTCCCCAGCCAGCTCTCTGCAAGCCTCTTTCTGTCTGTTCCCGCTCCACACTGGGGACTATCAAAGTGTTAAGGAAAGTGTTGCAGCATGAAAGGATATATAGTCTTTTTCAGGCGCCTGTGTGGGAAACTGAGTAACCAAGGGACAAAATGAGTGTAGTGACAAAACAACAATAAAAAGGGTAGGGGGGTCACCTATAAAGGAAGTGAGTGCACTGTGACCTAATTTTTTGTTCTTCACTATTTTGCCCAGATTCAGCACTGTCTACCACCTTCATGCTGTGCAGTGATAAAGGACACGAAGAACAAAAAGAGAGATAAGCCCCAGCTGTACTCTTAGCATACCTTAGAGACTTACGTGCACCAGGCATGAAATAACTGCATTCTGAATGTGGCCCTTTAACTAGTCAATTTCCTTTACCGTTACAACTCCACTGTAGGTTATTTTCACTAGGATCCTCGTTGTATGAACTTTTAAAAATGCAACTTACTTTAATCATATCATCAAAACACATGACGTTTAAACATTCTCTTCTCTCCAAAAGAAGTATCCTTACCATAGTTATTTCAAATCCCTTCTTAGCCAGGAAAAGACTGGTCACACTCTAAATTAAGTGTCAAAAGCAAGAATTTAATTTAAACCTAATAAGACAGTTATTATATGTTAAATACCATATGGTTATTAAAAACATATTTATTGAGGTTTAACAAGTATGTCAGGACAGTGCTCCATAAACAGCACGAATTGCTAACAGGACGCAGTTATAGATTCTTACATCAGGCAATGTATCTTGTGAATAGATACGCTTTACATGAGACCATTAAAAATGATAATAAAGAATCTCCGAGGGCCTCTATCTGGGAGGGCAAGAGGGACAGTGAATTTGTGTACCGCTTGCTCACCCCTGGAGACCTAGGATCAGTTCCTGTGTGAGATGGGCATGAAAAATGAGCTTGGGGGTCTTCCCCTCGCCCTCATTTGTGCTCCATGCAAAGCCAACTGTACCATTTGGCATGACTGATGAGGGCCATTTAGGGGAGCTCACTGGGGTGGGGGAAAAGAAGAGTTTGTAGGAGTCACTTGGAATAAGTCAAAGGGAAAGGACTCATGGGGAATTGGGCCAGGTTTCTGATGCTAACCGATTCTCATTATGTTTAAAAGCTTTAAAATGTGTGTGTGTGTGTGTGTGTGTGTGTGTGTGTGTCCATGTGTATATTCATGCAGTCACACATACCTAACATCCTGTATTCGGTGCAGAGAGTTGATAATCACCCCCAAAGGAGTGTTTGAAAACACTGCTCATCTACTTCACGTACCAAGTGTGGTGTCCTCTAAACTTGCCGTGTTGCTGAAAAGAACATTGGGCTGAAAGGAAGGAGCCTTCTCACCCGCTGCCAGTTCCCCTCCTGCTGAAATGACAGGGATCCGCCAAGCCTGTGTTTACTCCCAGTGTGCCGACGCTATGGCAATGGCCCTGACACGACAGCGCCCGTTCAGCAGCATGACTTCACAGGAGGGTCAGGCCAGGGACTTCAGATGGGCCATGAGTAAGAACCGGCAAAAACTCATATGCTTAACGGTTAGCAAACATGTCAAAGGAAATTATTCATAAATATTTGAAGAGCAAAGAGGTCCGAGTTTTGAGTGGGCAGCTGTTGGTCTCCAGGTTTTCCTCAGTGTATCAGCCCCCTTTTTAGAGAGTCAACGTTCTGCCCTGACTGAGATTTCCAATCCCAAGCCCCAGACTTCCCTCAATTGCTTGGCACACAAAAGGTTCCTGGATGCCTTGGTGTAGTTATGAAGCTATGCAGCGACCAGCCAGGTCTCTAGGTGGTGACCTAGAAAAGGTACTTGTGTGGAATATTCAGCTGTCTTTAGAGCCACCCTTCCACTCCTCTCTGAGGCTGTGTGTGTGTGTGTGTGTGTGTGTGTGTGTGTGCGCGCGCATGCATGTGTGTGGGGGGGGCAGAGAATATAATCATCACATCAGCACAGTGAACAGGCCCAACTGCATGAGGATAATTATATTCTACAGTTTTGCTAAACACAAGAAAGTATTTTCTCAGACCATTTAATTGAAACAACATCATGGGTTATACCTTCATTGTAATAAAACTCCACTGTGTGTCCAAGTACCAGGGGATTTATTAACTTGCTCCGAGCTCTGAGAATCCGCAGGCAGGGTCAGATGCAGCTAGTGATGATGACATCATCGGCTTTGGCAGCTCTTTTCAACTGGTGTTGAGTGAGGTAATGTCCCCCAAATTAAAACTGACAGCAAGATTAATGATGATAGATTCACTGACTTTTTTTCATGATTTAAATTGGTGTTCTGTTTCTTCCATCCTGGACGGCCAAGAGAGCTTCGCGCCATTAGCTTGGCATATCGGCAAAGCCAGATGACAGGAGCCCCTTCTCCCTGCCACCTGGGGACAGGCTGGGACTTCAGGGCTACAGGGGATTTAGAGATGGGGCCAGAGGGAGACACACCCTCACATCTTTCACAGAGGTTAGGACACTGAGATATACTGCCTTTTTACAGACCAGCATATACATGCATCCCATTCGTTACTTTGGGGCAAGAAAGGTCACGTGCTCTGCGGGGGGGTTGCTGTGTACAAGAACTACCTCATGGAATCTTGCCCCACTGAGTTGTTTGTAATCCTCTGAAGTGGAGCTGGGCTGATCTTGCTCTTTGTACTTTGCATAACAAAAAGGTTTGCTGAGGATGTTAAGAGCATGCAGAAAATTCTGAGGCAGAAGACTGGAAAATGTTTCAGATGCATGGAAAAGCTCCATTTTATCAACCATTTTAGAGACTCTAGTATCCTGCAAACAACTATCATCTTAATTAATTATTCTACCCCCACTTTACTGTAAACTTAAGGGCAGAGATTAACTGTTTTCATCTTTGTAATTTCAACAACAATCACAGAGACATATAGCAGGCACTAAAAGTACTTATTGAATGTGTGTTACTTAAGAAGACCTTAATGACCTCTCATAAGGAACTGAGTCTCCTAACTGGGTTTGTGGAGCATACTTTCAAGTAATGAAAACACTCTTCTTCGAAAACATGGTCAAATTTGTCATAGTCACTAGTCTATGTGGATATGTCTCACTGGTCTGAAATAATTTGGTTTATTGTCTTAAAAAAAAGAAAAAAAAAGAATGAAAGAAAAAAAAATTTTAAAGCCAAAATGCTATATGATGATATAATAAACAGCCATACTGCAGAACGGCAAAATGGGAGAAAGTTCTCAGAGTAAGTCTCATTGTGAGTGTGATATTTGCTTCAAAAGTGATATCCGGGCTTCACTGGTGGCACAGTGGTTGAGAGGCCACCTGCCGACGCAGGGGACACGGGTTCATGCCCCGGTCCGGGAGGATCCCACATGCCGTGGAGCGGCTGGGCCCGTGAACCATGGCCACTGAGCCTGCTCGTCCGGAGCCTGTGCTCCGCAACGGGAGAGGACACAACAGTGGGAGGCCCACGTACCGCAAAAAAAAAAGAAAAAAAAAAAAAAAAAGTGAAATCCATCTGTTGGTTCAGTGGTTATTTCACAGTGAGATTTAGGGTTGACCCTGTTGGAAGTGAGAGTGGCAGTTGAGAAGGTAATGTCCTTGTGTCTTGAAAGAGAGGACATAGGGTCCACTGGGGCTCTTTCTGGGAAATCCTATTTCTAAGTAGAACACTCACAATCTCCAAAGTCAGGGGACATCTCTAGTCCCTGCCCCACCCCTAACTAGCTGAGACATTTATTTAGCAAGTCCCTTCCCCTGGAGGGAGGTTTCCGTTTCCCCGTTGGTAAGGTGAGTGACTGGAGTTGACAGGCACTAAGGCCCTTTGCAGGCCAGGCATTCTCTGATGCTAGGGGTTTAACTGCTCCTGGGAGGGGCACACCCAGACAGATCAAGTGGACTAGACTAAATCCGTACTCCAGCTGTTCAAAGTCAGGGTTTTCTTCCCCGCTGAAGTTTATGGTACTGGTTGGGCTAAGGGAGTAGGTTTCCCTGCCCTCTGTTCTTTTGGCAACTTGGGCTCAAACATTTTGTTTCTAAGCAGGTTCCAACACTTCCCCAAGGCCCTCACAGCCCTTCACCCACATTTTTTTTGCCATATTTCTCCATTATTTCTTTCTCTCTCCTCCCAAGCACACTCTTCTCTTCACAAAGAACAGCAAATTGTGGATGGAGGGTTTGGAGGGGCTGTTAGCTTTTATTAATGAGAAGTATAGGAGATGAGACCCCATTAATGTCCCTTTTATCTCCACTAATGGCATTTCTTTTTGGAAAAGATGACCATATTGACACTTTTGGAGTGTTTATCCAACTCTCAATGGTTCCCTTGACTGGGCACTGCCCCCAGATCCACAGGGTCAGGCTGGGGCCCCAGTAGCCAAGCCCACACTAGATGATGCCGACCTTTCTGGACATGGTTGACAGAACACAGTGGACACCTGAGCTGTACTGGGAAGTTGGAAAATCTTCATTGTTAGGAGGCTGGACTTCTCCCCACTCTGCAATGCAGTGTTTGGTCCTTTACACCAGAGATGCTTAAGCTGGCTGCCGCTTAGAATCACCCAAGGAGAATTTCTAAACACAAAAGCCTGAACTCCTACTCCAGCAATCCTGATCCAGTTAGTCTGGTGGGAGGGAAGAGGCACTGGGATATTTTTTGGAAGCTCTGTAAGTGATGCTAATATGCATCCAGGGTCAGGAGCTACCTCCCTAAGTTGAAACTAGACTGTTAGTTTGAAATCTTCCATGATGGTGATAGAAGCCTGAATGTTAAATAAAGGTCAGTGGTGGAACCAGAAGTGAGATTCTGTCTCTTTTTGCAGGTCCCTGAGTTCCAGAGAGGGTCGGTGACAGCTGTGTGCCCTCTAGGAGACCAAAAGGCCCAGGGAAAGTCACACCATGAGATGCTGTCTCTGCCCCCACTCTGTGCAGCCATCTTCTCTCCATTGAATCCTACATCCCTGGCCAAAATCAGAAAGTGGTCTTTTACCAGTTCATAAACCTACCAGCACTGCATTCATTATTACACAGAAATGCTAATGAGCGATTACTATTTTTCGTCCAATGGTACAGAACACAAGATGACCCTGATCAGAGGTACGAACAAGAAGAAGATGGTTGAATGCCTCTGCATGACTCCTGAAACCACAATTTTCGTTGGAGTACCATGAAGCTAGCGCCCTGTCCTAGTCTTAGGAATAAAGACTCAGCCTGGCCCCAGCAAATCGAGGGTGACCAACCATCCAGATTTGTGTGAGACTGTCCTGTCTTTAGCACTAAAATCCCTTGTGCTAGGAAACCCTGCAGTCCTGGAAAAACTGAGATAGCTGGTCCAACTTGTAAAGGACTGACCACAGATGACTCTTGCCAAAGTTAAAAATATTTCTCCAATGGACATGACTGCCCATCTCTGTCAATGCTGAGCATGCCTGTCATGACCCCTGTTTCTAAACCTCTGAGAAAGGAGGGGTGGTGTTGGGGGGAGGGGGAGGCTAATAAACCCATTCTGAAGCAGAACGTTTTACATCCAAAGCTTCCCATGGAGCTCAGATAATAGAATTTATTCCCAAAACTACCCAGTCCAACTCAAGCCATTCAGGGCTTCTCTCCAGTTGATTTGGAAGTAGGATCTAGAGAGGCTCTAGTTCATCCCTTCCAACAACTGGGGTGTAACATGCACACTTGGGAGCTGTTGGTAGCCAGGTCCTGAGGAGGTGACTTGAAGAGAGGCAGCCAGTCAGCAGTGAGAGAAGGGCAAAAAGGCACCCAGGCAGAATCAGAGTAAAGAGAAAGAAAAAGAAGTCTGCTTGGAGTTCTGTATGGGTCTCTATTTTCCACTTCCAGGCCCTTTCTGATCCCCATCAGGGCTCCTGTTCTTTGGTTTCATAAGATCCCCTCCACCCTCTTGTATCTTTCAGTTGCAAGGACAGAAGAATTCCATCCAAACTGACTCAAGCAGGGAGAGAGTTTATTGTTTCATGTTAGTGAACGATTTGGGGTTATACAGCTTCAGGCACCACTTGCTCCAGGCCTCAAGCAATGCAACTGTTTCTTTTTCTCCACTGCTTCCTCCCAGCTCTCTGGCAGACTCACCCCTCATACTCACAAGATGGCTCCCAGAATCTCCCCGCACTGTATTCGGCTGGGTTTATTCTCAGTGAGACCCTTTTTCAGGATTGCCAGTAGAAGTCTGAATGCTTCTCAATGGCTCAAATTGGCCATCCTAAGCCAATACCCAGGGCCTGGGGGAATGTGAGGCAATCCTGGCAGGCCTGAATCACACGGCCAGGCTGCTGCCAGAGCGAAAGCCAAGCCGGCTCTGCTGAAGCCCATGGATTGAGGTGGGGAAGAGGTGATTGCCCAGAGGGCTTTAATATATGGTTACCGTATACGAGGTGGATAGATAGTAAGGATGGAAAATCATAAGCAGTGTCCCCTACTCTTATTTAAATACCCCCCATTTTTGTCCTAGGCTAAGGAAGACTAAGTTTGTTACAACTAAAAAGAATTCTAACAATTATAATAATACAGCCCACAGTTACAACACAACATTCCAGAAATCTCCTGCTTCCCTACAGTTTCACGTGGTCCTTTCACAGGAGCAGACGGCAGGCCCTCAGCCATATCGGTATTTCGCCACGCATTTGAAAAACGTTTTGCTGTTTATTTGAACTTCTAAATATGGCCAAAATGACAATATTATGAAAAGTTTTTTTTATAAAGTCCTTGTTCCTTAAACAGAAAAGCCACATGTTTGTCCAGAATATTGATCAGGCTTCTCTGGTACCAGCCAAAACCTAGAAGTCTGAGGCTTTTTGAGAAGAACTACTTAATTAATAACACTAATCACAATAAAAGCATTAGCAACATGGAAAAATGCTCTCTTTGATACTGTAAACCTCAAAGGTTGTGCTTGTTTTGTTTGCATTCATAAGCAAGCCAAGTCTGTCTTTCGGGCTCTGTTTTCACTGGGTTTTATCTGAGAAGAAACAATGAGTACTCACAAACCAAACCACAGAAATAAGAAAAGAGCAGCAGAAATTAGGTCCTTGTTTCCCCTGTCAATCATACATCCCTGGATATTATGACTCTCCATTCTCTACAGAAATTTGGACTTTGAGTCCCACACTCTGACTCCAAGGACAATTCCCAGAATGACCTTCCCACTGCACCCTCTGGCCTCAGCGTGAACTCTCCTTTCCAGCAGCACGCAGTTACCTATCCTGACACCTGTTCTGTGGTTGCCCAAATCTGTGCCTTTTTTTTCACGCTCTACTGTTTTTGGTATGTCATTCTCCACCTTTGTTAATAATATCCATCCTCCATGGCTCAACTCAAACACCTCTCTGCTACCCTTAGGCTCTAGTTTATAATCAATTCATCCTTCTACTTAAAAGTCTTTAATGGCTTCCCATAGCATTGAGGGAAGAGTCTGTGGATTCTTCGGTTAAACCTACCAGGCCCTAAATGATCTGCCCTGCTGTCTTCCCATCTCATCTCAAGCCATATGTTCCAGATACCCTGGATCCTCTTCACGTTCCAGGATTTCCCTAGCTTTTTCTAGTCACAGATTCTTTTCCCCCTGTTTGGAATGTTCTTCCCTTGCTTATTCTCAAAGCTGTCTCCTCAGTTGTCAGGTCTCAGCTGAAATGTTACTTCTTCAGAGATCTTTCCCTGCCTACCTAGGGCTATCCATCTGTCCTACCCTTGTATTGTTTCTGCCTACTATAGCAATGTGTTTCCTGTCTTCACAGGCCTTTTCCTTCTTTCTTTTTTTTCTTTTGACTTTTACTGTAGTATAGTTGATTTACATTGTTTTGTTAGTTTCAGGTGTACAGCAAAGTGAATCCGTTATACGTATATCCATTCCTTTTTAGACTCTATTCCCATATAGGACATTACCAAGGATTGAGTATAGTTCCTTGAGCTATACAGTAGGGTCCTTCTTATTTATCTGTTTTATATATAGTAGTATGTATATGTCAAGCCCAATCTCCCAATTTATCCCTCCCCACCTTACCCCCGGTCATAGGACTTTTCTGATTGTATGTGTGTATATATATATATATATATATATTATATATATCTATATACATACATATAATGTGTATATATATTACATATATATATTTGTTTAATGCTAATCTTTCCCACAAAATATAATTTGCAAGAGGTCAGGGACTTAATTTACTTCATTCTTACAACTCTAGACTTGGCATTTAGCATGATACCTCCACACTGGAGGAGATGGTCAATAAAAATTCACAGAACAAGTGAGTGTATCACTCCTCCTTCTACACACTTGTAACATAGTTGGGACTGCTTAGCATGATAGAGTTTATATTAGTCGTGCATCTCATCCTAGATGACAAGACTTTGAGAGAATGATCATGAATAAATGAGATAGCACTTGCAAAGCACCAGACCCAGTGTAGGTCCTCAATCAGCTGCTACTGTCATAGGGCTGAACATCACACATTTCAGACTGGTCTTGGGTTCTCACGATGCTCCATCACTTCCCAGCTCTGTAACCTCGGCTGAGTTTGCTCAACTCCTCCGGGCCTAAATCTCCTCATTTATAAATTGTTAATAATAATACCTACTTTACAGGGTGGTTGTAAGAATGATATAAGTGCAATGTTTGGGAAGTAAAAATTGGTCAATCAATGGTGGCTATTATTACTTTACTGAGAAAGAGACAAGCCACCTCAGACATGCAGAAGCTGGCCTAGCTCTGTCAGCCAGGCCTTGACGTTCTCCTATGTAACATAAACCACTGCACAGAGCTCAACATCAGACAAGACCGCTCTGTGACCACAGTGCATCAAGACAAAAATAAGACCGCTCCATAATTATGTCTGCATATAGAAAAAACATGAACAGCATGCAAAACAGAAAAATAACCAAATTTCCCTCTTTCCTGGCTGATACAAGTGACTGTTACTTCTTAACAAGTTACAGCCTTGGCAGAGCTGGAACTCCCGGCTGGGGGTCTCTTCCCTCTGCCGTCACGGAACTGCCCCGGAGCCCGAGGGGAGGGCAGCCTCACTGAGGCTGCCGGCTCTGGAGGGGCCCCGGCGGCCGAAGCCGCGACAGTCCTGGGGACCATGAGCCGCCTGTTTCAGCAAATAACTTAAAGACAAAATGAAAAAACAAGCAGGTTTGTGCCTGAGATCATATTTATGTGAAACTAGGGATGGCCATCTTGTCCCAGCCGTGTGGATGAAAGGCTCTTGGTGCTACAGCCAGGAGTCAGTGCTGGGCCTCTGAGGTGGGAGAGCCAACTTCAGAACACTGGTCCACAAGAGACCTCCCAGCTCCACATAATATCAAATGGCGAAAATCTCCCAGAGATCTCCATCTCAACACCAGCACCCAGCTTCACTCAACGACCAGCAAGCTACAGTGCTGGACACCCTATGCCAAACAACTAGCAAGACAGGAACACAACCCCACCCATTAGCAGAGAGGCTGCCTAAAATCATAATAAGTCCACAGACACCCTAAAACACACCACCAGACGTGGACCTGCCCACCAGAAAGACAAGATCCAGACTCATCCACCAGAACACAGGCACGAGTCCCCTCCACCAGGAAGCCTACACAACCCACTGAACCAACCTTAGCCACTGGAGACAGACACTAAAAACAATGGGAACCACGAACCTGCAGCCTGCAAAAAGGAGACCCCAAACACAGTAAGATAAGCAAAATGAGAAGACAGAAAAACACACAGCAGATGAAGGAGCAAGAAAAAAAACCCACCAGACCTAACAAATGAAGAGGAAATAGGTAGTCTACCTGAAAAAGAATTCAGAATAATGATAGTAAAGATGATCCAAAATCCTGGAAATAAAACAGAGAAAAAGCAAGAAACATGTATCAAGGACCTAGAAGAACTAAAGATGAAACAAACAACGATGAACACCACAATAAATAAAATTAAAAATACTCTAGATGGGACCAATAGCAGAATAACTGAGGCAGAAGAACGGATAAGTGACCTGGAAGATAAAATACTGGAAATAACTACTGCAGAGCAGAATAAAGAAAAAAGAATGAAAAGTACTGAGGACAGTCTCAGAGACCTCTGGGACAATATTAAACGCACCAACATTCGAATTATAGGGGTTCCAGAAGAAGAAGAAAAAAAAGAAAGGGACTGAGAAGATATTTGAAGAGATTATAGTTGAAAACTTCCCTAATATGGGAAAGGAAATAGTTAATCAAGTCCAGGAAGCACAGAGAGTCCCATACAGGATAAATCCAAGGAAAAGTACGCCAAGACACATATTAATCAAACTGCCAAAAATTAAATACAAAGAAAACATATTAAAAGCAGCAAGGGAAAAACAACAAATAACACACAAGGGAATCCCCATAAGGTTAACAGCTGATCTCTCAGCAGAAACTCTGCAAGCCAGAAGGGACTGGCAGGACATATTTAAAGTGATGAAGGAGAAAAACCTGCAACCAAGATTACTCTACCCAGCAAGGATCTCATTCAGATTTGATGGAGAAATTAAAACCTTTACAGACAAGCAAAAGCCGAGAGAGTTCAGCACCACCAAACCAGCTTTACAACAAATGCTAAAGGAACTTTTCTAGGCAGGAAACACAAGAGAAGGAAATAATGAACCCAAAACAATTAAGAAAATGGGAAGAAGAACATACATATCGATAATTACCTTAAATGTAAATGGACTAAATACTCCCACCAAAAGACACACATTGGCTGAATGGATACAAAAACAAGACCCATATATATACTGTCTACAAGAGACCGACTTCAGACCTAGAGACACATACAGACTGAAAGTAAGGGGATGGAAAAAGATATTCCATGCAAATGGAAACCAAAAGAAAGCTGGAGTAGCAATTCTCGTATCAGACAAAATAGACTTTAAAATAAAGATTATTAGAAGAGACAAAGAAGGACACTATATAATGATCAAGGGATCAACCCAAGAAGAAGATATAACAATTGTAAATATTTATGCACCCAACATAGGGGCACCTCAATACATAAGCTAAATACTAACAGCCATAAAAGGGGAAATCGACAGTAACACATTCATAGTAGGGGACTTTAACACCCCACTTTCACCAGTGGACAGATCATCCAAAATGAAAATAAATAAGGAAACACAAGCTTTAAATGATACATTAAACAAGATGGACTTAATTGATATTGATAGGACACTCCATCCAAAAACAACAGAATACACATTTTTCTCAAGTGCTCGTGGAACATTCTCCAGGATAGATCATATCTTGGGTCACAAATCAAGCCTTGGTAAATTTAAGAAAATTGAAATTGTATCAAGTATCTTTTCCGACCACAATGCTATGAGACTAGGTATCAATTACAGAAAAAGATCTGCAAAAAATACAAACACATGGAGGCTAAACAATACACTACTTAATAACGAAGTGATCACTGAAGAAATCAAAGAGGAAATTTAAAAATACCTAGAAACAAATGACAATGGAGATACGACGACCCAAAACCTACGGGATGCAGCAAAAGCAGTTCTAAGAGGGAAGTTTATAGCAATACAATCCTACCTTAAGAAACAGAAAACATCTCGAATAAACAACCTAACCTTGCATCTAAAGCAATTAGAGAAAGAAGAACTAAAAAACCCCAAAGTTAGCAGAAGGAAAGAAATCATAAAAATCAGATCAGAAATAAATGAAAAAGGAATGAAGGAAACGATAGCAAAGATGAATAAAACTAAAAGCTGGTTCTTTGAGAAGATAAACAAAATTGATAAACCATTATCCAGGCTCATCAAGAAAAAAAGGGAGAAGACTCAAATCAATAGAATTAGAAATGAAAAAGCAGAAGTAACAACTGACACTGCAGAAATACAAAAGATCATGTGACATTACTACAAGCAACTCTATGCTAATAAAATGGACAACCTGGAAGAAATGGACAAATTCTTAGAAATGCACAACCTGCCAAGACTGAATCAGGAAGAAACAGAAAATATGAACAGACCAATCACAAGCACTGAAATTGAAACTGTGATTAAAAATCTTCCAACAGGGCTTCCCTGGTGGCGCAGTGGTTGAGAGTCCGCCTGCCGATGCAGGGGACGCGGGTTCGTGCCCCGGTCTGGGAGGATCCCACATGCCGCGGAGCGGCTGGGCCCGTGAGCCATGGCCGCTGAGCCTGCGCGTCCGGAGCCTGTCCTCCGCAACGGGAGAGGCCACAACAGTGAGAGGCCCGCGTAACGCATAAAAAAAAAAAAAAAAAAAAAAAAAAAAAATCTTCCAACAGGGGTTTCCCTGGTGGCACAGTGGTTGAAAGTCCGCCTGCCGATGCTGGGGACACGGGTTCGTGCCCCGGTCCAGGAAGATCCCACATGCCGCAGAGCAGCTGGCCCCGTGAGCCATGGCTGCTGAGCCTGCACGTCTGGAGACTGTGCTCCGCAACGGGAGTGGCCACAACAGTGAGAGGCCCATGTACCACAAAAAAAAAAAAAAAAAAAAAAAAAAAAAAATCTTCCAACAAACAAAAGCCCAGGACCAGATGGCTTCACAGGTGAATTCTATCAAACATTTAGAGAAGAGCTAACACCTATCCTTCTCAAATTCTTCCAAAATACAGCAGAGGGAGGAATACTCCCAAATTCATTCTACGAGACCACCATCACCTTGATACCAAAACCAGACAACGATGTCACAAAGAAAGAAAAATACAGGTCAATATCACTGATAAACATAGATGCAAAAATCCTCAACAAAATACTAGCACACAGAATCCAAGAGCACATTAAAAGGATCACACACCATGATCAAGCGTGCTTTATTCCAGGAATGCAAGGATTCTTCAATATATGCAAATCAATCAATGTGATAAACCATATTAACAAATTGAAGGAGAAAAACCATATGATCGTCTCAATAGATGCAGAGAAAGCTACTGACAAAATTCAACACCCATTTATGACAAAAACCCTCCAGAAAGTAGGCATAGAGGGAACTTGCCTCAACATAATAAAGGCCATATAGGACAAACCCACAGCCAACATCATCCTCAATGGTGAAAAACTGAAAGCCTTTCCACTAAGATAAGGAGCAAGACAAGGTTGTCCACTCTCACCACTCTTATTCAACATAGTTTTGGCAGTTTTAGCCACAGCAATCAGAGAAGAAAAGGAAATAAAAGGAATCCAAATCAGTAAAGAAGAAGTAAAGCTGTCACTGTTTGCAGATGACATGATACTATACATAGAGAATCCTAAAGATGCTACCAGAAAACTACTAGAGCTAATCAATGAATTTGGTAAAGTAGCAGGATACAAAATTAATGCACAGAAATCTCTGGCATTCCTATACACTAATGATGAAAAATCTGAAAGTGAAATCAAGAAAATGCTCCCATTTACCATTGCAACAAAAAGAATAAAATATCTAGGAATAAACCTACCTACAGAGACACAAGACCTGTATGCAGAAAATTATAAGACACTGATGAAAGAAATTAAAGATAATACAAATAGATGGAGAGATATACCATGTTCTTGGATTGGAAGAATCAACTGTGACTCTACTGTGTGAAAATGACTCTACTACCCAAAGCAATCTACAGATTCAATGCAATCCCTATCAAACTAACACTGGCATTTTTCACAGAACTAGAACGAAACATTTCACAATTTGTATGGAAACACAAAAGACCCGGAATACCCAAAGCTATCTTGAGAATGAAAAACGGAGCTGGAGGAATCAGGCTCCCTGACTTCAGACTATACTACAAAGCTACAGTAATCAAGACAGTACGGTACTGGCACAAAAACAGAAAGATAGATGAATGGAGCAGGATAGAAAGCCCAGAGATAAACCCACGCACATATGGTCACCTTATCTTTGATAAAGGAGGCAGGAATGTACAGTGGAGAAAGGACAGCCTCTTTAATAAGTGGTGCTGGGAAAACTGGACAGCTACATGTAAAAGTATGAGATTAGATCACTCTCTAACACCACACACAAAAATAAGCTCAAAATGGATTAAAGACCTAAATGTAAGGCCAGAAACTACGAAACTCTTAGAGGAAAACATAGGCAGAACGCTCTATGACATAAATCACTGCAAGATCCTTTTTGACCCGCCTCCTAGAGAAATGGAAATAAAAACAAAAATAAACAAATGGGACCTAATGAAACTTCAAAGCTTTTGCACAGCAAAGGAAACCATAAACAAGACCAAAAAACAGCCCTCAGAATGGGAGAAAATATTTGCAAATAAAGCAACTGACAAAGGATTAATCTCCAAAATTTATAAGCAGCTCATGCAGCTCAATAACAAACAACCCAATCCAAAAATGGGCAGAAGACCTAAATAGACATTTCTCCAAAGAAGATATACAGATTGCCAACAAACACATGAAAGAATGCTCAACATCATTAATCATTTGAGAAATGCCAAACAAAACTACAATGAGATATCATCTCACACCAGTCAGAATGGCAATCATCAAAAAATCTAGAAACAATAAATGCTGGAGAGAGTGTGGAGAAAAGGGAACACTCTTGCACTGCTGGTGGGAATGTGAATTGGTACAGCCACTTTGGAGAACAGTATGGAGGTTCCTTTAAAAACTACAAATAGAGCTACCATATGATCCAGCAATCCCACTACTGGGCATATACCCTGAGAAAACCATAATTCAAAAAGAGTCATGTACCAAAATATTCATTGCAGCTCTATTTACAATAGCCCGGAGATGGAAACAACCTAAGTGTCCATCATTGGATGAATGGATAAAGAACATGTGGCACATATATACAATGGAATATTACTCAGCCATAAAAAGAAACCAAACTGAGCTATTTGTAATGAGGTGGATGGACCTAGAGTCTGTCATACAGAGTGAAGTCAGTCAGAAAGAGAAAGACAAATACCATATGCTAACACATATATATGGAATTTAAGAAAAAAAATGTCATGAAGAACCTAGGGGTAAGACAGGAATAAAGACACAGGCCTACTAGAGAATGGACTTGAGGATATGGAGAGAGGGAAGGGTAAGCTGTGACAAAGCGAGAGTGAGTCATGGACATATATACACTACCAAAATTAAGGTAGATAGCTAGTGGAAGCAGCCGCATAGCACAGGGATATCAGCTCGGTGCTTTCTGACTGCCTGGAGGGGTGGGATAGGGAGGGTAGGAGGGAGGGAGACGCAAGAGGGAAGAGATATGGGAACATATGTATATGTATAACTGATTCACTTTGTTATAAAGCAGAAACTAACACACCATTGTAAAGCAATTATACTCCAATAAAGATGTAAAAAAAAAAAAAAGTTACAGCCTTAACATTGTCTGCCATTCCCTACTTCTATGTAAGATTCATTTAGCTATTCAGCTATAGTCTCTCCTTCTAAATAAGACTTCTTTATATACACAATCATAGGATTATCCCTACTTTCTCATAGCATCCATCCAGAGCAAAACCCTGCTTTCTTAAACCCTCTCCCAAATCTAACACAAGTCCGAATCCTGTAATAAGTTCTTTCTAATGCCCTCTTACTGAGATGACCGATTGTTCCTCATGTTGTGTGTTCTCCCTCATTGCAATGAGTAATAAACTCAACTTGTCCAATTACAAATGTGTTCTTAGTGGTCTTTGGCTGAAGGACATTGATAACAGTAATAACAATTATAATAGCAACCATTTATTGATCACTTACCAAACACCAGGGCCTCTTCCAAGCAACTTACATGTGTTAACTTACTCAATCCCTAAACCAAATTTGGGATGTAGGCATGATTATTAGCACTGTAATATCTGAGGGAACTTAGCTTTGGAGAGATTTTAAAATGTGCTGAAGTCAGACAGCTAATGAGTAATGGAGCTGGTATAGAAGCCAATGCAGTCTAACCCTTACCCACCACTTCTTACTAAGCCCTCCTGGGGAATCTACCACTGTGCCTTGAAAAGTGACAGAACTTCAAGTTTATGAAGATTATGAAGCCACCACAATGTGTAAGGCAAGGAGAACCCAGCATGTGAGTTCCTTTAATAGGTTTCATTGACAACATACTGAATGTCAATATGGAGGCTGCAAAGAAGAATAAATCATAGTCCCTGACCTCAAGGAACTTACAAGCTCCTTGAGGAGACAAGACTTAAGCACGCAAAAATTTAAGTAACAATACAAGCTGCAATATGAGAAATACATTAAGACAGAAGAATGCATGATTCAGTGTTAAATGAGGTGTGCAGATGGTACTGGAGAGAGCACACTGTGGGCTGCCGGTTCAACCCACATACTCTAACTCAACTCAGAACCACAGACGGGAAATCAGCTAGGGAGCTGCTTTGTTAGTAAGAGAAGAAAAAAAAAACCAACAACGAAGCTTTAATGGAAAGAGAGCTATTAAAATTATACTTGTGGGATATAAAGCTGAATGACTTTTACATTTTCCTTTCTGGTAATTCATTGTTGAGGAATTATCAAGCAGTCTCTGAAAGGGTATGCTTTTGGGGTATTTCCAATGGACCCCATATCAGGAATGTTCTGGAAGAGTACAATACCAAGTTCACTTCTATTCAGGACAAGTGAGTCCTGGACCGACCCTATCTGGCCTCTCTGCTATGAGTTACACTTGGGTTTGTGTCATTGCCCTCTGGTGTCATAGAAAAACATTAATGACAACTCCAGATACAATATCCCAGGAGGATACTCAGCCACCAAGAGCCACACTAAGACTTGGGTTATTTCTGTAAGGGATAAGCAAGCTCTTGTAGTGGAATCTTCTAGCACTTTTAGACCTAGAAGAAAGAGAGCTCAAGTACTTTTCTCGAGTAACTCAGTAAGTGTGTCTGAGCAAGGACTTTGATATAAACTTGGGCGATGACATTGGCAAGTTATGCGACCCCTTATCTGCAAGAAGAATCTAGTAACAGGACCCAATTCATGGGGTGACTATGGGCTTACATGTCATAATGCTATCAAAGGGCTTAAAGTGTCCAACGTACATTCTCCAAATGTATTAGTAAACAATATTATTGTCATTATTCTCCATACTAATACTGTCCAAGGGACTTGAAAAGGTACGAAAAGAAGCATGAGATACGGTCTTCCTGGATACTCCTAAAGACTCTGAATTGGGGATTTACCCTTCCCGATATGGGCAAGTCATTCAATTATATTATTTCGCCACAATCCTATCTTGCATAAGCTAAGGAACTTAACTATTTGAGTTTGATTCACAGCTCCACTACTTACTTAGGACTGTGGCAGTTTCCTTAAACTGTTTCTGACTCAGTTTCTTTACAGAAACAATGAGAGTAATAAGAATTCCTACTACTGCTTAGGACCGCTGTGGGGAGTAAAAGAAATAATGTATACAGAACCCTGAGAACATTGTCTGGGACTCACGAGCTTTCAATGACCGCTATTGTTTATCATCATCATCATCACCATCATTACTATCATCACCATCTTCACCATTAGGAATATTCTAGACTTTCCTCCTACCTCAGGGGATTCAAGCTCAATGATCTCCAACATGTCCCAGGCAGCCAAACTTTCTAGGCCTTTATTTTAGAACAAGTCATCTTCTGTTGGCAAAGACAAAGCTTTTGACACCACTCAAAGTGCCAGGGAATATTACACATTGTGGGCATAGTACACCTTGCTAGCTACTCCCATATCATAACAAATGGCCTACATGTGCAGCTTTGCTGGCTGAGGTCAAGAGTCTAGTCCTTAGGGAGAAGGAGTAGAAGAAGAAGAAGAAATAATAGGAGGAGAAGGGGGAGGGGAGAGGAGGGGAGAGGGGAGGAAAGAGGGAAGAGACGGAGGGAGAGAAAGAAGAAGAGGAGAAGCAAGTATGGCAAGCTACCAGTGCCTGTTAGGGCTGAAATCGTAGTTGAGTCCTGGCTGAGGGATTCGGGCAAATTACTGGACCTCACTTTTCACATCCAGAAGCAGTGCTAGTGCCTCTTCCCTAAGGATGCCATGAGCATCACAAGAGAGACTACATGCATTAACAAAGTGCTTGGCACATATTATAGCCTGAGAAACCTGTAGGTGTATGATCATTATACATGTGAAATAACTGACCGGAGACCACAGCAGGATAGCATGAAATCAGCTAAGAGGTTTCACATTATTCTTTTACTCTTTCTTTTTCTAAAAATTTAACCTTGAGTTCAGACTGCAGGGGAGAGCACAGCTGTGTTCTGTTTTCAGGTTTGAGTGTGAAGACCACACAAGTGCAGTGGAAAAGGCTTTGGAAAGAGTCAAGGGACTTGGACTCTAGTGCTGGCACCAACTGCATTCACTTCTGGGGCTGGGTCCTAGTCTCTGCAACTGTGAAATAGATGTGGGGGATGAAGATTGGACTAGATCATATGTAAAGTTTCCTCCAGCTATAATTCTCCAGGACTCTAATCCCTTAAACCAGTACTTCACGAAGAGTAGCTTACATCGATTAGAATTACTGAGTTTCTAGTGAAAAATGTATATTTCTAAATTTCCACCTGGGTTTATAGGAATCAGAATCCTGGAATTGGAATCAGAAAGTTAAAGCCAGGAACTGTATATATGTATATATATGGTTGACCCTTGAGAAACACGGGGATTAGGAGAATCCACCCCCTCACAGTAGAAAATCCAAAATCCGTATGCAATTTTATAGTGGGCCCTCTGTATCTGTGTTTCCGCATCCACAGATTTAACCAACCGCAGACTATGTATTAAACTGTAGTACATATTTATTGAAACAAATCCACAGATAAGTGGACCTAGGTGGTTCAAAACCATGTTGTTCAAGGGTCAACTCTGTGTGTGTGTGTGTGTGTGTGTGTGTGTGTGTGTGTGTGTGTGTTGGAAATAAGAAAACGGAAATGGTAAATGGGAGGGAAGCACACGTCTGCTCAGGTAGATCACTGTAAACTGAAGAACATGTAGAACATGCTGGGCACTTAACCCATTAAGATTACTGAAGATGCCAAGTGGAAATATTTATAAGTACTTTTTAACATAGTCTATAAAAGAGGAGGTTGATTCAAACATAAATTACCTATCACATCTTTCTTTAACCTCTAAATCTTTCCCTAATGGCTTGAAAGGCAGCTTATTAAAGCAGAGTGTTTAAGTACTACATATATACCGGTCTATAAACATCTGGAGAAGCAGAAGTTACCAGAAGTGACAGATTTGCTAATAAAAAAAGCAAACAAAAAAATTTTAAGGGCTTTTTAGTCTGGGGGGAAAAGGCTTAAATATCTTGGGAGGTGTGATTTCTCTCTCCTCATCTTTGTTCTGCCTTCTGGGCTGGCTCCACTCTCTGGATGAATCTTCCCATGTGGTAGTAAGATGGCAGCCTGAAGCCTCAAGGATGCATCCTAATTTGTTAGTAACCCTAAAGGGAAGACGAAGTGCCTCTAGGCGTTTCCGGGTACTTGGGTAAAGCTCTCACTGGACTAGCTTGAGTCACGTGAATGCCCCGGGGCCAATACCTGTGGCCTGAGGATTGGCATTTGCTGACTGGCAGCTTATGTCACATGCCCACCCCTGGATCTGGGGAGCAGGATTCACCACACTTAGAACAACACATAGACTGAGAATGGAATAGCATTGGTTTCCCCAAGCAAAATTAGGGTGATATTACTAGGAAAAGGAACTTACACTGATCAGGAAAAACAACGGATGTCCCTTGCAAAATCTTAAAGTAGCAAATATTTTTTAAGGGGTGAATACACATTTTTTTAACTACATGACAAATTTTGCTTTGCCTAGTATATTTTATTTTCTCTGTGTGTGCGTGTTTTCTTTTTGTTATATGTATGATCTTGTATATACTTGTCACACACACAGTGTCTTAACGGTCATGGAAAATTAGATGACGAATACTGGTGGAAAAAATGAGCAAAGTTTTGATCAGTGTTTAATTTGCTAAAAGAACAGCTCCACCTAAGATTCCTTCTGCTTATTGCCAGCAGTGACAAAGGAGTTGGAGACACCGCAAATGTGTTTCTGAGAAACTTCTGCAGCTGTTACAATACTGGGACTGAAAGCTCATGGAATACATTTTCTATGACTCTTCAGAATCTCTCTGAGGGAAATCTTTGAATTTTCTCACCTCTGAATTCTCATTACCCAATATAATGGTTAACACGTAGTGGGTACTCTATTTACTGAACGAATATTTATACGGATGAATCAATGAATGGTTTCATTTTTAGAATTCGATTTTAGTCAGAAACATATTTTCTAAGTTACTTAATATATGGAGTTGTTTTATGCAACAGGATGTTCATTACATTAGTTTTTGCCCCTCTTCATCATTTACAAAGGAATAAGCCAAATTTTGGTATTTAGCAAAATAAATTGACCAGGAAATGGTAGAATATTTTTATTCACAAACTGAATTTTATATGATTTCCAGATGCTAAAAAGTCTGGCACTATTCAATACTGCCTACAATGTAGGAGGGCAAAGATAATGAAAAGCAAAACTAGAGGGTAAGGGTACTTTGACTTTAATGAGCTATTTATTGTACAAAAAACGGATTTAAAGTTTGTCCAATAAGTAAAATCTCTCAAGACAGATATAGGGAGACACAGCCCTGAATTGAGAGAATTTCAGAAAAAGTTTTAGTTTTTGTATATTTCAAGAGCTATATCTTATTCCTCCAAATTCTAGAAGGAGGAAACTGAACTCAATATCAAACACCTTTTCTAACCAGGATGTCTCAAATTACATCAAAGTTTGAAAGGAGGAGTCATGAAATACACAAACTCTTCTCAAAATTATTAATAGTTGCTTTTATTTTAAAAAGGAAGCCTAGGCCATGAGCCACTAAGCTTTGAAATCAAACTACGAACGACAGGCGTTCCAGTTATTTATTGATGCATAACAAACTATCCCAAAACTGAGTGGCATAAAGCAACCACCATCTAGTATGCTCACAAATAGTACGCGTCAGGAATTCAGACAAGGCACACTGAGGATGTCTCATCCCTGCCTCATGATGTCTGGGGTCTCAGCTGGGATCATTCAGATAGCTAGGGGTGACTAGAACAGCTGTGGGCTGGAATTGTCTGGAAGCTTCCTCTCTCATATGTCGGGGCCTAGGCTGGCATGACTTGAAGGGTGATCTCAGCCAAGACTGTTGACCGGAGAACTACACATGGCCTCTCCATGTGCCTTGGGCTTCCTCAGAGCATGGCAGCTTCAAGGTAGTCAGACTTCTTACATGGAAGGTGAGGGTTCTAAGAATGAATGCTCCAGTGAGCACAGTGGAGGCTAGGCCATGAGACTTTTCATGACTCATCCTCAGAAATCACACCACATTACTTCTGTTGTATGTACTCTGTTGATCAAGTCACAAGCTCCACCCAGATCCAAACGTTAACATAGTCCCACCTCTTGATGGGAGGAACGTCAGAGTTTTCAGCCATGCTTTGAAATCTCCGCAACACAGAGCTAAGAGTAGACGTGTGGCATGCTGGCTTTTAGGTTTCTTGCCGATTTTCAAGTAGAAACTTTGAATAAATATTTGGACAGAGACATAAAACTTAGAATTTAGGAGATCTAGGTTTCAGTTCGAAAATGACAGAGGGGCACGTTAGGAGGGTGAGGTTGACTCTGTGAAACAGCTGAAGAGGCAGCGTATATGTTATTCATCTAATAGAGGCTTCAGAGAACATAGTGGGAAGGGCTGGGAAAGAAAGAAGAGGGATGTTTGGCCAGGCATAAAGCATGGAGCAAGAGTACGTAAGAGGACAGATGACATAGGAGGTGGCCTCACATCTGGAGGTGGCCAAAGATTACAAGGGATGTAGGACATGTTGGGTCTAGCTGGCTGCAAGTTTCCAAGGTAAGAAGTCACCACATCCTCTAGCAGCCAGTGGCAGGTAGCAGGGGATGAGGGAGAGGAGTTGTGATAGCACAGGAAACACTCTTTATTTCTATGTGCTATCCTCAACCTGCATAAATCACTCATCAGTGGGTGCAGAAGACCTTTCTTGGTCCTTTGTTGGTTGTCTCCTTGTATATGAGTTCCTCTTTTCCCTATTCCAACAGCTCCAGTTTCCCAGGGGAACCAACACCACCTTGACTTCCAGCACTGGAAGGTGGGATAAAGGCTAAGCCAATCAGAGCACCCTAGCTGCCTGGTTACAGTAATTAGTTCAGGTGTAAACACACAACCTAAGCTGGTCTGAAAACAGCAGTTCTCTAGATTTTGCTGAGGATATTGGGACAAACATACATTCTCATTACCGCAGTGTGTGACTAAAGAAACAGGTAAGCCAGGAGCTGCTGCAAGCCATCTTTTTAATATGAAGGAACACAGTCTTAGAATAAGACGTGACAGTGGAAGGCAGACCAGAAAGAGAGACAGAAATAAGACTCTACTGACATCGTTTGAGCTGTTGGATCATCCCTCATCTGAAATAAATCCTTACCCTGGATTTTTCATATACATGAACCAATAAGGTCCCCTTACTATTCAGCTTAAATTGAGTCAGTATTTTGTTATTTTCAAAAAAAAATATTTGAAATACAATATAGAGAGATTCTAATTTCTGGTAGTACTTAATTGATTATTACAGATGTAGAAGACAGACTCTGGGCTAGAGGCCTTGGCCATGCAGGATCCTGAGAGTGGTGCATTAGACCCTTTGTTTTGGTTTGCTTTAGACTACTATCTCATAGTCCAAGTAGAATTTTTAGAATACTATTTGTATGACCATAATTAGGTATCAAATGCATTTGGATGATGCTTTTAAGAAAGACCAATAAGTCCTTAAAATTAGTGATTTGGTGGAGACAGCCTCAATCACTTGTCGCCATCATGAGCTATGCTTTCTCCTTGGAGTCACGTTCCAGACAAAGCTGATATTGAGCCACTGACATTTATGAACTTATTCCTTTGACATTTATAAACTTATTGCTTTTTGACATTTCTAAACTAATTGCTTACAAATGTGCTAATTTATTAGTTAACAGGAATCCACGGTTCAATGCAATAGAAAAAATTAACATCAAGGCTGACATCATTACGCATAACCTATTTCCTCCATAAAGTAGAAGGTGTATTCAGGGAGAATACCAATTAGTATTAAAAAACTATTCAGTGGGCCACCAAACATTCTTTTCAGGAAAGAAAGGGCAGCATAAGCACTAGTTCTAACTTTCAGTGAGTTTAGTATGATAAGCTGTTTTACTGGACCAGGGGTCATCAGATTTGGTCTGTGAGCTATTTTGGTAAATAAAGTTTTATTAAAACACAGCCATGCTCATTCATTTACAAATGTCTATGGCTTCTTTCATGCAACAACAGCAGAGCTGAGTAGTTATGAAAGAGAGTAAATGGCCTGCAAAGCCCAAAACATTTACTACCTGTCACTTCACAGAAAAATCTTGTGGATCCCTAAGATTAAACTCTGAGTGCCTTGAAGGTAGGGCTATATGATTTTCATCTTTATAGAATAATCCCTACTGTACACTGGATGCTTGTTATGTGTCAATCACTGTTACCATGCTTATTTTAAATCCTAAACAACTTTATGAGGTTATATGTTCTTACTTTGGTTCTATAGAACTCAGAGAGGTAAACAATTTTCTTGAAGACACACAGCCTATAAGTCCCAGACCTATGAGTCACACCAAGATCTGCCTGTTTGACCCAAAATTCATGCTTTTAACCACTGCACATCCTATACTGCCTCTCCATCCCTCTACATATTTCCAGTTTCATAAAAGGTACTCATACTTGATGTTGAATTGAAATGGAATCAGAATTTTTTTTTTTTAAGATATTTGCTTACTTTATTTGAGCCTTAATAGATCATTTACCTGCCAGGGTGCTTTCCTAAATGAACTGGCCTGAATGGCCTGGAGAAAACTGACAGGAAGGAAGAGTTTAATTTTCCCCTTTTCACATAGACTTTCTCTTCAGTTTTGGTCTCCAACAGGAAGCGCTAACAAATCAATGAACTTGACAAGAAAGAAGAAATAAACTGAATTGTTGTTACTTGGATGATGTACTTGATTTATGAAAGAGAGGATGGAAAGGCCCACCGTCACTTCAAATGGGATAACTTCCAGTTTTCTTGCTGTCCTTGTGCTGGGGTTATCTGAACCAACTGAAAATGCTCTATTGCTCAAGGTTCTATACAGGTGAAGACCTTGTTATGTTTCTAATGACTGATCAACAGCTGCAATGCTTTTCATCTGTTCTTATCCAGCATATAGACTGTTGGTGCATGTGGATTGCTATATTATGGATTGCAATTACTCCTCTCTCCACCCACTTTTCTCATTCTAGGCCTTTTCAAATGTGATCTTTATAGATAAAACTACTGCCTCCACCACAGACAAAATGCAAAGATAGAGGGTTGCCCAATAACGATGGGGAGGACACCGCCTCATATAATATAATCACCAAAGATAATTGTTACTATGGAAAGAATGAAACAACAAAGTTTTCTGTGCCAGAGAATATTTTAGATTATATCTTGCTTATTATTACAGAATAGTATTGTTCTTTAGAAAAATATAAAGGTCTGGGCTGAAGGCCTCAAAACCCCTAATGAAATTTTTCAGTGGAAACCACCACTCCATGTGCACCACAGTCCCATTTCCAAAGGAAACCTTGTTGCGCCAGAAGCCAGAGTTGTTTTCTGTTATTAAGTATGCACTAATATTACTAGAGGTGCCTTGGAGAGTTGGAGGTGCCGCCGGAGGAACGTTCTGGGAAGGGGAAGGGAAAGACAGTTGCAGAGGTTTCATGTCTCTGGGTGTCTTGGTGTTACTGTCAATCTCTGCCTAGTCCCAGCTAGCGTGTTTGTTCTTTATTCTTATTTTTTGTCCAAAGGCAGAAGTTAGCACTGGTGGCTGCAAAGTTTTTAGTTCCCCAAACAAAGCTTATTTCAGACATTAATCTTAGAAACAATTTTCTTCAGCTGTCATTGTTCTCTTCTGGACAATTTCAAATAAGCGTAGCTGAGCTTTTCTCATCCATTTTTGGGAAATAAAAACATTTTTCTACTAAGGCAAAAGTTCCAGAAATTTCAGTTTAGTTATCATATAACTAAAATTCCCCAACTTCTGTAGGTCTTCTCTAATAAGTTTAGCCAGCCTTGATCTCTTCTCTTTCCAGATGACCCAGATCATTTACTTCTTACATCTTTACTTCTCAAACTATTCTTGGATCACCAGCACCAGAAATACCTGGGGGAGTATGTTGCAGTAGCAATTGCTAGACCTTATCTTAGTCGACCTGCATCAGAATATTTGGGGTGAGGTTCAGACATTTCTAACAAGTTCCCAGGTGATTCTTCTACTCACTGAAGATGGAGAATGATAGTTGTATCGCATCTCTTTAGACGATGGATGATTCCCAGATTAGCCCTTTACATGTCTTATCAGCTGAAACGGTGCAGTCAGGTTGTGTCCAGCATAAGGGCAACTGGCCAAAGGGAAGGAGGATAAAATCAAGATTTGCACCCTGGAACAAGGTTGTACCCACCAGAGAAAGAGTTGTTTTTTTTCCTAATTTCCACAAATGTCCCCTGTGCTCACTGGTTGCCCACAAGTCTACATCTGCTAGGAAGGGGCATCTTTCTCTTATTTACACAAGGGCACTGTGTGGGCTGGCAGTACCCTACTTGTAGGTCTATTTATAAGGCTCATGGGACAGCATCATGGGATAAGTTCTTTGTCTCCCCTCCCATGGTACCTCACATGCCATTAAAACTTAGTATTTATAGAATCAAAATGAAAATGCTAATATATTAACACTAAGGGAAATAAAGACAGTTTTATCACTCAAACAACAATAGTCTCCTTCATTTTCACTCCTCCCCTGAATTCAGCAAAATCAGCAAAATTTTCCATTGCAGACCACAAATTGAACATACAGTCTGTGTGGGGGGCAAAATGAAACTCTTCTCTTCCTTCCTAGTGGAAATAAAATTCTTTGGCAGTAATTCCTGGATTGTTTTCTTTGGAAATTGCATTCATGTGATTTTTCAAGATGTTTCCCGGGCTTTGTTGAAATTTGATCCATTTAACAAGAAACACATAACTCAATTCATGTTAAAATTCTCAGGGTTACTTAAGAATAATTATGAGTTGTCCATGTGTGCTAGAAAAACAGTCCAGACTTCCTTAAGAATGGGAAGATTATTTGTCTCTCTGGGGTAATGTTTCTCCTGGTTTAGCATGCCCAATGCGAGAGTTTGCTCAAGAGGTGGCCCCAAATTTTTCACTGAAAAGCAGCAGACAGGTTTCACTCATTTCACCCTAAAGCCGTTCTCAGAGGTGATTTATGATGTATGAACCAAGACTCTCTATGAACTTCTATAGAAGTGACAACAACGTCTCACACACCTAAAGAGAACGAGACTTGGGCCAAACTCTGAGATGTAATGGTTGGATTTGGTTTAAGACACACATTTCCTGAGCTTCCTTTGTTGGGTAACCTTTCTTTCACTCGCGCCCTTCTCTATAGTAAACCCTCTAAGCCACAGCTAAATCAAACAAAGCCCCACAAATCTCCCTTGCACTCATCCAACTCCCCTAACACAGAAATGGATCTTCCTGAGATTTCACAGACTCCTGGGCAGCAAAGGCAAAGTAAGGGGAGGAACGGGATCCCAGTCCAGAGACTTGCCAGCCTGTCCTTTTGCCAACGTTCAAAGAGAGGGCTGATCCCTATTCGTCCCTTTCTCAGTTGAGCCTCTTCTTGTTGGCTGCAAGTAACAGAAACCCCCTGACTATAAAGATACAGGAATGTCTCACAGAAGCCGAAATCCTCAGGAAGAACTGGAACTGGGACTTAGAGGCCACTGGGGACACAGTGCTATCTCCCCACCACCTGTCACCCTTGTTTCTCCCACTCCATGCACTCTGTCCCTCTGTCCCTGATCTCCACCGTGAGCACAGCACTCTTCAGTTTAAACTGCCCCTGTTTAAGAGACCAACCCAGACTTGCTTTTCTTCATTCCAATTCCAAATTCTGGAGGATGGGAAGCGAACTGGCTCATTTTGGATCCGGTAACTTTTCTGGTCCAATTGTTTATGGCAAGGAACAGAGTCAGGCTGAACCAACCTGAGTTCAGAAAGGTTATTCCTGTGTCCTTCTGGACTGTAGCGAGGAATGTCCCAGACAGAGCAAACCACAGAAAAACTAAAAGGGATCCTCTGGAGTGTTTTCACCTGTGATCCTACAAACAAAAGAGAGCTTTATCCCATCTACCCATTCACAGCAGAATCTGTTCTGCAACATTACTAACAATAATCCTTCAGCCCTGCCTAAATACTCCCAGGGATGGAAAGTTCCCCCTCCTGAGGCAGCCAGTATTGTTAAAATTTCTTTCTTAGGTTATAGGAGAAATTCTTGCAGCAATGCCCACACGCAGATACTAGTTTTAACTATTTAAGCAGCATGCATTCTAACTTTGCAGTGAAATATAGACATATACATAGACATATACATTGGTTTTCTTTTTAATTAAAGAGCTTGAATAAAGGTTAATAAGAGGAAGGATGGTATGAGAGAGAGAGATTAGGCTCTGGTGAGGACAGACTGCCAATTTTCAAGAAACTACCGTCTAGCTGTGCAACCTTCAACAAGCGATTGCAGGTCTATTTCCTAAACTATAAAATGATCATAGTGTCATCAAAATAAAATAAAGTGTGTAGAGCATTCAGCTGACTGTCTGGCAGAGACCTGTCTTTGCTGCCATTTTATTTTAGCATTAGTTACTTACATAAATACCATGAAATCACATACTTTCTAAGCCTTGTATCATTCTGTAACTGATATTTCTCCATTTAACCAGACAGATTTTCCTCAAAGGGCCTTGTTCATGCCAATGGGTAAGAGTAAGCATGACAGTCCCAGAGTGTTCTTTTCTACAGTCTGGAACTTGTTTCTGGTGAGGGGGCTGGAGAAACATCCGCAGACCGCCTGTCAAAGGGGTGGATGCCATTCTATTTGTTATTCACGCATGAAGCTGAAGGCTTCTTGCTCAAGCTGTAGAGATGGGGATTGAGTCGAGGGCTTTCTGCATGTGCAGTTTACAGAGTTGAAATACAGAAGCTGACATTTCTATGACTTTCATAATCTTTTAAGTAAGTAGTACAGCCAGGGTCGAGGTGCTCTGAGTCCACTGCCACCTTCTGGGTTTAGTGTAAGGTATGGTGAGAGAGGCGAGAGGAGCTGAAGCGATTGGAACTACCTGAGGTTGCATTTGCTATACTCTTGCCCTGAGGAGCTGAGGAGAGCCACAGGGTGTCAGCGTGTCAGGCTACCTAATGCCTGGGAACAGCAGTGCTGTTCAGACTGCAGGTACCTTCAAAACAAGGGATACCAAGGAAGTAGTGAGGTAACACCTGTGTAGAAGGACTATCACTTCATTTCCTCCTTCCTGCAAATAGTTTGCCTTATCTTTTGGGCAGCAGAGCAAAATAAAATTGAATGGGCGTCTTGAGCAGGACTTCTTCCATATTCTGGAGTCTCTGAGGGTTTGGGAACCAAGCCTGGACCACGTGTACAATATTGATGGTCTCCATAATATTTGCTGGTTAGCCAGCACTCGCCAGACCTACCCAGAAATCCTGCTGCTGCCCAGTGATATGATTAAAAAAGGAAAGGAAGAGGGGACGGAGGATGTCACATGTTCATCTTGACTATTTACTGAACACAGTCTCTGTGAAGCACCATCTCTAATGCAACAAACATTTACTAAGCACCTACTATGTGCTCTGTATGTGACACAAGTGCCATTATGCAGGAAGACAGAATGTACCCAAGGGTACCAAGAGTGTAGAACGTACCTAGATTTTACCTGGGGTCAGGAAGAGCTGGCAAAGTTTCTCAGAAATGGTGACATGTGAGGTGTACTGGTATATGCTTCCAAGAATAAGTACTGCATGACATATATCCAGGGTGTAATGCTGAGTGAAAGTATATATATATTTATATATATACACACACACACACACACACACACACAGTTTTACATATAAATATATATGTGTGTGTATATAGTATATATATATCTTTTATAGCAAAATCTGAATGATTACAAAAAACAAACATAAATACAAATTTAAGACAGATACTGTTTAACCTTTTCCATTTGTCTTCCATTTACACCTACTACACTTATCTGCATTGTTATGTAATTAGAAAAAAAACAAGAAGAAATATACTAATATGTTGATCTGGGTAGTAAATTATGAGGAATTTTTTACCTCTTTATATTCTATTATAGCTTTCAAGATAACAGACCAAAAATAATAAACCTTTATGTAATTTTAAAAAATAGTCTCTTACCTATATGGTCAATTGACTTTAGACAAGAGTGAGATGAGCACTGAATGGGGAAAAGATAAGATTTTCAGCAAATGGTGCTGGGAAAGCTGGATATTCATATGCAAAAGAATGAAGTTGGACCCTTACTTCACACCATATACAAAAATTCAGTCAAAATGGATCAAAGCCCTAAACATAAGATTCACAACTGTAAAACTCTTGGATGAAAGTATAAAGGGAAATCTTTATGACATTGGATTTGTCAGTGATGACTTGGATATGAAACCAAAAGCACAGACAACAAAAGAAAAAAGATAAATTGGACTTCATCAAAATTAAAAATGTTTTACATCAGAGGACACTATCAAGACTCTAAAAAGACAATCCTTATAAAAGGAGAGAATATTTGCAACTCCTATATCTGATGACATATTAATACCCAGAATAAAAAAACAATTCCTACAACTCAACAACAACAAAATCAACAGCCCAATTCAAAAACAGACACACAGAATGTGGCATATACATACAATGGACTATTATTCAGCCATTAAAATGAATGAAATTCTGATACATGCTACAAAATGGATGAACTCTGAAAGCACAGTGCTAAGTAAAATAAGCCAGACACAACAGGGCAACTACTGTATGGTTCTGCTCATATGAGGTACTTAAAATAGGCACTTTTTTTTTTTTTTTTTTTTTTGGCGGTACGCGGGCCTCTCACTGTTGTGGCCTCTCCCGTTGCGGAGCACAGGCTCTGGACATGCAGACTCAGTGGCCATGGCTCACGGGCCCAGCCGCTCCGCGGCATGTGGGATCTTCCTGAACCAGGGCACGAACCTGTGTCCCCTGCATCGGCAGGCGGACTCTCAACCACTGCGCCACCAGGGAAGCCCTAAAATAGGCACACTCTTGAAGAGAGAAAGTATAATAATAGAAGCTACCAAGGACTGGGGAAAGGGGAAGTGGGAGTTATTGTTCAATAGGTACAGAGTTTATATTTGGGATAATATGAAAGTTCTGGAAATAGACAGTGGTGATGACTACAAGAAAAAAAAAAAAAGCTACTTCCAGAGGAAGGGAAGAGCACTCCAGGCACAGGAAAAGGAGTACGCAAAGCCATGGAGGAATGAATTCCCTCATGTTTGAGAAGTCCAGTGAGGCTGCATTATTGGTTGTGTTGGGTAGAAAGGCTTGTGTCTAGCCTGATTGGGAAGGGCCTTGAGCACCAGTCAAAGAGAAAAAACTTGAAAATACACAGTACTTCTAGGTCCACCTTTACATGCCATGCTGTATTAGGGTTCTCCAGAGAAACAAAACCAATAAGATGTATATATATGTGTGCATATATACATTATATATATATATATATATATATATAGAGAGAGAGAGAGAGAGAGAGAGAGAGAGAGGTGGGAGGAGAGAGACATGGTGGGAGAGACAGAGAAAGACAGATATTTATTATAAAGGAACTGGCTCACACAATTATGGGGGAGGCAAGTTCCAAGATCTGGAGGATGGGTCAGTAAGCTGGAGGCTCAGGAAAGCCATGTGACCAGAAAGAGAGGAACCATAGTTGAGAATAGCCCTAAATACTTTCACTGAATGTTCTGTACCCAATTTCTCTGTAGGTGTGGGGTTTTCCCCCACCACCAAGCAATTTTCTAACACCAGCTAGGTGTTCTACAGTTCAACTCAGAACTGAACACCATCTACCCAGAGATAGCATCAGATCCCATAGGTTAAGGTTTCAGTTCCACAAGACTGCCTTCTGTTTCAGATGTCAGTGACAAGTTCAGGCTTGTATCTGTACTTCTGATCCACTGGCTTAAATCAGAAGCTCCCACACCCCTCTCTCTCCCTCTGGGTTTGATTAATTTTCTAGAGTGGGTCACAGAACTCAGGAAATCCATTTACTCAGTTTATTATAAAAGGATATAACTCAAGAACATCCATATGGAAGAGATGCATGGGGCAAGGTGTGGGGAAAGGGCACAGAGCTTCCATGCCCTCTCCAGGTGTGCCACTGTCTTAGCATCTCCATATGTTCATCAACCCAGAAGCTCTCCAAACCCAGTCCTTTCCGGTTTTTATGATGGTTTTATTATATACATAGGCACGATTAAGCCACTGGCCATCTGCCATTAGCCAGTTGATTCCTCCAGCCCCTCTCCCCTCCTGGAACTCAGGGGGGTGGGACTAAAAGTTTCAACCCTCTAATCGCTTGGTTGCTTCTCCTGGCAACCAGGCCCCACCCTTAGTTGCTTTCCACAAGTCACCTCATTAACATAACAAAAGACACCTTTGCTCCTCTAATCGCTTGGGAAGTTCCAAGGGTTTTAAGGAGCTCTTTGTTAGAAATGGGAATGAAGACCAAGTATGTATTCCTTACTATAAATCACAATATCACAGCCACCTATGTTAATAAATCTATTATACACCAAGCAAAGATCTCCAAACAGAGCAGTTGACCACAAGTAAGAAAAAAAAGTCAGAGCCACATAGCTTAATAGAAACCTGACCAATGAGAAAGAAACATTAAGCAACATTAGGGACCTTTCTGGAACAGGTACCATGTCTTTTTCCTTAGCATTTCTACAACATGATTTATAACAAAGAAGAGTGAGAAACCACAGCCTTGACCATGGAGCTTTCTTCTCAGAATTGTGCCTTGTGTGGCTGCCTATGGCAGTGGTGGCTCCACATCTTCTGTATAGGAGGCGCCTGGAACTATAAACCTAATTAAGAGGAAAGCTGTGAGATTTGTCTTAAGGGTGGGTTTGCTTAGCAAGTTTGCTGTTTTTACTTAGAATGCATGTTTATTTGGAGTGGCTTAGGGTAGAGGGACTGCTGATGAATACCACAGGGAGATAAAAACCCCTCCAAGACCCCTCCTTGCACTGTCACTGGTCTGTCGCCACTGAAGGGAATCAGATGAATGTTGGGGCTCTGTCTCTTTAGACCAGAAGATATAAGCCAGTAGCCTATTGGGGTGGCCAACCATCTTGGTTTGCCTGGAACTGTGTGATTTTCCAAGATGACCTCTGACACTAAGACGGGGGCAGTCCCAAGCAAACGGAGATATTTTATTTTGTCATTAGGTGTTTTATTTCTTTTAAAGTTTGATTAAGTTAAGATCATTTAAAAATCAGGTTTCCTAAAAACATCCAGGTACATGTGTGTTTGTTCATTGCGTTTTGGGTTTTTTTTGTTTTTCTGTTTTGTTTTAAGATCTGGCCACTCTGAGGCCTGTATTCCCTCAGGGCAGAAATTAACCAGGGCCAAGTGGTGGCAGCTGCCCCTTTAAGACAAAGCATGTGCCCTCCCTGTCTTCACAGCCCCCATCCAGGTGCTTTCATTCATTATATTACCTGTCCAGACTTTTGAGTCATGAGGCTGCACATTAGAAATACCTGAATGGCCTATACCATCCCAGTACTTTGGTTGTACCTCAGACCAACTACATAAGAATCTCTGGGGATGGGACCCCGGCATATATGTAAAATATAAAAAACAGAAAATTCACATTTTAACTGTCTTAAGTGTACAATTCCGTGATGTTAGGTACATTGACACTGTTGTACAACCATCATCAACATCCATCTGCAGAACTTTTTTATCATTCCAAACATAAACTCTGTATCCATTAAGCAATAACTCTCCATTCATCCCTCCCCACACCCTTTGGTCACCACTGTTCTTTCTACTTTCTGTCGTTATGAACTTGCCTATTCTAGGTAGCTCATGTAAGTGGAATCATACACTTATCCTTTTGTGTATGGCTTGTTTCACTAAGCACAAGGTTTTCAAGGTTCACCCATGTTGTAGCACGTGTTGGAATTTCCTTCCTTTTTAAAGCTAAACAGTATTGCATTGTATGTATAGAAGATTACATTTTATTTACCCACTCAACCATTGATGGGCATTTATTACCACATTTGGGCTATTGTGAATAATGCTGCTATGGACATTGCTGTTCAAGTATCAGTTCAAGTCTCTGCTTTCAGTTCTTTTGCGTATGAGTGGAATTGCTGGATCATATGGTAATTTTATGTTTAATAGTATCTCTATTTTTAAAGCCCCTCAGGTGTTTTCAGTGTGCAGACAAGGTTGTGAACTTCTGCCTTAGAGCTTGTAACCTCTGAAGAATCTGTACCTTCTCATTCCAAAGGTGGAGGCCGCGGGGGGTGAGGGGGGTCAAGCAGCACGTGGGCTGCTGAATGGATTTAGTCACAAACCAGGAGCTTAAGAACAATGTTAAGAGTACAGAGAAAGTCTTTCTACCTTTTCCCTCAAGGCTTTGAAAAGAATTCTCTGCAGCCCTTTATTGAACATTTCTATCAGCCTTCCAGGAGAGCAACTGTCAAAGAATATTTTAAATTTCATTATATGTACAGCTCTAAAATATTAACTCAATCCGTAGAATTTTATAAAATGTACTGGATTGGAAAATGACACAAAAATAATATCCACTGGTTTTCTTTTATAATATCACCCAACTAAAGTGACACAATTGGGAGTAGCGTAGTTATTAAAATGCAGCCGCGTGCTGGCATGAGTGTCACTTATATTTAAAAGCAAAGTAATCTTACATTTGCTCTCTTATTTGTTGTCCTGGTGATAACCAGGAGATCTGGGGATTCAGTGACTACGTCATATGGTCTTGTTCCTTCTACCAGACCACTTTAAATGAAGACTGGAAGCTTTTCGAATCCTTTTTCCCAGGGGAATTTATGAAATGTCAAAATGGTCACATCAGCCACTTGGATTAGCCTGGGAATGAAGACTTAATTTAGTCATGGGAATATAACAGGGATATTTCCTTGAAGTTCTTTCACCCTCCTGGTCTTTCTCCTCTGAAAACATTCCATTATGCTGCATCACTGTCCAAATAGGAACACATACAACTGAACTCAATTTATCAAAGATATCATTTAGGGCTCTTCACGTTCCAGGTGGTAGGAGACCCAACTTAAGTGCTTAAACAGTGAAGGGAGGGGCTTCCCTGGTGGCACAGTGGTTGGGAGTCCGCCTGGCGATGCAGGGGACACGGGTTCGTGCCCCGGTCCGGGAAGATCCCACGTGCCGCAGAGCGGCTGGGCCCGTGAGCCATGGCTGCTGAGCCTGCGCGTCCGGAGCCTGTGCTCCGCAGCGGGAGAGGCCACACCAGTGAGAGGCCCGCGTACCGCAAAAATAAAAACAACAAAACAAAACACTGAAGGGAAGTAACGAGTTCATGTAATCTAACAGCTGTCGGGTGGGCTTCAGATGAAGCTTGATCCACAAGTTCAAACAATGTCACCAAGTTTTCACTTCCCTCTGTCTCTCTGTCCTAGAAGGCATAGTGTCAGCTTCATTCTCAGGTGGCTACCCTGCAGGTCTGAACTCTCCCTTTATGCTAGCAAAAGACCTGCCATTGTTCTGCTTCTTACATCCTTACACCACACTGTCCTGGAGGAGTCATGAGTGTCTCCTGTGGTAAAGCTAGCAGAGGCACCAATCTCATTCAAAAAACATGGCTGACAACGGAAAGGAGGTGTTTTCCCATATGACAGTCAATATTGTTTTTAGGAAAAGGGAAGAATCCATTCTGAGCAGCAAACAGCATGTGTCTACTATAGTAGGAGTGTTCTGACCAATGCAGAGCAGAGTATGACTCTTACTTCCCTTGTTCTAGAGCAGAGTTATCCAACAGAACTTTCTGCAATGATGGAAATATTCTATTCAATGTTGTCTAATACCACAGTCACCTAACCACATTTGACTGCTGAACACTTGAAATGTGGCTGATGTGACTGAGGCACTGGGTTTTTTATATTATTTAAATTAAACTTAATTTAAATAGTCACAAGTGGCTAAGGGCTGCCATAGTGTGCAGTGCAGTTCTAAAAACTTAACTTCCATTAAAGCAACTGAAGATCACATTTCTTTTTTTGGCAGGCACATAATATTATTTATAGTACATAATGGAGCTTATTATCAACAAAATTCCAGAACTTTTTTTTCTGTTTATGAGGCCACTGAGTCATGTCTTTGCCATTCTGTACATTTGTAATTAATTATTTAGACCTAAGTTCAACAGTTGACATTTACTCCAGATTGAATTATCAGGGTATCCCCATCGTTAAAGAAATTTTTTATCCTGACTTTTTGTCCATGATATCACTTAGTCTACCAACCTTATGTTGGTCTCTATCATGAAGTGGATCTATCCTAGACCAGGTTTGGGTTTGTTTGTTTGTTTGTTTTTAAACTTGCAGATTAGAAATGTCTTTTAAGAATCCATGACACTTCTGCAATTACATGTAGATTTTTGCGTGCTTCTGTTTGTTTTGTCTCTTTCTTTATCTGTAGGAAAAGAGTCCAATACCCTCATTATATTTTCAAATCCTAAAACTCAATAATTAATCATTTGTATCTTTGCACAAATTATTAAGCCAAGGCAGAAACCTGTGGCCTACTGTTAAAAATGGCCCTCTGGTTTAACAACAGTGTTTGCCCCAAACTCTGTCTCTGGCTATTTTTTTAGAGTCTTAGCTACCCTGCTCTGTGCCATAACTGCTGCCAACCATGAGGCAAAGCCACAAAAATCAGAAATTAAGTTTTGACTTCCTTCAAAATCTTCCAACTGTTATTCGCTCTCTAGAGTCCTTAGGTAGGTGTTTTTGTATTTTCTCCACATTTTATAGTTTATGTGTAAGAGGGTCATTCTTAAATATCATTATATATTTTATTATCTTACCTTATTCATTCTTATATACACAGACAGCATTTATTTAACCAGACCTACATTAATGAACATTTAGAACTTCACTTTTTTTTTGGCCAGTCCAATCTTTACTGCTGTGAACTTACTATCCTAATTTGTGCCTTTCTGAGCACAAGTCCAAGGAGATAGTGAGTAGTGGAAGTGTGGCTTATAGAGTGTGTACATTAAGGTTATAATATATGGTAGCTGAAAGTCTGGAGCCATTATTTTATCACAGATTATATCATGGTATCAACAAACTATTTTGTATGTATTAATATACATAATAAATGTCCAAAATATATCACATGAATCAAATGTGCTAAAATGTTTTCAGACATGGCAGCCACCTCCAGACACTACCAAAATGTCTATGAGTGTTAAATACTTTATATATAAGTAAGCAAGGGAACACTGAATTTTTTTTCTCTAGAAGGTTTGAAGAAGAGGCAATTCTAACCATCTGCAGTAGGTTAAAGATGGCCACTAAAAGCCATGTGGCCACAGAAACTAGAGGCAGATGGGCAATACCAAGTATGCTTGGCTACATTGGTGCTCTAGCTCTCGTCTTAAAATGGGGCTCAGAATAGGAGCAAGAAAGTTTGCATAAATGAAAAGGAGCCTGATCTCAACTGTCCACCCCCTAATGTATGCCAGCCCTGCTCTAAACAAATAGCAGACTTTTCAAAGAGCAAATGTTAAGGATTATTAAACCTTCATTTTTTAATTTCCATTTTGATTCACAAATCACAGGAGGCTATGATCTGATCTTATGATTCCTTTTTTCCCATGCAGCTAAAATGAGCAAGCTGACATTTATTCGCTGGTAAAGGTAGAGTTTTTCTATATGGCGTTAAATATTCTTTTTCATGATGCTGTTTTACTTTACAAATGGCAAATAGATCATGATGTGACCTGTGTAGAAATGTTTTCAAAGGAGGTTTGAGAATTCTGAAAAATTCTCCTTATTGTGTAATGGGTTGAAATCCCACTATCATGTCTGACACACTCTTTGCTGGCATCACTCCCTGTATTTGTAAGAGAAAGTTAAGTGAACATGGGAAAAGACTTGCTGCTTCCATCTCATATTCAGCAAAGTTAATTTTCTAATGAATTCTAAGAACACAAAGATCCACTGCTGTGACTTTTTTCATATTTTTTTTCAATCAGGTGTTCATTTATGAAATACTTACTGAACATCTATGTTGTGCTAAGTGTCAGTCTAAACCCTGTGGGGAATACAAACATGAAATATCCTACACCACCTTACAGCAGGGTCCCACTTAGTTTCTTGCCCAGTATGGTTTCAGATGCTAGGCTCTTTCTGTAGGTGAAAGTGAAGGTATCGATATTTTAAAAGAAATAAGTTTGTACCCTCATGGAGTTTACAGTCTAGTAGAGAATGTAAATGTGAAGCAAAAATTTACAAGCGTGTGAATTCACAGTGAACTGAAAGTTCTAACTTTGCTTTTTAACTTACAATCAGCTGAATTATTCTCTCCCTCTCCACCAGACAGCCAACATCCAATATAAATGAGCTCCTTGCTTTTCAATTCCTCCCTCCATTTCATTCTTTCTCCTACCTTATTTCATTCTCCCTTTCATGTAATATTTATTTATGGAGTGTCTCCCACATGCACAGCGCTGTGTTAGAGCAGGAAGTGTCGATGTAAATAAGACACATCGTGAGAGAGGAGCTATGTCCACTGGTGCTCTTCTCATAGCATGTGACGGTCCAAAGGCAGGTTTTCCCCTCATAGCTCCCACATGTAATCATGCATTTTCCTTCTCTCATCAGTCCTAAGAGTGCCCAGGGCTGTAAATCAGGTTGTCCCATGGCAAACAATTTACTGAGATTTGGGAATAGCTGGACAGTATTTCCCATGGAATGAAGGCAGGCTAAATGGCCAAAGTTTACTGAAGCTCTTCATACATTGCTTAAGACTAGAATTCAGAGTCAACTGCCTGGGGCTGCTTTCACTCCATCCTGCCATCCAAGAACCACAGAGATGAAGTAAATTAGCCACAGGAATAGGGATTTCTTCCAGGCTGGAGATATTACAATCCTTTTCTGAATGTAAGAGTTGGCTTAAAAAGGGAGCATTCACTACTGAGGGGATAACCATGAAGAGGTCTTGTGGTTATAATAGTTTTATGATTATTTTGGATCTCTGTAAAGACTCCTGTGTTTGAGTAACTGATTCCCCACTGGAGAGAATCACACAAACATTCCTTAACATTAGTCTGTGGCTTTGTTAGACAAAATTCAAAGAGCTCTGTGTCCATTCCAGTCCCCAGTCATACCCCAAATCTGTCATTCACATGACTGTGGATTCTTTCAGAGTTAGACTCTGGGTCTTCTGTATTTTTAAAAAATTACATATGCAAAAATAGTCTGGGGGAAGTCTATACTATGTGTTGAAAATAAGATATTTAGGGAGGGCGGGAGGGAGGGAGATGCAAGACGGAAGAGATATGGGGACATATGTATATGTATAACTGATTCACTTTGTTATAAAGCAGAAACTAACACACCATTGTAAAGCAATTATACTCTAATAAAGATGTTAAAAAAAAGATATTTAAGTCAGGTTGCTATCCTCCAAAAACATATAGATAAGGAGGTGATATTTGTTCATTAAAATGCACATATATATGCATACCTACACATACATACATATATGAAGAAACAAACAAGTTGGAAAATATTTACCCTTTTCTTCTATCATCTATCAGTTGATGAAGACATATTGTCTAAGCACCTACATCTTGGGGGAAGTCTACCCTACACGTTGATAAGAAAAGATGTTTAAGTCAGATCGCAGTTTACCAAAAGCCTTTAGATGAAGATATATATATATATATATATATATATATATATATGAACATTCATAGCAGCTTTACTTTGGTACTAGAATGAAAACACCAGATTTCCATTTGTAGGAGAATGGAAAAAGTGTGATATAATTATAAAATGGAGTGCTCCTCAGCAATTTAAAGGAATGAACCACTGCTACACATAGCCACATGGATAAACTGCCAAAACATTTTTTCTGAGCAAAAGAATTCAGATACAAAAGAATATATTGATTGGTTCCACTGAAGTTCTAGGACAGGAAAAGCTAATCTGTGATTATAACTCAGAAGAGGATGTACTTCTGGGATGACTGGACGGTAGGAGGGTTTAACTTGGATAAAGCACAACGCAGCTTTCTGGAATGATGGAAATATTCTGTATCTTGATAGTGATATGGTTTACATCAATGAATTCATGTGTTAAAACTGATCAAATTACATACCTCAGTGTATACTTCATTTCACTGTATGATTATTATACCTCAAAGATGTTTACATAAAAGAAAAAATATTTAGAAAATAAAAACATGGATACCCAATGTCACTTATGCATAAAACTCACAAAAATCTATATATTTCTACTGATACAAATATGTCTATGTGTATTATTTAAAGCAGTATTTTGACTTAAAAGAATCTGACTTAGTAGCTTAGCTGCTCCTGACTCAGCACTAATAATAACAGTAGCATTATATAGTTTATATTTTATGACAGCCTTTATAAAGTGCCTTATTTTATTTGCCCAATTTGACACATAAAGCCACTGAGTAGTCAAGAGTAACAGGACTTGCCCAGGGACATATCACTGTTGAGCAGTAAAGCTGGAACTTGAACGTATGTCCATATCTCTCCAGAATTTGAACCTTTAACTACTGCATTACACTTCTCTCCACAGAAAGGCCACAGGCATTCTCTAGGGATCCTTGGGTCTGTCTAGGACCTCAGACAATCTCTCCAGGCACTTTCCCTGTCCTCCACCCTTGCTTTCTTCTAGGGCTTCCAGTAGCTATCCTACCACTTTATACCTGGTTCTAACCTTCTTACCCAGCTCTTTCAGACAGATGCTTCATTTAGAATATCTCCTTGGCTTTTGCCTTTCATTTTATGTTAGATATTGCCTTTTAGCTCCAACTTGGCTAAACATTCTGCAGCCCTCAGGCTCATCCTTCTCCACCAATGCAAAACACCCCGGCCCTCAGGACACTCACCTAAGTCTAGAACCCTGCACCCAGATTTTCCAGGAGGGGACCCTGGATAATTTCTCTCACCTTGTAAATGAAACCTTATCCAGAGTGGAAATACTGAACAAGTCTCCTTGCTGAATTTGTTTAATGAGACTAGACATCTACTTCCTTACTACCAAGAAACTCTAAATTATTTTTTAAGCAATGGGATGGAGATAATTTTACTATTCACAGCACAAAATTCAAATGTTCTGGCTCTAAGGAAAAGCAGTCTTTATCAGAGTTTTGAACATCTGACTTGCAGATTCTGAAAATTCAACCACTTTATGTTTTCCAAAATTCAAAAATTATTTCGAAAGCTAAGGCTAGATCTGGCAAGAAAGCAAGAGAAATAAGTAATAGGTTAGAATGTAAAACAAACAACCTTTCAGCAAGCTATGCCTTTTAACCCCGGGAAATACTCTGGTGCCTTGGAGAACACAGGTCAATGTATCGGTCTTCCACTTTATTAAATTATTAGTATTAAAAAATAACTCTGAGCAAGCAACAAAACACAGCACAGTGTTTTCTACAAATAAAATTTAATTTGCTATCTCAAGAGCTGCTGGCTTTTATCGCTGAAGACTGGAGCATGGTATTTTCAGGGAGAAAGTTTTTTTTATTTTTTTATCTAGTTTGGAGGAAACAGGGCCAACAACAGTTCCAAATATTTTATTTCAAACATAAAGCACAGAACCAATACTAATAAACAACAGGCTCTTATGCCAACACTGGTGCATGTTTCTGTTATTGCATTATATTCCATAAGAGTTATTGTGCATAATTAAATAGAAAAAAACCCTTGAACTTGGAATTATAAAACCGTCACCACAAACCAACAATTCCACTTGATGTGTATTAAGTCATTAAATTTATTAGAAAAAAAAGGAGGTGGGGAACATTTTTTTTTCCTTGTAAATCATTAAAAAGGCATGAGGGTTGAAAGCGTAGCAAACAGCCCATACGTTTGCCTAGGGAACTACTGCAGAAGAAGGCACTGCAATTCAGAGCAGAAAATGAGGTTTTCTTGCAACCAGAATGGCCTATTATCAAAATGCCAACCACAAGGGCTATTAGGGAGAAAGGACTTATCATGTAAATGTTGGTCCCTGTGTCCTGGATAAAGAATGTTTGGGGTGTGGGGAGGCTGGCCATGGTCTAAAGTGTCCCACAGTTGAACAGTTCATGAGAATGGGCTGCCCTGGGGTCTGTGAAAGGCAAGATCCAGAAAACACACGGTAAGTTGGCACCTGGCTTCCGGACAAGGGTCAGCCCAGTGTGCACCACAGCCACACCAATAGCTGAGACAATGGTTTTGCAACCAGTTATTTCGGCATAAGAAGTTATGCCAGTCTAGTCATTTGGAGGATTACCACAACTCATGTCCCAATCCAGTCTGTGTCAGCACCATGAGTTTTCTCTGAAAAGCTTTTTCTTAATGTGTTATAACTGGGAAGCATTAATGAAATGGGCAGGAGTAGAGAGAAAGGGATTAAAGTTGCCAGGGACAGATAGCCATTCAAACTGGCTTAGATAAAAACACATCCTTACTGAAGGGAAAGTCAAGGGCATCCAAAGATTGGACACTGAGTTAGTTAGACCACTTAGGAACCTGTATTGGAAAGTAGGGTATAGAGGCTCCTCTATCGGCCTTATGGAGTTACACTGAACCTTCTGGGAGAAGAGGCTATAAGGAAATAGAGTACATTTCTATTTTCTCTGGTGCTAGCTGGATATCTGCTCTGTTTTTCTTAATCCATGTCAGCTCTTTCTTACTGATGGCTTTGTTGCTCCTTACTAATTTAGGTTTGTGTGTGGTGTTCAATGCCATGACCCAATGCTGACCCCAGCTTTACAAGATATCCCATCTAACTGACTGCATCTTTCTCTTCTGGTACTTTTTTTTTTTAATTAAAGGGAACTTCTTGGCTTAGTCAGGTCATAGATTTATTCCTGGTCCAATCAGTAGTGGCCAGAAGAACTGGTAAGCTTCCCAATCACCAGAGTGGGAACAGAGTCTCTGAGAAGGGGATGAGGACACAGCAAACAAAATAACTAGACCATCCACAATCATACAACTATATGCTTAGCCCTTGAGTAGTCAGGAATTGAACCCACAGAAACTATATGCTATCACAGGATTATATACGCATATCTCCTAAATGATTTCTGTAGTTCTCCAATTCTAATTTTTCACACTGTAATACTTTTCAAACTGAGATGTAGACTGCAATCAACCTATACATTTAATACAGCGTTTTTTTCCCCTTCACATGATAGCTGCTATTAAATTGATGATGTGTCATAAGTTCAAGTTTCTCCAAAAACTGAGGAAACATGGAAAGCGTGATTCTACTGGCTCATAGTTTTGTTAAAAGCTAAAAATCAAATCTCTTTGTATAAAATTACTATTAAGCACCATCTTCCTAACTGCTCTGCTTTTGTCTCAGTTTCATTTGAAAGATGACAATTTCATCATTTCAACAGGTAATTCCCCAATCCCATCATGTTACCCTGTCCTCTGATATCATGCGTAAATCATCTCTCCCTGGATTAACTCATTATTTCAATTAAAGCCCTTGATATATGTCAGAGACATGCCCTTATTTGTGACAGAGCCATAAAAATGTGCTGCTTTAATTTCTTCAATAAATCAGTTTTTCTATTCCATTCCCTTAATTATGTGCTGTTTTTCTCTGGAATTGCTCCAATGTCTGGGATTCTTTTTTTCACCTAGAAGTGTTTCCAAAATTTAAATAAGGGATGCCAATATTGCCTGACAACCCTACCCTTCCTCTTTCGTGATGTTGCCTTACAAGCAGTTCTGAGTGAGGACTTCCCCCTTGCCAGAACAAAAAACTAAACTACATTCATCCACCGTGCTTACTCGTAGGGCGTTTGTCCAACAGTCAGGACAGGCCATTGGGGATTATTTTCACACAGAGAACTAATCTTTCACCTTCTCTTCCAATGGAATTTCCTCTTACTATTTTCTAATTTGGGAGTTATTTATTGAGCCTGGAAGTTAGCAGCAGATGCTATATACTGGCATCATCAGGAAGTGGGATGATGTGATATAAAGACCACTCTCCCTCAACATAGTTTTAGTTCAGGTTGTGACGTGGACAGAACACCTGGCTTTAAGAAAGGAGTTAACATCTCTGGCCTAGTAAATGGCTAAGAAGATGAGCAGGACTAGGTGATTCCTAAGACTCCTTCAGCTCTAACATCCCAGAGTATCATTTCTTAATAATCCAGTTAATATTTTTCTGAGTTCTCATAGGCTTAACATCATACCAAGTCCTGGGTCCATACCTGTCATGCCTCACCAATCCTGCATTCATTAAGAATAGTCTGCACCTGTCAGGAAGATACCATCCAGGCTCTTTGAAAGTCCCACCCTCTACCAGATGTGCATGCACGCGCACACGCACACACACACATGTTTTACTTTGGAAGAGAACCTTTAGGGAATCCTGTCCTATCGGAGTTCAGCTCTTTATCTTTTTTCCCTGATGGATACACACACAAAAAGAAATGATGTCCTCGTCCTTCACTGTGATGAAGATTGCACACTGCCTTCCCCTCTGATAACCTAAAGAAGGAACGTTTTATCTGGAATGATTTATGCTATTTTCCAAAAGTCTGATTATAAAGCTGGTTAATACAACATAAACTGGCCTAATAGACCATGGCCTGCCCTTCAAACTCCTCTTTCTGTTTTTGTTTTAGGACATCCTTTCTTTAGGCCCCATCCCCTTGATATGCAACAGGCATACCTGGACTGAATTGTCATCATTATGTGACCTCTCCCTGGTTTTGAAATTTGGAACCCTATTTATCTGGATTCTGGGTTCATTTCAGATCACAATGCCACTTGTTACATGAAGAAATCACTGCCAAAATTAAGTAGACGTGATACCAAGTCCTTTAATCTCCTAAGAGGCAATCCCTCATGACCTGCTAAGTCATACGGTGTTTGTTATACTCAGATTACTGGAGAAACCCCTAATTGGCCTTTTGTCAATAGTTATTTTTGCAAGGTCTTCATTACTTTCTAATTGACCAAATTTATTCTCTTCATTTCTCTCATTAAAGACAGGTTTAGAAGTAACCCCAATTATGTAGCTTTTCTAATGGCATTCTTCTTCCAGGCATGCCCTCATTTCTAAATAGGCATTTATTCTACCCTCAGTGCCTGTTTGTCCACCTATCTACCTATCTATCTATCTATCTATCTACCTATCTATCTGTCTATGTAGGTCTAATTGATTTTGAAAAGTCACCAGTAGTTGGATGTCTAGATTTACAGCCTTTGGTGTGAACAACGTTGCTTTCAGTAGCATCCCCCCATCCCCAAGTACAATATGCACTGAATGACTTGCCTGGGTTAGCAGGAACCCCAGCCCCTCCATTTCCTGACCATTCTACGATGAAGTCGTTGTTCATCTGTCTTGTCTAGTGAAGCCAGAACTCTGATGTGTCTTCCTAAACCTAAAGAACTCCCCCACTGCTGCAAAGAGCTGGTAGTTCCAGAATGAACTATACCCCATGAGGCTCCAGGTGCTCTGTCCTTGCCAATGCAAGTCCAATAGGTCTTCAATGCTACGTTTGGTTTGTTCTATGGCAAAACTACTATGGGGTCCCGAATTACAGTTTGTAATTTACAGTTTGTTATACAATACAGTTTGTATCTGTGCGTGTGTATGTGTTTTAATTCACTGAAAAAGCTGCCTCCCAAGGCTCAATGCTGCACCCAGAAGATATGAATCAGGGCAGGTTCCAGGGTCTTCTGCCTCTTGGGCACAGAAGAACCATCCCCTTCTTTGTAACAAGGGGCTAACATCCTAGATCCATGTATTTCAAACCTCAGAATTGTTTATTTCAGGAGTTTTGAGGCCACCCGTCTACCCAGTGAGCTGGCCAAAGCCACTCAGGCTACTGCAACAGATCCAGACAGTTTAGGATTTTAGGAAAAAGGAGGAGGGGCTCAGTCCTGACTCTCTCAGAAGGTTCCCAGGCTCCTATGCAAATGCCCCCCCCCCTCCTTCGCCCTTGAGCAGCCATAGTGTCTTTAGCCAGATACCTCAGTACACCCTCTAAATGTTCTCCACAGACATTAAAGCATTTGCTAATGTCTTCTTTCAGCATTTCCCTCTGTGGCTCTATCCACACCTGGTTGACCACTTTAACTGTCTGCTTGGCTGGCAAACTTGGCCCACCAAACACAGTGAGGGTGTGGGTGTTTTTCATTGAATAAACTGCTTTTACTGTTTTTTACTGGCTTGACCAGTCAAGCAGATGAAAAGAAGTTACATGTGCTTTTAAAAAATTAAACCACTTTTGGCACTTTGACCAGTGGTTTGATGAAATCTAACTGATTTTTACTTGACCTGGACACAAGTTAAGGCTGAAAATTTCTTTCACTTATGGGCCTCCTCTCCTTACTAAGCATAACCCACAGGACTAGTCCAGCTAGTAATGATTCTCCATTTGTCAGTTTTCTCATGAGCTACTTGGGCATAAAATCTGATGCTCCCTCCTCACGGCTTGAGATCAAGGCCTTTGAATACAGTTGGATGCGGGGTCCTTATCCTGGCTTTGCCCCTCACTAGCTACGTGACCTCTGGCAAATTACTTCACCTTCTTTGTGTCTTAACATTCAACTGTGAAATGGGTACATTAAGAGAATCTGCTTGATAGAACTGTTGTGAGGAATCAAGTAGATAATGCATGAAGTATCACAGTAAACAATAAATGGTAATGACAGCTAAGTTTATAGAGCATTTTCTGTGAATCAAGCCCTGTGCTAAGAGCCTCTAAGATTATATTCTTTGCTATTATTTGTCCAAGTTAAATTCCACAAATATTTGGTCATGACTCTGTAATGAGGGCTTTTGTGGACCCAAGGATTAGCAAGATAACATCCCATGATCAATTGGTTTATATTCTTTAAAAAAGGGCTAAGACAAAGACACAAATAAAGCATGCTAAGTGGTGAGTTCGAGAGAGATCTACAGGGACTTCCCCTGTGGCTCAGTGGTTAAGAATCCACCTTCCAATGCTGGGGACACAGGTTTGAGCCCTGGTCCGGGAAGATCCCACATGCCACGGAGCAACTAAACCCATGCACCACAACTACTGAGCCTGCGCTCTAGAGCCCGTGAGCCACAACTACTGAGCCCGCGTGCCACAACTACTGAAGCCCACACGCCTAGAGCCCACGCTCCACAACAAGAGAAGCCACCACAATGAGAAGCCCATGCACTGCAATGAAGAGTAGCCCCCACTTGCCACAACTAGAGAAAGCTCACGCACAGCAACGAAGACCCAACACAGCCAAATAAATAAATTCAAAAAAAAAAAAAAGAGAGAGAGAGAGAGATCTACAAAGTGTTAGGAGGGCATAAAACAAGGGGAGATTACTCCTCTGGGACATAGGTGATATTAAGAGGCCTTCTTGAAGGAAGAAGTATTTAATGACGGGTTTGTTTAAACAGGCAATAGTAAAAATAAGAAGAAATGAGCAATAATGACTGCAGCTAGCACTTGTAGAGTGTATCTTGCATGCAGACACTGTGATAGATGACTTACAGTCTCATTTAATCGACCCCATGAATTAGGTATTATTTATCACACACACACGCACGCACGCACACACACACCCATTTTACTCACAAGGCTGAGGAAAATTAAATAACTTTCCCAAGAATACATATCTCGTAAGGTGGAGTCAGGATTTGGATCCAGAGCCTATGTCCCTATGGAGAGACTGCTTTCTGGTAGTAGGGAAGGAGGTGACCGCACAACTGGCAGGACGAGTTCACACACACATAAAAGAAGGGGCTGCAACTGTGTTCAAGGAACACTGGGTACTTGCACTGGGCTACAGGAGTGACGAGAGAAGGGCAGGAGTAGGAGATGAGAAGAACGTCAGTTGAAGTGCCCTGCAGAAAGAGACGGCCTTTAGGTACATCGCAAGGGCAGGAAGTCACACGGTCAGAGATGTGTTTGAGGAAGAGTGATTTGGAAAGGGACTTCACTAAGGCTGAACTGACAACATTTGGTGACTGGTTGGGTTCAGGGAGATGAAGGTGAGGCAGGAGCTGAAAACAATTCCCCAATTTTTCACTGGGACATAATGCGGGGGAAAAGTATGTCGATATTGATGGCGTCAATCACATGTAAGATTTTGCCTTTCACGCCTGCTCTTCCCAAATTGCTTAAATGTGAGGATTCACTATCCTTTTCTCTCACTGAAGAATGTTAAGATTCCTCAGAGAATCTCCCTATGGAACTGGGGAAGGGGAGACGCTTTCCCATGTCCTTTCAGGAAATCACACATCCATGCAGCTTCCCTAACCACAAGCATAGCACACATTATGGTGACTGGATCCTTGCCAGGAAGGGGGATGGAAGTAAGATAGAAATGCTAGGGACCAGAATTTGCAATCTCTCCTTGTCACTTCTAATTTACATCACTTTAGGCCAAGTCACTCTTTTCTGTGCACAAAATTATCTAATTTAATCCCATTAACCACTCCGTGAGGCAAGCAGGGTTAATCCCATTTTATAGAGTCAGTAAACTGAGGTTCAGAGAAATTAAGTAATTTACCAGTGATAAAGCTGGAGTTCAAGCTCAAAAGTGTGGGAGTTATCAGTTCATTGAAATCTCAAAAAAAGTAACATTCATTTCTTTCTAGTAATCAGAATCTCTATTTTAAGTATTCTGAAATAGCATATACACCTTCTTGGGTGACCTTCCTTCCAACTAGTTCTTCCTCACCTTTTAACACAGAAGTTTCCAGAGCAATTTTCCCAAACATCTTAGGTTTTGCTGAAAGAGGCTCTTGCATAATTCCAACACCAGCCAAACTCCCTTAATGATGTTATTTCACACCATATGCATTGAGGTTGGCCTGAGTCAGCCATTTTTTTCACTTGTGACTTTTTTTCTCCCCCTGCCCCCTTCTTTTCCAGTCAATATTCATTTTAAATGCAAGAAGCCAGCCTCCTTTTCAGCTGACAAGCTGGCTGTTCACACGTCTTTCAGGTGCATAACTGACACGTGCCTACTTAGGTGTGGGGCTGACTCTAAACATTCAAGAAATAAATATTCAAGAGAGAAAAGGCAGAGGAAGCCAGCAATTTGCTGAGCAAAGAATGTGGTGATCATTAGAGCCCAAGTGATCCTCAAATGCTACTGTGAAAAAGCCTCTTGATTAGGAAAGGTGAGAATGGCAGCCTTCAAGCCTCCCACCTCCAGCCCCTGTGTGCTCTCTCCTGGTTGCTTCCTGGAGTGCAAAGAATCTGCTCACCGGGGGCAACGAGAGCCCCTCTTCCAGATACACTTCCATCCAGCCCGAATCCTACCGCTCCTCAGCCCTCCTAGGGGATTTAGTAACTCCCTCTTTCTGGGAAAATTGCCTGTCTGGTGGTATTTCAACACTGCTGCACATTTGAATTACCTGGGACCTTTGAAAAGTGCCAGTACCTTAGTCCCACTCAAGACTAGTTAAATTAGTGTCCATGGAGGTGGGTCCCGGGCAGTACATTCTTCAGGCAGTATGCTAGTCCGGAACTTTGTAGAACAGCCCTCAGTTTAGATGTGTCTGACGTTTCCCTCATGGTTGGACTGCCAATATGGGTTTGAAGAGGAAGACCACAGAGGCAAAGTACCCTCGTCATCACAGGATAGTGCCATTCTCACCACAGCTTTGGGCTTTGCTTTTGAGAATAACTATGCTAAACTGTAGCTTGAGAGTCAGATGGCCTGACCTCACATGGACCCACCACCTACGCGCATATGATCTCTGGCAAGTCCATTGTTCTACGTATCAGATGCTTCATTTGTAAGCTGGAGTAACAATCCACCTGACTTACACATTTATAACATTTAGAATGATGTTGGTAAATATTAAAGAAATGATAACCATTCTTATTACTTATCATTATTGATCATGATCTTGGGCAAATGTCTCCCGTGTTTCCTTAAACATGCTATATAGGAGTTGAACTAGATGATATTTAAGGTGCCTTTAGGTTATAATATTCTTGGATTCTGGACAAACCTATTAAGATGGTTTGCAATTGAAAAAAATAAGTGGACTCATCAATGCATGTTGATTTACAAATCCCCATTCTAATTCTCTAATTACCTTTGTAACTGAAAGCTGAATTAGCAATTCTGCCAATATTAGTTAAGTTCCTCTATACCTCAGAATCAGCTACAATGTACAGGAAAACACAGAACATAGAATGAGGAGATATGAGTTAAATTAGGGATGGGAATTGATATTATTAGTTGATAAGTTAGGACACAGTTGTGTTTCAGTACTAAAGATGGGTTTACCTTGACCCAGCCAAGCAACCTTGAATGGGTCCTATCAGGACCACCATGGTGTGGAGGGCTGGGTTAGGTGTATCACCTGGGGTGGTGGAGATGAGCAAGGTGTGGCAGAGCAGAGTGGCAAAAAGAATCACCTTGAGAAGCACTTGGCAGTGTCCATCTAGCAGCTGTGAATTGGCTAGCATAGCTCCAGGCTTCTCCCTAAAGTATGCCTGGCAGTTCAGCTGCAGGATTAACTTGAGACTCCTCACCTGTAAAGTGGGTGTAATAATTCCCAGCTCTCGGATTACTGAGCAACTTTAATGGGACTACTCATTTAGAAAAGCTTTGCCAACATGAAAAAACGTTATTCAGATATATTATTATTTGTGAACATCTAGGATGGAAAACAGTGAGCAGTGAGTGGATGGGCTTATAGTTGTACAAGGGCACATATTCTTCCCATCTACAAAGCTCAACGATGTGGCTCAATGGACAAGCATGGCAGAGACAAGCCTTGCCTTCTATCATGTTTAGGAGGTTTCGCCTCTTATAAGTCTTGAGGCCACTGGGGTAAACTTTAGACCAACTCAGTCAAACAAAAGATACATAGGAGTCTAGATTCAGCAAAGTTGGGAATTAACAGCAAATTTGCTTCTCTCAGATAAGAGCCTTTGTTAATTAACACTTTAAATTTTAATGTGTCAATAATTTAAGAGCCCAGTTTGCTTGGGTTGTGGGGCTTTTTTCTTCCTCTTCTGAAGAATAATTTTGCAAGGGTAAAATCACTGAGCAGGGCATTCCTACAAAATTCTTTAGGAAGGTGAGGGGACATTAGTCTGTCTCAAGATGTCTATTCTTCTGTTGAACCACCAAAGGCTAGTTCCCGATTTTTATTTTAATACTAGTCTTATGAGATTCAGGGTGATGAATCTGATCCCAAAATTTGAGAAACGTGGCTTGAAACTGGGACTATCTCAGAAAATAGAGGTAGAATGCAAAAAAAAGAGGTTTTGCTGTTCAATTATTGCCCAGGTTAGTGCATTCAGACTGTGTCTAAAATGAACCAATGTAATCACTTAGAAGGTGCAAATGTCAATAAGCTCTTTGTTTCATGTAGAACAGAGGTTGGCTAACTACAGCCCATGAGCAAAACCCAGTCCCTGCCTGTCTTTGTAAATAAAAGTTTTATTGGAACAGAGCCATGCTTATTCATTTACTTGTTGTCTAGGGCTGCTTTTACACTACAACAACAAAGCTGACACAGACTCCACGTCTCTCAAACCCTGAAATATTGGATTGGCCAAAAAGTTCGCTGGGGTTTTTCCGTAAGATCTTACAGAATATACACTCTCTGACCTTTTACAGAAAAGGTTTGCCAATTCAAGACCTGCCATAATCTTAGGTGTTTCATAGGCAGTTTTATTTTAATACTTACGTTTTTATTTTAGTATCTATTAGAAAAAGATAAAACTGCCAAATCTGTGTTTTTGCAGATTTTTGTTGTTGTTGTTGAAGATAAACTAAAGAAGATATGTAAGAAAAACTTTGAGTTAATTTAAGGAAAAATACTAAAATACAAAAAGAAAATATGATGGTATGCAAAATTCTGATATTTGAGAAACACAGACTCACCGGGCACGAAAATTTTGGTGAAATACTGGCCTAAGAGAGGTTTTTTAACAAGTATACGTTTAACTTATTCTCTGTTTGAGTCTTAAAAACGTTTGGAGCAGAAATTAACCAGGTAACAATAATGACTTTCCACTCATACATATGAAGAAGAGTTACAGATGAACCTTTTTTTTTTTAACATCTTTATTGGAGTATAATTGCTTTACAATGTTGTGTTTGTTTCTGCTGTATGACAAAGTGAATCAGCTACATGCATATGTATTATCCCCATATCTCCTTCCTCTTGTGTCTCCCTCCCACCATCCTCATCCCACCCCTCTAGGTGGTCGCAGCACCAAGCTGATCTCCCGGTGCTAAGCAGCTGCTTCCCACTAGCTATCTATTTTCTTTTTGTTTGTTTGTTTGTTTTTTTGCAGTATACGGGCCTCTCACTGTTGTGGCCTCTCCCGTTGTGGAGCACAGGTTCCGGATGCACAGGCTCAGCGGCCATGGCTCACAGGCCCAGCCACTCCGTGGCATGAGGGATCTTCCCGGACCGGGGCACGAACCCGTGTCCCCTGCATTGGCAGGTGGACTCTCAACCACTGCACCACCAGGGAAGCCCTGTATGATCCGTTTTATGTGCTGTTGGATTCTGTTTCTACTATTCTGTTGACGAATTTTGCACCTATGTTCATCAGAGATATTGGCCTGTAGTTTTCTTGAGTTTGGGAGTGTTCCTCCCTCTGCTATATTTTGGAAGAGTTTGAGAAGGATAGGTGTTAGCTCTTCTCTAAATGTTTGATAGAATTCACCTGTGAAGCCATCTGGACCTGGGCTTTTGTTTGTTGGAAGATTTTAAATCACAGCTCCAATTTCAGTGCTTGTGATTGGTCTGTTTATATTTTCTATCTCTTCCTGGTTCAGTCTGGGAAGGTTGTGCTTTTCTAAGAATTTGTCCATTTCTTCCAGATTGTCCATTTTATTGGCATATAGTTTCTTGTAATAATCTCTCACAATCCTTTGTATTTCTTCAGTGTCAGTTGTTACTTCTTTTTCATTTGTAATTCTGTTGATTTCAGTCTTCTCCCTTTTTTTCTTGATGAGTCAGGCTAATGGCTTATCAATTTTGTTTATCTTCTCAAAGAATCCGCTTTTAGATTTATTGATCTTTGCTACTGTTTCCTTCATTTCTTTTTATTTCTGATCTGATCTTTATGATTTCTTTCCTTCTGCTAATTTGGGTTGGTTTATTTCTTCTTTCTTTAATTGCTTTAGGTGTAAGGTTAGCTTGTTTATTTGAGATTTTTCTTGTTTCTTGAGGTAGGATTGTATTGCTATAAACTTCGCTGTTAGAACTGCTTTTGCTGCATCCCATAGGTTTTTTTTGCGATACACTGGCCTCTCACTGTTGTGGCCTCTCCTGTTGCGGAGCACAGGCTCCGGACGCACAGGCTCAGCAGCCGTGGCTCATGTGCCCAGCCACTCCACGACATGTGGGATCTTCCCGGACCGGGGCACGAACCCACATCCCCTGCATCAGCAGGCGGACCCTCAACCACGGCGCCACCAGGGAAGCCCCATCCCATAGGTTTTGGGTCATCGTGTATTCATTGTCATTTGTTTCTAGGTGTTTTTTTGATTTCCTCTTTGATTTCTTCAGTGATCTCTCGGTTATTTAGTAGTGCAGTGTTTAGCTTCCACATGTTTGTATTTTTTACAGATCTTTTCCTGTAACTGATATCTAGTCTCATAGCGTTGTGGTCAGAAAAGATACTTGATATGATTTCAATTTTCTTAAATTTACCAAGGCTTGATTTGTGACCCAAGATATGTTCTATCCTGGAGAATGTTCCATGAGCACTTGAGAAGAAAGTGTATTCTGTTGTTTTTAGATGGAATATCCTATAAATATCAATTAAATCCATCTTATTTAATGTGTCATTTAAAGCTTGTGTTTCCTTATTTATTTTCATTTTGGATGATATGTCCATTAGTGAAAGAGGGATGTAAAGTCCCCTACTATGATTGTGTTACCATCGATTTCCCCTTTTATGGCTGTTAACATTTGCCTTACGTACTGAGGAGCTCCTATGTTGAGCGCGTAAATATTTACAATTGTTATATCTTCTTCTTGGATTGATCCATTGATTATTATGTAGTATCCTTCTTTGTCTCTTGTAATAGTCTTTAAAGTCTATTTTGTCTGATATGAGTATTGCTACTCCAGCCTTTTTTTCATTTCCATTTGCATGGAATATCTTTTTCCATTCCCTCAACTTTCAGTCTGTATGTGTCCCTAGGTCTGAAGTGGGTCTCTTGTAGACAGCATATATATGGGTCTTGTTTTTGTATCCATTCAGCCAGTCTATGTCTTTTGGTTGGAGCCTTTAATCCATTTACATTTAAGGTAGTTATCTATATGTATGTTCCTATTACCATTTTCTTCATTGTTTTCTGTTTGTTTTTGTAGGTTTTTTCCTTCTCTTATGTTTCCTGCCTAGAGAAGTTCCTTTAGCATTTGCTGTAGAGCTGGTTTGCTGGTGCTGAATTCTTTTAACTTTTGCTTGTCTGTAAAGGTTTTAATTTCTCCATTGAACCTGAATGAGATCCTTGCTGGGTAGAGTAATCTTGGTTGTGGGTTTTTCCCTTTCATCCCTTATATATGTCCTGTCACTCCCTTCTGGCTTGCAGAGTTTCTGCTGAAAGGTCAGCTGTTAACTTTATGGGGATTCCCTTGTATATTATTTGTTGCTTTTCCCTTGCTGCTTTTAATATTTTTTCTTTGTAATTAATTTTTGATAGTTTGACTAATATGTGTCTTGGTATGTTTCTCTTTGGGTTTATTCTGTATGGTACTCTCTGTGCTTGCTGGACTTGGTTGACTATTTCCTTTCCCATGTTAGGGAAGTTTTCAGTTATTATCTCTTCAAATATTTTCTCAGACTCTTTCTTTTTCTATTCTTCTTCTGGGATTCCTATAATTCAAATGTGGGTGCATTTAATGTTGTCCCAGAGGTCTCTGTGACTGTCCTCAATTCTTTTCATTCTTTTTTCTTTATTCTGCTCCCTGTTAGTTATTTCCACCATTTTACCTTCCAGCTCACTAATCAGTTCTTCTGCCTCAGTTATTCTGCTATTGATTCCTTCTAGAGTATTTTTAATTTCAGAAATTGTGTTGTTCCTCACTGTTTGTTTGCTCTATATTTTTTCTAGATCCTTGTTAAACGTTTCTTGTATTTTCTCCATTCTGTTTTCGAGATTTGGGATCATATTTACTATCATTACTCTGAATTCTTTTTCAGGTAGGTTGCCTATTTCACATTCATTTATTTGGTCTTGTAGGATTTTACCTTGCTCCTTCGTCTGTAACATTTTTTTTTTTTGTCATTTCTTTTTTTTTTTTTTTTTCTTTTGATGGGTAGTGCCGTATTTCTGTCTTACTGGTTGGTTGGCCTGAGACGTCCAGCACTGGAGTTTGCAGGCAGTTGGATAGAGCTGGGTCTTGGTGCTGAGATGAGGACCTCTGGGAGGCCTCACTCCGATTAATATTCCCTGGGGTCTGAGGTTCTCTGTTACTCCAGCAGTTTGGACTTGGAGCTCCCACCACAGGAGCTTTGGCCCGACCTCCAGCCTGGGAAGCAAGATCCCACAAGCTTTGCAGCGTAGTAAAAGAAACGAAAGAAAGAAAAATGGAGGAATACAATATTAAAGAATAAAAAAATTAAATTAGAAAGATAAAAAATATATTAGGAAAAATAGAATTATAATTGAAACAACTGCAAGAAGGTAAAATAAAACCACGACAGAAAAAAGAAAAAAAGGGGGGGGGGAGCCAAAGGAGAGAATAACAAAGTTTAAAGAATAAAATAAAATTAGAAAAATGAAAGATTAGGAAAAATAAAAATATAAAAGAATCAACAACAATGAATCAATAAGGTAAAACAAACCCCAAACTAAAAGATGGAAGAAAAAAAAGCCTTGGCTCTGGGGGTGGAGTTTAGGCAGGGGTAAAACTTAGGCAGGGGCAGGGTTTAGGATGGAGCGAGACCTAGGCGGGTGGGCAGCTGACGTTTGAGTGCGGGGCGGGGCCTAGGCTCAGGATCCACATAGGTGGAAAAGGCCCTGGGGGCGGGGCCTAGGCGGGGTGACGTTCAAGCATGGGGCAGGGCCTCTGCTTAGGACCTTCAGGGAAGGGGAGAGGCAGCACGCGGAAAGGAGGGCCGCTGGACTGTGGAGTTCCCAAGTTTGGGGGTAGGGCCCTGAGTGAGGGTGTGTGGGTGGGGCTTACACCCAGCATGACGAAGGGGGTCTCCTAGTGTAAAGGCAGTGCCCTGGCTGGGGGAGTAGGGCTGGGGCTTGGGTTCTACGCAGCAGGAGGGAGGCTCTGAGGGCAGAGAATTAGGCCCAGGAACCCAATAGTCTCCCCAGTGCCTAAGTTGACAGGGAAAGCACTGGCCACATTCCCTTCCGTTCCTTCATGCCCTCCAGCACCATCTCCCCCGTCGCTGCTGGACCCCTAACCATGGCTGTGTCCCGCTGGGTGTAGGAACTCCTCTCCTCCCCCAGCCACCCCTCAGGGGCGCCAGTCCCGTCCTGCCTCCACTTCTCCTCCCTCTTCACTCCCCACCCACCCCATGTCCTACCCAGTCCCTGGAGGTTCCTTCCATCCCCTTAGGTGTCCGTGGTCTCCCACCAGTGCCTGGTATGTGCCCTAAGTTGTGTGGAGACGCGAATTCCATGTCCTCCTAGTATGCCATCTTAATCCACCCTATAGATGAACCTTTAAATTTGCAATCACACAGTCATAAGCAAACGGGTTTTTTTTGGTGGGTCAAGAGTGGACAGAATAGAGCTTTTGAGATAAAACCTTAATTCTAATCTTCACTCATCAGAGAATGGTCTTGGCTTACTGGAAAGTTCTACAAGGCTTGATAATACAGAGTCCCTCAGCTTGTCATGTGACCATGGACACAAGAACTCAAACTGATCTGGCCCTACTTCCTGTGGTCAAGTACATAGGCTTAAAAGAAAGCCATATACTGTACCGCCCTCATAATGTACTGCCTCGAGCTTACTCTAAATCGGTGGTTCTCTAAGTCCATACCATGGAATATTTGTAGGCTTGGATTTTTTTTTTTCCAGTAGTTTAGTGACCAAATAAGCTTAGGGAAGAAAACTGATTTAAACAGATTTGAACCTGCTCGAATTTACTGCCAGACTTTTCAAGATCCGCACAGAGATGGAAGATGCAACTGTGCCCAAACCTACCTCAACCACAGAACTCTTATCTCATGGAGCATTTTGGGAAATGCCACTTTTAAGGATGTAGAGGAAAGTGGACATAATCAGCTGGGCATCAATATGATTCTGAGTCTAGAATTTATTTCATTTTGGCATTTTAAAAAAATTCCTTCCCTTTTGGGTATATTATCAGCCTAATGGGAAACAAATTTCATGATAGCAGATGGTACCTTCCAAATATGAAAGGAGTTGTGTGCAGAGAATGCTCTGGAACTTTGGAAAGCAGTTTGTGCTACAACTTTTAGGAGATTAATTAAAAATAAATACCAAAATCCTTTAAAATGTGCATTATCTGTTAGTAAGCAATTCTGCTTTTACAAATTTGTCTTTTGGAAAAATCAGAGACATGTGCATAAGGGAATACCTGTAGAGTGAATTATAATACCCAAAATTTGGAAACAATTTAAATGTTCAATAATAGAAGATTGTTGGGAGGGTTTAAATATATTAGAATATTAAGTAGACAATAAAAATCATATTACAAAAGAGTACTTATTGACATAGGAAATTGTGCATGATATATAACTAAGAGGAAAAATACTATTAAAAGGTATTCACAATATCTTACTTTTATAAAACTGTACAAGTGAATAAACACGAAGAATACTAAAAAGACTTACAGGAAGTATAAACAGTGGGATTATTTGGGCTGTTGGAATTATGGGTAAAGTTTCTCTTCTTCGTGCTAACACGTTTGCCAACTTTCTTGCATTGAGCTTATGTTATATAATTAGAAAAAAATAGCTAGACTCAATTACAGTAGAAAATCCTACAGAAAATAGATTTCTCCTTATATCACTTTTTCCAAAAGAACCTGTAACATGACATATTTTGCAAATGCACTAAGCTATGTATTGCTAGGAGCAAAAAGAATTTTCTCCCAGGTGCAAGTACGGCAAAGGATGATACCAGAACCCTGGAGGCTTCATGACTAAAAACTGCTCTCCTTGTTTAGTTCTCTTCAGAAATATGTCAACATGAGGAATGGTGGTGCCAACATCTCAAGAAATGACCTCTGGTTTGTAATCCAGGTGGACAGTTTCCCTGAACACATCAAGGCCCTGACTCACCTTGTCCTGTGTATCTGCTCCACCTATATATTGCCCAGATCTTCATGGTCTTGTCACTCCCTTCCCCGTCCCTATTCTTCCCAACCTGACAGTGACAGAAGTATTGGAGTCAGGGTTGCTGGGAAGGGATTTCTTTAGGCTGGAGAGTCTTCCAGCCAGGACCAGGTTTGGCATCACAGTTGCTTCTGTTAGCTCTTTCTTTACTTTTTGGGGCAGAATTAATCCAACATGCACAAATCTCTGTCCACTGAATTAAAAAAAAAATTCTTCCAATATCATACCTTATTTAAATTTGTGTCCCAGCTGCATGGCACTGGCCTGAGGTACTCTGCCATGAACTCACTGTGTGACCTTGGTTAAGAAGTCTCCCCACTCTGGACCTCCATACCTGTGCCCATTTAATAAGATGCCTAGATTTACTCAACAAACGTTGAGTTCCTACTCTGAGGGCAAAGGTGCATATGACAGATACAGCTATTGTCTTAAGGAAGGTTACAATTTAGTGGAATAGGCAGATTTTATGTATGTATACTTTTTAAAAGAAAATCCAAAGGAATATGGGAAGTACTGCAGATGAGAATGTGTAGAGATTTTACTAGATCCATAGATGGGCCATGTAAGCCAGACTTGGGGAGTCAGGAATGAGCTAATGACTTCCAAGAAACGACTTACAGAAGACATACTGAAATATAAGTAAGAGTTAGTGAAAGCGCGGTAGTGGAGGAAAGCAACAGCTTACTAAAATCCCAGAAACAAAAGGATGAGTAATTAATTCAAGAGATCAAAGGAAATTCATATAGCCAAAACAGAGGATGTGAGAAGGGAATGGAGCAAGATGACGGCAAGCCATGTTCAAGAGTTTAGATCAGCACTGTCCAAGATATATAATATAGTGTGAGCCATGGATGTAATTTTCAATATTCTAGCAGCCATATTTTAAAAAGTAAAAGAAACATCTGAAGTTAAAGGTAATATTAATATATTTTAGTTAACCCAGTATAGTAAAAATATTATTTCAACATGTAATCAGTAGAAAATTGTAAGATACTTTACATTCTTTTTTTTCTCCTAAATCTTTGAAATCTGATGTTCACATTTATAGCTCATCTCAATTCAGACCCATCACATCTTAACTACTCAACAGTCACACGTGGCTACTGGCTACTGCACTGGATAGCACAGATTTAGACTATATCTTTAGGATAATGCAAAGCCACCAAAGGGCTATAATGAGGGGTGGGATCTGATGATCACGCAGGCTGCTTCATGGATAATGAATTTGATGGAAAAAGGCAGGAAGCAGGGACACTAGAAAGGAGGATATTGTAGAATCTACAGCAAACACTAGGGTAATGGTGGGCGCGGGGGGAATAAATAGATCTCATCACAGTCAAGAGATACTTAGGAGGTAAACTTAACCATTTTGACATCCCATGAGCCCATGGAGCACGCAGACCCAAGAGCTACTTCACAAGGCATAATGATGCATTTATTTTTTTCCTCTCTGACCTCTTTAAGCTGAAAGTCACAGACCTATGTAAGAAGTCACAAAGGCCACATGGGTTTCCTGGGAGCCATGCAGCAAATAGTTTGTGCGAATGGTTTACGGTGCTGTTTTGACCCTTCCTCCTCTGTACAGAGTGAGAAAGAAGAATCATCCAGAAAGTCTGAGAGCATTTGTTGCTTTTTTTTTTTTCCTCCATCACTGACACATTGAATCTATGGAGAGAGGAGGGGAGGAGGTGGCAGATAGAGAAAACTGCTTCTCAGGGGTGATTACAGCCAGAGAGGGGCTTGAAGAGACATCCCTGGGCCCCATATTTCTTTTGCCACCAGTGACTTCCAAATCAAATGAGCCCAATCTGCAGATCAAAATGAGATTTTTCTTATTGACTTCCCTGAAAGCTTAGCCGGCTCTCCACAAATCGAGTCATGTGTATCCTGAATCATCATCAACCATCGCCGATTGCAGGGATGTTGGAACTGGGCTGATGTTGGCAAATATGTCACTGATGCATGAGGCCAGGGAAAATCCAGCTCTTATTGGCCTGGCAGTGCTGACCTGGTTTGTCCATAAATGAAGAGCAAATGCAATTTGCAAAACACATAGAACTGATAAGGGGTTACTACAAGGCGGGGCTGGAGTCACTTTTCTAAGAGCAGGCATGCTTGAAGAGAAGACAAAGCAGATTTCAAGCTCGAAATTGGACAGACAGTGTTTCTTAAAGTCTGCTCTGTGTACCCCTTTCCTAATAATCATCTGAAGAGTTTGTTAAAAATCCATATACCTGGGTCTAACCCCAGGACTACTGAAACAGAGTACCTGGGATGGGGCCTAGAAAATACTCATGTTTAAGAACCCCCTGGATGATTCTTGTGCATATTAACATTTAAGAATTTCTTGAGGAAGGAAAGTGGGACAAGACTATTTCCACTCATTTACTGGAAAAAGCATTGAACCTGGAATCAGTCTACCTGGCTTTTCATCCAGACTCTGCCGCTGGTTGGCTGGATGACTTCAGGGTGAGGGGGAAAAGAAAACGGGATGTGAAATCAGAAGGGGGTGCAGGCCTACCTCTTTTATATAAGAGCTGTGTGCTGATGGTTAATAGCTAAGCCTCACTGTCACCACCAGAAAAACAGGGGTGAACTCAGGTGACCTTGAAAAGTCAAGTTCTGGTATTCCAGCTCTGACATTCTATTTCATTAAATCACCTAACCTCAGTTCCCTTATCTGTAAAACGGGCAGGGTATCTTCTGCTTGAGCTATGCTTTTTTCCAAATCCAGTGAAATACTACATATGTTTTTAATAAAATTGTTCTGAAGGTTGACACAAATAGAAGTGGTGGTATTGGAAATGGTGGAAGTGGTGGTATTAAATCCAAACCAGAGTTCTCTCTACTTAGGACATGATATGTTGTAAGACTATATCTATACTGATAAATACCCTTAAAAGCATAGTATTTCTTTTTTTTTTTTTTAACAAAGCACAATATAATATATAAAAGGATTTGTTTTGTTGTTCTTTTAATACCAATCACACTAATATGAAATGGGCCAAATTAACTCTGCTGACCCTCTCTGTAACACAACACTAGCCTTGCAGGGGACAAAGAGATTCACCTTGAGATACTCCAGGTTTTCCACTTATTAAAAAAAAAAAAAGCCCTCAATAAGGGCCATGCCTTAACGTAGCGTTCAAATCTATCGATAATTCAGCCACTGTCTCCTTCCATCTGGCCAACACTAGCAAATTTTGATTATTTGATAAAAGGCCTTGTGTTTTTCTAGTTCACAAATCTGTGCTTATTTCATGCCAGATCCTTGGTTTAAACATTTCCCTTCTTACCAAATATCCTCCTGTCGAACTCCTACCTATAAAAATATCACAGATGTAGACAAACATTTCGTTTCAAAGATGTTGAGTTTGATGCCGTATATAAAAGCAAAACACACACACAAACAGAAAAAGTGTTCATGACCTAATAAGTATCCAACATTAGGGGAATAATTAAATAAATATAGTCATACAATAGAATCCAGGTATCCCCTGCTTTTCAAAAATTCGCTTTACAACACTTCTCTTTTTAGAAAGACCAACATTACCTGTTTTTTTGCTCAATGAAAGAAATCCAAAGAGTACGTTCACTTTTATGAAAAAAGATGCAAAGTGAAAATAGCATTCAGCCTTGGTTTTGCAGTGAGCAGTTATAGAGGCAGCACACACCCGAAGCAGCAAGAACGGCGCCCCCAAGATCCTTCCCCGGGAACCACATTCAGCATCTCAGCATCAAGCTACCATAGCTTAAAACTGTGCGAGCATCTGTGCTTTATCTCGTTTTATTTTGTGCATCCATCAGCAAGATGTGTTCTTTTTCACTTTACACCATTTTGTCTTATGGAAAGTTTCATAGGAACACTCTACCTTTGGATAGCGACAGACACTTGTACTCTACACTAGTTCACATGCTGTTAGAAAAGAATGTTTAACAGCCTGGGAAGATGGTCATGATACACTGTTAACTGACAGGGAAAAGTAAGTACCATTTAAAAAATCATCTGTAGATACAATCTCGAACACAGAGAAGCACACACTGTGTTAGGCTCTACTTTTATGCCATGCCATAAGGGCACACAAAGAAGAAAGGAAAGGTCTCAGGACCAATGCAGCCGGAACTCACAGAGAACTGAACCTCCTGCTCACTGTTCAAACATGCAATACCGCTCCGGGTGAGGGAGTAAGATACTCCAGTGACTGACATTCATAAGGCAGCTTCTCTCAGCCTCTGCTGCTCTCCCAGCTTCTTTCTACTGCCCTCTGTGTGTCTCAAATTCAAAACATGAATGAGAGGGACTGACCTAGTCATTTAGTCATCACCCAGTACAGAGCCCCGCCACTGGGCAGAGCTCTCAGGCCAGGCCACTTCACGGCCAGTGGTGTGCTCAGCCAACAGACAGAGGCCTTTGGCCCTGATACAATTACTCACGTGATCATGTGACACCGACGTGGAAATGTACAGGTCAGGAACTGCTAGGGCTGCCCCTCTCCGACGCCTTACTCAAAGACTCATGTCTTGTCTCCAGTGTGTTCATCAAATAACATCTGCTGTTATGCCTGAATGGTGGAGGAGAAACAAATCAGTTAGGATTGCATTTGGCTCCATGTGACCAAAAAAAAAAAAAAAAAAAAAAACCCAAATGATTTAAACACATAAGGGTTTATTCTCTCAAGTGGAAGAAGTCTGGAGGTGGCCAGTCCAGGGCTGGTATGGCAACCCCTCACGAAGTCATCAGGATTCAGGAGCCTTCTAACTTTCTGCCCCTCATCCTAGCACATAATATAGCACTTTTCACACAATGCCTCATTTTATCCTCACAATGTCCCTGTGCAATGGATGCTATTTTAACCTCTATTGCTAAAATGCCAAAACGAAAGAGCTCAGGGATTTTAGGAGATCAGTTACACTAATGGTGCCATTTAACGGTCTCCCTCTATGCAGAGCAAATGCAAAATTAGGTGTGTTAGGTGACTTTGTGGCTGTGTTAGGTGACTTTGTTAGGTGACTTCATGTGTGAGGTGACTTTGTGGCTTCTCTCATCAAAGGATGGAGGCTACTTCCCCATCCCATGTATCTAGGCTGGTCTTGTGACTTGTTTTGGTCCAAATAACTGTGCAGATGTGATGAGGTGCCAGTTCTGAACTTATGCTTTAAGAGGGCTTGCCTGCTTCCACTGTCTCTCTCTTTAAACCTTTTTCATGTGCAGTAACCTGGACAAGCCGGCTGTATCACGAGAGGCACATGGAGCAGAGTGGAGTCATGCTAGCTGACAAGCCAACTCCCAGCTGACCCGCCAGATGACCAGAGATGCGTAAGTGAGCCCAGCCCTGATCAGCAGAATCACTCAGCCAATCTCTGGATTCTTGAGCAAAACTAAATGTTTATTATTGCGTGTCACTGAAGACCCGTAGTTGTTTAGCAACATTATTGTGGCGCTAGGTAACAGAGAGGTAAGTAAGTAACTTTCTCAAGGTCATCCAGGTAGTAACTGGCAGAGCCAAGATGTGAACCTAGGCTGTCTACCGTCAGAGCCTGACATGTCTGGGGAAGGCTTCAGAAACAACAAATCATTAGGCAAATAGCTGAAGTTTCTCAGAATCTCCAGTTACCAAGTCAGAGGTCCTGTGTTCAGTCCGGGGTCTTATTAACTAGTCCAGGCCTCTGGACCTTGGTTTCCTTATCTTTAAAACAGGTATAATAAATACTTCTTCTAGCAAGATTCCTGTTAGGAGCCAATGAGATACCTACGTGCAAAAGCATTTCACAAACGTCTGTGCAGAGGCCACATGCGGACAGCACATTCTCCACCTCTGTCAACAGCTCAGCAAGCAGAGGCTGCTCTGCTTGAAAGAGGCTTTGCTAGGGAGTCCTCTGCCCTTCTCCCCTCTTGCGATGATTATGGTTTGAGTGTACCTGTGGAGGACAGGGTAGTGGACGGTTTGTCTTTATAGCATGCCCCTCCCACAACAGGAAAGCTTTAGCTGAGTTCTAAATGGAAGAAAAAGGAAAAGAAAAAAAAAAAAACCCTAAAGCTGCTATCAAGTTCACAGAGGCCCTTAATGGTGATTTAATGCTGGGAGATCTAGCTTGCCACAAGATTGTGACAGGACTGTATTTTTTTCTGTCGGGTTTAGGTGAGTGGTAGCGTGGCCGCATTTAGAGGCAGTGGGGAGAGGGTGGTGTGAGGGCTGTTAATCATGTGCCCTGGAGCGTGGTCTGGACTATAAGCAGAATTAAAGGGACTGGGAGACTAGAGGTGGCTGGAGAGTGACCTTTGGGGCAGGGTGTTACCAAGGAAGCTTCTCCTCTCATTTTTATAACTAAATTCCTCCTCCCTGTAGCTCCCAAACCCACTCTAGCAAAGCCTTCAAAGAGATCATTTAGCTTCCCTGGTGGTTCCAGACATGGTCTCAGTGTGCAAAAGATCAGGATTCGAAAGCATCACATAATGCCTCAGAGTCTCTAGTTAACTCCTGCTTTCATCTTTTACACATTTAAACACTTTTTAAAAATGCACTCACATTTAATGTTTAACCTCAGACACTACTCAGCTGTATGCATGTACCAGTATGCATTCATGCATTCGTTCATCAAACACTATTTGCTCCCCTCGATTACGTGCCAAGCACCATCCTAGGCTGAAAGGAGACAAAGACGAATGGCATATGGCCCCTGCCCTCAAGGAGAGCTTGTAAATCATTCCTTATCATGACTTATAGACAGAAAAAAAATTTTTTTTTCACAGCAAGCTAACCCTGAGTTTGCTTAACAGGTCTTCTACCAATGAACATTTTGCTTATTTCTAGTTTTTGCTATTTACAAGTCACCATACAAATGTGTGGGCATGACTATCGAATGACTTCATACAAGCAGACTGGCAAGTGTAGGTATGCTATAAAATTTTATTTCTATCGCCAAAAAGCCTGCACCAATTTACATTCCAAGCAATAACATGAGTGTCTGTTTCCCCAGTATTATCAAGCTTTATATATATGTGAATCTGTTAAGTGAAAAATGAAATCTCATTTTTGAACATTTCTGTTTCTTTAATTGTGAGTAAGGCTGAGCATTTTGCTGAATGTTAAAGACATTTATTTCTTTTTCTTCGAACCTATTGTTAACATTCTCAGCTCATTTTTCTTTTGGTTCTTGGTTTTGTTTCTTTATTTGCAGACACTGAAGAATTAAGGAAATGCAGGTATAGTATAGTATTTTTTCCATATAGAATTTTAAACATTTTATGTAGTCAAATTTGTCAGTCTTCTTTGGTGTGTGGTTTTGGCATTCATTTCTTCTTTAAAAATATCTTTTGTGTGGCAAGATAACAAAAGCATTCTGCTGCATTTTCTTTTAGTGATTTGTATAGTTGGTTTTTTTTTTTTTTTACAATTAATTCGTTAATGCATATGGAACTGTGTTAGTTTTTCATTGCTACATCACAAATTACCACAAACTTATCAGCTTAAAACAATACACACTTCTTAAGTCACAGTTTCTGTGGATCAGGAGTTGGCACTGTTTAACTGGATCCTTTGCTTAGGGTTTCACAGCTTATAATCAAGATCTTGGCCAGAACTATGTTCTCATCAGAAGCTCAACTGGGGAAGGATCCACTGCCAACCTCCTTCAGAGTGTTGCTCAAATTCATTTCCTGATGCCATATAATTCATGGCATCCTGCTTGATCAAAGCCAGAGAGAGACAGAGAGTCTAGCAAGAGAGGCATTACACTATTATGTAATCACGTACAAACTGTCACCTTAGTCACATTCCAATGGTTAGAAGAAAGTCACTGATCCTTCCCACACTCCAAGGGATAACACAAAGGTGTGAATACCCAGAGGTGGGGATCCTGAGGACTACTCTAAAGTCTGTCCTCTACAAATATGTTTTGGTAAAAGGACTGAGGTAGGGATAGGATATACATTTCTTTAGATGGTTAGTCAAAAGTCTCAATGTTATTTATAGAATTATCTAACTTTCCTGTAATTTATTAGAAATTTTTTTTTCTGTTTTCCTCAGACAGTATAGTTTAAATAACTCAAGCTAATTCATTTCTCCTTCTTTCCTCATCTCAAATACACCATCTATGATACTGGAAATGCACTTTGTCAATTCCACAATCTGTTTATTGGGCATAAAAAGAACACTTATCAGGCTTTCTCCCCAGAGGCAATCACCATTGTTAGTTTTTATTATATTCTTTCAGACATATGTACATCTATGTCTTTATTCCTATTTATATCCATATTTATCTAGCTAAATATAAAGGTTGAGGGAAATAAAATGAAGTAAGTCCAATCATTATCTCACTCCTTTCCACACAACAGGTGCATATTCACAACAGAGCCCAAGTATACGCTAGAAAACACTACCTCAGTCAGTTAAGCCAAGAGCTGACACTAGTCCTGCTCCAAAGTAAGCCAAACTCAGGACCAAGACAAGGAAGGGGGAAGCCAACAGGTAGAGCAGGAACATTTCTAAGGAAATGAACACATCCCAAAGAAGATAATGTAGATGCAAGTGTGGTAGGACAACCCAGCTGCAAGTTCCATGCACTTGAACTGCCACAGATTCTATCTGGGCCTTTGCTAGTAGGATCCTGTTTAGTCTGATAAGGAAAATTTAAAATTTCTTATTACATTCTGTTTCATACTAGAGTTTACAACCATCCATTAAAGCCAATATCATTGTCTCTCAGAAGCAAGTAGTGGAAAGACAATGAAGCACGTACTAGCCATTACCTTTTTAAAAATATATCTATTCTTTTTTCAGATTCTTGTCCATTTATATTATAAGATACTGAGTATAGTTCCCTGTGCTATACAGCAGGCCCTTGTTGTTTATCTATTGTAGTGTGTATATGTTAATCCCAAACTCCCAATTTATCTCTCACCCCACCCCCACTATCCCCTCTGGTAACTGTAAGTTTGTTTTCTATGTTTGTGATTCTATGTTTTATAAATAAATTCATTTGTTAACCATGACTTTTCCTGAAAAAATGTCCATCATCTCTGCTATTATGACAACCCATTCTTACTCTGCCTTTTTGGAAGAGGCTGTGTCCTACGAATTAGTGGATTTTTTAAGCTAATTTTTTTAAATTACATTTATTTTGAACGAGGAATATGTACATTTGGAAAAAAATTCAAATATTACCAAATACGCACAAAAGGAAAAGTAAGTCTCCGCATATCCCTGTCTTCTAGTCCCCCAGGCTCCCTCTAGTTCCCAGAGATACAGATATGCAAGCATAGATAGATGTTGTATGATAGATGGATGACAGATACATACATCACACTTTTTAAAAACTACAACTGTGGCATGCTATACACAATTTTCTGCACTTGGCTTTTTGACTTAATGATACATCATAGCATAGGTTCCATATTAGTACTATAGAACTGCCTCATTTTTAATAGCTACATAGTATTGTTTGGATGTAATATAATTCATGTATCCATTCCCTATTACTGGATATTTAGTCTATTTCCCATCTTTTGCTTTTAGAATAAGGCTCTAATTAATCACTGCACATTTCACAATACCATTTTAAACTGTAATCTTTTAAAGATCAATAAGAGATTATTTCTAACATAATTCACCTTGTTTCCATCATGGATCTCCATCTATCAAAAGTAGTACTATACCCCACAGAAGTTGTCAAACTGAGGTACAAAGCAGAGGTCCAAACTGATAGCCACTGACTAAAACTAACACACAGACATGTTGTATTTGATTCACACCATTATTTTCCAAAATGGGACAAATTGACAGCATTAAAATTATAAGGATTTTGATGTGATTTACAGAAATCACATCAAAATCAAGATATGGGGTGTCTCTTGAATAACTAAATACTTAGCAATTCTGGGCTCACATTCTTGCCCAACAGTATTCGGCTGGTGCTGAGTAAAGCTGTTCAATTCAGATGTGGCATGAACTTCCTCAGTCCACTGCATGACCAAGATGGGAGCCCCGATTCTTCCACATCTCTGAAGCTGTGTAAGTTGTCATTTCTCATCACACACTCCCTATTCCCACCCGCCATAAGTAGAGTTGAGAAAAAAAGTGAAATGACTTTGTATTCAAAGGTCTCATAATAGTAGGAAAATAAAAAAATAGGCCCAAACCCAACACCACTCCCTATTGCCTTATATATAGGTACTTCCTCACTCATTTACATAACTAGCCTGGCCTCCGAAAGTATTTGACTTTGCAATCCCATGTTTAAAAGAATCAGACCCTCCCCAAGATCAAACATATTTTCAGAAACAATCCAATAGAGGTCTATTATCTCTTTCTTCTGTTTATTTAAACCCTCCTTCCATATGTCAACTTCTTTGACAGGTTTGACCTGCAAAGGATTATTTTTTAATACAATTTCTAAAACAAATCAAAGCAAACAAAAAAACCCTACGAGTATCCAATGGACTTCACAGTTAAAGTGGTCAATCCGCCGATTCTAAAGAAGAGCAGCTGGCAAAACTAATCAATGTTGGACATTTGCATTTTTTTTCCTTTTTTACAGTCTCCCCTGGTGCCCGGATATTGGTTTTCTGTGTTGGAAGGAGAGCATGGAGAGCAGCTGCTGCCTCCCAGTCTGGTGCTCAGTATACAAGAGAGCGTGGCACAGAATTCATCTACCAAATATCCCAACAGGTTAACCAGTTCTGGACAGAGGAAGTCACAGCTCTTACTTTTGAAGGCTCTTTGTATTGAGCATAAAAGATTCTGTGTTTCTGGGAACAGGATGTCTCTCTTCAAATTCACTCTATACTCTAGGCAGCAAGATGATGCTACTTACACTTGATGATCTCCTGCTGGTGAGATGGTGACAAGAAAAAAATTAAATACAAGTATGAACTTGGCAAAAATAAACACACACAGGCTCCGGAAATCAGGCAGCAACGTAAGTCTCACTACAATTTATTGAGTGCTTCTTATCTGTGAGGCATTGTGCTTAATGCTATACATGCATTATCTCATTTAATTTTCTCAATTCTGAAAGATACATGCTACTGTCAACCCTGCTTTATAGATGGAAAAATCGAAGATCAGAGAAGCACAGTGATTTTTCCAAGGGATCTAGGCTTATAAATGACAGAGCTGACATTCATCTAGGTCTCTCTGACTACCTTGGATGCTTAGCTAAAGAAATTCCTAGAAAGCTTCCTTCACAGACCAAGCACTCTACAAAGAGGCTTGTGTTAGATTTTCAATGAGAACCACTGAGTTCTTTGGAATCTCTAATGCTACGGCTGATAATCATTCAGGGAGGAACATTTTCAACCTATTCTTTATGTCATTTTTTTCCTTCCACATCTTCTGCACAAGAAGCAATCTAGTGTTGGTCCCTTTCTCCTCAAACAATTCACAATTGAAATAGCTACTCATGACCTCAATCTATTCTGAAAGATTATTTGTTTCACTGGCCACATTTCTTCCTGACATTCCTAAGCTCTCTTTGATGTCCTAAAGAGTTAAGTCACTATTCACCAGCTCTCACCACTGGCAACATATAATTCACTGCAACTACTTGGTCGTAGAGCCATACCCAACCCAACTCACCTGTCCTATAATCCATGAAGCTTCAGGCTTCATATCCCATCTCTCCCCAAAATAGATCTTCAGTGATATTATTTTTTAAATAATTACTTTTCAATTTGCATATATTAAAATACACCCTCTGTGACATACAGTTGTATAAGCCCTAGTACAATCAAAATACAGAGCATTTCCATCCCATCCAAAAAAAGTCCCTCACGCTATTCCTTTGTTGTCACCTGCCCCTAACTCCTACCAACCACGGACTATTCTCTGTCTCTATTAATTTGGCTTCCTCCATAATGTCATATAAAATGCAATCATAAACTATATCTCTCTTTGAGTCTGGCTTGTTTCATTCAGCATAATGCATTTGAAATTCATTGATGTTTGGGAGGGGATGGGCACAATGGGTGGAGGGACCCAACTGTATGGTGATGGACTGGATGGCAACCAGGCTTGTGGTGGTGATCACTTCGTAGTGTATGCAGATGTCAAATTATAATGCTATACACCTGAAACTAATGTAATAAAAACTAAATTCAGCCATGTTTTTTGAGTAACAGTAGTCTACTCCTCGTTACTGATGATTAATATCCCATTGCATGGATGTTCCAATGGATTGTTAATCCATTTACCAGTTGAGGGACATTTGAATTGTTTCCAGTTTTTGATGACTATGAATAGCTGCTATAAACATTGGTATATAGAGTTTTGGGGAACATAAGATTTTTATTTCACTCATGTAAATCCCTAGAAATAGAATTGCTGCGTCGTACTGTAAGTTTACATTTAACTTTATGTGAAACTGCCCAACCATTTTCCAAAGTGACTGTAATATTCTGCATTTCTGCCAACAACATGCAAGAGTTCCAGTTGTTCCACATCCTTTCCAGCACTTGATATTGTTCAAGGTGCTTCGCCTTAGTGATTCTAATAGGTATGTAGTGATATCTCATCATGGTTTTAATGCAATTCTCTAATGACTAATATTGAGGATCTTCTCATATGCTTTTTTACCATCTGTGTACCTTCTTTGGTGAAGTGTTTCTCAAATCTTTTGCACATTTAAGAAATTGGATTTTGGGACTTCCCTGGTGGCGCAGTGGTTGAGAATCCGCCTGCCAATGCAGGGGACATGGGTTCGATCCCTGGTCCGGGAAGATCCCACATGACACAGAGCAACTAAGCCCGTGTGCCACAACTACCGAGCCTGTGCTCTAGAGCCCACGAGCCACAACTACTGAAGCCCATGCACCTAGAGCCCATGCTCCACACAAGAGAAGCCACCATGATGAGAAGCCCACGCACCTCAATGACAAGTGGTCCCCGCTCACCACAACTAGAGAAAGCCCACGTGCAGCAACGAAGACCCAACACAGCCAAAAATAAATTAATTGAAAAAAAATTGGATAGTGTGCTTTTGGTGATATTCTTATAATTTAGAGATTAATTCACTTCAAGTTGATTCTCCTTTAAAATTTAAATATCCCAGTATAAAAATTAATAAACAGAATCCTCTATTAAAACAGAGTCTGGGGGCCAGAAGGGGGAGCTCTCATGCCCTATGATGATAGCAGAGCCCAAGAGAAAGAAGAAAGACTTCCTCTTCTTGCCTGTCAAGAGCTTACCTAGCTTACCCTTTCCCCTCCCCAAATCCTCAAGTCCATGCTCTAGTAGGTCTGTGTCCTGTGACAAAGTGAGAGAGTGGCATGGACAATATATACACTACCAGATGTAAAATAGATAGCTAGGGGGAAGTAGCCGCATACCACAGGGAGATCAGCTAGGTGGTTTGTGACCACCTACAGAGGTGGGATAGGGAGAGTGGGAGGGAGGGAGACGCAATCGAGAAGAGATATGGGAACATACGTATATGTATAACTGATTCACTCTGTTATAAAGCAGAAACTAACACAGCATTGTAAAGCAATTATACTCCAATAAAGATGTTAAAAAAAAAAAAAAAAAGAGCTTACCCAATGAGAGACTGTCACAACTCAGCCAGTGAAAAGCCACTATACTTCAAATTCTCAATTCCTCAACTGACTATTTGTTAACCACAGCCTTCCCAACTTCCTTTTCCCCCCTTTTCTCCCCTTGCTGTGTAGGGACTTGCATGTAGCTTGCCATGGTTGCAGACGCTCTTTGTTACTTGCAAGTAAACTCACTTTTGCTGAAGAAATAACTGGAAGTCTATTTGTTTTAGATCAGCATTTTGGTGGCTCATACCAGGATCCAGAGAAGACCCTCACTGACTCTGAAGCTGGTGAGCCACAGGTGAAGTAGTCATATCGAGTCCACTGCTGCTCACTGCCTCTTGCTGACCCTGGAGTTTGAGGATAAGTCTTTCTCCTGTATCCTAGCTTGTCTCCTGGTGTTTTGAAGCTCTTGACGTTTTCTTCAGGATCTGTTTTAAGGCTTTGTCCTTTCTGTTTAAGGCTTCATTACATATGTGAGTATTCATTTGACACATTTTAAAAATCAGGCCATTCTTCCTGGAACTGGCTAGCCTTCACCCCATTCCTTTTGGAAAATGGGTTGGTCTACTGGCACTGCCCTATTAAACTTTCAGCCTGACTCCTTCAGATTTGGCCTGTTCTAGTGGAACTGTGCTTTAAGTCTTTGGCTTGATTCCTGCAGAATTAGACTGTACCCTTAGAGCTGTACTGAGTAGCCTTTGGCCTGGCTCCTTGGTGATCAGACAAGAAATGGCTGGAATTAGACCTGCAGGTTGTTTGAACTATTTGAGCTGTTTAGGCTGTTCGAAAATTATTCCCTTATTCTAGAGAAAAACCTCTGAGAAATGGGATACCAATTATCTAAATATTTTGAGGGAGCACCCTCCCCACAAGGGCTCCAGTTGATTTTATATTTAAAAGACCATGGTCCTTCCTCATGTGCATTTCTAACTAAATGGACCAAGTTTACCAAAGGCGATTAAGAATATCAATGGTTATTATGAGGAACTTTTGAAATCCCCAAACTTAACTTTTCTTAAAACCAACCTGGACAACTATAGCTCTAAAATTTCCACAACTGCATGGAATGCCTCTCTGCAAAATAAGATTTTCAGGTTAACTAGGGCAAACAAACATTTAAAGAAAAATAAAATGGCTTCCAAAGCCTCATGCTCTTTCTCCCCAGCTCCTTTATCTCAGGCTCCGCCTCCTGTGCCATCTTCCTCCTTCCTTCCTACACCACCCATACCTCCTTTATACCCTCAGTTCCCCCATATCAATTCTCTCACCAAACTTCCCCTTTTCTCTGAAACTCTCCCACCCTCTTTTCCTCTGAACCTATCATAACCTGTCCCTTTAAAATTAGAAAGATTTTCCCAAAGTAATCAAGGATCCTCACAGATTACCAACCTGTTTCTCTGACTTATATCAGCTAGTTGGTGAAGGCCAGGACCGGCAATGGATGAAAACCGCTAACTGGGAAAATCCTGAAAGGCCTCTAGGATTACAACCAGTAGACCAGCCTGTTAACTTATTACATAATCAGACTCAGGCAATCACTAGGCAACTTCATTAGACAATTCCTAAAGCTTTTCCAAAGCCTATTGATTGGAACAAAATTCAGGTCTGCACACAAAAATCTGATAAGCTTGTTCGTAACTATTACACTTGACTTTGGATAATTAAAAAAAAAAAATCTGGTCTTCTTTCATATGTTGATTCTATCCAAGTAGTTTTTAACTCGGTATTTATTAATGGGCTGAACTGGAACTTTTCCCATCAAGTGAAATGGACCAGGGTGGAACTGGAAACTATCTTTACCCCAGATTTAGTTAGTCTGGCAAACCAGCTCTCTCACACTAGAGCCACTTAAAAGGAAGATTACTAAAATTCTTAACCTTCAGCCTCAGCAAGTGAAGGCTCCTAAATGAAATCAAAAGCTTCTTAGTTTCTGATATTATTGCAAAGAGCCAGCACATTTGAAAAGAGTGCCACAAATTGAAGCACTTTAGGCAACTTCAGCCCTTCCAACCATCCTTTCCAATGTCCTCCCAATTCTCAATGACAGGGCTCCAAGGAACTACAGGGGCTCTTCCCATTCCTTCCTCTTTATAAACCTGAGAAACACTTACACAGATTGGGGATGAATCTCTTCCAGTCCTAACTGACACTGGAGCCACACTCTTGATGCTCAACCCCACTACTATAAAGCAGTCCCTGCCTTGGAGTACTACAGTTCAACTAGTGGGGATCTCTAATGAACCTCAAAAGATTCCTGTCTCTGCACCTATTCAGTTTTGCTTAGAACCTCTGAAGGATCCATACCCTTTTCTTTTTAGTTCCTCAGCTCTTATCCATTTATTAGGCGGAGACTTCTTAGAGAAGTACCAGGCTGGAATTTTTTTCTTCCCAAAAGGGGAAATTATTCTAGAATTTGACAGCAGTCATCAAAGCAGCCAAGCAGGTGAATTAAATGATCCTTTGCAATCTTATTTGCTTCATTTCTGATGGTACTACAGATGATTCTGGAAGCATTAACCATTTGTCCCTATTCAATCAGCTACCACCCTCCTTATGGGCAAAATCTCCAACTGATATTGGCAAAATTCACAGCACACCTCCCAACAAGATTCAAATAGATCCCTCAAAACGTCTCCCCAGAATTCATCAATGCCCTATGAGTGAAGAAGCCCTTCAGGGCATAAAACTCATAACAATATTACAAGTCACAAGGCCTCACTATCCCTTTTACTAGTCCCTACAACACTCCCATTTTACCTGTGAGAAAACCTAGGGGCCAAGGGTGGGGATTTGCCCAGGACCTTGACACAAAAAACAGCATTGTTATCTCCCGACACTGTTGTTCCTAATCCTCATACATTACTAACATTCATTCCCGCTAGAAGCAAACTCTTTACTGCAATTGATTTATGCAGTACATTCTTTAGTATTCTAGCTGATGAAGCTAGACAATACCTTTTTGCCTTCACTTGGGAAGAAAAACAATTCACCCGGACAATAATGCCTTGGGATTTTACTGAGAGCCCTTATTTCTCACAAATCCTGAAGGCTGATCTGGATGATATAAAGTTCCCTAGAGGTTCTACATTGTTGTAATATGTGGATGATTCGCTTCTTTGCTTTCCTTCTCAAGCCTCCTCACAGGAAGACAGCATTCACTTGCTAAAGCTTTTAGTCTTAAAGGGACATAAGGTCGCCAAGAAAAAATTGCAGTTTGCCCAAATCCAAGTTCAGTATTTAGAGCATCTGACATAAGAACAAGGACCACACCTAGATCCAGATAGGCTTCATGGTATCCTAAGTTTCTCCAAACCTAAAACTAAGTGCCACTGTGAGGCTTTCTCTAGCTCACTGGTTATTGCTAAAATTGGATTCCAAATTTCTTATGGCCCAAATTCCATGTTTTTATAAAGAACAACAACCCCGACCCAATTTTATTGGAAGAATCAGACTAAATAGACTTTAAGGCCTTAAAAAAGAGTTTGATGAACTCATCCTTGGGCATCCCAATTATCAGATTCTTTTTTTTTTCATTTTTGTATATGAGAGGGAAGGGAATGCCCTTGGCATACTCATCCAAAAACACGGGGACTACCATTGGCCCATAAAGTATTATAACCAAAAACCTGTATACGAATATTCCTAGCAGCATTATACACATAGCCAGGAAAGTAGACTCACTGAATGATGAATGGATAAACAAAAGGTGGTATAGCCATACAATGAAATATTATTGTGCCTAGAAAAGGAATGAAGTACTGATACATGCTATAACATGTATGAACCTTCAAAACATGCTAAGTGGTAGAAGCCAGAAACAATAGGTCACATATTGTATGACTCCACTTATAGAAATGTCCAAAATAGGTAAATCTGCACAAACAGAGAGCAAATTAGTGGTTGCCAGGAGCCAGAGGGAAGAGGAAAAAGGGAGTTACTAGGTTTCTCTTTGGGGTGATGAAAATATTCTAAAATTAGTGATGATAGTTGCACAACTCTATCAATGTTCTAAAAACCACTGAAGTATGTATTTTAATAGGGTGATATTTTGGTATGTGTGTATCTCAATAAAACGGTTATTTAAAAAAGAAAAAGGGGGAAAAAAGATTGGGAGGTTAAGAGTCTCTTCTGATGGAAGAGATCATTTCCCAGTTTGGGTAAGGTGTGACGTAGGTTGGGAAACCGTGATGGATCTTGAATGACCATGTAAAGAGAACTGAACAGTCACATGAACAGACCTCCAACTGAGGATTTATTCTACAAGTTAGAAGGCTTGGTTTACAGGTGGCAATGGGTTAGAAGGTCACTAAAGGCATTATCTCATCTTAGTATTTTATATTAAGATACCATTCTTACTATGTCCACATTCTCTGTGAGAATCTTAAAAAGTCACCTCACTCTCCCCATCCGCAGATAAGATTTATATAAAACCCTACTATGGAGTAAAATATTTCAGCCAAAATATTATCTATACTCACCCTGCTTGTGGTTGTTTTTTAAATTGCATTGCCCTTCAGCTTTGATATTATTGAAAACAGACACACTCTAAACAGAAGTTTGCTTTCTAAATGATTCCTTGGACGAAGCGACCAGACTTCATATTGTACCGAGAGACAACAGAGAGGGAAAACCTGGCGAGGTGTGAACATATGGCCATGAGAAATCAAAGGGATAAGTATTCAAAAAATGCATGAGAAAGAGCCCAGATAAAAATTTAAGTGAAAATTGAAGGTATACGTATTTAAAGTTATGAATTAGAAGTAAAACAACCCAATCCAAAAGTCCAAAAATAGGACACTAGTTTAAAAAAATTATGTTATATCCATGTGGAAACTATTATTAAGATATTAAAAATCATATTTATTTCATATTTAATGATATAGATAAATGACCATGATTCAGTTATAAGTTTAAAAAGTTCAATTATTTATATAGTGTGATCTCAAATGTACATGTGTTTATTTTCTTGTATAATATTTATATACATATCTGTATATAGATACATCATTTTACTGACATGAAATACAGACATACATATATAAATTTTACTCCATTATGCATAAAATTTTGTACATTTGTATTTTACAATATTATACATAAAATAATGACTTTGTATATATCAATAAAATGTTAATAATAAGGATGAGATTATGGGTCATTTTTAGTCCTTTTATTTTCAGCCCTGGGGAGCTAACATGATGGATACCCCAACAGCTGGGAAATTAGGACAGTAAAACGGCCATTTGATGGAGCCACTTTGGAAAATATTTTGGATGTTTCTCAAAAAGTTAAATGTATATCTACCATATGACCCAGCAATTCCACTCATTGATATCTGCCCAAGAGAAATGAAAACATATGACCACACAAAGACCTGCACATGAATGTTCACAGCAGCATTATTCATAATAGCTAAAAAATGGAAACAATTCAAATGTTCATCAGTAGATGAACAGATAAATAAAATGACATACCCATACAATGAAACACTATTCACTAATAAAAAGGAATGCATAATGATACACACTGCAATATGGATCAATCTCCAAAACATTATGGTAACTGAAAGAAGCCAGACACAAAGACCTCATATTGCAGGATTTTATTTCTATGAAACCAGGATGGGAACAGAGATTAACTGTTAATGGGCATGATGGATCTTATTGGGGTGATGAAAGTGTTAGGAGGGTGGCTGCACAACCTGGTAAACTTCCTAAAAATCACTGAATTATACATTGTTAAAGGGTGTAATTTTATCATTAAAATTTTGTGATACATAAAATAAACTTGCATAAAGTTTTTAAAAATTGCCCTCTGAGACTTGAGCTTTAAATTAGCAGTTAGCAGACATGGGCAGAGGTATGCCAACTTCAGAGGACAGAATGACTCCCAGACCAACAAGACTTGACTGTAGCCTGAGTGATCGTACAAACAAGTCTACAGAAACAATGTGTTATCGGAATTGAGAGTGGTCAGTCATGAGATAAAGGGGAGAGATGGCCTTGGCTTCATGCATTGGTGTATTAGCGTTTCCATTACTCTTGTAATGAGGGAGGTAGGGGAAGAGGAGAATGGTGATTCTGGAAAGATCACTCAGCTGAATGACTCCCATGCACTGATTCGAGGCACCCAGTGCAAGACAACAGTCGTTGGTTAGCTTCCCATGCAGTTCTGCTGCAGGATGAGGATGTACTGATAGGTAGATGTAAGTCCTTCTAGACTGTGATCTTGCTCTTTGTAAGTTAACAAGCGTAATATTCTTGGTACCACAGCTGTTTCTGAGAACCAGTTAATGTTAATTCATCCCTGTAAAAAACAGGCTTCTAGGGCCTCCCTGGTGGCGCAGTGGTTGAGAGTCCGCCTGCCGATGCAGGGGATGCGGGTTCGTGCCCCGGTCCGGGAGGTTCCCACATGCCACTAAGCCGCTGGGCCCGTAAGCCATGGCCGCTGAGCCTGCGTGTCCGGAGCCTGTGCTCCGCAACAGGAGAGGCCACAACAGTGAGAGGCCCGCGTACCACAAAAAAACAACAACAAAAAAAATAAACACAGGCTTCTAAGCCTGTGGAGCACAGAGCCTCAGTATGGAGGGTGGTGAGTTCCTCAGACTAGATGTTCCACAGGAGAACTAATCTGAGTGATTGGAGGTCTCCCCAGCTGGAGCTGTCTTTCTTGATGTGAAGCTGACACAGCACAGTGCAAGACAGAGCACAATGGATAAGAAAGTAGACTCTGAAGTCAAACCTCCTGGGTTCAAAGTCTATACTACTGTTTACTAGCTATGTGACTTTGGGGAAGTTAGGTAACCTCTCTGTTTCAGTTTTCTCGTCTATAAAACACAGATAATAACAGTACCTTTCTCACACCGTTGTTAAAAGAATATATGATCTCATTTATGTAAAGTACCTAGTACAGAGCTTGTCACCACTAACACTCCAATATTATTATTTCTCAATGCGTATTCCTTTCATACTTTTCCGTTTGTCAATCGATTCTCTTATGAGAATATATATCATTTCAATTCCTAATCAGAAAACAATGTTATTCAAAAAATTTGAAATGAATATGACTTCTGTTCAACCAGGAAAAAAGGAATAGTAAAGAAAAGAGATGGAGGAAGGAAGAGGAAAAGAAAGCAGGGTCCAGGAATGCAACTGAGGGACATTTCAGAAGGACAGTATATGGAAATTCAGGCCTTTCTAACATAAGCCATCTGGTGACCGCATCTGAGCGATCCCCATCAAAATTTTTCTCATGGAGTTCTTTTGTCACTGTTTATTCTGCACTTCCCCTTACTAGGCAAATGGGTGGATTTCCCCTCCACAGAGCAGGGATAGCAGTGGGAGGACATGGGAAGGAATAATCTAATGGCAAAGGTGAGGAGGAATTAAGGGTGAAAGGGGGCAAAGACCCCTTCCCCACATGCCTCCCCATTCTCTCACCACTGGAATCTAAGTCTGCGGTTTTAGACAAAGTTCACACACAACTTAAACCAAAGATGTAGCTCCCTTCCCCGATCCCAAAGGTTCCCAATCAGCCCTTAGCCTTGTATAGGGAGCTTTCAAACCCCTACCCATGGTTTAATTAATTTTCTGAAAAAAGTGGCTGCTTGATATGACAGTCACAAACATCAAATTCCATTAATTAATCCTGAGACATTAGTGTCCATGTTGTTTCTCAATTACACATTTCATATGCAGTCACCCTTGTGCTGGCTTCAGTTTGGTCCTAGTGCCCAGAAAGAACAGTTACAACGGAAGGAGGACCAAAGGCAGGTGGGTGGTAGCATCTGCACTTACACTGAGATCATCAGCTTGGAGGAATTCACACTCCTAAGAGCACTCCCCAGAGAAGGGATGAGAGGGTTTAAATGTGGCTGGGTGAGGCGTTTTCATTTTGCTGATGGACTGGAAGGAAACTATCAGTTTGATGAACTCAGAGCTTCCCTCTGGTTCCAAGACACACTCTGTGAACTGGCTTTCCAAGCCTCCTTCCCTTGCTTCCCTTCTCATTGTTCTTTCTCTCTCTCTGTCTCACTCTGTCTCTCTGTCTCTCTGGCTCTGTCTCTCTTTCCCCCTAACTACAGTCATCTTCAATTTCATGTTAATTCAGAAAAGAGTCAAAGGGGAACAAAAAGCAATCTTTGCCTCTTCCACTCAAGTAAAAACCCTAAAGGGACCACACTCCCATCGAGGCATGTGTTTGAGCGCCTGGAGACAAAGCAAAATGTTCTCAGGAACACTCAGAGGTTAGGTCCTGGAGATAAAGCAATGTGATTAAATCTTGATAGATTTTTGTTTTAAGAGTAAAAGGGAGAAGGGAGGGGTAGCTCTTGTTTGCCTGGATACAAAGAGTGCCGTTGGCAATCCCAGCTTAATCAGGATCTTGATGAGCCTCTTTTCCCTCCCAGGACTGAGACGCCAAGGAATAGTCTATCAGAGGCAGCCTCTGGCTCATTCCCACGTGCTTGCTCCATCCCTGCCACTTCACTGGCCCCTGCCCTGAGAAACAGCTGTTTCATTACTCCGGCAATCTTATGAAAATTATTTGTGACTTCAATTTGAAGATTATAAAAATAAAACCCTAGTCCCACCCAGTCCCAGAAGGCAACAGGCAAAGCTGATCATTGTCAAATGCCTTCCATACCTTTATGGGGAACTATTATTCCCTTATTAAGAAATTAATCATCTTTTCCACTTTAAGGATAGAGAAAAAGTGACCCAAAAAGTGAAGTAATTTGTCCAAGGTCATTCCCCAAATGGATTACAGGTCCCTCTAACAGATACACAGTGTTCAGAGCCAGGAGGGAATGGAATGGGGTGGGACAAAATGAGAGCATCCTTGCTGGGCTCTGGGGCTGGGCCTAGGCACTCCAGGTTTTGAGGTTGGTAGCGTTAAGATAGGGAGGGCTCTTTGTTACTTTTTATTTCATGTCACCGTATTTCAAAAGGTTGGAAAGAAGGTGACTACTCAGAACTAAAAAGTACAGAGGTGCACACAGAAATTAAATAGTAGAGGTCATGATGGCATGGTTTCAGATTCAGATGTACTCTGGTTACAAAAAATAAAGAGAAAAGAAAAGGTCCTAATCTGATTTTTAAAAAGGATTGCACTTAATGCTGAGAAAGGAGTCAAAATATTCATTTATATTCCCAGGTCTGATTTATCACTAATTTGCAGAGCAATCTTGATCATGTCCCTTAACCTCTCTGGTCCACAATTGTTCCATTTGTTTCAGGGGGCTCAGTTATCCCTGCTCTATTGTCAAGGATGGTGTGAGAGAAGAACCAAATGGCATATGTCTAGCAGAAAGCTCCATACAAACCTCCAGTGGCCCCAGATATGTTGTAGCAGTTGGATGTGTGTACTACTTAGAGAAGAATGGCTAATGTTTTTAAGTTTCTAATATGTCCTAGGCACTAGGCTAGGTACTATTGCAAACTATCCTCATTCAATTTTCAAATACTATATGAAGTAAACACTAGCTCTGTTCTAGATTAAGAAGATGAGGAAGCTGAAGCTCAGAGATACTAAGAAATCTGCCTGAGGGTCACACAACTAGTAGAAAACAGGATTCAAAGCTAATTTTGTCTAATTCTGGAGTTCAAGTCTTCACACACTAGGCAATGAATTTTATGTTGCAAGTATAATTCAGACAAGCTGTAGCACACCTCCACTGAACACAATATGAAAGACACCAAGTTGGAACACACTTATACAAAAGGAATACAATTTCTAGTCTTGAAAAATGCCATCAGTATGGTCTGTCTCCTCTCGGATTGGAGCCTGCAGGGAAAGAGGGCAGGTACAGGACCCTGTCGAACAAGGCAGCGCTTGGGGCAGACACAACCCTGAAACAGTCCTGCCGCTCCACAAATCAGCGATGGCTCCCTCCACTCGAGTTCATTCCAAACAAATCCATTAAAAGCACCATCTTAATGAATATTTTATACAGTTATGACATAGTGAGTCCCATTTAGGGGGGGCTCTTACTAAAGGCTGAGACAATGAACTACTAAAATAGCCAACTAACCATCAAGGCCAATAGAAATCTGGTCAGGGGACACGATAATTTTACACAAAGAAAAAAATCAAAGTCCTACACTCCCTTCTTCCTGATTTAAGACTCCTCTCTCTCTTTTTTTTTTTTTTGAACAGTCTACCTACCATGTTCAAATACTGCCATCCACCAGCAAAAGCCACCTATTTGGATAATTTGTTTTTTCTTGGGCTTGTCATTATTTCTGAAGAAAAGCAACATACATATTTGTGTGTTTTTCTTAAATTAGGTCTATTTCTGAACCCTTAGCAACTGCACGTGCCCACATACAGACACAAATAGATAAACAAGTCTTAACCTACTTCCCCTAGAAACAGAAAGTGAAGAGAATCCTAAGAGACAAATTCAATGGCAGCCCCTGTCCTGTGCCACTTTTCCCAGTCTTGTGCCTCTCCCAGGAAAATATGGCGCAGCTCAAGGACTCTGGAGGAAAAAGAGGGCTGAGCCTACAACACAGAGAGCAAACTGATGGCCTGTGTGTAAAATGCAACCTGCAGATGTGTTCTGTTTGCTCTATCAGGGTTGACTTGCCCACTGTTTTTAAGAAATTTGAAATCACTGTTAACATTTAAAAATCTGGAGATTTCACAAACATTTCTGGGTTTCTGATTACTCTTGAACAAGTAGGCGATCTGGCATAAGGGGACTTACATTCCTGCACAGTGACAGCCAGCTGGAGCTGACTCGTAGCTCATAGAGGGGTCAGCCTCCCCAGTTCCCAGACTCCATCCTGTTCCCTTGACAGGAAGACAGGATTGGTTGCCATTTGTCATTAACCTTAAGTGGCCGTTTTCCTTAGAGTTGTAAGGAATGCACAGGCACACAGACCAGTGGAACACAATATAGACCCCAGACATAAAACCATGCATATATGGTCAACCAATTATTGACACGTGTGCCAAGAACATGCAGTGGAGAAAGGACAGTCTTTTCAATAAACCGTGTTGGGAAAACTGGATACCCACAGGCAACAACATGAAACTAGACTGCTATCTTACACTACTGACAAAAATTAACTCAAAGTGGATCAAAGACTTAAATGTAAAACCTGAAACCGTAAAACTCCAAGAAGAAAACATAGGGGAAAACATCCTTGACATTGGTTTTGTCAATCATTTCTTACCTAAGACACCAATAGCAAAGGCAACAAAAGCTAACAGCAATAAGTAGGACTACATTAAACTAAAGGGCTTCTGCATAGCAAAGGAAACAATCAATACATTGAAAAGGCAGCCTATAGAACAGGAGAAAATATTCACAAGCCATTATCTCTGATAAGGGGTTAACATCCAAAAAATATAAAGAACTCATACAACTCAAGAGTAAAAAAAGGAAATAATACAATTTAAAATGGGCAAAGGACCTGAAAAGACATTTTACCATAGAAGACATACAAATGGCCAATAGGGACATACAAAGGTGCTCAACATCACTAATCATCAGGAAAATACAAATCAAAACCAAAATGAGGTAGGACCTCACACCTGTCAGAATGCCTATCAGCTAAAAGACAAGAGATAACAAATGTTGGCAAGAATGTGGAGAAAAGGGAACACTTCTGATGGGAATGTAAACTAGAACAGCTGTTGTAGAAAAGAGGATGGCAGTTCCTCAAAAAAATAAAAATTTAACTACCAGATGATTCAGCAATTCCACTCCTGGGTGGAAGGAACTGAAATCAGTATCTCAAAGATCCACATCCATGTTCGTTACAGCATTGTTTATAATAGACAAGATATGGAAACAATCTAAGTGTCAACAGATAAATGGATAAAGAAGATGTGGTATACATATATAATGGAATATTATGAAGCCATGAGGAAGAAGAAAATCCTGCCATTTCCAACAATATGGATGGACCTTGAGAGTATAAAGCTAAGTGAGATGAGTCAGAGAAAGACAAATACTGTATGATATCACTCATATTTGCAATTTTAAAAAGCTGAACTAGTAAAAATAGAGAGCAGTATGGTGGTTACTGGAAGCTGGGTGGGGGTAGGGTAAATGGGGAGATGGTGTTAAAGGGTACAAACTTGAAACTGGCAGATAAATGAGTTCTGGAGATCTAATGCACAGCATAGTGGTTACAGTCAACAATACCGTATTATAAACTTCAAAGTTACTAAGACACTAGGTCTTAATTGTTCTCACGACAAAAATAAATGATAATTATGTGATGGGACAGAAGTGTTAGCTAAAGCTAACACTATTATAGTCATGTTGCAGTACATAAGTGTATCAAACAAACATGTTGTTCACCTTAAACAATGTTATATGTCAATTATATCTCAATTTTTAATTAATTAATTAAAACAAAATATTTTTTTGTACCTACATCTCTATCTAAAGTGGGAAAATGAGCAAACTGGGGTAGCCATGTACTGGAAGAAAAATGGGGGAAAACCTAAAGCCTAATTCTGTGTAGGAGTGAAGAAAATGCATTTGTGTTTGATATATATGCAAACAAAAACCTGGCTAGTTTAACTTCAGGGTCTTACCTGCCCCTGCAGGCATTTAAAATTGACATCCTTGCCTAAAGTCACTGAAAATCTTTGGAAGTAGGTCTTTATCACCATAGTCTTCATTTCCATAGTTCCATGGGCCTTCCTTAGTAGTTGGCACAGTGCCAAACACATAAGAGGTGCCACAAATAACACTACATTATGAACTAAAATTTCACCCTTTTTCTCCTCTCCATTTGATTTCTGTGTACCAACTACCCTACATCACTATCCTCCCTTCTTGTTGATCAAGAATCCTTTCAGAGCCTTTACTGCTCCAAAGCTTTATCTCATGACCAATCAGACTTGAAAGAACCTAGTAAAGGAATCACATCAAGACTTTAGTGACTGGTATGATAAAGTATTCACCTGGGGACAAGCCAAACTTAGATTTAAATTCCAGCCTCACCACTCACTACCTTAGCTTGAGCTGCCGGACGGCAAAGCCTGCGATGAAGCCGTGGTATGTGTAGGTAGTTTACTGGGGGAATGTGATCCCCTAAATGAGGGGCAGGGAGGTGAACAGGGACAAGAGGACAAACCAACACAAGAAAGTGTTAACTGCTACAGGCAACTGGTTACTTCACACAAGGCCTTCTGAGGAGTCTTATGGAATATGTGTATGAACTGTCAGCCAGGGACAAAAGCCTTTATCCATCAGCTCCTGCCCTATAGGCAGAGGGTTGCCCCATGATGTGTTAACATCTTAATGCAACCAAAGGAAGCCAGAGAGAAGCACATGAAGTGGAGTGGTAGCCTTGGCTGGAATCAGCGGCAAGGCCAAGATGATGTGAGGTGCTGTACAAAGGGTGTCCTACACAATAACTGTGGTCAAATACTTCATTTCTGGAAACCTCAGTTTCCTCTACTATAAATGGGCCAACATTAGTGCTTCTCTTTTAGGAAGGTAAGGAGAATATAATGAAATAATCCATGTAAAGTTCATAGCAAAATGCCCAGCACATAGTACAAGCTAATGAATGGCTGTTTCAAATACAGTATAAGCTCTTACCTCCAGGACCGTACACTATGGAGGACCTTTATCTGACAACTTGACAGCAATAATCAATGAAACCAAACAATGATACTTACAATCTCAGCATTCACTTAGCTATAGATTCCAAACTGGCTGCTGCTAAGCCAATTCTGTCCCATAGACACGCATTCTTCTCCTACCCCCATAAACATCTATATAGACATATATTAATATATATAAACGCACAAATGTGTTCATATATTATAACAGAAATAAGTTACGAACATTTAAAAATCAGAAAACTCAGATTTCCAGCTTACTCTTGAAAAAGCAAAGGTCTGACCCCACCAAGCTGGCATTCCCACTGTCAGCTGGAGCTGAGTGGTGGTCACCTTTTCAAACAGGGCATGTTTTCTCCAATTTGCCACTATCCCCTCCGAGTCCATTTCACTCATTTACAACCTGCTGCTGGGCATTTGCATTTGAAACTTCTGGACTGATACTTAACCTAGAAAGGCGGGGTTGCTGGACACCCTGCCAGAACCTAAGGAGGAAGAACGCCAGAGACAAAGAGGCCTTTATCTTTCAGTAAGACAGAAGAGCCACCTCCAAGGCCCATGGAACTCAGTGTCCCTGTGATGGAGAACTAAGTGAACCCTGCTGAGGTGAGAGTGTGTGGTTCCAGTGAGTCTGGCTATTACCAACCGGAGACTGAGGTCACCCCAGCTGCTCTCGGCGCCTGCAACTCTGCTTATTTCATTCTGGTTCATACCAGAGATTTATTTTTATGAACAGTGAACATTTTTTTGTAACATTCCCTCTTTTAACCTTCATTATCAAAGTCTCTGACCAAAGCCCATATAAGTACCATTATTGCCCATATAACATTTTCCAACATAAACCATTTAAGGCATTTTCTTCCATTTTTATTTATTTCTCTTCTGTTACATTTCATTTGAAATGTGCATGGGGGAGAATGTGTCTTGTTTTTATGTTGTCTCATACAGACCATAAGCCCTAATGGTGGGAGCTGCCTATTTTGGAGGTTAATAAGCAATGGGGACATTCATCATATGGAACAAATAACGAGGATATGATGCCCGCTTAAAATAAAAAAGTACTAGGAAGGAGTTGTGCGTGACTGGGGAAATTGAAAAGAAAATAAACCAGCTTCTTTGTCTCTTGTGAAAGCAAAGAGAAGAAGAAACATGGTTGCTCCAGAAAAAGGAAAATTCTCACAGAATTACGGAACGAACTTATTGTTACCGGGGGGACGGGTGGAGGGGAGGGGTAGGTACGGAGTATGGGATTGACATATACACACTGCTGTATTTAAAAGGGATAACCCACAAGGACCTACTATATAGCACAGGGAACTCTGTTCAATATTACGTAACAACCTCAATGGGAAAAGAATTTGGAAAAGAATTGACACGTGTATATGTATAACTGTATCACTTTGCTGTACACCTGAAACTAACACAACATTGTTGATCAACGATACTCCAATATAAAATAAAAAGTTAAAAAAAATAAGAGCATAGTGTTGTAATAGCACTCCTCAAATCACCCATTCATAATGCAAATTCTCCATGGACAGTGAAAGTACGTGTATCTCTGAATCGCTCCTACCTCGCCAGGGTCTGGTGCAAAGTGGGTAATTTAACTGAAGTTTGTATTTGACTCTAAAAAACTCAACTGACTTAAACAAAAATGGTAATATGTTGATTTACATAGTTGAAAAGTTCAAGGTCTTTAGGCACAGTTGTATACAAGAACTAAAACAGTGTCTTTACGATTCAATCTCTCTCTCCTCTTTTTCTCCCCCCTGCCCCCCACCTCAACACTCATTCTGCCTTTTATTCTATTGGTTTTTCTTTAAGCAGGTGCTCTTCTTTTGGTAGTAAGCTGTTAATTAATAAGCTCTAGGCTTACATTCTTATAAGCTCAGTAACTCTAGTAATAATGAATGAATAAATAGAAGAAGGAAATAAAGAAATAGAGAAGGAAGGAAGGAAGGAAGGAAGGAAAGGAAGGAAGGAAGGAAGGAAGGAAGGCAGGAAGGCAGGAAGGCAGGCAGGAAGGAAGGAAGGAAGGAAGGGGAGAAGGAAGTAAAAAGAGGCAAAGAACAGGCTTCTCTTTTCTAGCAGTTGCAACAGTCTGGATCCCTGAACAAATGACTAGGGTCAGAGGGAAGGACTACATGGATCAGAAGGCCCACCCTAGCCACAGGGACTGAAATTGTCTAGGGTGGAATGCATGCTGGGTAGTCACAAGCAGTAAAGGTCCACCACAGAAGGCATAGATGATGCTGTTGCATGAAGAGAACCACAGGAGTCAAGAGCCCTTGGTACTGCCTTCAAGATCTGGAGTAACCAGTAAGGAAGTCTTGAAAATTCAATTTAATTCATTGCCACAAAGATGTACCACATCTTACTACATGCTAGAACTGCGCTAAAGCCTGAGAAAGCAAAGATGCAAAGCTACTGACAAAGATCAACAAATCTATAAACAGGTAAGGGCTGCAGATACAAAAGCAAATCATTAGGAAACCTTGTGCTAGGAAAAAATTGTAGAAGTATGTGTAAGGTGCAGAGGTATCTTTGAAATCCCCCAGAAGTAGAACCTGAGATTAGGATTTGTGCTCGAATGACAGATATTTGGAACGTAATCTAGGGAACGCAGGTAGAGTAACAGGGAAGTTAAGTCAGGGAAGGGAAGGATGCCAGTATAGGGGGAACTATTATCCTACAATTTATATATATTCTAATTATATATACATATGAATATATTAGAGGTAGTAACTATCAAACTTACCACTGTTGGGAACTTGGGATCCCACTGTCTGGGATCCAGTGTAGAACATATGCCTCAGAATTAACAGGCAAAGGTGGGAACTGATGGGGAGGAAACTGGGGTACTTATATATGAATTTGTCTATCACAGGCAAAAGGATGCTGGAGTATAGGGCAGTAATTCCCCAGGCATTTCTGGCCTGCCATATGTGTGGCCAGAGTGGGCTTCAAAGGCCAGTGAAAGCCCTCAGGCAAAGAGATGCAGATGCCAGTTTGGCAGTCACGCCAACTGCACTGGAACTGTAGGGCCTGGGGATTATGGGTGGGACAGTGGCAGTATCTGATCTTCAAGTAGAAATCATTTTGCTGCTCTTTCCTAAAACGAGGAAACTGAAAAAGAAATTCCCTGAGTGCCTAAGAAACTCTAAAATCCTAAGATGCAAGATGTAGTCTAATAATCTTATATTTTATACTTCCATGTCAGTTTGTCTCAGGCTGATTTTAAAACACTAAAAATTCATGGGAAATGGGGGCGTGTGGGAGGTGGAGGCAGCTGGAAGAGCAATAAAATTAATGATTTTGTGGTCAAAAAGCCCACAACTTCACACAAAAATGTATGCATCAAAACAGCCTAACTTGCTTAGAAAGGATCTGCTTACATTTAACCCTATGATCTCAGTCCCTGCACTTGCCCTATACTGGAGTGTGTGGGTTCCCAGGGACAGGTTTACCTTCTTCTCATTTCTTAAGGTGTGTTCTGGTAAATTAGATCACATCTCTAGTTTTTCCTTCCTTTTCTTTTTCCATTCCATAGGATAACAGACTCAGACCATCATAAGAGAAGGCTCAAGGATATGGATTCATAGAGATGGTAGATGAGGTTGTGGTGTTGTAAGGAGTTCTTTGGACTCCTGACCAAGTGCTCACCTGTCTACATGGCCAGAGATGGGAACCAAGAGGTAAATGTAGCAAACCAGGCTTTACAGAGGAAAATGATTTTTTTTTTCCCTATATCCAGAGGCTTACTCCTATACCACTTCACATTTCCAAAGCTCGCTCCCAACCCAGGGAAGTTGGCTATATGTGTTTATATTATTTTTAGCATTTGTTACCTTTGGAAGTGTTTTAGTGGCTGTTACATAGACAGGGCCCCCAAATATTTTTGCCACAGGCCCATGGCTCTATGGCTCCCCAACAAAACCCTATTTCCCAGAAATCTGCCTGTAAAACCCCAGCCCCCTGTGAACCCACACTAGGCCCTTTACTGGAGTGCATGGGTTTCCAGGGACAGGTTTATCTTCTCATTTCTTAAGATGTGCTCTGGTATATCAGAGCTCATCTTTTTTTTTTTCCTTCCTTTTCTTTTTCCATTCCACAGAACACCAATATTGTTGCTTCTAAATGAAGCTTAAGAATTGTATTTGATTGCAAAGGATGGAGCATTTAAAGTGGTAAGTCTGGGGATGGAAAAAATGAAAATCATATAATCCAATAATGAACCACGACAATGGAGGGGAAGTTCTTCCTGGAAGCACTGTTGACAATGAACATTTCCAAATGCCTATGTGCTCAACTCATTAGCAAGAACCACATTTCTTTCTTGGTCAAGCACAGGATCAAACTCTATATAATTAAAGTCCTCAGTATGCACACAATACTGGATGACTTGCAGTTGTTTCCCTCCCTCCTCTTGGGTAATTTTCCTAGAAAAGGACTTAATTTAGCAGATTTAGGGAGTGATTTAAGCACTGCTGAGCACTCTATGTTTTACCGGGAATGGAGAAAGAATACCCTTTTCATGGACAAATTTGACCCTGATGCAAACGTCTAACTTCTGTGGGCTTCTCTCAAGTCCTAACACTCACATCTGGGAGAACTGCCTCCAGAAAAAGAAGAGTTATTAATATGCCTCAGTGGCTCAGGGAAATTTGAGTGGAAATGTTTTTTCTTGAATTAGGATTTACTATTGGTAGATGATAATAAAAGCTAATTTTTGTGGGGAGGTTGTTATGTATTAGGCATGAGTCCATGTGCTTTACATGTACTAATTCTTTCAAACATAAAAAAAAAATCTCATAGGGAAAAATACCATTATTGTTTCCAGTAATATTTTCCAGATGATGAAACTGACCATATCTTCCTCTTTTCTTATATCCCACAGAAGAAATGTTAAAAACAACTCTAAAAACTACTTCCACTACTATTGCTGCTATGATGAATATTAATAGTACACCAATTGGCTTGTTACTAGTTAACTAGTTACCAAGCATTACTGAACACCCCAAGTTTAAAACAGTGCTAGACATTATTGGGAGAAATAAGAGAAACAAGAAATTACACTCAGATATATCCAAACAGTATAGGGGCATAACACAGTACCTTGGGAACACCTGTATGCAGCGAGCTTCCTTAAGCAAAATACGATTGTTGCTCAATGCTCTACCTAAAAGAAAAAACAGAGAAAATAAAAACTGTGGTATTCTTAAACTAAATTCTTACCCAATCTTGACATGTATTTCAGACTAAAATGTATAAATAAAACTCTTAGAGAACAAAAGTGGTACACACGTATGAAGCAGCTCTGTTAAGTCTATACGAAAGAGATGGTTTTTTAAAAGAAGCAGTAATAACAATTGAACTTATGTTCTTTCTTTTAATTAGGAAAAAATAATGATATGGGGATAGTGTATACTCATATTGCAAATAGAGTACATAAAATGAACACACACACACACACACACACACACACACACACACTCATTTTCCAGAACTTAGACATATTGATACTTCCCTGATTTATACTTTAGATACTGTCATGTCATTATTTCAACTATATAAAATATAAAAATTTCTTCAGGTAAAAGGGATCATTTTCCTGACATGTAAAGAGGTTTTTTTATAAACCAAGAATAAGGTTAATAAACAACACAAGAATAACAATAAAACAACCTATTATAAATAAGACATACACAACCCAATAAAAATGGGCAGAAGACATGAATAAAGAGTTCACCATAAAAGAAATACTTTGGCTTATAAATATATGACAAAATGCTCAATTTCAGTTAAATACAGCAATAAGACACCATTTTTGGTTTATCAGCTAAAATTTGAAAGACACTATCATGGAACATGTATTTTATTGGAACATGTACTTATTGTAGGTGGCTCAAATGTTGGTTTCAATGCTCTTCATAAAGAGTACAATTGTTTCTTCCCTTCATTCTTCTTTTATTCCCAGGCTGTGATCATTCTCACTTGCGCCCCTTTTTCCTCCAGCAACAACGTTGGCCATGTCTGCACAGAATCCCTAATCCAAGTAGTTGAATCAAGGTATTTTGGAGATGGTGTATGTAGCAGAGAAGAAATGTCCCATACATCTGAATCCCCATAGAGAGAAAGGTACAACCAGCAGTCTCATCATGGTACTTATCATTAAGCTCATAGGTTTAAATGCAGTATTTCCATACTTATCAACAGTCTTTGAAAAGAGCTGCCCAGATGAGATTGGCAAAGCTATCTTTTGCTTCTAAACACAAGAGGAGAACAAAAAGAGAAGGTGGAGGCCATTTAATGAGTCAAAATTTTGAATTTTGAAAGATAAGTGAACTACCTTAACCCTGAAATTTTTACCTTTTTTAACTTGAATGTAAATTTTTAAGAATAAATAATAATGCTTTAGTGATGCTCCCAGTGATCCTTTACATAACTTATCACATTTAATTCCAATAATAACCCCATGACATAGTGCTATTATTATCCCCAATATGCAGATAAAGACACTAATGTTTAGAGAGATTAAAGAATCCGTCCAAAATGGCATGGGAGAGCTTTGATTCAAACCCAGGCATTCTCTTTCTGAAATCCAGATTCTTGAATACTTATTCCATCTATAAATTCTTGCTGTGTCCAGAAAATAATTCTATTTGCCCTCATACTGTGGATCAGGATTCATTCCCATGGAGATGGATTTCCTTTCTTAGACTCTACTGCTCTTTTGGGTGAGACTGGTATTCAGTGATGTTTAGAGAAGGCAAAGAGCATCTTCTCTGTGTTTGCCTCATCTCTAGGTTCTCCTAGTGGACTAGCTCCACATGCTTCTCTTGGTTGGACGTGCTTCAAAATGCTCTCTTTCATCTCTGCTTCAAGAATGCTAATCAGCCCTAATCATCAAGCAAAATTCCCTGTAATCCAAAAAGACTACACCAAGTCCAGTGGTACCATCAGAGGTTTGGCCAAGACCACAAGGAAAGAGCTGAAGGTCTGCCATGTCTCAGGACCTCTTCACAGATACTTCCGACATGGCCTGAGAATATACAATAAAACCAATGGGGAAAAATTTCAGAGAGAGAGATTTCAGCTCCATCTAGACTGAGCTTATTAATAATTGGAGTTCCCTCAGGAAGAAGCAAGTCAGTTCCCCTGCCACTGGAGGTATGCAAGCATAGGATGAATAATTATTTGACAGAAATGTAAAGGGATCTCAAAAGTCAGGTGAAGACTTAGACTAGGTACAGAAGTTTTCAACTTGGCTTTGATACATGGCTGTGGCCACAATCACTTATGCGATTGTGTTTATCACAGGTAATTTATTACTACAAATATAGAATATTTATGATTGAATTTTTAACATATAAACTAATTCAGTTTATCGAATACAAGAAATAAAAACTATTGGACAGCTATAGAATAGCTAAGAGAACTGAAAGAAAAGAACTGCACATACCCACAAACCAAATTATCTTCGTAGTGAATGAACTTGACTGACCTACATCAATGGGAGAGTCTTACCCTTGTCTATATTTATTCTTCCTTTTGCTGTGACAGAATCAAAGTTGAGAACTATTACATGCTTGGTCTTTAAGATTTCCTCCAAGCCTGAGACACTATGATTCTGTGATTCTAAAAGACAGAGAAACAATAGCACAGAGCAGAAGTGTTCCAACCTCAGATCTGAACTTGGCTGTTTCAGGGCCCAATTAACTGGTCCTGATGCTAAGGCTAAGTCCCTATGTCTTAGGGCACTAGAATAGTACACTTGCACCTTTGGTTCCCTCTTAGGGTATGGCAAGGGATAATACAATGGAGTTACTTTACATCTAGAAGAAATCAGGCCACCTGTGTGAGACTCAAGCAGAGAAATCCTGAGAGAGAGAGAGCGAGCCTGTGAACCCTAGCACTGATAGATGGGGTTGGATCAAGCATCTCTCTGAGGAAATTATCTTAACCAAGCATGAGGTATGTGTATATGTGTGGGCAGTGAGGAGGGGAGGGAGCTGTAGATAAACTTCATAAATGAAGTGGGGCTTCCCTGGTGGCGCAGTGGTTAAGAATCCACCTGCCAATGCAGGGGACATGGGTTCGAGCCCTGGTCCAGGAAGATCCCACATGCTGCGGTGCAACTAAGCCCATGCGCCATAACTACTGAGCCTGTGCTCTAGAGCCTGCGAGCCACAACTGCTGAAGCCTGTGCACCTAGAGCCCGTGCTCCACAACAGAGAGTAGCCCCCTCTCGCCACGAGTAGAGAAAGCCAGCGCACAGCAATGAAGACCCAAAGCCACCAAAAATAAATAAATAAATTTTTTTAAAAATGAAGTGAATGGCAGTGGAGCCATGGTCCTGGCCTCAGGGGCACATGGATCTACCATGGCATCTGGGGCCTGGGGCACAGGGGCAGAAAGCATTAGTGGCACCAGTGTTTGAGCTGTAGGCATATGCAGACCACCCATGGAACTGGGGTATGGGTTTCTGGCGCTCATCAAGGTGACCTGGTGGGGCATGGTGCTGCATACAGCAATGGTATGGGTCCAGGCCTGGCAGGTCAAGGTCCCAACTCAGGTCTCAGGTGGGCAGAGTGTTGAGCAGCAACAGCAAAGCCCTGATGAAGGCAGGTCAAACCTGGAACTCAGCACCTACAGTGCAGACACAGAGCACCAGCTACGTAGCCTCAGTGATGGAGGGTCAAACCATGACTTAGGATCCAGGAGGTAGGGCACAGCCTAGTGGCAGCTCCAGTTCAGTAGATAGCAAGGCACTGTGATATCCCAATCGTGGAGAGCAGGGAGCAGCAGCAACTTAGGCTCCTGAGGGTGGGTTTCACCACAGCAATAGCTCTAGCCCCAGGGAGGAGATGCAGTGGCAGGGACTCTAGGTAGCTCCATCAGTTGAGTTCAGCATCAGTGAGGACTGCAGGAATCCTCAGTAGCAAAGGCTGAAAATGTCCATGAAGGTGTCAAGGATTTCTGTGGTCCTCCTGTTCTCATTTTCCCATAGCATGAAACCCCTCTGAGGGTATCCCTCTTGTCACTAAGATGCTCCAGACTGTGGGTTGGGGTGATACACGTAAAATGCTTCTTACAACTTATCTATGCTGAAATCTTCAGTTATTATACTCCCCAGGGTTTCTGCCTTTTCTTCATTGTAGTCCTGAGCTCTCCCAGAGCTACTTTTGTCAATCTGTAGTTATCCATTGTTTTAGTTGCTTTCGTGGAAAAGACAAGGATCTGAACCTTCTAGTCTGCCACCTTGCTGATGCTTCCCCTTGTAAAATTTCAAATATATACAATTTTTGAACATCAATTATACCACAATAAAGATAGAAGAATAAGTATATTGTTTAGATAGAAAAAGTATATTAGATTGAAACTTGGAGCTACACAAAGAAATGATGACTGCTGGAGGTGGAAGAAATAAAGGTAATATTGAATTCATTTTTATTAATTTTCATTGCTCTAAAAGATAATTATTCGAGTAAAAATATTAGGAATACATTGTGCATTTATACTATATGTAAAACACAAATGATTGAGGGAATATATTTTTATAAGATGCTTATAGAATGCATGAAATGAAATATTATTTGAAGCGAGACTCCAGTAAAGATGTATATTTTAAACTCTCGGGTAGCCACTGAAATTATTTTTAAGAGGTAATATTATAAATGAGTCAACAGAGAAGATAAAATGAAAACGTAACAAGATGCTTAATTAACAGAAAAGCCATTAAAAAGAGAGGAAAAAACAAAGAGCTGAAGGAAAGAACAGAAAACAGCTAGCAAGATAACAGATTTTAAACCAGTCATATAAATGATAACATTAAATGTCCCTAGTCTAAAAACAACAATTAAAAGACAGAAATTGCCAAGAGAGACCTTCAAGGTGGCCGAGGCGTAAGACGTGATGATTACCTTCCGCCCCACAAATACATCAGAGATACATCTACATGTGGAACAACTCCTACAGAACACCTACTGAATGCTGACAGAAGACCTCAGACTTCCCAAAAGGCAAGAAACTCCCCATGTACCTGGGTAGGGCAAAAGAAAAAAGAAAAAAATAGAGACAGAAGAATAGGGACGGGACCTGCACCAGTGGGAGAGAGCTGTGAAGGAGGAAAGGTTTCCACACACTAGGAAGCCCGTTCACTGGCAGAGACAGGGGTGGGGAAGGGGGAAGCTTCCGAGCCACAGAGGAGAGCACAGCAACAGGGGTGCGGAGGGCAAAGCGGAGAGATTCCTGCACAGAGGATCAGTGCCGACCACCACTCACCAGCCCGAGAGGCTTGTCTGCTGGGAGCTGACGGGTCGGGGCTGGGAGCTGAGGCTCGGGGTTCAGAGGTCAGATCCCAGGGAGAGGACTGGGGATGGCTGTGTGAACACAGCCTGAAGGGGGCTAGTGCACCACAGCTAGCCAGGAGGGAGTCTGGGAAAATGTCTGGAACTGCCTAAGAGGCAAGAGACCATTGTTTTGCAGTGCAAGAGGAGAGGGGATTCAGGGCACCACCTAAACAAGCTCCAGAGACAGGCGCGAGCCGCGGCTATCAGCGTGGACACAAGAGATGGGCATGAAATGCTAAGGCTGCTGCTGCCGCCACCAAGAAGCCTGTGCGCAAGCACAGGTCACTATCCACACCTCCCCTCCAGAAAGCCTGCGCAGCCCGCCACTGCCAGGGACCCGTGATCCAGGGACAACTTCCCCGGGAGAACACAGGGCAGGCCTCAGGCTATTGCAACGTCACGCTGGCCTCTGCCACCGCAGGCTCACCCCGCATTCTATACCACTCCCTCCCCCAGCCGCAAAGAGCCAGAGTCCCTAATCAGCTGCTACTTTCTCTTTTTTTTTGCTGTACGCGGGCCTCTCACTGTTGTGGCCTCTCCCGCTGCGGAGCACAGGCTCTGGACGCGCAGGCCCAGCAGCCATGGCCCACGGGCCCAGCCACTCCGCGGCATGTGAGATCCTCCCAGACCGGGGCACGAACCCATGTCCCCTGCATCGGCAGGCGGACTCTCAACCACTGCACCACCAGGGAAGCCCTCAGCTGCTACTTTAACCCCGTCCTGTCTGAGTGAAGAACAGATGCCCTCAGGCAACCTACACGCAGAGGCGGAGCCAAATCCAAAGCTGAACCCCAGGAGCTGTGGGAACTAAGAAGAGAAAGGGAAATCTCTCCCAGCAGCTTGAGGAGCACTGGATTACACCTCCACAATCAACCTGATGTACGCTGCATCTCTGGAATACCTGAATAGACAACGAATAATCCAAAACTTGAGATGGTGGACTTGGGGAACAACTGTAGACTTGGGGTTTGCTTTCTGCATCTAATTTGTTTCTGATTTTATGTTTAACTTACTTTAGTATTTATTATCATTGGTAGATTTGTTTATTTGGTTGTTCTCTTCCTTTTTCTTTTATATATATATATTTTTTTTCGTTTTTCTCTTTTTGTGAGTGTGTATGGGTATGCTTCTTTGTGTGATTTTGTCTGTATAGCTTTGCTTTTACCATTTGTCCTAGGGTTCTCTCTGTCCTTTTTTTTTTTTTTTTTTTAGTATGGTTTATAGTGCTTGTTATCATAGGTGGATTTGTTTATTAGTTTGGTTGATCTTTCTTTCTTCCTTTTTTTAATGACTTTTTAATTTTTTTGTTTTTAATAATTTTTTTAATTTTAATAACTTTATTTTATTTTATTCTTTCTTACTTTCTTTCTTTTGCTGTCTTTTCTTCTGAGCTGTGTGGCTGACACGGTCTTGGTGCTCCAGCCAGGTGTCAGGCCTGTGCCTCTGAGGTGAGAGAGCTGAGTTCAGGACATTGGTCCACCAGAGACCTCCCAGCTCCCACTAACAAATGGTGAGAGGTCTCCCAGAGATCTCCATCTCAACACTAAGACCCAGCTCCACTCAATGACCAGCAAACTACACTGCTAACACCCTATGCCAAACAACTAGCAAGACAGGAACACAACCCCACCCATTAGCAGAGAGGCTGCCTAAAATCATAATAAGGCCACAGACACCCAAAAACACACCACTGGAGGTGGTCCTGCCCACCAGAAAGACAAGATCCAGCCTCATCCACTAGAACACAGGCACCAGTCACCTTAACCAGGAAACCCACAAAACCCACTGGAAAAACCTCAGCAACTGGGGGCAGACACCAAAAAAAACGGGAACTATGAACCTGTAGCCTGCGAAAAGGAGACCCCAAACACAGTAAGTTAAGCAAAATGACAAGACAGAGGAACACACAGCAGATGAAGGAGCAAGGTAAAAACCCACCAGACCAAACAAATGAAGAGGAAATAGGCAGTCTATCTGAAAAAGAATTCAGAATAATGATAGTAAAGATGATCCAAAACCTTGGAACTAGAATGGAGAAAATACAATAAAAGTTTAACAAGGACCCAGAAGAACTAAACAGCAAACAAACAATGATGAACACCACAATACATGAAATTAAAAATTCTCTAGAAGTAATCAATAGCAGAATAACTGAGGCATAAGAACGGATAAGTGACCTGGAAGACGAAACAGTGGAAATAACTACTACAGGGCAGAATACAGAAAAAAGAATGAAAAGAATTGAGGACGGTCTCAGAGACCTCTGGGATGACAGTAACGGCACCAACATTTGAATTTTATGGGTTTCAGAAGAAGAAGAGAAAAGAAAGGGACTGAAAAATATTTGAAGAGATTACAGTTGAAAATTTCCCTAATATGGGAAAGGGAATAGTCAATCAAGTCCAGGAAGCACAGAGAGTACTGTACAGGATAAATCCAAGGAGAAACATGCCAAGACACATATTAATCAAACTATCCAAAATTAAATACAAAGAAAAATTATTAAAAGCAGCAAGGGAAAAACAACAAATAACATATAAGGGAATCCCCATAAGGTTAACAGCTGATCTTTCAGCAGAAACTCTGCAAGCCAGAAGGGACTGGCAGGACATATTTAAAGGGATGAAAGGTAGAAAACTACAACCAAGATTACTCTACCCAGCAAGGATCTCATTTAGATTTCACGGAGAAATTAAAACCTTTACAGACAAGCAAAAGCTAAGAGAATTCAGCACCAGCAAACCAGCTTTACAACAAATGTTAAAGGAACTTCTCTAGGCAGGAAACACAAGAGAAGGAAAAGACCCACAATAACAAACCCAAAACAGTTAAGAAAATGGTAATAGGAACACACATATCAATAACTACCTTAAATGTAAATGGAGTAAATGCTCCAACCAAAAGACACAGACTGGCTGAATGGATACAAAAACAAGACCCATATATATGCTGTCTACAAGAGACCCACTTCAGACCTAGGGACACATAGAGACTGAAAGTGAGGGGATGGAAAAAGATATTCCATGCAAATGGAAATCAAAAGAAAGCTGGAGTAGCAATTCTCATATCAGACAAAATAGACTTTAAAATAAAGACTATTACAAGAGACAAAGAAGGACACTACATAATGATCAAGGGATCAATCCAAGAAGAAGATATAACAACTGTAAATATTTATGCACCCCACATAGGAGCACCTCAATACATATGGCAAATGCTAACAGCCATAAAAGGGGAAATCAACAGTAACACAATCATAGTAGGGGACTTTAACACCCCACTTTCACCAGTGGACAGACCATCCAAAATGAAAATAAATAAGGAAACAAAGCTTTAAATGACACATTAAACAAGACAGACTTATTTAATTTTTATAGGACATTCCATCCAAAACAACAGAATACACTTCTCAAGTGCTCATGGAACATTCTCCAGGACAGATCATATCTTGGGTCACAAATCAAGCCTTGGTAAATTTAAGAAAACTGAAATCGTATCAAGTATCTTTTCTGACCACAATGCTATGAGACTAGATATCAATTACAGGAAAGAAAAACCTGTAAAAAAAAAAAAAAATACAAACACATGGAGACTAAACAATACACTACTAAATAACCAAGAGATCACTGAAGAAATCAAAGAGGAAATCAATAAATACCTAGAAACAAATGACAATGAAAACACGACACCCCAAAACCTATGGAATTCAGCAAAAGCAGTTCTAAGGGAAGTTTAGAGCAGTATGATCCTACCTCAAGAAATAAGAAACATCTCAAATAAACAACCTAACCTTATACCTAAAGCAATTCGAGAAAGAACAAAAAAACCCCAAAGTTAGCAGAAAGAAAGAAATCATAAAGATCACATCAGAAATAAATGAAAAAGAATAGAAGGAAACAATAGCAAATATCAATAAAACTAAAAGCTGGTCCTTTGAGAAGACAAATAAAACTGATAAACCATTAGCCAGACTCATCAAGAAAAGAAGGGAGATGACTCAAATCAATAGAATTAGAAATGAAAAAGGAGAAGTAACAACTGACACTGCAGAAATACAAAGGATCATGAGAGATTACTACAAGCAACTATTTGCCAGTAAAATGGACAACCTGGAAGAAATGGACAAATTCTTAGAAAAGTATGACTTTTCAAGACAGGAGCAGGAAAAAATAAAAAATATAAACAGAACAATCACAAGCACTGAAATTGAAACTGTGATTAAAAACCTTCCGAGGGAGGTCGGCGGGAAGATGGCGGAAGAGTAAGACGTGGAGATCGCCTTCCTCCTCACGGATACACCAGAAATACATCTACACGTGGAACAACTCCTACAGAACACCTACTGAAGGCTGGCAGAAGACCTCAGACCTCCCAAAAGGCAAGAAACTCCCCACGTACCTGGGTAGGGCAAAAGAAAAAAGAAAAAACAGAGACAAAAGAATAAGGACGGCACCTGCACCAGTGGGAGGGAGCTGTGAAGGAGGAAAAGTTTCCACACACTAGGAAGCCCCTCCGCGGGCGGAGACTGCGGGAGGCGGAGGGGGGAGCTTCGGGACCACGGAGTGGTGCACAGCGACGGGTGTGGAGGGCAAAGCGGGGAGATTCCTGCACAGACGATCGGTGCCGACCGGCACTCACCAACCCGAGAGGCTTGTCTGCTCACCCGCCGGGGCGGGCGGGGCTGCGAGCTGAGGCTCGGGTTTCGGTTTTGGACGGAGCGCAGGGAGAGGACTGGAGTTGGCAGCTTGAGCATAGCCTGAAGGGGTTGGTGCGCCACGACTAGCTGGGAGGGAGTTCGGGGAAAAGCCTGCACCGGCCGAAGAGGTAAGAGACTTTTTCTTCCCTCTTTGTTTCCTGGTGCGCGAGGAGAGGGGTTTAAGAGCGCTGCTTAAAGGAACTCCAGAGACGGGCGCGAGCCGCGGCTAAAAGCGCGAACCCCAGAGACGGGCGCGAGCCGCGGCTGAGGGCGCGAGCCCCCGAGACGGGCGCGAGCCGCGGCGGGAAGCGCGAGCCCCAGAGACGGGCGCGAGCCGCGGCTGAAACCGCGGACCCCAGAGACGGGCGGGAGACGCTGGGGCTGCTGCTGCCGCCACCAGGGGGGCTGTGTGCGAGCACAGGTCACTCTCCGCGCCCCTCTTCCGCGGAGCCTGTGCAGGCCGCCACTGCCAGGTTCCCGGGATCCAGGGACAACTTCCCCGGGAGTACGCACGGCGGGTCTCAGGCTGGTGCAGCGTCACGCCGGCTTCTGCCGCAGCGTCACGCCGCCTCTGCCGCCGCAGGCCCGCCCCGCACGCAGTGCCCCGCCTTCCCCCATCCCCCAACCCCCGGCCTGAGTGAGCCGGAGCTCCCGAATCAGCGGCTCCTTTAACCCCGTCCTGTCTGAGCAAAAAAACAGACGCCCTCCAGCGATCTGCGCGCAGGGGCAGGGCCGGGTACAAAGCTGAGCTCCTGTGAGCTGTGAGAGCAGGGAGGAGAGGGGGAGGTCTCTCCCGGCAGCCGCGGAGGCGGCGGATTGAAGCTCCACAATCAACTTGATGTGCCCTGCATTGTGGAATACCTGAATAAACAGGGAGTGATCCCAAATTGAAGAGGGGGAATTTAGGAGCGAGATCTGTGGTTTTTTTCCCTTTTCCTCTTTTTGTGAATGTGTGCGTGTATGCTTCTGTGTGAGATCTTGTCTGTATACTCTTGCTTCCACCATTTGTCCTAGGGCTCTATCCGTCCATGGTTTTTTTTTTAAAAAAAAAAAAAAAAATTTTTTTTTTAATAATTAATTTTAATTGTAATAACTTTATTGAACTTTACCTTCGTTCTTTCTTTCTTTCTTTCCTTCCCTCCTTCCCTCCTTTAGACAGCGAATCACCCCAGGTTGAGGGGGTGGTCTCTGGGAGCAGGATTTATGATTTTTCCCCCTTTGCCTCTCTTTGTGAACGTGTATGTGTATGCTTCTGTGTAAGATTTTCTCTGTATAGCTTTGCTTCCAACAGTTGTCCTAGGGCTCTATCCGTCCATGGTTTTTTTTAAAAAAAAATTTTTTTTTCTTAATAATTAATTTTAATTGTAATAACTTTATTGTACTTTACCTTCGTTCTTTCTTTCTTTCTTTCCTTCCCTCCTTCCCTCCTTTAGACAGTGAATCACCCCAGGTTGAGGGGGTGGTCTCTGGGAGCAGGATTTATGACTTTTCCCCCTTTGCCTCTCTTTGTGAACGTGTATGTGTATGCTTCTGTGTAAGATTTTCTCTGTATAGCTTTGCTTCCAACATTTGTCCTAGGGCTCTATCCGTCCAAGGTTTTTTTAAAAAAAAAATTTTTTTTTCTTAATAAATAATTTTAATTGTAATAACTTTATTGTACTTTACCTTCGTTCTTTCTTTCTTTCCTTCCTTCCTTCCTTCCCTCCTATAGACAGCGAATCACCCCAGGTTGAGGAGGTGGTCTCTGGGAGCAGGATTTATGACTTTTCCCCCTTTGCCTCTCTTAGTGAACGTGTATGTGTATGCTTCTGTGTAAGATTTTCTCTGTATAGCTTTGCTTCCAACATTTGTCCTAGGGCTCTATCCGTCCATGGTTTTTTTTTTAAAAAAAAAAATTTTTTTTTTCTTAGTAATTTTAATTGTAATAACTTTATTGTACTTTACCTTCGTTCTTTCTTTCTTTCCTTCCTTCCTTCCCTCCTTTAGACAGCGAATCACCCCAGGTTAAGGAGGTGGTCTCTGGGAGCAGGATTTATGATTTTTCCCCCTTTGCCTCTCTTTGTGAACACGTATGTGTATGATTCTGTGTAAGATTTTCTCTGTATAGCTTTGTTTCCAACATTTGTCCTAGGGTTCTATCTTTTTTTTTTTCTTTCTAAATATTTTTTAGTACAATAACTATATTATACTTTATTTTATTTTTACTGTATCTTCTTTCTTTCTGTCTTTTTTCCTTCTTTCCCTCCTTCCTTCCTCCCTTCCTCCCTCCCTCCCTCCCTCCTTTCTTTCCTTCTTTGCTTCTTTCTTCCTTCCTTCCTTTCCTCCTTTCCTCCTTTCCTTCTTTCTTTCCTCATACTTCTACTAATTCTCTCTACATTTTCTCCTTCTTTCCCTCCTACCTTCCTTCCTTCCTCCCTCCCTCCCTCCTTTCTTTCCTTCTTTGCTTCTTTCTTCCTTACTTCCTTTCCTCGTTTCCTTCTCTCTTTCCTCAAACTTCTACTAATTCTCTCTACATTTTCTCCTTCTTTCCCTCCTTCTTTCCTTCCTTCCTCCCTCCCTCCCTCCTTTCTTTCCTTCGTTGCTTCTTTCTTCCTTCCTTCCTTTCCTCCTTTCCCTCTTTCTTTCCTCATACTTCTACTAATTCTCTCTACATTTTCTCCTTCTTTCCCTCCTTCCTTCCCCCTCCCTCCCTCCTTTCTTTCCTTCTTTGCTTCTTTCTTCCTTCCTTCCTTTCCTCCTTTCCTTCTTTCTTTCCTCATACTTCTAATAATTCTCTCTACTTTTCCTCCCTTTTATTCTGAGCCGTGTGGATGAAAGGCTCTTGGTGCTCCAGCCCAGGAGGCAGGGCTCTGCCTCTGAGGTAGGAGAGCCAACTTCAGGACACTGATCAACAAGAGACCTCCCAGCTCCACATAATATTAAACGGTGGAAATCTCCCAGAGACCTCCATCTTAACACCAGCACCCAGCTTCACTCAACGACCAGCAAGCCACAGTGCTGGACAACCTATGCCAAACAACTAGCAAAACAGGAACACAACCCCACCCATTAGCAGAGAGGCTGCCGAAAATCATAACAAGGCCACAGACACCACAAAACACACCACCAGACGTGAACCTGCTCACTAGAGAGACAAGATCCAGCCTCATCCAGCACAACACAGGCACTAGTCCCCTCCACCAGGAAGCCTACACAACCCACTGAAACAACCTTAGCCACTGGAGACAGACATCAAAAACAACGGGAACTACGAACGTGCAGCCTGCAAAAAGGAGACCCCAAACACAGTAAGATAAGCAAAATGAGAAGACAGAAAAACACACAGCAGATGAAGGAGCAAGATAAAAACCCACCAGACCTAACAAATGAAGAGGAAATAGGCAATCTACCTGAAAAAGAATTCAGAATAATGATAGTAAGGATGATCCGAAATCTTGGAAGTAGAATGGACAAAATGCAAGAAACAGTTAACAAGGACCTACAAGAACTAAAGATGAAACAAGCAACGATGAACAACGCAATAAATGAAATAAAAAGTACTCTAGATAGGATCAATAGCAGAATAACTGAGGCAGAAGAACGGATAAGTGACCTGGAAGATAAAGTAGTGGAAATAACTACTGCAGAGCAGAATAAAGAAAAAAGAGTGAAAAGAACTGAGGACAGTCTCAGAGAGCTCTGGGACAACATTAAACGCACCAACATTCGAATTATAGGGGTTCCAGAAGAAGAAGAAAAAAAGAAAGGGACTGAGAAAATATTTGAAGAGATTATAGTTGAAAACTTCCCTAATATGGGAAAGGAAATAGTTAATCAAGTCCAGGAAGCACAGAGAGTCCCATACAGGATAAATACAAGGAGAAATACGCCAAGACACATATTAATCACACTATCAAAAATTAAATACAAAGAAAGCATATTAAAAGCAGCAAGGGAAAAACAACAAATAACACACAAGGGAATCCCCATAACGTTAACGGCTGATCTCTCAGCAGAAACCCTACAAGCCAGAAGGGAGTGGCAGGACATACTGAAAGTGATGAAGGAGAAAAACCTGCAACCAAGACTACTCTACCCAGCAAGGATCTCATTCAGATTTGATGGAGAAATTAAAACCTTTACAGACAAGCAAAAGCTGAGAGAGTTCAGCACCACCAAACCAGCTTTACAACAAATGCTAAAGGAACTTCTCTAGATAAGAAATGCAAAAGAAGGAAACGACCTATAATAACGAACCCAAAACAATATAGAAAATGGGAATAGGAACATACATATCGATAATTACCTTAAATGTAAATGGACTAAATGCTCCCACCAAAAGACACAGATTGGCTGAATGGATACAAAAACAAGACCCTTATATATGCTGTCTACAAGAGACCCACCTCAGACCTAGAGACACATACAGACTGAAAGTAAGGGGATGGAAAAAGATATTCCATGCAAATGGAAACCAAAAGAAAGCTGGAGTAGCAATTCTCTTATCAGACAAAATAGACTTTAAAATAAGGACTATTAAAAGGGATAAAGAAGGACACTACATAATGATCAAGGGATCGATCCAAGAAGAAGTTATAACAATTGTAAATATTTATGCACCCAACATAGGAGCACCTCAATACGTAAGGCAAATACTAACAGCCATAAAAGGGGAAATTGACAGTAACACATTCATAGTAGGGGACTTTAACACCCCACTTTCACCCATGGACAGATCATCCAAAATGAAAATAAATAAGGAAACACAAGCTTTAAATGATACATTAAACAAGATGGACTTAATTGATCTTTATAGGACACTCCATCCAAAAACAACAGAATACACATTTTTCTCAAGTGCTCATGGAACATTCTCCAGGATAGATCATATCTTGGGTCACAAATCAAGCCTTGGTAAATTTAAGAAAATTGAAATTGTATCAAGTATCTTTTCTGACCACAACGCCATGAGACTAGATATCAATTACAGGAAAAGATCTGTAAAATATACAAACACATGGAGGCTAAACAATACACTACTTAATAATGAAGTGATCACTGAAGAAATCAAAGAGGAAATAAAAAAATACCTAGAAACAAATGACAATGGAGACACAACGACCCAAAACCTATGGGATGCAGCAAAAGCAGTTCTAAGGGGGAAGTTTATAGCAATACAAGCCCACCTTAAGAAGCAGGAACCATCTCGAATAAACAACCTAACCTTGCACCTCAAGCAATTAGAGAAAGAAGAACAAAAAAGCCCCAAAGCTAGCAGAAGGAAAGAAATCATAAAAATCAGATCAGAAATAAATGAAAAAGAAATGAAGGAAACGATAGCAAAGATCAATAAAACTAAAAGCTGGTTCTTTGAGAAGATAAACAAAATAGATAAACCACTAGCCAGACTCATCAAGAGAAAAAGGGAGAAGACTCAAATCAATAGAATTAGAAATGAGAAAGGAGAAATAACAACTGACACTGCAGAAATAAAAAAAACATGAGAGATTACTACAAGCAACTCTATGCCAATAAAATGGACAATCTGGAAGAAATGGACAAATTCTTAGAAATGCACAACCTGCCAAGACTGAATCAGGAAGAAATAGAAAATATGAACAGACCAATCACAAGCACTGAAATTGAAACTGTGATTAAAAATCTTCCAACAAACAAAAGCCCAGGACCAGATGGCTTCACAGGTGAATTCGATCAAACGTTTAGAGAAGAGCTAACACCTATACTTCTTGAACTCTTCCAAAATATAGCAGAGGGAGGAACACTCCCAAATTCCTTCTACGAGGCCACCATCACCTTGATACCAAAACCAGACAAGGATGTCACAAAGAAAGAAAACTACAGGCCAATATCACTGATGAACATAGATGCAAAAATCCTCAACAAAATACTAGCAAACAGAATCCAACAGCACATTAAAAGGATCATACACCATGATCAAGTGGGGTTTATTCCAGGAATGCAAGGATTCTTCAATATACGCAAATCTATCAATGTGATAAACCATATTAACAAATTGAAGGAGAAAAACCATATGATCATCTCAATAGATGCAGAGAAAGCTTTCGACAAAATTCAACACCCATTTATGATAAAAACCCTCCAGAAAGTAGGCACAGAGGGAACTTTCCTCAACATAATAAAGGCCATATATGACAAGCCCACAGCAAACATCATCCTCAATGGTGAAAAACTGAAAGCCTTTCCACTAAGATCAGGAACAAGACAAGGTTGCCCACTCTCACCACTCTTATTCAACATAGTTTTGGAAGTTTTAGCCACAGCAATCAGAGAAGAAAAGGAAATAAAAGGAATCCACATCGGAAAAGAAGAAGTAAAGCTGTCACTGTTTGCAGATGACATGATACTATACATAGAGAATCCTAAAGATGCTACCAGAAAACTACTAGAGCTAATCAATGAATTTGGTAAAGTAGCAGGATACAAAATAAATGCACAGAAATCTCTGGCATTCCTATATACTAATGATGAAAAATCTGAAAGTGAAATCAAGAAAACACTCGCATTTACCATTGCAACAAAAAGAATAAAATATCTAGGAATAAACCTACCTAAGGATACGAAAGACCTGTATGCAGAAAATTATAAGACACTGATGAAAGAAATTAAAGATGATACAAATAGATGGAGAGATATACCATGTTCTTGGATGGGAAGAATCAACATTGTGAAAATGACTCTACTACCCAAAGCAATCTACAGATTCAATGCAATCCCTATCAAACTACCACTGGCATTTTTCACAGAACTAGAACAAAAAATTTCGCAATTTGTATGGAAACACAAAAGACCCCGAATAGCCAAAGCAATCTTGAGAACGAAAAAAGGAGCTGGAGGAATCAGGCTCCCTGACTTCAGACTATACTACAAAGCAGCAGTAATCAAGACAGTATGGTACTGGCACAAAAACAGAAAGATAGATCAGTGGAACAGGATAGAAAGCCCAGAGATAAACCCACGCACATATGGACACCTTATCTTTGATAAGGGAGGCAGGAATGTACGGTGGAGAAAGGACAGCCTCTTCAATAAATGGTGCTGGGAAAACTGGACAGGTACATGTAAAAGTATGAGATTAGATCACTCCCTAACACCATACACAAAAATAAGCTCAAAATGGATTAAAGACCTAAATGTAAGGCCAGAAACTATCAAACTCTTAGAGGAAAACATAGGAAGAACACTCTATGACATAAATCACAGCAAGATCCTTTCTGACCCACCTCCTAGAGTAATGGAAATAAAAACAAAAATAAACAAATGGGACCTAATGAAACTTCAAAGCTTTTGCACAGCAAAGGAAACCATAATCAAGACCAAAAGACAACCCTCAGAATGGGAGAAAACATTTGCAAATGAAGCAACTGACAAAGGATTAATCTCCAAAATTTACAAGCAGCTCATGCAGCTCAATAACAAAAAAACAAACAACCCCATCCAAAAATGGGCAGAAGACCTAAACAGACATTTCTCCAAAGAAGATATACAGAATGCCAACAAACACATGAAAGAATGCTCAACATCATTAATCATTAGAGAAATGCAAATCAAAACTACAATGAGATATCATCTCACACCAGTCAGAATGGCCATCATCAAAAAATCTAGAAACAATAAATGCTGGAGAGGGTGTGGAGAAAAGGGGACACTCTTGCACTGCTGGTGGGAATGTGAATTGGTTCAGCCACTATGGAGAACAGTATGGAGGTTCCTTAAAAAACTACAAATAGAATTACCATATGACCCAGCAATCCCACTACTGGGCATATACCCTGAGAAAACCAAAATTCAAAAAGAGTCATGTACCAAAATGTTCATTGCAGCTCTATTTACAATAGCCCGGAGATGGAAAGAACCTAAGCGCCCATCATCGGACAAATGGATAAAGAAGATGTGGCACATATACACAATGGAATATTACTCAGCCTTAAAAAGAAATGAAATTGAGTTATTTGTAATGAGATGGATAGACCTAGAGTCTGTCATACAGAGTGAAGTAAGTCAGAAAGACAAAGACAAATACCGTATGCTAACACATATATATGGAATTTAAGGGAAAAAAATGTCATGAAGATCCTAGGGATAAGACAGGAATAGAGGCGCAGACCTACTGGAGAACGGACTTGAGGATATGGGGAGGGGGAAGGGTGAGTTTTGACAGGGCGAGAGAGAGTCATGGATATATACACACTAACAAACGTAGTAAGGTAGATAGCTAGGGGGAAGCAGCCGCAAGGCACAGGGATATTAGCTCGGGGCTTTGGGACAGCCTGGAGGGGTGGGAGGGGGAGAGTGGGAGGGAGGGAGACGCAAGAGGGAAGACACATGGGAGCACATGTATATGTATAGCTGATTCACTTTGTTATAAATCAGAAACTAACACACTATTGTAAAGCAATTATACCCCAATAAAGATGTTAAAAAAAAAAAAAAAAAAAACCTTCCAACAAACAAAACCCCAGGACTAGATGGCTTCACAAGCAAATTCTATCAAACATTTACAGAAGAGCTAACTAACACCTATCCTTCTCAAACTCTTCCAAAATATAGCAGAGGGAGGAACGCTCCCAAACTCATTCTACGAGGCCACAATCACCCGCATACCAAAACCTGACAAAGATGTTACAAAGAAAGAAAACTACAGGCCAATATCACTGATGAACATAGATGCAAAAACCCTCAACAAAATACTAGCAAACAGAATCCAACAGCACATTAAAAGGATCATACACCATGATCAAGTGGGGTTTAGCCCAGGAATGAAAGGATTCTTCAATATATGCAAATCAATCAATGTGATACACCATACTAAAAAATTGAAGGATAAAAACCATATGATCATCTCAATAGATGCAGAGAAAGCATTCGACGAAATTCAACACCCATTTATGAAAAAACCCTCCAGAAAGTAGTCTTAGAGGGAACTTACCTCAACATAATAAAGGCCATATATGACAAACCCACAGCCAACACCATTGTCAATGGTGAAAAACTGAAACCATTTCCTCCAAGATCAGTAACAAGACAAGGTTGTCCACTCTCACCACTATTATTCAACATAGTTTTTGAAGTTTTAGCCACAGCAATCAGAGAAGAAATAAAAGGAATCCAAATCAGAAAAGAAGTAAAGCTGTCACTGTTTGTAGCTGACATGATACTATACACAAAGAATCCTAATGAGGTGACCAGAAAACTACTAGAGCTAATCAATGAATTTGGGAAAGTAGCAGGATACAAAATTAATGCACAGAAATCTATTGCCTTCCTATACACTTATGATAAAAAATCTGAAAGAGAAATTAAGGAAACACTCCCATTTACCATTGCAACAAAAAGAATAAAATACCTAGGAATAAATCTACCTAAGGAGACAAAAGACCTGTATGCAGAAAACTGTAAGACACTGATGAAAGAAATTAAAGACGATACAAACAGATGGAGAGATATACCATGTTCTTGGATTCCAAGAATCAACATTGTGAAAATGACTCTACTACCCAAAGCAATCTACAGATTCCATGCAATCCCTAACAAACTACCACTGGATTTTTCACAGAACTAGAACAAAAAATTTCACAATTTGTATAGTAACACAAAAGACCTCGAATAGCCAAAGCAATTTTGAGAAAGAAAAACGGAGCTGGAGGAATGAGGCTCCCTGACTTCAGACTATACTACAAAGCTACAGTAATCAAGACAGTATGGTACTGGCACAAAAACAGAAATATAGATCAATGGAACAGGACAGGAAGCCCAGAGAAAAACCAACGCATATATGGTCACTTCATCTTTGATAAAGGAGGCAAGAATATACAAAGGAGAAAAGGCAGCCTCTTCAATAAGTGGTGCTGGGAAAACTGGACAGCTACATGTAAAAGAATGAAACTGGAACACTCCCTAACACCATACACAAAAATAAACTCCAAATGGATTAAAGACTTAAATGTGAAATACCAGACACCATAAAATTCTCAGAGGAAAATATAGGAAAACACTCTTTGACATAAAGTACAGCAAGAGCTTTTTTGACCCACCTCCTAGAGTAAAGGAAATAAAACCAAAAGTAAACAAATGGGACCTAATGAAACTTGAAAGCTTTTGTACCGCAAAGGAAACCATAAACAAGACAAAAAGACAACCCTCAGAATGGGAGAAAATATTTGCAAAGGAAGCAACTGACAAAGGATTAATCTCCAAAATTTACAAGCAGCTCATGCAGCTCAATATCAAAAAAACAAACAACCCAATCCAAAAATGGGCAGAAGACCTAAATAGACATTTCTCCAAAGAATATATACAGATTGCTAAGAAATACATGAAAGGATGCTCAAAGTCACTAATCATTAGATAAATGCAAGTCAAAACTACAATGAGGTATCACCTCACACCAGTCAGAATGGCCATCCTCAAAAAGTCTACAAACAATAAATGCTGGAAAGGGTGTGGAGAAAAGGGAACCCTCTTGCACTGTTGGTGGGAATGTAAATTGATACAGCCACTATGGGGAACAATATGGAGGTTCCTTAAAAAAGTAAAAATGGAAATACCATACGACCCAGCAATCCCACTACTGGTCATATACCCTGAGTAAACCATAATTCAAAAAGAGTCATGTATCACAATGTTTATTGCAGCTCTATTTACAATAGCCAGGACATGGAAGCAACCTAAGTGTCCATCCACATATGAATGGATAAAGAAGATGTGGCACATATATACAATGGAATATCACTCAGCCATAAAAAGGAACAAAACTGAGTTATTTGTAGTGAGGTGGATGGACCTAGAGTCTGTCATACACAGCAAAGGAAGTCAGAAAGAGGAAAACAAGTACCGTATGCTAACAATATATATGGAATCTAAAAAAAAATGCTTTGGAAGAACCTAGGGGCAGGACAAGAATAAAGACACATGTACGGAATGGACTTGAGGACATCCTGGGGTGGGGGAACGGTAAGCTGGGACAAAGTGAGAAAGTGGCATGGGCACATATACACTACCAAATGTAAAACAGATAGATAGTGGGAAGCAGCCGCATAGCACAGGGAGATCAGCTCGCTGCTTTGTGACCACCTAGAGGGGTGGGATTGGGAGGGTGGGAGGGAGATGCAATTGGGAGGAGATATGGGGATATATATATATATGTATAGCTGATTCACTTTGTTGTAAAGCAGAAACTAGCACACCACTGTATAGCAGTTATACTGCAATAAAGATGTTTTAAAAAAGTGAATGAGATATAAATAGATTTCACTATATAGCAAAAAAACAAAAACAAAATGACAGAGATTGCCATACTGGATTTTAAAAAGTAAGACCCAAATCATTATTTCTATAAGAAACCTACTTTAAACATAAAGCCATAGATGAATTAAAAATAAAGGATGAAGAAATATATACCATACAAACACTACAGAAAAGAAACTGAAGTAGCCACTTTAATTATTAATCTAATGAATAAAGTAGAATTCTGAACAAGAACAAAAGATTTGACTGACATTTATATAGAATATTCTACCCAAAAGAAACAAAATAAAATTTTTTTCAGGTGCACCTGGAACATTCACTAACATAGACTATATTTGGAACCATAAAAGAACCTCAACAAATTAAATAATAGAAATAATATAATTTATGTTCTCCAATTATAATGGAACTAAACTAAAAACCGGTAATAAAACAATATCTGGGAAATGTCTCAATTTTTTGAAATTAGACAATACACTTTGAAATAACCCATGGATCAAAGTGGATGTCTCAAACTTTTAAAGTATTTTGAACTATATCAAATTACAAAACAACATGGACAGCTAAAGCAGTACTTAAAGGGCAATTAATAGCACTTAATGCTTATTTAAGAAAAGAAGATCTCAAACCATTAATCTAAGTGTCCACTTGAAGAAACTAGAAAAAGAACAAACCATATTCAAAGTGAACCAAAGCACAGAAATAAAAATGAGAGCAAAAATCACTGAAATTGAAAACAGAAATAGAGTATACCAATGAAACCAAAGGTTGATTCTTTGAAAAGATTAATAAGAATTCGAAAGTATCTGGCCATACTAAATAAAAGAAAAACCCGAATTATCAATAACAGGAACAAAAGAGTGATTATTACAGTATAACTTAAGGACATAACAAAATTAACAAGAGAATATTACAAACAACTCCATATCCATAAATTTCAAATGGATCAATTCCTTGACAGTCATAAATTATCAAAACTCACCCAGAAAGAAACAGATAACCTGAAAATCCTACATCCATTAAAGAAATTGAATTTATAGTTTAAATCCTTTCAAAAAAAAAAACCACACAAAAAACCTCTTGACTCAGATCATTGTACTGGCAATTTCCCAAACACTAAAATAAAAATAATATAAAATGTGAACTTATTAGAAAAAGATATTGTTTTGATGTCAATTCTCTCCAATTTGACCTATAGATTCATTGCAATCCATTTCAAAATCTAAGCAGACTTTAAGAAATACCTAAAAATGATGACAGCTGATTCTAAAATTCTAAAATGTATGTAAGAAGTAAAAGAACTAGAAGAGGCAAAATGTTTTTGAAAAAGAAGAATGAAGTTGGAGGACTCACATTACCCATTTTCGAGACATAAAGGTACTATAAATCAAGACCGTGTAGTATCGGTGAAATGATAGACACACAGATCAATGAACAGAATAGAGCGCTCAGGATAAACGCATACATGTAGAGTCAAGTGACTTTTGACAAAGGTGCAAAGGCAATTAAATGGAGTAAGGATAGTCATTTCAACAAAAAGTGCTTTAGTACGTGGATGTCCGTATGCAAAAAGTACTTTGACCAGTACTTCACACACTTTATACAGAAATTAACTCCAAATGGATCATGCCCACAAAAACTGTAAAGCTGTAAAACTCTTATAAAAAACACAGATGAGGGAGTTGCCTGTTGGCTAAGTGGTTAAGAATCCACCTGCCAACGCAGGGGACACAGGTTTGAGCCCTGGTCCAGGAAGATCCCACATGCCACAGAGCAACTTAGCCCATGTGCCACAACTACTGAAGTCCACACAGCTACACCCCGTGCTTCGCAACAAGTCACCGCAATGAGAAGCCCGCACACCACAACAAAGAGTAGCCCCCGCTCGCCACATCTAGAGAAAGCCTGTGGGCAGCAATGAACACCCAATGCAGCCAAATAAATAAATAAATAAATTTATTAAAAAAAAAAAAAACACAGATGAAAATATATGTGACCTCGGGTTAGGCAAAAGTTTTTGGATATGGCAACAAATGCATGATCCATAAAAGAAAAAAATAAGTTGGACTGAATTAAAATTAAAAATTTTTGCTTTGTGACAGAAACTGTTAAAAGAATGAAAAGACAAGCCACAGACTAGCCTTGTCTGAAAATCACATTTCTGACAAAGGACTTGTACCCAGAATATGTAAACAACTTTCAAAACTCAACAATAAAAAACAAACAAGCTAATTTAAAATAAGGGCAAAAGATCTGAGCAGACACTTCAACAAAGGAGACATACAGATGGTAAATAAGTATATTAAAAGATGGCCAACATTACTAATCATTAAGGAAGTGCACATTAAAACCACAATGAGGTATCACTATATACCTATTAGAATGGCTGAAATTAACAAACAGTAACAACTACAACAAATGCAGTAGCAAGTTCAGGCAATGATGTGGAGCAACTAGAACTCTCATACATTGCTAGTGGGAATGTAAAACAGGAAAGTCATTTTGGAAACAGTTTGGAAGTTTCTTATAAAGTTAAAACTACCATACTTTATCTAAACATAAAAAAAATAAAATAAACCAGGATGTGGTGAGAAATAAGGAATGTGACCTGTGGCAAACAAATTTAACTGAATTACAAATGAATCACATAACCACAGTGAAAAGGTTGGAGAAAAATGTAGCTGGCCTACATAATTTCTGAAAACAATGTTTTTGGAGGATACTGTTGGACTAAGAACAGAAAGAACTATACATAAATATTACACCCTAGCTGGTAAATTTCTTTTGTACAGGAATATGGGAGAGGAATTCTGAAACTACTGTATTTGAACAAAAGGTTGAACAAGTATTTTTATGTACACTGTGTACCTAGTAAGAGTCAAGTTTCTTACTGTCAGAGAAAGTAGTTAAAAATAAGGAAAGAGGAGGGGCTTTCCTGGTGGCGCAGTGGTTGGGGGTCCGCCTGCCGATGTGGGGGACGCAGGTCCGTGCCCTGGTCCGGGAGGATCCCACATGCCGTGGAGCGGCTGCGCCCGTGGGCCGTGGCCGCTGGGCCTGCACGTCTGGAGCCTGTGCTCCGCAACGGGGGAGGCCACAGCAGTGAGGGGCCCACGTGCCGCAAAAAAATAAAAATAAATAAAAATAAAAATAAAAATAAGGAAAGAGGAAAGACTATGGTGCTGGACTGAAGTCACAGGTGTCAACATGAAATAGATATAGATCAACGGACAGAGGTGTGTATGCGTGCATGGGTTAGTACACGTTTCCTAGCTCTATCTGTTGAGAGGACCTAGAAACCGTGAGACTTCACTAGCAGTAACCACACTTAACACCCAGACCTTGGTTTCCTAATTACTTTCTCCAATGAAAGGAACTAGCTTCTTGGACAACTGGTTGTTTTCTGGTCTGGGGCAGTGGAATATGCACCATGAGCATGGAGTGTCTTGTGGTGCCAGAAAGTAAGAAAATGTAAAAGACAGCAGCATATGGAAACGACAAGGAGCCAGTACGGAAATGCTGCCACTGGCCCAAATTTGAGCAATCGAGCAACAAAATAAATAGCCATAATATTGGATTCTAATCCAAAGAACAAAAAAAAGTCCAAAAGTTCATACTGAATAAATGAATACATGAAGTGACAACCCTTCCTTACAGAAGAATTCCAAAGAATAAGTGTAAAAGGAATGAGAGAAACAGAACATCACCATTAGAATATCATAGTAAGAACTGCCGCAGGCAAAGTCCACCAATGGAGGCTTAAATTGGTGAGTGAAAACTGAGGCAGAAACAGTATCTGAATAATCCCAAATTATCTTCTCAAAGATAATTAGTAATTTCAAAAAGGAAAATGGTAACTTTTCAGTGGAAAGTCTAGGCAGCCAGCCAGGTGATGGACATTAGCGAAGTGGTCAAAGTTAAGTAACATATATCAACACCATGTACTCCTTAATATGTGCCTGTAGAAGGGCACATTATCTCTACTGTATTCTTCCCAACAATGTATAATTTCAGCATAATCAAGAGAAAACATCAGACAAATTTGAACTGCAGAACATTCTACAAAATAATTGGCAAGTACTCCTCAAATGTGTCAAGGTTATGAAAGACTAGGGAAGACAGAGGAACTGTTACAGACTGGAAGTGACTAAGGAAACATAATACACAAACATAAAACTAAACATAATCCCAGGACAGAAAAAGGACATTAGTGGAAAAACTAGTGAAATCCAAATAAGTTCTGCAGTTTGGTTAATAGTATTGTACCATAATTAATTTCTTGGTTACATAAGCTGTTAGCATAAGTGTATAATGTGTGAAGGCTGTAAGTACTATTTTTGCAGCTCTTCTGCAAGTCTAAAATCATTTCAAAATATAAATAAGATTTCAAAAGTAAACAGCAGCTTATACAGTTACCCTACTGATCTATTACATTTGAAAGGAAAGTCCTTGTTCTCTGCTTCCAGGTAACTAGTGTAGCATCCTCCATATTAAAGCTTGTCATGTAAAGAAGAAAAAAAAAGTTGCCTCTTACAACAGTTACGTCCTATACATTCTCTCTCTCTCTCTGTCTGCTTGTCAGGATTTTACCCTTGTTCATGAATCCATTGACTTTTCACAAGGATAATAAACCAAGGGAGAAAGAAATCACTAAGATGGTGAGAAAAATGAAGAGTATTCTGTTGGCTGGAAAAAATCCAAGCTGGGCAGAGCCCTATTTTTAATGTTTGTTTGTTTTTACTCATTTGTGTGTGTATGTATTTACGTATGTATGGTAAACTGGGCTTGTTGAGACCCATGAATCTGATTAAATACTGCTTGTTTTCTGTGCTTTTGGACCCTCTTGGATATCTGTGATTGATGCACTGCTACACTTGGACCTTTTTCAAATTCCAACTCATTTTAACAGCTTCCTTGTGCCAAGGGAGGAAGATTTGAGGGAATAATGGAGATAACCTCACACAGTTTCCTCAATGGGTTTCAAGAACAGCCCCAGCCAGAGCTTCCAAATGGAAAAGGCAGGCCAAGGCATGTTGAGCTCCATGGAATCAAGTGATTTGGGAGCTGTAGGAGCCCATATCAGGTCACCTTCCTTCCTAAAGGGCTTGCCTTATTCTATAAAGTGTTCTCCTTGAACAATATCTCAGCATCAACATCCCGTCAATTAAATTTGGGAAAAGAGTATGTATCAGGAGGTAAAGGAAAAGATGCTTTTTATCGTCAGGCAGTCTTATAGACTGGAACTTGGCAGTGACCTGGGAGGACAGGAGTCTGACACTGTTTCCTTGGCTACAGAAGGGGAGAGATGCCTGCCCTCCTCTACATCTTAGACTTATTGTGAGGATGAAATGAAATACCTAATGAAAATGGCAGGAAAAAATTGCAGACCAGTGTTTTCATTGAAACGTTAGGATTTTCTCTTTTCCAGTCTCATTGCCCTCAGGATAAAACAAATACTCTCTGAAAGTATATATAGCAAAGCCCTTCATATCTAACGCCAACCCGCCTCTTACCTCTGGACACCCTTCTCTCTACAACCCTTATCCACGCACACTGGACAGCGACTCATTCTCTTTCACACATTCTTGCCTCTGCACATATTCTTCTTCCTTTTTGAAATAGTTCTCCTTGCTCTTATCCATTCCTGATCCCCTTCAACTGAGTGACTCCTGCTTAGCTTCCAAGTTTCAACTTCAATACTTCTTCCAGAAAGCCATGCCCAAACCCCACTCTCCTCTCAAATAGCCAAACCCTAGCCCAACTGATCTGTTTAATAGGTATATCTCCAACAGGGTCTTAAATTCCCAGAATGGAAGAGTTTGCCTTTTTCACCATTACGTGTATCCCTGGCTCCCAACAGAGGCTACCAAACAGTAGCTTCTCAATAAATGCTTGTTGAATGAATGAAAACAAGTCTCTTGATATAAGCCCCATTTGGGGGACTGAGATGCGGGGAAAGTTTTTGAAAGACTAGACTGATGGAACAATTAGTGAATATGCAAGAGAAAATGGTTTAGTTATTTTAAACAAGGAAGACTCTGGAACTTAAATCCTGGGCAGCAGTAGCTGCTCTTTTTTATTATTATTATTACTGCAATATAATATCAAAGTGGCTTACAGGTATGTATTCATACATACATTTATGTATCCTACCTGAATGCTCAGCAATTTGCTAAATGCTCTGTACATACTAGTGTTGTTTATCTCCCCCCAAATTTTATAAAATAGATACTGGGTTTATCCCTGATTAGAGATAAGGAAATAAATCAGAGAGGTTGGGTTACTTGTCCAAAGTCACACCACTACTAAAGAGCAGAGTCACAATTCATAACTAAGGCTGCAGGACTCTGGAACCTAAATTATTAGAAACTGCATTCTCCTGCCTCCCCTGCTGGACGACTAAACTCCAAGGTCTTCCAGCTCCCCAGAGTGCAAAAAAACTCGTTTAAATCCAATCCTGACTGAATTCTCAAGTTTTTCTCCAACATCTTCTAACCCACTAATAAGGCTACCCTATCAAGTGGTTCTGATCACAGTTTCTCTCCACCCAAAGTCAAGGCAACTATTCCTCCCATGTATCCCTATCTGAACTGCTGAGTTTATGCTTTAATACAATTATGTAGCTCCCATTCCCCCACAGATCCTCTTTTTTCTTCATTTGCTTCCAATAAAGAGATATTATTTGGTTGGGAGCTTTCCAGGGTAACATGAATCCATCTTTTGAAACTAGCTCGTGCATTTGGAAAATTGAATGATGCTTTGGTGTTTGTTTAAGAAAGTCCGTCTGTGAAACAGCACTGCTCTTTTATTATCTTTAATTCTTTTAAGCCATATTATGCAGAGTTAATTTCCAAAGATGTCTTTTCTCACCACCACCCCCTTTTTTAAATGGACAGTTTCTACTTTTAAACCAGTTGCCTGCAAATATGCCACTGAGCATTGATATGGACATTTAACCAAATTAGCCACATGGTCCACCTGTACCTTCCTGCTCTTCCCCAGCAAAACAGGTGTTGCCTTCAACATAATGAGGTCTTTTTCTTATCAGACCACTTCTTATCTTAAAATTATATATACACACATCCCAGAACCCCAAATCCATCATATAAATAAAAAGGCACACTCGGGAGGGAGGGAGACGCAAGAGGGAAGACATATGGGAACATATGTATATGTATAGCTGATTCACTTTGTTGTAAAGCAGACACTAACACACCATTGTAAAGCAATTATACCCCAATAAAGATGTTTAATTCATAAAAAAAAAAAAAAAAGGCACACTCCCTCAGTCCACAAACATCAGATGCCTTAAGAAAAAGATGTCTGACACTCTTAATCCATGAACCAGAGAGATTTTTGATCACCCTAGCTTTCCCAGTATGACTTTTTATTCTTTGCATCAACAAATGCTCTAACTAGGGATGTTCACTGTGCCAGCATGTGATAGCTTCAATAATCATCTCATCTACAGACCAAGATACTGCTCTATTTCTTCACACCCCAGGTAAGATTTTGAACCTTGGGAAAGCTAAAAACAGCTGGTGTCTGGTTATTTACTTGTGTTCTCTATCTTTGAATAAAGCAAAGGAAAATATACTGCAGAGATAAGACTTCTTTATTTAAAGAAGACAACGAGAAAGAGAATTGCCTTCTGTATTGAAAAAAAAATCACAAAGTAAGATCCCACGTCAGACACTGAGACGCATCATGACTACTACAGGAGTAAAAGACAATTGAGTGAGGGGCAGAACGAAAAGATCCCCGTGAATTTACTCACCTCAATTGAAATCTTTGTATTAAAAAATAAATGTTTGCAGAATTGGTCCTTTAGTATAAACTCAGTTTATTATTAAAAGTATAATAAACAAAAATAAGAGTTTATAGAGAGTAACAGAGAGTAAACTCTTCACCCATTCAAATAAGTAGATTCTAGGTCATAAAAGGGCATTCTAAAATATAGAAAAAATGAACCTAAGGTCTGAAGCTCAGAAACGATCCAGCATTATTTCAAGTCCTTTGTCCCTAGCTGGAGGATGGGATCTTCGCCTTTTTCATTAAATTATACAAAGTGACTGGCATGGGATCTTAACACGGAAGAGCTCTGTGCTCACATGCTGATGAGGATGATCTATATGGCTTAAGGAAAGAGCTTTGGTTTTACCTTTTCTCTTTTTCTTCTATTATAATCCATCCTACCCAAGAATTCAATTATTCAAACAATCACTGTATACCTACTAGGGGCAAATGACAGTGTTAGATATACACAAAAAGACTCCAGGCACCTTAAAGTAATAAAACTTTCCCCTTACTCCTTATGTTAACCAAAGACATTTATTATCAATAGCAAAAGCAGCACACAGTTCTTAAATCTACCATGTGTAAACATATTCAGGGGAAATAGCCTTTTCTTTTTTCCATTGTGCCTAATCATCGTTAACACTACTGTTTCAGGGTTTGCTCCTATTTGTGGATCCTTAGGGACTGAGAGACTTGTAAAACATGGTTCCAGACTCTGAGGACTGTCCAGTACCCCCACTCTGAACCGCCTGCAAATATTTAGCCAAGGAAAATCCAAATGATGTAATGATGAATAATAAAAATGGGATGAGCACAGCATTGATACAAGCATACTGTGGGGGAAAATGTGGAGAAGAGTAGCAAAAGTGACCGACAGATAAAGAATACGTACTAGAAAAGTGGCCAGATATCATATCATGAAGTTAAAAATAACAGTGAAGCAATCATGCCTATGAAGGAGTATTACAAAGCAGAGATACAGAACCTCAGATAATGGATGATGAGATGAAAAATGTAAGAGATGAAACATGGCAAACTCACTAGGAAATATAAAAATTTTTTTAAATCAAAATCATCCCGGGGGGCTTCCCTGGTGGCACAGTGGTTGAGAGTCCGCCTGCCGATGCAGGGGACACGGGTTCGTGCCCCGGTCCGTGAAGATCCCACATGCCGCGGAGCGGCTAGGCCCGTGAACGGCAGAGGCCACAACAGTGAGAGGCCCGCGTACCACAAAAAAAAAAAAAAAAAAAAAAAAAAAAAAATCATCCCGGGGCTTCCCTGGTGGCGCAGTGGCTAAGAATCTGCCTGGCAATGCAGGGGACACGGGTTCAAGCCCTGGCCTGGGAAGATCCCACAGTCCACGGAGCAACTATGCCCATGCACTACAACTACCGAGCCTGCAGTCTAAAGCCCGTAAGCCACAAGGACTGAGCCCGCGTGCCACAACTACTGAAGCCCACGCGCCTAGAGCCCGTGCTCCACAACAAGAAGCCTGTGCACCACAACAAAGTGTAACCCCTGCTCGCTGCAACTAGAGAAAGCCTGCGCGCAGCAACGAAGACCCAACGCAGCCGAAAATAAAAAATCATTCAATATTGAATGAACACGAGATAACAGACTCTGTAGAATGTTCAGTAAGAGAAATAGTAGCAATAAAAAAGGCAAAAAGTATGGATTAAGGCGTTTAAAAGGATCAATGACTAAAGATACATATAGAAGATGCAGCAATCATAATTGGAGTCTGTGCTAAGTAAAACAAAAACAATGGATCAGAACACATAATGGAAAATATAATTTAAGAAAATTGTATTTTTAAAAAGATGACTTGAATTTGCCCATTGAAAGATGGCACCATGTGCCAGGAAAAAATTCGATACAGGAAGGTAAATAGTGATAGTATCTGGGAAATTCTTGAATTTTAAAGACAAAGAAAGAGTCCTCTGGAGTCAATAAAGAAGATTAAGTCATTCATAAGATGAAGGAAAATGATCCCAGATTTTTCCCCTTCAATATTCAGCAGCAAGAGACACTGAGCAATACCAATAAAATATAATCGTATGTTTATATGTATAAAATATGAACCTTACCTCAAAAAGAACTGTAAACAAAGACTAAACTCTGGTTAATAATATGCATGCTGAAGTATTTGAGGGACAGGTTATATTGCTGTCTACTAATTTTTAAATGCATCAAAAAGTGAGATGGATTGAAGAATGAACAGAGTGAGGGATAGGTGGACAGGTATGTGATAAAGCAAGTAGAGCAAAATATTAATTGTAAAATCCAGATGATGAAAAGATGGAATATTTATTGAAAAATACCTTTGGCTTTTCTCAACATTTGAGAGTTTTGTCAATAAACTATTAAGAAAAATAATGATATAGAAATCTAAAGAACATAAATAAGATAGATATGATTGATACGTACCAAACTCTGCCCTCAACCTAGACAAACCACCTTGTTCTCAAGCACCTAAGAACATTCATAAAAACTGATGATTAGCACCCCCAAACCCTCAATAAATTCTCTACAGATAAGCATCTCTGATCACAATGCAATAAAACTTAAACTGAATACTGAATCATAAATCCTAAGACCTCTTCCTCCTGGAGACTGAAACTCTCGCTGAGATCTTGAGTCAAAACAGGAAATACACACCAACACTGTGGAATTTCAGAAAACACTGCTTATCAAAACATACATAAAAATGCTACTGAAAGAAAACTCCCTAGCCTTTAAATGTTGCTATCAATAAAGATAAAGAATGAAATTTTTATGATTTTAAAAGTTATAAATAGAACAGTAAAATAAACCAAAGGAAAGCAGCATAAGGAATTAAGGGGAAAAAAATCAGAAAGTTATGAGTTCTACAACAGAAGAATAGGAAAACTAACGAAAAAATTCAGAAGATTATTTTTTAACTTTGAATTCTGAAATACTTTTTGGTATGCAAAAGAATTACAAAATTAGTAGCAGAGATCCCATACACCCCTTATTCAGCTCCCCCAGTGTTAACATATTATAAAACCAGAGTGCAACTATTGAAATCAGGCAATTAAATGAATGCAATACCATTAACTAATCTACAAACTTTATTCATATTTTGTTAGTTTTCCCACAAATATCCTCTTACTGGTCCAGGATTCCACATTGTATTTAGTTGTTTAATCTCCTCTAAACAAAATTCCTATCCTTTTCTTAACCGCATGACCTTAACATTTTTGAATAGTATTTGTCAGTTATTTTCTGCAATGTCCCTCAATCTGGGTTTCTCTGGTGTTTTCTTAGGATTAGTTTGAGGTCTGCACGTTTAGTAAGAATATGTCAGACATACACATATCAAAACATACCTGAGGTCTCTATGTGTCATTACTGACGATGTTAACTTTGATCACTTGGTTAAGGAGGTGTGTGCCATGATTCTGCACTGTAAAGCTACTACTTTTTCCCCTTTGTAGTTAATAAATACCTTGTGGGGACATACTTTGAGACGGTAAATATCTCGTTCTTCACACTTTCACTGATGACCGTTCTTGACTACAATTATTGCAGGCTCTGGCTAATAATGCTTTCTATTTCTATTATCCTTTCTACATTTATAAATAGAATGCTACTATAAGGAACAGCTATGCCTCTCCCCCATTTATTTATTCATTTACTTATATCAATAGGCACCCAGGGATGATTTATTCTATTCTACAGGTTATAATGCACTCTACCATTAATAATTTTCTTGTCCAAATTGCCTTAATTTTGGAGATTTGGAGTTCTTCATGTTGTGTCCTTTGGAACATGTCCCTGTCATTTAAAAAATATTTCCTTATTTCTGCAGCCACAATATTTTCCACGCTCATCTTACAGTTTCTCTGCCACATTCCCGGAATCCACAATTTCTTAAAGGAACCCTGGATCCTGCTATTTGAGAATGATCTATAGAAACCATAACCTGAGTGCTAGGTGTGCTCATTGCTACTGGGGTGTCTAGCTCCTCTCTGTGGACACAGTTAGGAAGCATATGCATGTATACCAATCCCTGTATACACACACATCTATATTTATTTCTATATCTACATGTATATATTTAAAATTAAGAGTTCATTTTGCTATCTCTAATTCTAATCTAACACCACAGAGCCCATTCTAGTCCTCTCCTTTTCTTTATCTGTAACTTGTTTCTCTGAAAGTAACAAGCTTGCTTTTATTATCTATAATATATGTATTAATTTGTTTAATTCTAATATATACATAGTTTTGGCATTGCTCACCATAGCCCTATGATACTCAAATTCAGTAGCTAGGGTACAATTTTTGTGTACAGCTATTTTGTGTTTAGTCCTATAGTGTATACTCAAAATACTGTTTCAAATGTTACTTATTTTTCTTCTCTATCCCCTTCAGTGTAGTTATTTTATTAATCTGTAATTAGGTTCAATCATAATTTTTTAAATTTAATTTTATTCATTTACTTAAGGCAAATCTATTTATTTATTATTTTTGGCCACACTGGATCTTCATTGCTGCTCGCTGGGGCTACCCTTTGTTGCGGTGCGCAGGCTTCTCATTGTGGTGGCTTCTCTTGTTGTGGAGCACAGGCTCTAGGTGCACAGGTTTTAGTAGTTGAAGCAAGTGGGCTCAGTAGTTGCAGTGCACGGGCTCTAGAGCGCAGGCTCAGTAGTTGTGGCGCATGGGCTCAGCTGCTCTGCAGCATGTGGGATCTTCCCGGACCAGGGATCAAACCCATGTCACCTGCACTGGCAGGCAGGTTCTTAACCACTGCGCCACCAGGGAAGTCCCCATGATTTTTATATTCTATTTTGTACTGCACCCACATCCTGGTGGATATTAATTTTTTTCCAGTATGTGAACTTTGCCATGGTTCTAAGCATTAGCTCAATGCAAACATATAGATGTGGAGAAGTGTTGCTCACCACTCACTCCTCCTAACCCATTCTTATTCCTTCATTCGTTCCACCCCATTACCACCCTTGTAGGTAACCAATCTCATTAGTTTCTAGCTTACTTTTCCTGTATTTCTTTTGTTCAAATGAACACATACATGTATATTTTTCATATCCCTTTTTTAAATTACTGGAAGAGTATAAATATTTGTTTGACCTTTGAAAGGCTGCTTATTTTAACAATAAGAGATAAATGACCTAACCTAATCAAGAAAAAAGAAAAGTAATTTTTACAAATAAAACTATAAAACGTAAATAATGACAAAGTAAGATGTAATTTTTGTTCAAATCTATGTCAACAAATTTGAAAATATAGATCAAGTAGATAATATTCTTGGAAAATGTATGTTACCAAAACAGAGTCTAGAAGGGATAGAAAATGTAATCAATAGTCTGATTTCCAAAGAAGACACAGAGAATGTAGTTTGGCTACAACCATTCCCCCTCTCCTCCATATCCACATGTCCAAATGATTTCACAGGGAAGTTCTTCCAATCTTACAAAGCAAATAATTCCAATAGTACCTAAAATGAAACAAAAACCTGGAAAAGATTGAGCACGTGCACTTACAGACATGCATGCACATACACAGATAAGAAAACTGTAGACCAATCTTGCTTATGAATACTGATGCAAGATTTTAAAATAAATATCAACAAACATAATCTAACAGCACATAAAAAAAACTCATATGACCAAGTGGGGTTTATTCCAAGAATAAAATGAATTTTCAATATTAAGAAATCTGTTAGGGACTTCCCTGGTGGTCCAGTGGTTGGGACTTCACCTTCCAATGCAGGGCATATGGTTTCAGTCCCTGGATGGGGAGCTAATATCCCACGTGCCTCATGGCCAAAAAAACCCAAAACATAAAACAGAAGCAATACTGTAACAAATTCAATTAAGTCTTTAAAAATGGTACACATCAAAAAAAATTTTTTAATTAAAAAAAAGAAATCTGTTAATATGATCTATCATGTTAATGTAGATCTAAGCACAAAAATGTGATGATAATCTCCATAGATGCTAAAAATGCATTCAAAAAATTCCATTATTCTTAAGAAAAACAGCTGATAAAATAGGAACAAACTATATTTTACCTCAAACCAATGATCACTGGAAAACACTAGAACTGTTTTTCCTCAACAAAGGTTCTATTGGAATAATTCTTCCTTATTTTTTTGGTACATGTAATGTAGTCTCAATAAAGATAAAAGTTTTTGTGGGGACAGTCTGAAATTAGAACTTATTTGATCTTCCTATATATAAAAAAGTAAATGATAGCCAGGAAAACTTTAAGGAGTGGGGGGCAATGGGAGGGATCTTTCAAGAGCAATGAGAGAAATCTATCCTTATCAAATAAAATATAAACACTCAATATTTATGACAGAATATTATTTAAGTGTTGAAAGGAGAAAACCACCAACCTAGAATTCTGTATCCATCAAAATCATCCTTCAACAGTGAAGAAATAAAAACTTGCTCAAACAAATATTGAGAGAATCTGTCACCATTAGACATGCTTTGCAAGAAGGTTAAAAGAAGTTCTTCAGATAGAAAAATACGACATGAAGCACTGACCTACATAAAGAAAGGAGGATTAGAGAAGAAATAAAGGTGAAATAAAATCTTATTTTTCTTATTCAGGTAACAGTTTGTTCAAAATAGTAATGCCAATAACATGTTGGATGATTACAGTTTATGGATAAATTAAAGTAAGTGACAGTAATGTTATAAGATGTAAAAGGGAGGAATAGGGAATACTGTGTTATAAGGTAACCACATTACCCATGAAGCAGTATAGTTAATTTTTATGTATGTAATACATATAAATGTATATGTGTCCATGGTATAGTGTTCATATACATAAACTGTATATTTCAAACTCTAGGGAAACTAAAAGAATTTTAAAAGCAAGTATAACGGATACTAAGAGAGGAAAGAAAATGGAATGAAAGGAAATGGGATCATAGAAAATGCTCACTGAAAACCACTGGAAGCAGAAAAGAAGTGAAAGACAGAAAAGTGATACAAAGAATAAGGGCAATGACTATAAACCAGTTACACGTATAGTAGATATTAATCCTACTGTATCAGTAATCACTTTAAGTGTGAATGGTCTAAATACACTAAATAAAAGACAGAGACTGTTGGAGTAGATTAAAACAAAACAAAACAAGACCTAATTATCTTGTTTCTTGTCTACGAGAAATCCACTTGAAATATAAAGACATAGATAAAGAGTAAAGGAATGGAGAAAGACAAACCATGATAACACAAATCAAAGGAAAGCTAGAGTAGCTCTATTAATTTCAGACAAAGTAGACTTCAGAGCAAGGAATATTATCAGAGATAAAAGAGGTATTAAATAATGATAAAGGGGTCAATACTCCAAGAGGACATAATAATCCTTAATGTGTATGTGCCTAATAACAGAGTGTCAAAATGTCTGAAGTGAAAACTGATAGAACTGCAAAGAGAAATAGACATATCCACTTTTGTATTTAGAGACTTCAACACTCCTCTCAGTAACTGACAGATCCAGCAGGCAGAATATCTATGCGAGTACAGTTGAACTGAACAGGACCATCAATCAAGTGGATCTAATTGACATTTATAGACTACTACTTCACCCAACAACAGCAGAATACACATTCTTCTCAAGCTTGCATGCAACATTCACTAAGACAGACCACATTATGGGCCATAAAACACACCTTAACAAATTTAAAACAATATAAATCAAACAAAGTATGCTCTCAGACCACAACGGAATTAAATTAGAAATGAATAACAGAAAGATACTGGAAAAACATAAAATATTTGGAGATTAAACAACACACTTCTAAATAACATGTGGATCAAAGAACAAGTATCAAAATAAAATTTAAAACATTTGGAACTAAATAAAAATGAAAATACAAAATTTGTGGATGTAGTGAAAGCAATATTTAGAGGGAAATGTATTACATTGAATGCATGTATTAGAAATGAAAAAAGACCTATAATCAATAATCTAAACTTGCATCTTAGGAAATGACAAAAAGAGCAAATTAAATTCAAAGTGAACAGAAAAATTAATAAAAATCAGAGCAGAAATCAATAAAATTGAAAACAATAAAATCAAAAAAATTTTTAAGTCAGTAAGATTCAAAAAGCTCTAGCCAGGCAAACTGAGGGAAAAAAAGGAAAACACAAATTACTAATATCAGAAATGAAAGACGGACCAGCACTATTGACCCCATGGACATTAAAACAATAAAGGGGTATTTTGTAATTATGCACTGATAAATTTGATAACTGAGATGAAATGGACAAATTACTTGAAGGTCACAATTTATAAAAACTCATAAAAGATGAAATCAGTAATCTGAAGTGTCTATATGTATAAATAAATTGAACCAATAATAACCTTCCAAAACAGAAAGCATTAGGCCATTAACAATAAAAACAACTCTCAGCAAGCTAGGAATAGAGTGAAACTTCTCCATCTTAATAGAGGACATCTACAAAAAACCTACAGTTAACATAATATATAATGTGAGTTTCTACATACTTTCCCCTAAGATGGGAACAAGGTAATAATGCCCCCTCTCACTACTGCTTTTCAACATGCTACTGGAAGTCCTAGCTAATGCAATAAGACAAGAAAAGGAAATAAAAGTTTTTCAGATTGGGAAGGAAGATATAAAACTGTCTTTGTTCACAGATGACATGATTGTTTATGTAGAAAATTCCAAAAAATCAACAGAAAAACTCCTGCAACTAATAAGTGATTACAACAAGGTTGCAGGACACAAAGTTAATGTACAAAAGTCAGTAACTTTCTCATGTGCCAACAATGAACAACTGGAATGTAAAATTTAAAATATAGCACCATTTACATTAGCCCTCCATTAATATTAAATTCTTAGGTATAAATATAACAAAATATGTATAAGAACTATGTAAGGAAAATTCCAAAACTCTGATGAAAGAAATCAAATATCTAAATAAATGGAGAAATAGTCCATGTTCATGTATAGAAAGACTCAATATTGTTAAGATGTCACTTCTTCTCAAATTGATATAAAGATTCAATGAAATCCCAATAAAATCCTAGCAAGTTACTTTGTGGATATCAACAAGAGGATTCTACAGTTTATATAAAAAGGCAAAAAGACCCAGAATAGCCAACCCAACACTGAAGAAGAAGAAAGTCAGAGGACTGATGCTACTCAAATTTAAGACTTAACTATAAAGCTACAGTAATTAAGACAGTATGAGATTAACAAAATAATAGAATTATAGATTATGGAACAGAATAGAGAGCCAAGAAGTAACCTCACACAAGTATAGTCAACTGATCTTTGACAAAGGAGCAAAGGCACTTCAATAATGAAAGGACATTCTTTGAAATAACTAGACACCCACATACAAAGAAATGAATCTAAACTCAGACCTTACAGCTGTTCACAAAAATTAACTCAAAATGGACCATAAATCTAAATGTAAAATGCAAAACTATAGAACTTCTAGGAGAAAATCTAGGTGACACTGGGTTTGGTGAGGAGTTTTTAGGTACAACACTGAAAGCACAATCCACAAAAGACAAAAAAAAATGATGTACTTTATTAAAATTTAAAACTTCTGCTCTGCAAAAGATATTTATTATAATGAAAAGGCAAGTCACAGACTGAGAAAAAAATATTTCAAAACATATCTGTCAAGAAAACAACCAAATTTAAAAACAAGTAAAAGATCTGAAGAGACACCTAACCAAAGAAGTTATAGAGATGGCAAATAAGAATATGAAAAGATACTCAACGTCATATGTCATTAGGGAACTGCAAATTAAAACAACAAGTTACCACTATACATCTATTAGAATGGCTAATATTCAAAACTGACAACACCAAAAGCTGACAAGGAATTCTCATTCACTGCTGGTGGGGATGGAAAATGGAACAGCCACTTTGAAAAACAGTTTAGCAATCTCTTATAAATTTAAACAAGTCTCACATATGATCCAGCAATTGCACTCCTTGGTATAAAATTTAGTCCACACAAAAACTTACACAGGGGCTTCCCTGGTGGCGCAGTGGTTGAGAGTCCGCCTGCCGATGCAGGGGACATGGGTTCGTGCCCTGGTCCGGGAAGATCCCACATGCCGTGAAGCGGCTGGGCCCGTGAGCCATGGCCACTGAGCCTGCACGTCCGGAGCCTGTGCTCCGCAACGGGAGAGACCACAGCAGTGAGAAGCCCGCGTAACGCAAAAAAAAAAAAAAAAAAAAAAAAAGTACACAGAAATGTTTTTAGCAATATTATTCATAGTTGCCAAAACTTGAAAGCAACCAAGATGTCCTTTAATAAGTGAATAAACTGTGGTACAGCCATAGGAATTATTCAGTGATTAAGAAAAAAAAGAGCTATCAAGCCATTGAAAAAAGCATGGAAGAATGCAATATGCATGTTGTTTCATAAAAGAAGCCAGTCTGAAAAGGCTACATACTGTATGAGTCCAACTATACGATATTCTGGAAAAGGTAAAACCACAGAGGTGGTAAAATGATCAGTAGCTGCCAGGGAGGGAGGGACAACTAAGTGGAACACAGGGGATTTTTAGGGCAATTAAACTATTCTGTGTGATACTAGAAGGATGAATACATGACCTCATGCATTTTTCAGTACTCATACCTGTAAGACACAAAGAGTGAACCCTAATGTAAACTATGGACTTTTGTTAATAATAACATATCAATATTGGTTCATCAATTGTAACAAATGTACCATACTAATGCAAGATGCTAAGAACGTGGAAAATTGCGGGGAGGACACAGGGTGGTATATGGAAACTCTCTCTGTTCTCTGTATCTCAGTAGTTTCTACTCAAATTTTCTGTAAACCTAAAATTGTTCTAAAAAAACAAAGTACTAACTAATTTTTAAAAAAATAACGAGAAAGCTTTCTGTGTATTATATGTAAAAACCTATCAGATGCATGGGTAAGAGGAAACAGCACGAGCAAAAGAATACATAAAATATGTTGCCTTTTATGCAAAAATGAGGGAAGAAATAAGAAAATACATTCATATTTGCTCAGTTATGCATTAAAACATTTGGAGGAAAACCTAAGAAACTATTAGCTGTGGTTACCTGTGGGGCTGGCAGTTGAACTGGCTGGATGAGGGATTATAATAGGAGAGTAAATATGTAGATCTGTCATGTGATTGCAGCACTATTTTATTTTTTTAATTATATTTTTAAAAACCCAATACCTCAGAAGGTTTATCCAAGCTCTAGAGGAAACCTGAACTTGACCGTCCTAGAAGTAATATTTTCATTTAATACTCTGAATAACCCGAGTTCCTATAGAAACTCTTTCATGTGTGCACAGCGTGTTCAAAGAAACTACAAAGATATTCATCACAACATCATTTATAATAGCCAAAATTTGGGGAGCATCTAAATATGGATCAACAAGAGGAACTGCTTAAGAAAAATGTAATATAGACCTACTAGGAATCGCAAAGCATCAGTTAAAAAGAATAAAGTAGACTTGTATGCATTGATGTGGAAAATACCCATGATGTATTGTTAAGGCAAAAAATAAAGTTGCAGAAAAATGTGGACAGAAATTGTTAAAGTATAATATAATTTTGTTTGTAAATGCAATAAAGAAAGATCTGGAAGGATAAGCAACAAACTGAAAACAGTGCTTACCTCGGGGGAAGCATGTGGGATTTTAAGGGTAGGAGGGGAGACGTTTACTTTTTACTCTACTTCTATTGTTTGACCTTTTTCGTCTGCAACTATGATGTATTGCTTTTTACGAATAAAAATATAAAGATTTTTTTTAAAAACCTAGTGGAGTGTTCATGTCCAGAAGCGGCAGCCATCTCAGGGGGCTGTTTGTCATTACCTCTGTTCATTTTTTTCATACCAGGAAGGGCTAAAGGAACCTCAGTGTTCTCCACAGCATTGTTAACCGGGGCACTGAATCTAACTTGCCATTCCCTGTAATTGGATCCTTCCAGTAAAGCTGCCTCAATAAAATGTCCCAACCGCCACAGCCAAGGGTTTAGGACGCACATAGGACCCTGGTGGCAGCTTTGGGGGTGGGGATGGGGGCCTAGGTCTGAAATGCTGTAGGAGGCATGCATTAATGTCCCAGCCAACTTAACTAGCAGCAGAGGAGCACATCTGCATTTTCCATGCAGGCTTAGGGAGACTTGTTTGCAAGGCTCGCGATCCCTGGTGTGCTGTTTTCTGAGGCTTCAGTTACAGCACAATTGCAAGAGTATTAATGCAATGAGACTTATGTATAACTACATTAGGAAAGGGGAAAATTAACTCAGTGGTTTCTCCAGCAGGCATTCACAACTGCTAATAATGAATCTCAAGAAGGAAGTGATTGTTGATAATTATCCCCTAAATCCCACCTTGTGCGATACCTAAAATGATAGGCAGAGAAAGGCCTACAACTTCCTGTTTGCTTGGTCTGGAAGTGTGATACATGTTCCATTCAGATGGTCTTTCCGTTTATTGTTTCATCTCTCAGGGGCCCTAAATTCCCTTATGATCTAGGAAACAAGCTCTCTACCTTGGTCATTTTTGTTTTAAGGTTGCAAAGCGCAAGAGCTGAATCCAGATGTAGGCTTTTAAGTCATGCCAGCTTGGAGTCACAGACTGTTTGTGCTTAATGCTTGTCTGTCTCACTTCCCCTGTTCACACAAAAGGAATGGAGGTCTTCAAGGATGAAATTACACAGAGGTGTCAGGCACAGAATTGAGACATAACTCAGGCCTCCGGAATTTTAGTCCAGATTTCTGGAGTAATGTGCTCTTTTCTTCATAACTTCATTCATTTCTTTATTTAACAAACACTTATTGAACACCTATTATACACAAAAGAAAGATAGCATTATAGTTTAAAATGCCAGCTTTTGAACCAAATTGAGTAGGTTTTCATCTCAGCTCCAATACTTTTTAGCTGTGTGACATTTATAACATCATATAACCTCTCTGTATCTCTGCTTCCCTATATTTAAATGGGAATACTGGTGGAACCTACCTCATAAGGTTGCTGAGAGGACAAAAGGATTTAATACATGTAAGGAGCTTAAAACAGTCCATAGTATGAAAATGGTAGCTACCATTGTTATTTTTATTGTTATTACCATTCTTATCATTATGTACCAAGCACTGTGCTGTGGACTTGGAACACAATCCACAATGATGAAAAAAAAAAGCAAAAAAAACTATCAGGGGCCTGGTTTCACAAAATTTACAGACTAGTGGGAGCCTAAACATTCATCAAATATAAGGAAACACACACAAAAAATGTGAGATTGCCATTGTGACTGGTGCTTCAAATGAGATGTGTGTGATGCCTTGAGGAGGGGGCATTGAGAAGGAAAAGGAGGCAAGAACGGGGATTTAACCTAGTCAGGATGATCAGACAAGGCGTATCTGGGGAAGTGACAGATTTCTGAAGTATAAAGAAAAAATTAACCAGGTAAAATGGGAAAGGAAGGGTTTTTAGAGTGAAGAAAAAGAATGTTCAAATGCCCTGTGGTAGCTGGAGCACTGTACCTACATGGAACTACAAAAATGTATGTGTGGTTGGGGCATGGATATCAAAGGCAGAGCACGATGAGGTTGAATCCTGGTAAGCGACACATCTCCGGGGGCCTTGCAGGCACTTTACGGGCTCATCATTATCCTAGTCGCACAGGAAGCCACTGAAGAGTTTTAAGCAGGGGAGTGCCATGATCAGATTTCCATTTTGAAAAAATCACTCTGGCCGCTAAATGAACGGATTAAAGGAATGACCCTTCTTGAGTATCCAATGTCTCTCCCTGTTGACAGTCATTTCATTGCAAATAAATGGAAGGCATGCATCCCAGAGAAGAAGTCAGTGATCTTCACGAGAGCTGAAACCGGAGAGAGGTGTAGAGAGGTTGGAAAGTAGGGCAGGAGAATGCCAAATTAGCCTGCTTGCCAATTTAGAGAATTACACACCCAGACCACCTTCTCTAAATGGTCACCATATCAAACAGCATCAGGAGTACTTTGTTGAAAGCAATGGAAGCTGGTTCTGGACACCTACAGCAAAGGGGATTTGTTAGAAGATATAGAGGTATCTCAGGATTAAAGGGAAAGTTGCAAAACCTTAAAATGAACAGGGTCCAGGCAACTCAAAGCATCTTGGTAGAAGAGCCAATGGAGAAGTAATCCCCAACTCTCCTTCACCAAAAAGAAATTGGAAGAGGTGCTTAACAGCCAAAAAACAACAGACACTAGAGTACTGGCTCATGGAAGCATCTTCGTGGAAGCATCTTCACCTCCCCACAGCTAATCACATCTTCTTCCCTCCAAACTTTCCACCATTTATCCCCTCAAACCTGTTTTAACCATCTTTTCAGATTCCATGCTATCTGATCCATCTTCCTAACCGGCACCAGGTAGGAATACTTCACCTCCAGCCATGGGCTCCCACTTCCTCTCCAAATTTCCATTATGCTGGCTGCTTACTGATGTTAAGCACCCTTCTCTATCTTGGATTTTTAAAGACAGTAATCTACCTGCTGGTTACTTTCAGGGATATGTGGTAGGGTAAGACGAAGAGCATCAGGTTTGCATACAGAGAAATAAATTCTGGCTTCTGCTCACTAGGTAATCTTAAATAAGTCACTTTCTCCCTACAAGCCTCAGGGTTCTCATCCATGAAATGGGGGCAGCAACAGCAACTACCTCACAGATTATAGGAATATCAAAAGAAGTAGTGAATGTGAAAATACTTTTAAACCAGTGGTTCTCAACCCTGGCTGGGTTTCAAAATCTCCTGTCGTTTGTTTCTTGAAAGACAGATGTGTTTCCCAGACCTGCTGAATCACCATATTTAGGGTTTAATCCCAGGTAGCTATATTCCTAAGAAGTTTCAAATGTAACTTAAGTATGCAGCCAGGGTTGAAAACCACTCTGAATATACTTTAGGACATACACACTCCTGCCCAGCAACAGTGACACTTCTGTGGTCTGGCTACCATGCTCTATACCTTCTCCCTACTTTTATTCCTAGGCCTCTCCAAATCACCCTCTACTGAGACTGCCCAAGGAGTCTTCAATCAATGAAATACTCCCAAGGGCCTCTCATTGCTCTTGAACATGAATGAAGGCCCTTCACAATCTGCTCTGTTGACATGTTCAGTTTCTGTCATCTCCTTTGCACCTCCTGTGCAGAATGTTTTGCTCAAGAATCTTTGGCTGGCTTTTTCTTAACATTCAGGCCACAGGGAGACCTTCCAGGCCATCCAATCTCAATTACTCCCTCTCCACCTGTCATCCTCCATTGCAGCAGTTGATTTGTATTCTTCAAGTCACTTATCACTCTCTGAAATTATTCATTTATTTGTTTTCTTAATTTATCCATCTTCCCTGGCTAGACTGTAAGCTCTGTAAGAGAAGGATATTGCAAGTCTAGGCAACTGCTTTATCCCCAGAGGTAAAAGATTGCCTGGTACCTAGTTAGGTACTTAGTAAATTAATTCAGAAAATGAATAAATAAATGTACATTTCATCATCTAAGGCAAAGGGGACTCACATTTTGCCATCCCCCCAATACTCCAGCCAAGCTGTGAAATGACCAGAGTTTTTGCTTTGATTCACCTCCCAAATGCTGAATTGCAATTCCCAAAATTCACAGCCAAGTAGTATCAGATGACCATAGCCTCAAAAAGGTATCATAAATTGCTTAATATGTTTTCTTCTGGGGCTTAGGCAATGAACTTGATATTTACTGTTTGGCAAAGCCTTTCTGTTATTCTTTGTTGGTAGGTGTAAGCTGATTTTTGCAGCCAAAAACAACTCTTTCTGGCTGGCTTCCCGTTTTTCCCCCTTTTACTAGCATACCCTGGAGTAGTATAACCAAGCAGAGGTGAGTTATGTGCAGGGAAATGAGACTTAATGAATCGAAAATCCATGGAATTCATTTGATGTTAGCACATTAACACTCTCTTTGCCAAGTCTTCCAAATTTCAGCTTTCTCCCACAAAAAATAAAAATAGTGGAGGAAGAGTATCTCTCTCAAAGACCTTGGAATAACATAAGCTATTCTTTACATTTTTTAAAAATGAAATGTGCTCAAAAGTAGTCAATTATCATCAACAATCACCAGAATCAAGTGTCAACAAGCCCCACTGTTATAATATATTGGTCAGGAGCTTGGGCCATGATGTCAATCAAACCTGGTGTTGTGGCTTACTGGCCGTGAGTCTGGGGCAAGAACTTAGAAAGTCTAAGTCTCAGATTTCTTATCTATAAAATAAGGGCAATAATAGCACCTACATCATATTGTTAATTATTGTTAGGATGAAATGAGAAAGATATATGCCAGACGCCTAGCCAGCACAGAGTGACAGTCTATGCATGTTCCCTAAAAACTAAATTAATTGAATAAATGACATTCCACCCTCCCTACTTTGTAGTCTTTATTTCCCACAAAGCCCTTCCCTGCTATGGTCATCTTCAAGAACAGTGAATAATGCAATCGATTTGGACAGAAAGATAGGTGTGGTTGTGCTCCAGCTTTCCTAAGCCTATTCTCCTGAAAAACAAACAGTTCTGTTTTAGAAAGGCCCTAATGTACTGCAGATAACAGTCTCTTTCTCTCATCAAAGAGAGATAATAATGTATCCTGCAGGTTGCTTGTGGAGTCCTAATATTCTTGAGAGTCTGGTCCTCTGCCAGGTCCTGGACATATTACATTAAATAAGACATAAACCTTGCCTCCACAGGTCACACAGGCTCACTTCAAGTCTCAACTCTGCCACTCACTAGTGAAAACACTGGCAAATTACTCACCTTGCCAAGCCTCAGCCTTCTCCTTTATAAAATGTAGAAAGTGACATCTGGCATCCCAGTACTAAAATAGGTCTTAAATAAGATAAACTTTCTCTAATGGTTGGAAACCAACTCTAGCTAACTTAAGTGGAAAGGTACTTTTAGGAAGTTGTCAGGTGACTCAAAGTACTAGCCCCAAAATTCAAAAAACCTGGAAAACAAGCCATAGCCAAGGGATCCACAGTTGTCCACAAGACAAACACCTGGGAAGAACACATCCACTGCCAGATACCAGTGCCATCACCACCGAAAGCTGCAGCCACTGCCACAAGGTGCCACCACCATGAATAATTCCCTTCAAGTTCATATCGCAGCTCACAACCCAAAGAGCCAGGCAGGAACATCCAGTTGGCTGAGCATATATCAGCCCAATCTCTAGCTGCCAGGAGTTGGAAAGAGGAGAATATAGATCCTATGAGCTTCCTATGTGGAAGTGGAAGGCTGAGTACTACGTTCCTCCAGGAGTTATACAAGAGGGATCCCCATGGAGATGGTGTTTGGTGCTGAGCATTTCCCCAAATAGCGAATAGCCCCTGAAGCCTATGAAAGTACTTTGCACACAGTTGACAGTTGTATCTTGCTGAATCATGCTGACTGGACAAAGTTCAACTGCCTTTGAGTGGGCTTGATTAAGACTACAGACCTAAGCTGTCACTGTTTGCAGATGACATGATACTATACATAGAGAATCCTGAAGATGCTACCAGAAAACTACTAGAGCTAATCAATGAATTTGGTAAAGTAGCAGGATACGAAATTAATGCACAGAAATCTCTGGCATTCCTATACACTAATGATGAAAAATCTGAAAGTGAAATTAAGAAAACACTCCCATTTACCACTGCAACAAAAAGAATAAAATATCTAGGAATAAACCTACCTAAGAAGACAAAAGACCTGTATGCAGAAAATTATAAGACACTGATGAAAGAAATTAAAGATGATACCAATAGAAGGAGAGATATACCATGTTCTTAGATTGGAAGAATCAACACTGTGAAAATGACTCTACTACCCAAAGCAATCTACAGATTCAATGCAATCCCTATCGAACTACCACTGGCATTTTTCACAGAACTAAAACAAAAAATTTCACAATTTGTATGGAAACACAAAAGACCCCGAACAGCCAAAGCAACCTTGAGAATGAAAAATGGAGCTGGAGGAATCAGGCTCCCTGACTTCAGACTATACTACAAAGCTACAGTAATCAAGACAGTATGGTACGGGCACAAAAACAGAAATATAGATCAATGGAACAGGATAGAATGCCCAGAGATAAACCCACACACATATGGTCACCTTATCTTTGATAAAGGAGGCAAGAATATACAGTGGAGAAAAGACAGCCTCTTCAATAAGTGGTGCTGAGAAAACTGGACAGGTACATGTAAAAGTATGAAATTAGAACACTCCCTAACACCATACACAAAAATAAACTCAAAATGGATTAAAGACCTAAACGTAACGCCAGACACTATCAAACTCTTAGAGGAAAACATAGGCAGAACACTCTATGACATAAATCACAGCAAGATCCTTTTTGACCCACCTCCTAGAGAAATGAAAATAAAAACAAAGATAAACAAATGGGACCTAATGAAACTTCAAAGCTTTTGCACAGCAAAGGAGACCATAAACAAGACCAAAAGACAACCCTCAGAATGGGAGAAAATATTTGCAAATGAAGCAACTGACAAAGGATTCATCTCCAAGATTTACAAGCAGCTTGTGCAGTTCAGTAACAAAAACACAATCAACCCAATCCAAAAATAGGCCGAAGACCTAAAAAGACATTTCTCCAAAGAAGATATACAGATTGCCAACAAACACATGAAAGAATGCTCAACATCATTAATCATTACAGAAATGCAAATCAAAACTACAATGAGATATCATCTCACACCAGTCAGAACGGCCATCATCAAAAAATCTAGAAACAAATGCTGGAGAGGGTGTGGAGAAAAGAGAACCCTCTTTCACTGCTGGTGGGAATGTAAATTGATACAGCCACTATGGAGAACAGTATGGAGCTTCCTTAAAAAACTAAAAATAGAACTACCATACGACCCAGCAATCCTGTTACTGGGCATATACCCTGAGAAAACCATAATTCAAAAAGAGTCATGTACCAAAATGTTCACTGCAGCTCTATTTACAATAGCCAGGACATGGAAGCAACTTAAGTGTCCATCCTCAGATGAAGGGATAAAGATGTGGCACATATATACAATGGAATATTACTCAGCCATAAAAAGAAACGAAACTGAGATATCTGTAGTGAGGTGGATGGACCTAGAGTCTGTCATACAGAGTGAAGTCAGTCAGAAATAGAAAAACAAATACCGTATGCTAACACATATATATGGAATCTAAGAAAAAGAAAAAAGAAAGGTCATGAAGAACCTAGGGGTAAGACAGGAATAAAGACACAGACCTACTAGAGGATGGACTTGAGGATATGGGGAGGGGGAAGGGTAAGCTGTGACAAAGCAAGAGAGAGGCATGGACCTATATACACTACCAAACGTAAAATAGATAGCTAGTGGGAAGCAGCCGCATAGCACAAGGAGATCAGCTCGGTGGTTTGTGACCACCTAGAGGGGTGGGATAGGGAGAGTGGGAGGGAGGGAGGGAGACGGAAGAGGGAAGAGATATGGGAACATATGTATAACTGATTCACTTTGTTATAAAGCAGAAACTAACACACCATTGTAAAGCAATTATGCTCCAATAAAGATGTTTAAAAAAAAAAAAAGACTACAGACCTAAGGAGCACATTCATAGTGTCTTAAAAGAAAGAAGGATGAATTATCCATATGTGAAAGAGATTTACTGTAAAAGCCTCTGGGCATTTCCAAGAAAAATTCCAATAGTTTCATGCTGTTAGGACAAGGCATTTGTGTAACCTCAACATGGGGAAATGGCTTATTGATTTATTCACTAATATCAACCTGTCATCTCGTTACTATTGATCAGTACTGGATGGCCAACGGCATGTTATCTGGGAGCTGGTTCCTCCAAGATCAGCCCTGACCTGCATATCCCCCTACCCAGCACCAGATACTTCCTGAAGTCCCTAGAAAATTCTCCAGCCAATGGTTTCTTCCCCTATTTCCTCTTCTGCCTCAGGAAAAAAAAAACTAAACTACGTGTACGAATTAAGGGAGAAAGGTATCTAAATACTACTGGGAACTGTCTTAAAGACAATCTTCCCTCAGTATATATATTTGTTATGTAGTGCTGCAAAATTTTGGAGAAGAGGACAGGAAAGAGGAGAAACAATAGCTAACCTTGGAGCCTGAAGTCTTGCTTGGAGTCTCTCACTACCTTGGCATCCTGCCAAAAGCACGATTTCTCCCCAAGATCTCAATCCTCCCACCTACCCCTGTATCCCTTTATAATAAGCAGTCTAGAGTGCTGTCATTTAATACACATACACAGGGCTCCCCAGAGCTTGGAATCCCTCTTGCAACTGTCTCCTTGATAGGCATCTAAGAAACAAATGAGGAGAAATGATGTCTAAAGGTTCCATTAACATTGTTAGATTAGAAACGTTGACAATAAGTCGATTCTTTTTGACATGACTGTCCTGCCATGACTCCTCCTAATGTAAGATAAGATATGGATGGCCTTTGATTTTTTTGACACAAGTCCAGTATATGAAAGGGGTGGGAACAGGTATAAGAAAACAGGTTGTTTCAGTGACACATTAATAGGACCCCTGGTTGGGAGATTAATGATAATGCTACCTTACACTTGAGTGTTCTGGCAGCTCACCTGGGAATGAAAGCTGGAATTCCTACAAGAGGGGCTAGAAAACCCAGAGGCCTCCACCTAACATCCAGATGGAGTTCTCTCATTTGCCTGTAATCCTAGAAAATCACAGGGAGGAGAGGAATTGTTCACGATCTGGAATGTCACTTTTCATCTGCCTCCGGCTGGGCTGTGGGTGGGAATAATTGGATGGGCCTGTTTCTGGCCTGTCAAAAAGTGGATTTGCTCGGATTGGTAGCAGGTAGAAATCAGGCTTCTGGAATAGGGAAAGCTGACCCACTGGAAGGCAGTAGAACAGAGAATCAGGAAAGAGTGGTCGAAAGATCAGCTCTTTCAGCATCTAGTTCTCTTTCCCTAGACACTAGGGCCTGCCCCACAGAGTTCAAAGGGTTGCATTTGGTGACTAAAAATAAAACAAAACAAAACCCAGCCTCTGTGATTCCAACTCCCCTTGCCCTGCTCTTTTTCTCTTTTTCCATAGCATTTACCTTCTAACATACAATATGACTTACGACTATGTTATTTTGGGTTTAGCTAGGCCTCACAGCATGGATCTTTGTTTTGTGTTTCCCAAGTGACTGGAACAGTGCTGGCACATAACAGCCACTCAACAAGTACTTGTTGAATAAATCACTAATTCAAGAAAGCTGTGAAAATTCAAATACTTACATTTAAAAAAAAACAAAACTGTATAGCCCAGATGTCTCAGTCAGTAGAGCATGAGATTGTTAAAACAAACAAACAAAAAACTCCACGAAATAATTCAATCCAACTTTGACAATTTCACCATGCTGTATGAATGAGAGAATTATCATTATTAGTATTATTATTAAATAATCATCAAAAAGATTTTTTAAAAAAAGCAAGTACTTTAGAAAATGTGAACATTCTAAGGAAGGCTACTAAAAGCAAAAGATTGATAGGTTTGCCCTCAGAAAAGTTCCGTATTCATTCTCTTGCATTTATTCCCCTCTTGACAATAATACAATTGTAGTACTAGTGAAAATAGTAACCACCAATGTTTACCAAGTCCTGACAATATACCATGCCTGAGGCAAAACTATTTAGATCTCATCTAGTTCCCTCAGTGATGTATTTGAGCACCTGCCATAAATATCATTCCTGTTTTACCATTGAGGAAACTGAGTCACAGAGAGATTGAATCACTCCCTCAAAATCACACAGTGACTATAGGGCAACACTGGGAATTAAACGCAAATTTTTATAACTCTGGGCTGTAACTTTAGGCTCTTACATCATAATGTCTCTTTTCCATTTTTCTTCCTGCCTAATCACTCCCCTTTTTTTCTAGCCCACACTGATAAATGGAAAAATTAAGGAAGGGGAAGAAATTTTTTTCTAGGAATGGGGAAAGCAGAGAAAATGGATACATTACAGAGGACCCAAATGTATACTTTGAGCCAATCTTCTCTTTATCCCTAGAACACACAATATGACAGTTACAGTGAGGAGATCTGTATGAACTCAAATATCGTTGTTTGACTCTCGCTTTCTTTAATTAGTTTAATCTCAAAGGGTTAAGAGAATGCTTCTTACAGAATAGTATAACCCACCTGGGACCTGTGTACTTGATTCACCTCCCTGCTCATGTGGCTCTTGATTCACTCAGTTACAGCCCCCCCCCCACCAAGCCTCACAGGGCAGATGGTGCCAGATGGTTAACTTTTTAACAAGTTCTGCCACTGAACCACAGAGGTGTTGCCAACTTTGGAGCCCTAAGAGCTACTCAAAGATATCTCAGGTACTCCCAAGGGATGGGATAGACATCATTCAGACCAGCTCTGTTTTATCTACTTCACACCATGAATTTCTGAACCAAATTTGTTTCTGAAGATGCATCATCGGAGACCTTCAAGATGGCGGAGGAGTGAGACGTGGAGATCGCCTTCCTCCCCACAAACACATCAGAAATACACCTACATGTGGAACAACTCCTACAGAACACCTACTGAACGCTGACAGAGGATCTCAGACTTCCCAAAAGGCAAGAAACTCCCCACGTACATGGGCAGGGCAAAAGAAAAAACAGAGACAAAAGAATAGGGACGGGACCTGCACCACTGGGAGGGAGCTGTGAAGGAAGAAAAGTTTCCACACACTAGGAAGCCCCTTCACTGGAGGAGACGGGGGGTGGTCGGGGAGGAAGCTTTGAAGCCACGGAAGAGAGCACAGCAACAGAAGTGCAGAGGGCAAAGCAGAGAGATTCCAGCACAGAGGATCGGTGCCGACCAGCACTCACCAGCCCGAGAGGCTTTTCTGCTCACCCACCGGGACAGGTTGGGGCTGGGAGCTGAGGCTTGGGCTTCAGAGGTCAAATCCCAGGGAGACGACTGGGGTTGGCGGCGTCAACACAGCCTGAAGGGGGCTAGTGCATCACAGCTAGCCGGGAGGGAGTCCAGGGATAAGTCTGGACCTGCCTACGGGGCAAGAGACCATTGTTTCGGGGTGCACGAGGAGAGGGGATCCAGAGCACCGCCTAAACAAGCTCCAGAGATGGGCGTGAGCCACGGCTATCAACGCAGACCCAGGAGATGGGCATGAAACGCTAAGGCTGCTGCTGCCGCCACCAAGAAGCCTGTGTGTGAGTACAGGTCACTGTCCACACACCCCTCACAGGATCCTGTACAGCCCGCCACTGCCAGGGTCCCGTGATCCAGGGACAACTTCCCCGGGAGAACGCACAGCATGCCTCAGGCTATTGCAAAGGTCTCACCGGCCTCTGCCGCCGCAGGCTCGCCCCATACCGCACCCTCCTGAGTGAGCCAGAGCCCCCTAATCAGCTGCTACTTTAACCCCATCCTGTCTGAGCGAAGAACAGACGCCCTAAAATGACCTACGTGCAGAGGCGGGGCCAAATCCAAAGCTGAACCCTAGGAGCTGTGTGGATAAAGAAGAGAAAGGGAAATCTTTCCCAGCAGCCTCAGGAGCCGCAGATTAAATCTCCACAATCGACGTGATGTACCTTAAATCTCTGGAATACCTGAATACACAACGAATCATCCCAAAATTGAGGCAGTGGACTTTGGGAGCAACGATATTTTTTTTTTCACCTTTTGTCTTTTTGTGAGTGTGTATCTGTATGCTTCCTTGTGTAATTTTGTCTGTATAGCTTTGCTTTAACAATTTGTCCTAGGGTTCTGTCTGTCCATTTTTTGTTTGTTTTTTGGGGTTTTTCTTTGTTTTTTTTTTTAGTATAGTTTTTAGTGCTTGTTATCATTGTTGGATTTGTTTTTTCACTCAGTTGCTCTCTTCTTTTATTTTAAAATTTTTTAATTACTTTTAATTTTAATAACATTTGTTTGTTTGTTTATTTATTTGTTTATTTCTCCCTTTTCTTCTGAGCCGTGTGGCTAACAGGGTCTTGGTGCTCCAGCTGGGTGGCAGGCTTGTGCCTCTGAGGTGGGAGAGCCGAGTTCAGGACACTGGTCCATCAGAGACCTCCCAGATCCACAAAATATCAAGTGGTGAAAGCTCTCCCAGAGATCTCCATCTCAACGCTAAAACCCAGCTCCACTCAACAATCAGCAATCTACACTGCTGGACACCCTATGCCAAACAACTAACAAGACAGGAACACAAACCCACCCATTAGCAGAGAGGCTGCCTAAAATCATAAGGTCACAGACACACCAAAACACACCACCGGACACAGTCCTGCCCACAAGAAAGGCAATATCCCAGCCTCATCCACCAGAGCACAGGCACTAGTCCCCTCCACCAGGAAGCCTACAAAACCCACTGAACCAACCTTAGCCACTAGGGGCAGACACCAAAAGAAACGGGAACTATGAACCTGCAGCCTGCGAAAAGGAGACGCCAAACACAGTAAGTTAAGCAAAATGACAAGACAGAGGAACACACAGCAGATGAAGGAGCAAGGTAAAACCCCACCAACCAAACAAATGAAGAGGAAATAGGCAGTCTACCTGAAAAAGAATTCAGAGGAATGATAGTAAAGATGATCCAAAATCTTGGAAATAGAATAGAGGAAATACAAGAAACGTTTAACAAGGACCTAGAAGAACTAAACAGCAAACAAACAATGATGAACAACACAATAAATGAAATTAAAAATTCTCTAGAAGGAATCAAAGAAAGGATAACTGAGGCAGAAGAACAGATAAGTGACCTGGAAGATGAAACAGTGGAAATAACTACTGCAAGGCAGAAGAAAAAAGAATGAAAAGAATTGAGAACAGTCTCAGAGCCATCTGGGACAACATTAAAGGCACCAACATTTGAATTACAGGAGTCTAAAAAGAAGAGAAAAAGAAAGGGACTGAGAAAGTATTTGAAAAGATTACAGTTGAAACTTTCCCTAATATGGGAAAGGAAATAGTCAATCAAGTCCAGGAAGCACAGAGAGTCCCATACGGGGTAAATCCAAGGAGAAGTACGCCAAGACACATATTAATCAAACTAACAAAAATTAAATACAAAAAAAAATGTTAAAAGCAGCAAGGGAAAAGCAACAAATAACATACAAGGGAATCCCCATAAGGTTAACAGCTGATCTTTCAGCAGAAACTCTGCAAGCCAGAAGGGACTGGTACAACATATTTAAAGTGATGAAAGGGAAAAACCTACAAGCAAGATTATGCTACCCAGCAATGGTCTCATTCAGATTCAACAGAGAAATTAAAAGCTTTACAGACAAACAAAAGCTAAGAGAATTCAGCACCACCAAATCAGCTTTACAATAAATGCTAAAGGAACTGCTCTAGGCAGGAAACACAACAGAAGGAAAAGACCCACAATAACAAACCCAATACAATTAAGAAAATGCTAATAGGAACATACATACTGATAATTACCTTAAATGTAAATGGATTAAGTGCTCCAACCAAAAGGTATGAACTGGCTGAATGGACACAAACACAAGACCTGTATATGTGCTGTCTACAAGGGACCCACTTCAGAACTAGGGACACATACAGCCTGAAAGTGAGGGGATGGAAAAACATATTCCATGCAAATGGAAATCAAAAGAAAGCTGGAGTAGCAATTCTCAAATCAGACAATAGACTAAAATAAAGACTACTACAAGAGACAAAGAAGGTCACTACATAATGATCAAGGGATCAACCCCAGAAGAAGATATAACAATTGTAAATACTTATGCACCCAACACAGGAGCACCTCAATACATAAGGCAAATACTAACAGCCATAAAAGGGGAAATCGACAGTAACACAATCATAGTAGGGGACTTTAACACCCCACTTTCACCAATGGACAGATCATCCAAAATGAAAATAAATAAGGAAACACAAGCTTTAAATGACACATTAAACAAGATGGACTTAATTGATATTTATAGGACATTCCATCCAAAAACAACAGAATACACTCTCTTCTCAAATGCTCATGGAACATTTGCCAGGATAGATCATATCTTGGGTCACAAATCAAGCCTTGGTAAATTTAAGAAAATTGAAATTGTTTCAAGTATCTTTTCCGACCACAACGCTATGAGACTAGAGATCAGTTACAGGAAAACATCTGTAAAATATACAAACACATGGAGGCTAAACAATACACTACTTAATAACAAAGTGATCACTGAAGAAATCAAAGAGGAAATTAAAAATTACCTAGAAACAAATGACAATGGAGACACAACGACCTAAAGTCTATGGGATGCAGCAAAAGCAGTTCTAAGAGGGAAGTTTATAGCAATACAATCCGACCTTAAAAAACAGGAAACGTCTCGAATAAACAACCTAACCTTGCACCTCAAGCAATTAGAGAAAGAAGAACAAAAAAACCCCAAAGTTAGCAGAAGGAAAGAAATCATAAAAATCAGATCAGAAATAAATGAAAAAGAAATGAAGGAAACGATAGAAAAGATCAGTAAAACTAAAAGCTGGTTCTCTGAGAAGATAAACAAAATTGAGAAACCATTAGCCTGACTCATCATGAAAAAGAGGGAGAAGACTCAAATCAATAGAATTAGAAATGAAAAAGGAGAAGTAACAACTGACACTGCAGAAATACAGAAGATCATGAGAGATTACTACAAGCAACTATATGCCAATAAAATGGACAACCTGGAAGAAATGGACAAATTCTTAGAAATGCACAACCTGCCAAGACTGAATCAGGAAGAAATAGAAAATATGAACAGACCAATCACAAGCACTGAAATTTAAACTGTGATTAACAATCTTCCAACAAACAAAAGGCCAGGACCAGACGGCTTCACAGGTGAATTCTATCAAACATTTAGAGAAGAGCTAACACCTATCCTTCTCAAACTCTTCCAAAATATAGCAGAGGGAGGAACACTCCCAAACTCATTCTACGAGGCCACCATCACCTTGATACCAAAACCAGACAAGAATGTCACAAAGAAAACTACAGGCCAATATCACTGATGAACATAGATGCAAAAATACTCAACAAAATACTTGCAAACAGAATCCAACAGCACATTAAAAGGATCATACACCATGATCAAGTGGGGTTTATTCCAGGAATGCAAGGATTCTTCAATATATGCAAAACAGTCAATGTGATAAACCATATTAATAAATTGAAGGAGAAAAACCATATGATCATCTCAATAGATGCAGAGAAAGCTTTCGACAGAATTCAACACCAGTTTATGATAAAAACCCTCCAGAAAGTAGGCATAGAGGGAACTTTCCTCAACATAATAAAGGCCATATATGACAAACCCACAGCCAACATCATTCTCAATGGTGAAAAACTGAAAGCATTTTCACTAAGATCAGGAACAAGACAAGGTTGCCCACTCTCACCACTCTTATTCAACATAGTTTTGGAAGTTTTAGCCACAGCAATCAGAAAAGAAAAAGAAATAAAAGGAATCCAAATTGGAAAAGAAGAAGTAAAGCTGTCACTGTTTGCAGATGACATGATACAAAAATAGACAATCCCAAAGATGCTACCAGAAATCTACTAGAGCTAGTCAATGAATTTGGTAAAGTAGCAGGATACAAAATTAATGCACAGAAATCACTTGCATTCCTATACACTAATGATGAAAAATCTGAAAGAGAAATTAAGAAAACACTCCCATTTACCACTGCAAGAAAAAGAATAAAATACCTAGGAATAAATCTACCTAAGACAAAGGACCTGTATGTAGAACACTATAAGACACTGATGAAAGAAATTAAAGGTGATACCAACAGATGGAGAGATATACCACATTGTTGGATTGGAAGAATCAATATTGTGAGAATGACTATACTACCCAAAGCAATCTACAGATTCAATGCAATCCCTATCAAATTACCAATGGCATTTTTTACAGAACTAGAACAGAAATCTTAAAATTTGTATGGAGACAAAAAGACCCCAAATACCAAAGCAGTCTTGAGGGAAAAAAACGGAGCTGGAGGAATCAGACTCCCTGACTTTAGACTATACTACAAAGCTACAGTAATCAAGACAATATGGTACTGGCATAAAAACAGAAACACAGATCAACGGAACAAGATAGAAAGCCCAGAGATAAACCCACGCCCCTATGGTCAACTAATCTATGACAAAGGAGGCAAGGATATACAATGGAGAAAAGACAGCCTCATCAATAAGTGGTGATGGGAAAACTGGACAGCTACATGTAAAAGAATGAAATTAGAACACTCCCTAATACCATACACAAAAATAAACTCAAAATAGATTAAAGGCCTAAATGTAAGACCAGACACTATAAAACTCTTAGAGGAAAACATAGGAAGAACACTCTTTGACATAAATCACAGCAAGATCTTTTTTGATCCACCTCCTAGAGTAACGGAAATAAAAACAAAAATAAACAAATGGGACCTAATGAAACTTCAAAGCTTTTGCATAGCAAAGGAAACCAGAAACAAGATAAAAAGACAACCCTCAGAATGGGAGAAAATATTTGCCAAAGAATCAATGGACAAAGGATTAATCTCCAAAATTTATAAATAGCTCATGCAGCTCAATATTAGAAAACCAAACAACCCAATCCAAAAATGGGCAGAAGACCTAAACAGACATTTCTCCAAAGAAGATATACAGATTGTCAACAAACTCATGAAAGGATGCTCAACATCACTAATCATTAGAGAAATGTAAATCAAAACTACAATGAGGTATCACCTCACACCAGTCAGAATGGCCATCAAAAAATCTACAAACAATAAATGCTGGAGAGGGTGTAGAGAAAAGGGAACCCTTTTGCACTGTTGGTGGGAATGTAAATTGATACAGCCACTACGGAGAACAGTATGGAGGTTCCTTAAAAAACTAAATATAGAATTACCATACAACCCAGCAATCCCACTACTGGGCATATACCTTGAGAAAACCGTAATTCAAAAAGCATCATGTGGGCTTCCCTGGTGGCACATTGGTTGAGAGTCCGCCTGCCGATGCAGGGGACACGGGTTCATGTCCCGGTCCAGGAAAATCCCACATGCCACGGAGCTTCTAGGCCCATGAGCCATGGCCGCTGAGACTGCGTGTCTGGAGCCTGTGCTCTGCAACGGAAGAGGCCACAACAATGAGAGGCCCGCGTACCACAAAAAAAAAAAGAGTCATGTACCACAATGTTCATTGCAGCTCTATTTACAATAGCCAGGACATGGAATCAACCTAAGTATCCATCAACAGATGAATCGATAAAGAAGATGTGGCACATATATACAATGGAATATTACTCAGCCATAAAAAGAAACAAAATTGAGTTATTTGTAGTGAGGTGGATGGACCTAGAGTCTGTCATACTAAGTCAGAAAGAGGAAAACAAATACCATATGCTAACACATATATATGGATTCTAAGGAAAAAAATGGTTCTGATGAACCTAGGGGCAGGACAGGTATAAAGACGCAGACATAGAGAATGGACTTCAGGACACAGCGAGGAGAAAGGGTAAGCTGGGATGAAGTGAGAGTGGCATGGACATACATACACTACCAAATGTAAAATAGATAGCTAGTGGGAAGCAGCTGCATAGCACAGGGAGATCAGCTGGGTACTTCGTGACCACCTAGAGCAATGGGATAGGGAGGGTGGAAGGGAGACGCAAGAGGGAGGGGATATAGGGATATATGTTTATGTATAGCTGACTCACTTTGTTATAAAGCAGAAACTAACACACCATTGTAAAGCAAATATACTCCAATAAAGATGTTTAAAAAAACGTTTTAATAAAAATCAAATGAAAAAAAAATGCACCTGATATTGCCTATCCTTTAAAGAAAGCTACCTTGGTCATTATTTATTGATTTCCAACCAAACCTGGAAATTCAGAGGAAAACTATAATTTCTGAAACTGTTTCAGATATTGGGTTATCTTATATAATTAAGTTCCTCTGGATCCTCCAGGTATTACCTACATTGAGTAACTTTGGTTGTGGCAACTCGGGTTTCTTCACCTACAGTTACTTCCTTGGTCCTAATTTTCCATCACTGGTCTTTGAGCTATCTTCCCAGTTTCAGTTCCCTGCTACTATATAAAGTAAGTGTATTTTATATATACCTACTATATTGGTTCACAATATGAGCCACCATTATATATAGATAGATGATATAGATATACACAGACATGGATATAAACTTAGATAATAGACATAGATATAGAGATACATATATGTATATAGATAAATATATGTTTATCTTTAGTTTTACCATCCTAATATTATAACCCCTTACAGTCTTACTGGTACCAAAATGAAGAGGTCAGTTGAAGACTTGACCATTTACCAAAAATACTTTTCCATATCAAATTTCAGCCTCTAGGTTTCACTACCATCTCCTTTGTTATTTCCAAATCTCTCATCAGTGTATGACTATATCTTGATGGTTCCCAATTCTCCACTTAAGAAGTTCATATAAAAAATAGTGACATTAATAAACAATTTTAATATATATTGTGATTTTGATTTTAGGGTGAAAGAGGGAGTGCTTCATTTCACTGAAATGGGCAAGTGTTTGCTTCTCAGCAGAGCTTCCTACTCCCCTTCCTGACCCCAAATTCCTTAAGGATAGTTAATGACAATGCACAGGCTTCTAAAATCCTGCCAACACAATCAATTCTGTGGGGCTTAGGCCAATCTATAAATTGGGTGTTTGGAACCAAATTGCACAGCTATCACTGACTAGAGGGGCCCTAATGAAATCGTAGTTACTTGACCTGCTTACTTGAAAGGCCATTAGGAAAAAGAAAATCCATTAATCAATTTGTTTTTTGAGGCAACTTAGCAACAGGGATCCTGGTCGTGGATTGGGTGCTTTTGCTAATAAGCAAGTTGGATTGAATAGTTAGATGCATCAACTTAATTTCATTTTTAGGTGATTGATTTTCATTAGGAAGATTCAATGAAACCTTCCTACCTGTATCTGAAAAAGATCCAGATATCATTTTCCCTTTGGGGATATGTTATACTTCATAATTGTCCCAGTAGAAAATCTCCAGTAGCCCATTATGACATGGGAAAATTTGTGAAATTCTGTCTGGCAATCAGAACTCTCCACTGTTAGGAAACCAAGACAGAATGATTTCCAAGCAGCATATTTCAAAGATCCATCCACAACTTAAAAAAAAAATTCACATCCACTACAAAACTTTCTCACTTTATCTTCCATATATGCCCATCATCCAAGGATGTTTTGGTTGAGCTTGCGTTTATTTGTTCATTCATTCCCTGTTCTAAAAATATTTATGGGACTTCCCTGATGGCGCAGTGGTTAGGAATCCACCTGCAAATGCAGGGGACACGGGTTCGATGGTCCGGGAAGATCCCACATGCCATGGAGCAACTAAGCCCACACGCCCTAGAGCACACACACTGCAACTACTGAAGCCCTTGCGCCTAGAGCCTGTGCTCCGCAACAAGAGAAGCCACCCAATGAGAAGCCCGCGCACCACAACAAAGAGTAGCCCCCGCTCGCCACAACTAGAGCAAGCCCATGTGTAGCAATGAAGACCCAACACAGCCAAAAATAAATTTAAAAATTTTTTAAAAACACAAATATTTATGGAGCATCTACTATATCCAAGTACTATACTAGGTGCTGGGGTTACTTTGTTTAATAAAAGAGCCTTGTGGAGCTTACAGCATACTGAAGAAGACAGATAATTAACAGGCAAATAAACAAAGAATTGCCTTACATGATTGCTGTAGCTATGTGTGCCATACCAAAAAAAAGAAGAGAGTAACAAAGTGTCAGGAGGGAGTCTACTTAGATATGATAATGAGGGAACAATAAAAATTAATGCTTATTGAGTGCTACTGTAAATACTTCCCATATTTTCTAATTTAAATCTCCTAACCATCTTATGGGACAGCTATCATAACAACCCACATTTTTTAAATGGGCAAACTGATTAACAGGTAAGTAATCTGCCTAACATCACATAGCTAGCAAGTAGCAGATTCAAATTTCGATCCTGGCAGGACTGCTGCCGAGTTCACTCAGCCACTACAACATCCTGCCCCCCTGGAGAAATGCTATTTATGCTGATGCATGAGAGCCTGCAATGAGGCCACCATATAGGGTACAGGGGCAGAGCACTCACTGAAACTGGAACAGGGTGCCTGAAGATCCAGAGGCAACAAAGCAGTTGGCGTTCAAGAAGGCAGGCAGAGCTGCAGTATAACCAGTACGAGATGAATTTTATTTTCTGTAAGCATACTATAAAAACATGCTGAATATTTTTTAAACTATATACATCAGTCTCAAACCAGAGATTCTGAAACACTTCCGTTGAAAGTTGTCATAAATGGGCTCATTAAAACACTGATAGGATAATAACTGGACTCCAAATCTTATCAGTACATCAAGAGCTTCTCTCCCTGCTAAAGGGCAGAATGAGCCCTTTAACCATTTTATTTGGTTTCATAAGCCTGTTTAATACCTGTCCATGACAGTGAACTAAAACTTGAAGTCAAGTTACCATCATTTGTCTCTGTGGCCTCAGTCACAAGCGCAGTGTATGAAAACAAGGAGGTGCTCAATAAAGGAGGCATAAATGACTAGGGATATAGCACACAGTCAGCAAATGTTCGAGAAGATTAGGGAAGGCATTGTTTTTATCTCAATGATGGGGCAGGGGGTAAGGGCAGAGAGCCATCGGCCAGAGTGGGGTCTCAGATGAAATCATTCGGAAGTTCAGTCCCCAGACCTAACTGTGGGCTGGAAGCATCAGGCTAACCGCCTTAGTTCTCAGTTTCCCTCTGCCCAGAGAGAACTGTGTTTATGAACCTATTCAGCTGCTGGGAGTTCCAGTGGGAGATGACTTCAGAAGTGTGATATTTAAGAGCAGGAGGAAGGAACGGCCCCATAAGGATGTCGGGCCTCTATTTATTTCACTCCGTATGCCAGGCTTCGAGCCTTCTTGGCCGATTCCCATTTGTCTTTCTCCTGTGGAATATTTCAGATTTACAGTGCCATCTGTTGAGGAGCACAGGCCCAGGACGTCACGGTTCAGCCTGCAGCCCTTCTGCCACCCAAGGTGGGGAGGCGGCCCCGGAGCACAGCGGCTAGTGCCAGGCTCGTGACTTCCCTGCCCGCGCCAAGCTGAGTGATGGATTAGGGCCCCAACCAGGCCCCCTCCTCTTATTTCTGCATCTGGATTGGTGGTATAGGCAAGATTTCTGGTCCTCCTAGTTCTGTGCCTTCCAGGTGTGTGTGCGCTCTCTCTCTCTCTCCCCCCCATCCCCCCAACCCCCCACCCCCCATCTCTCTCTCGTTGTTGAAAGCGGTCTCCTGGCCTGGATCTGGACTCCCTAGGCCTTTCCTCTTCCGCACTGTATATTAACTCCTCTCTATTCTGGCATTTTTGGAAACTGCCTTTGCCAGGACCGTAGGGGGTGGCTGCTGAACTCTGTGACTCTGCCTAAGGAATAGACTGCCACAAAATTGCTAGGTATCACTCAGACCTCAAAGGGCACAAGCTTTGACCATTTGGATGCTGTTTAGAAGGATTTGGGGTCTAAGGATTTGTCCCATTCCACCCAGGAAAGCCTCTTTATTTCCAAAGCAAAACTATCTGTCTGTCTGGAATTGACACATAAAAATGCACCCTGGTTCCCTGGTTTCTTTTGCACAGCAGGCGCCAGCGCAATCAGCAAACCACGTGCGTGCCCTGGAATTTGCCGTCAGGGCATCCTCCAGCATCCCGTACTGGAGCGGTAACAGCAGCAGTGGAAGTGCAGGATTGATGGGCAAGAGCCTGCTCTGTCATTCAACATGCATCACCTCCTGCCTGAACAGCACATTCATTTTTCCAGAGTGCTTTCCTGTGCCCGAGCTTCTTCTAATCGGATCCCTTAGTAACCCTGGGAAATATACAGAGTGGGTCTCATCACTCCCATTCTCAGTTGGCTGATGAGATTCAAGGAGGACATGTGATAAGCCCAAGGTCATACATTTTTGTTTGTTTGGTTTTTTTTTTTTTTTAATTTTCCAACTTATAATCCACTGTTCTTCCATCAGTATCAGATTTTCACTGCACATTTCCATTTTTCTTAACTGTAAAATAATCATGCTTACACAGGTACTACCCCATACTAACCAAGTGCTTCACTTTAGGTTTGCCTTTGGAGGTCTCAGAGCATTAATTCGTTTTAGTACTTTTAGTAATTAACATCCAGCCAGGTTAGAATCATGCGAGCATAGGCCAGCCCAGTTTGCCTTAACCTGTCTATGTAAAAGGTGTGTGCTCAACAGCAACAGTAATAATAGCAGCAGCAAACGTTTAGTAAGTGTTAATTCACCCTGTGCCAAGAACTCTGCTTTTCACGTACTTGAATCTCACAATGACTCTACATGGTGGGTAATACTGTCTTCACCATTTTACAGAGAACAGAACTGAGGCAAGGAGAGGTCAGGTAGCTTGTGTAAAATCAGTTAGCTTGTAGCTGAGGCAGGATTTGAACTCTTAACTGCAGAGACCATGCTCCCAACCGCTTTCACTACAAATTACATTGTCAGTGGGACGAAGGGAAATTGAGGAAGCAGATATTCAAACGACGAAAGAAAAAATTAAACGTCAAGAACTCTTATATCACAGTCTTCTGTCCATGAACTAAATACAAAAGATTCTTCTCTATTCTTTAAAATAGGCCCTGAGGAATTATATCTGATATCACTTAAATCAGAGAGTATTAATAAAGAAATTCCATGCTGGAACCAGTAAGGAATATTTGTGTTTGGGGTTTGTTTGGTTTTTTTTGCCTTATCAAACTAGTGTTTCTGTACTGTCTCACTTACTCTCTGCTCAGACTGTCACCCTGCTTGTCATCCACTGTCATATACTGTATAGCAGCCATGTAATAATAGGCAGACCTCATCACACAGCCTGCTTATAGGGTACCTCAGCCCTCTCTCCATTTGTATGTTCAAGATTTCAACTTTATCAGTGCAAACAAAACTTCATGTGCTAAAAGAATCCATGAAACGTGATCAAAAGCCAGCGGACCAGAAAAGGCAAATATGGTAATACATGTTGCTCACTTCCATAAAAACAAATAAAATCTTTAAATGTAACAAAGTCAGATATTTCGTGGTAGCAGAGATTCTCTCTCCTCTTTCTTGGCCCAACAGACCCAACTACATGAAAGCCCAGCTCTGAGACGAGCAGCTATAACTGAGAACACCAGAGCCATGGTGTAAGGAAGAGGTTAAGTGGGCAACCAAAATTGGCTCAACAGAAAACCATTCAAAACTCCTAACAAGGGATTCCCTGGTGGCGCAGTGGTTGGGAGTCCACCTGCCAGTGCCGGGGACCCGGGTTCGTGCCCCGGTCCGGGGGAGTCCCGCGTGCCGCGGAGCGGCTGGGCCCATGAGCCATGGCCGCTGAGCCTGGGCGTCCGGGCCCTGTGCTCCGCAGCGGGGGCAGGGGCCGCAGCAGTGGGAGGCCCGCGTACCAGAGAAAAAAAAAAAAAAGAAAAAAAAAAACCTCCTAACAAGTCACCGAAAAATGCAAATAAACTAATCATTAGCCTAACCCTAAATTTAACAAGTTCTCTCCAGATGTATACTTCATACATTCTTGCTAAGATATGAATTAATATCCTTTTTTGTCCTTTACTGAGTAATGAAGACATAATTCAAGCCAATTGCTATGAGAATATTGGGGGAAACCATTGATAAATGGTTTTTTTTTTGTTTTGTTTTTGTTTTGATAAATGGTTTTTTAATCAAAGTCTCATTCAGAGCTTTGCAAAAATCTCAATTTCCTTTTCAGATTAGCTTCTCTTTAATGTGAAAAAAGCTAAAGGCAGAGGAAAGTAAGTACAGCTTACGTGAGTTGTTTTTTTTGTTTGTTTTTTAACCTATTCAACTTTCTATACCAAATCTCTTTGGGGAAAGAAATGATTCTAAGGATAGATGCCCCATTGGGGTATTTACAGTGATTCCAAGATAAGGAATATAAAGTACCCTTCTAAAATGAATAAAGAAAGAAAACAGTGCCAACCAATTCTTAGGAGCCAGAGTTCCAAACACAACATAGATTTGTGGCCCCAGCCACAAGGCTCAACTTTCCAATTATCAAGAAAAAGGGTACTGGAAAGACATCATTAAGCAAGGTGACTCGGAAATCCAATTTTGATAACTTAAGAAGAAATGCACTAGCAAGCTGTGGATTAAATGTCCTTTAACATATAACCTATGTTTAGGAAAACTAGAAAAAGGAGATTGGGGGGGAAAATGTGTCTTAATCTTTCCTTATCCCAAATGTTTGAGTAAAAAGTGTCCTAGATATTTAAAAAGCAAACCACATAGCCAAAAATTTACCACCTCAAACAGATTTTCTTCCTGCAAATACCTGGAAGCTAAAGAGAGAAACTTGAGAAGGAAAAAAAGGAAAAGAAAACAAAGAGAGAGAAGGAAAGAGGGAGAGAAGAAGAGAGGGAGGGTGGGGAGGGAGGGAGGAAGGAAAGGAGAAGCAAGGAAACTTAGAGCTCCACTGAAATCCTACCTTGGATTGGGAGAGCAAAGGAATCTTGACACAGTGTGTTGGTTTTTTTCTGTCATCACCGCAGATCTGTATTTCAAGCTAGGAACCAGCATATTGTTTCCATTGAGTGGGATTAGCAAAATTTGTTTCCAGGAAAACTTTAAAACTAGCCCCAAGTTTAAGTCCCCATCGGTTAGGTCATAAAGAGCAGCAATCAATTCCAAAGTTTGATGGCTGTCCATGGTGTCATTTGCTGCTTCACATCTGTTTAACTCGGAAGTGACATTCCCAATTGAGTATGTTTTCGGCAAGTTCCCCATGAAATTACTTCAGTTTTATGTTATAGATCACTGTGTGCATTTCATATAGAGATGAAATAGATACTTTCAAGCAGTTTCCAATCTGATATCTTCCCAAATGTAGAAGAAAAAAAAAAGAAATCAGGGAGGGGGGAAGAAGAGAGAAATGATTACACATCATGTCTTTGAAGAAAATATGGCAGAAAGTAGGAAGTATTATTTTTAAGCTATAAAAGTTCTGGACAGATTCTCTTTACAGATCATAGCATAAAGTAGTATTGTTCTTTTTACAGAGACTAGCTCATTTTATTCTCCCCTATAGATGGTTTGGCTGTTATGTTCCAGAAGGCCTCAGTTCCACAGGTTCCTTGGCCAGCCAGGGCAGATGCTATAATTCTCTGTTGCTTTTCTACAGACAAAGGTAGGACTCTGAGCCTTTCACCAACAGATGGGAGGCTCGTATTCACTCTTGGGTATTATCATGCTGCCTCCAGAGTGAACTGATTCTTACCCCACTCCAGAGTCGAGCCTGGTGTGGTGGAAATTCCAGGTCAGAGGTAAAAGCAAATGTTTCTGGAGACACAAGAGAAGGGCGGGGGAGTTTAATCTCAGTCCTCCTGATTTAGTGTCCTGGGGTAAATGCCGCTGTAACAAGGCTCCAAACCAACAACAGGATGACATAAGCTCCTCCATTTCTAACCCAGTTACCCACTAGAACCCAAAGCAACCTGAAGCTCATGATGTATAAATTTAATTTCTCTTTTATGGCCAGAGCAGTATTTTCCATGATTTATAAATCATTTGCTCGGTGATTTCTTTGAAATCTTTGCCTCATTTATGCTCTTGACCTCTTGACCTCCCGATACATTTATTTATGCCAGAGATCTCTCTGCAGTGGTGCAGTTTAATGTCATTTGACCGAGACCGGGTGGCTGAGAAACAAAGACAAACGTTTATGGAGGTTTGTGATGCAAAAATGTGTGTTTAAAAAGAAGGATAAACAAAGGAAAATGTGAACACTTAAAACATATTATCCCTGTACTATTGATTTATTGCAGGAACCCTATATTTATTGAATAGTTTATGGGTATCTGATTATATGGCAGATGATGGGGCAATGAGAGAATACTGATCCTCACAGCAAAAATATTTGCTGTAAATGTCATGACATGCCTTGTCTATAATATGATTCTTTCCAGATGGTTATTTTTCAAGTTTCAGAAATGGAAAAATATGCCTTAAGACAACTATACATAAAAATGATGTCTTTCTCCTTCGTCTCTTTTTGATTTCCATTTATTAATACTCTGCTGTTTACCATGAAGCAATGTGATAAAGAAATCTGGTCAGAATGACATCTGATTAATTGGGCAGGGCACTTCCTACATAGCTCTTTGCTGATAACCCAGCTGTCCAAGAACCATTTCATTATAATAGACGCAGAGGCAGGCGACAGTCACAAAACCACTGGGAAGCTGGGTCTGTTCTAACAGATTGGCACAATTTGTATCACTGATGCTCAGAACCTACAGGGCTTGCATAGCCCAAAGCCAAGGACAGGCTCTGTCTCTTGGGACAGCCTGTATTTCTCTATGTCACTTATTATTGAAATGTTGTGAAGGAAAGAGCTCCTCTTCAACACCCTCAATCATTTACCCGATGCAGAATTAGTCATTATGGTTTTATATATATAGTGAGACTCACATGCAAACACGTACAAACACAAATATTGTCTTACAGGCATATTCTAGAGGTAAAATATAATATTCTGTTAGCCATTACAATTAAAGTTAACAATGTGTTATTATTGAGCAACTGATTTTCTATATTTTAGAAGGCTCAGTGTTTTACTTAGCTCCTCTGGCTGCGCTGTTTTATCAAGAAAGTATGTCATTTGCACATTCTAATTACATAAATTCAACTACTGTGTACGAGCTTGGTGGAAAAAAAATAATGAGAGGGAGAGAAATAACAATGTAAACAGCATGTGTGATTTTGCCCTTATTCCACTCAAAAGACACACATATCACAGTGATTGTGAATCAAGCAATCTGAACTGGTGGTTTCCTCCCCTGGTTTTGTTTCCCTCGTGCCTCTCACATCATGAGCCTCTTGCCGCACTGAGCCTGATTCAAGGATAAAGCTGCCTACATCGTTTTTTCACCATATATGCTGATGTGTACTTTAAAATGGGGTTAATTGCAGCCCATGTCACAGCTAGGAATCCTATATGAACAAGCATAGTGAAAGGTACTAAGAAACATCATAACAACTCAAAGAGGAAAACATCCGAAGGCAAAACAGAAGTACTAAATAAGAATCAAGTTCAGTTCAAGCAATCAAAAACACAAAGGTCGGAAGAAGGTGACAAAATGTTAGCACCGGTTATTTCAGGGGTGGCTATTTACCTCTTCATATATTTCTCCATTTTACAACTTGTCTGCAATAAGCATGGGTCAGCTTTACGATGAGAAGGAAACAAACTACTAAGACACTAACCATGACAATGAAAGTGCTTCAAAACAGAGAGAGAGAGATTGTCATAATGCAGCCTCGATCTGGAGAGTCCAAGGGCTGGGAGGTCACCAGAACAGGCAATGGGAAGCTCAAGTTCATTTTCTCCTGGCTCAGAACATAGGGTCTGGAGTCAAGAGAGGCCTGAGGTCAAATTCAGCCACCTTTAGCTCGTGAACTTGAACAAGTCACTGGACCTCTCTGAGAAATGGTGTGCTGGTAAACATTAACCAACCAGCTCCGGCTAGAAGGAATGTGATTTGTAGCATTTGCCAATTTCCATAAATGCAAACACTCCTAGTGTGGTCAACTGCAAGCTATCAGTCTGTGATCAACCAAATCAAAAACTTCCTAACAATTTAACAAAGCGTTCTTCCAGACTGATACAAGACGGCCCAACACACCACTCTCTCTGAGCCTCAGTTTCCTCCTCTACAGAATGGGGATGTTAATAATACCTAAGTCCCTATTCATAGGTATACTGTGAGAGTTGAAGGACCAACGCATGTAAAATGCTCAGAGTGTCAAGCTCAAGATGAGCATTTAAATGTGCAGAGCATCACAGATACAGGTATTTGCTTGTATATGCAGAAATTACCTCTAGAAAAAAAATACAAGGAACTGGTAAATAATCATCTCTGAAGAGGCAGGGATCAATGGGAAGGAGAGTTTGCACTGTTTACCCTTGGTACCTTTTAATTTAGAACCATGAACACGTCTTTCATACACTAAAAATAAGTAAGACTTAAATCATTTTACAAGAATAAGAATTAGGTAATTTTAGCTCTTAAGGCTGGCTGCCTTTCACCAACCAACATGTTCCCCTGCTGAGACTAGGAGAACTACACAAATGGACTCAATATAAACTAAAACACAAGAAACTCCCACCAGGGACATGAAAAAAAATTCAATTTTATGTAAGTTTATGTGAAAGAGATCATTGCAGATGACACACCTCCAGTTTTTACATTGGACATTAGTTGACCAAGTTAATGTCAGATATTAACCCCTTGTTGTACAGGGACTTTGTAGATAGTAGAGTCACAATAATTGTGTCACTATGTAGTCTTGATTTATTGCAAAAATATTATAACTATAGAAATTAAATAATGCAAATAATTCTCTAGAATTCCCTTTTTCTTTTTTTCTCCACTTACCATCTGTTTCTTTTTTTTTATTTTAATTTTAATTTTTTCCCTTTCTTTCTTGTTATTTACCAAATGTGTTTGCCTGCCCAGGTCTCCAAGCCTTACCAGCTTGAGTGCTAGATCTTAGGGCTCTCCCTCTTCCAAAGTTCCATCCCATTTTGTATCTAGGAGAGTAGGAGACAGGCAGGGATTGGAAAGGGGAGGTGGCAGTTATATGACTTTTGCCGCAGCCTGCCTCTGCTGCAGTTCCAAGGACCCAGGTCTGGGCTCCATCACCCTGGCCTCAGAGAGAAAGCAGATGTGAGCCTCCTCTCTTGTCTGGAACCCCCAAAGTAGAAGAAGCCTTTCTCTTGATTCTCCACAGCAGTGTTGAGACTAGGCTCCAACTTCTAATAAGACTTTACTTATAGTTCAAGAAGAACAAAAGGAAACTACAACCAAGAAAAACTTGCCTCTAGATCTAGAATGAGGTCCAGATGCTTCCTCTGGGGGCCCCTTATGTAAATACCTCCAGCCCGGCCTTAACTGAAAGCGTGGCCAAACCTACCTCCCTTGCTTACAACCCAGGTCCCACAGTCATGTCTCCAAGAAGTGTCTCCTTACCCCAGACCATCATCTCTATTCCCAGTGGATCTACTCTTTGCCAGAGCGATCGACAGAGACAATACCTTTCCTTCTCAGAGCAAGCCCTACCCTCACTCACAGGAATGTGGTCCTACTCTTTGGTACCAGCATGAAGTTAATATAAGAAAACAATAATCCAGAATCAGAGCACTTCTCAAAGTCTGGATGACCAGATCTGACAGATCATTGAAAGCCCAGTCCAGCCCCAAACCCCAGCCCAGCCGGACACTCCCCACATGAGATAAAGACCCTCTCTGCTTATCCTTCTGGAAATCACTTCCCTGGGAGACAGTAGCTCAAATAATAATCTGCAGGCCACCCCAGACACAGGTGACCACAGTTAGGGCACAGTGCAGTCTCAGCCCACACAGATACAAGAAACACAGGATGCTCTGCTCATACACAGGCAACAAAAGTATATGACCACAGAGAGCATTTGGTTTCTCAGTCAAAGGTGTCTCTATGATTTCACAAGCCTCCCAAATAATAGCTGGCATCTTGCTTTACCTTTCAGTAACATTAAGACAATTCAGTGATTTTCCTAAAACAAAGGATTAGTCTGACCTGGAGAAGTTCAGAAAGCTGACTTTCTTACGAGACAGAAAATCCTTGCAGCTCTTAAAAGACGGGTTATTTTTTTTTTTTCAGCTTCTCCTCGTAAATGTTTCAAAATCTTCAGACACATTTTCAGTTAGGTCAACCTGTTACACTCATAATTTTGATATGGCTATGATCATATTGTAGATAAAATATTGTATTTGACCTTTTTCACTTAAAATGACGCATGTGAATTTTCACGTGTCATCTATGTTGTTTCGAATTAGAATGGTGATGTGAGTGTTGTAATAATAGTGCTATCCAACCAGAAGAAAGCAGACTCTCCAAGTGGAAAGGGTGGAAGCCAGTGCAACCTTAGGCAAACTCTATAAGTGTATTATTTATTTCCAGAGCTAGTCTCCTCCCTTCAAAACTCCATGTTAACAGGAAACTTTATCTCCAGGATTTGGCACAATGCCTAAAGCAAAGCAGGTACTCAATTAAGTCTTTGTTGGATAAATGAGCAATTGAATAGACAAGTGAATGAATACTGTTCCCCTCTGCAAGGATCACTCTGACTTGTCTTCACTGTAGCATCTCATACCCTGGACCCACCGAAGCATCCTTTACACATCAATATAGCCCCATTCTGTATCCTCTGCAACTTTAACTTACTGCCTAATGAAAGCAAAACTTACAACTTTCTCATCTTAGGGAAATACCTTGGATTCCAAAGAAGGCCCTTCACTAAATAGGCCAATGCCTTTTGAAGAACCAGTGGCTTACATGACCTGGGAAATCAGGGCTAGCAGCATGTTACAGTCAAAGCTGTTCTGGATCTGTGCTTTGCATTTTCTGTTCCCTATGCTCTTGTTCAATATTCCCCTGGTTTCTCAGAAGAGATGTTTTCCCCAAATAGAGAGGGGCATGAAAAGCCTCACCAGAAGCCCAAAAAGAATGTGCCTTAAAAATGCAGTGGTTAGAGGCGTAAACTTTGGAGCCCGAAGGACCTTGGTTCATGTTCTAGAGAGTGAGTCTTATGGTCCTCATCTGTAAAACAGGAATAAATAAGATAATATGTGCAAAGTACAAGTACTGCCTGACATGTACTAAGAACCCAGTACCTGTTAGCTTTTATTTTTATTTTTTAATAATAATGTAGGCCAAGCAGCAAATTAGAGGTGATGCTTTCAGTACTAAAGTAAAATAGTGAAGAAGCTTTTTAGGGAATAGACACAGCTTTTGCTACAGTTCAAATTTACATCAGTGATATAAACTATACCACATCCTGCCAACATTCTTCCCTCCCCTGTCTATAACAGACATCACTAATCAAACCCAGATTTGACCTCAGTCATCCTCTCAAAGCTGAATCTATTGATCAGTATTGTCACAGGAAAGGAAATCTATTTGCCACTCCATATTTAGTTGGTTCCCTCCTTCGCCTATGCTAACATTAGCCCAAAGCAGAACACTCCTTAATCAGGCAGTTGCGTAAAATTTTTTTTTTTTAAAAGTAACGCATTAGGCTAAACTACTCATTGTAAGCCTCCATTCATCTTAGGGTATAAAGTCACTGAGAGCTAACTAACTCATGTTTTTATCCCCAATGCAGAACTTTAACCCCTTACACTGAAGAGTGTTCTCAATGAATAGCTGTTGGATTTCACGCTGTTTCAAACCCTCAAACTGGAATGTATAAATTCACCCCTCTTCAAACTTAAGTCCTTTGTTTTCCTTTCTCTTCACTGCTTCTCTAGACATACTCTTTGACTGTCATTAGCTAACTTCCCAAATGAAGACTGGGTTTTAGGAATTGTGTATGTTTTCAGTGTTGGACAAAGCCCTTCTGAGAACAACCTGACACTTTATTAGACTATTCACTGTCCCAATATAAAGAGCAAGTGAAATAACATGCCAATCGTTCTTTCACAATAACAACAGCAAAACAGCTCAAATTACAGAAGAATAAGTGTTTTAAGGGACTCTTTTTCTATTGATATAACTCTTTTGAGGTCACAACTCAAGGTCTTCAGGTTATAAAGGAACCATTTAGCCGAGCTGGTGGGGGTTCTTTTCTCGATTTTATGCCAAGTAAATACCTGGTCCTAAGGCAAGACGGCAAAGGACAAGATGATAAACACAGTTTCCAGAATTCTCTTTAAGAAATTCCTCTGGATCCCGGCACGCCAAGGCATGTGTTGGTACATCACAGCTCTGTTTATACAAGGAAAGTGAACTGGGAAGCTATACAACCAGCCAGTGAAACCAATCCAATACGGTTAACTGGGGCCCCCCTAACTTATCTTTCTTCACTAATGTTTACTTTGGGGGAGTCTGAACACCCCTGAAAACTGCTGTAATTATATTATTCCTATAAACATAGCCTAGGTGACCTGTTTCAACCATGCTTTAAGACTAATCAATTTATTTCATACTGGCAGCAGGGATTATGAGAGAATCCTGATTAATCAAATCTGGAGTGGGAATTTCTAATTTTGCTTGAACAAGTAAATCAAATTCAAACCAATGGTTCAGATAAGGGGCTTCAGACTGAGTGAGACCAGAGTTCAAATCCTGTGGTATTGTGGCCAATTCTCTTTGCCACTCTAATCCCCAGTTCCTCATGCATGGAATATAGATGTTATAGCTGTATCTTGTAGGATGGTTGTGACAATTAAATGAGATAATGCATCAATCATTTAGTGCCTGACGTGATACTGAATAAATAATAGTGAGAATTGCTGATGTTGTCGTTGCTGTTAGTTTCTTTCTTCTCACCTCAGTTTCTTTTATTGGGTAAGAAAATACAACTAGTTTGAACTTTGCATGTGTAACAGACATCTGGGCAGAGTTCAGCTCTTGGGACAGTGTGGTTTCTTACTTGGAGCTTTGGGTATTCTCTTCTTGCAACAAAAGAAAAAAAAAATTAAAATGCTTAAACATTTCCAGACAGTGCTTCAGCATATCTGCTGCATCCTGCCATCACTCGTAAGTGAACCATGGAACACGCATTCCGAATATAAAACTGGGGAGAACTATGCTGGCTTTGATGAATGCAATCCTGTGCTTTAGCAACCCCATGTAACAGGCCAACAAATTATGCTCTCTCTCCCCCTCTGTGCCTTGCACAGCCCCAGGAGGACTGTACCGTCAGCTGAAAATCCCCAGAGTAGCTGGCTGGGAAGCAAGGAAAATGGCTTAGAAAGGAATAGCAAGAATATTGATTGGAGGGCCACCTCTCTAATTAAGGGAACACTAGGTTTGTGATTCTGAGGAGCTTACAGCACCAATTTCCCAAATCAACCTGACGTACTCGCTTTTCTATCTGATGTCCCCTGAGGTTCTACCAAAGGCCTTCTAGTTAGTGTAAGAGAAACAAGCCCTGCAACGGGCACCAGGGCAGCTTTCCATTTTGACTTCCAAAGATGGACGAGACATACTGAGACCCAGTGCTTCAAATTAACATTCCCAAGACCCAAGCAGCACAGGCTTGAGTGAAGGGGCAGCACCAAGTTCTAAGATGGGTCTCTGCTTTGCCTACTGTCCCACTAGAGCAAGACCACCACCTTCTGACCTGAAAGTAAAATGGAATGATTACAATCTAAGACACAGGACAAGCAAACTGACATAGGGGTTAAACAGCACAGTCTCTGAAGTCCAAGAGTGGCATGCCCCAGTGCCATCTGCTCTACTTATTAGCAAGTTCCTTAAACTCTCTGCTGTCCACTGTCCTCATATGCTAAATAAAGATATGATAATAGTATCTGCTTAAAATTGAGTTCTTGAGAATTGAATGATATAATTTGTTAAAATGTTTATATGATTGCCTAGTAAATACTGAACGCTTTAAATATGTTAGCTGATAACTAACTCATCGTTCAGCAAGAGGATAAAAGTTCTCTGTTGAGATAACTCATGAGCTTAGTCTAGCTAAAATGGAGAATTAAACTGCTGAAGTAGTAGTAATGTGGTTTATTTGTCCTGCAATTATATAATATCATGGCCAGGAGTCTGAAAATACCCTAACCCTACTCCAAACTACAGGCATCCTCCCAAGTGAGAGCTCGGGGGTTATATATGAGCAAGGAATAATAGCAGATGGAAATCAAAGTAACACTATTAGCAGAGGTATTGGCTCCAAACCTCAGTGCAGAGAGCTCTAGTGGACTGGACTGGACCATATGGAACACTGTTTTTGCCTGGTTAGACAATCAATCGATCACACCTACCAGCTCCAAAATGAATAAACCCAGACATCCACAGACTACAAAAGAGCATGCTGCAATGCTCGGCATCAAACTGGCCTGAGCTGTGGTCTGTGCAATAGCCGTAGACCTAACTGCTACATGGGAAAAGAAAGAGCAAAGAGATAACTCAGCTTGCTCCTGAGGCAAAGATCTTGGCCATGCCACTACTTTGGCTGCATGGAAAGAAGAAACAGAAAAGAGGAAAGGCATGAGGGAGAGATAAAGAGACAGAGAGAGAAACAAATACAGACACTGACAATTTGACCACAGACACGATTCCAGGGAAGAGAATTACCTGGAAATCTAGAGAGAGAGAATTCCCCCCACTGGTACGTGACCTTCACCTACATCACTATGCACATAATGACTCGACTCTACATTAACACTTTTGGTCCAGTCACTGTGCTTGATCTTCACCAAGCCTCATCTGAAGGAAGATAAAAAAAAATAGATCTGAACATATGCAACAGAGTCAGGGAGATTTGGTAAAGAGTTCACTGGAACAGAAGCCAAAAAAAATCAGTGTGATTCCACCTCTTTTGAGAAACATTTGCCTAGTACTCTATTGAGCCACGTACACTAAATCAGGGTTTCTCAATGTTGGCACTATTGATACTTTGTGCTGGATTCTTTGTTGTACGGGGCCGTTCTATGCATTGTAGGATGTTTAGCAACATCCCTGACCTCTACCGACTACATGTCAGTGCCAGCCCCCACCCCCCGCCGTGACAGCCAAGATGTCTCCAGACATTGTCAAATGTTTCCTCAGGGGCAAAATCATCCACTGGTTGAGAATCGCTGCACTAGATTATGCTGTTATGACAATCGCCAAATCACAATCACAACCAATGATCTTTTGCTCCCACTACATGTCCATCGCAGGTAGGCTGAGGGCTCTGGTCCAGTATCAGGCTAACTGAGGAGCCACCAGCTGGAGCACTGCTCTTCAGCATGGCAGAGGAAAAGACAGAGTTTTATAAATCGTGTACTAACAACCATAGCTTCCACCCAAAAATGATGCACACTCCTTTCACTTACATTTCATCAGCCAAAGCAAATCACATGACCACACATAGATTTAAGGACCAGGGAAATGCTATCCCATTTGCCTAGAAGTAGAAATATTTGGTGAACAACACTAATGACAATCACAGCTAGCATTTGAAAAAGTTCAAAGCTTCCTCCTACATTAATTTTTTAAATTATCTTTACTAGTTTCTTGCTTCTACTTTTGTTGTTATTGTTTTTCTAACTTAAATGAGATGTTTGCTTACTAATTTAGCCTTTCTTCTTTTCTATTTATAAGTAAATATAGCTTTGAATTTTCCTCTAGCACCTCCTTTCTTATATCCCACAAATTTTAATGTCATGTTTTAGTTATTGTTCAGATTCAAGAGTTTTGTAATTTACCTTTGACACATGAGTTATTTAGAATTATGGGGGGGGTTAGTTTCTCTAAATAAGGTACTAATAAGGTGGGCAGAATGCATTTTGTTATCTCTTACTATGGTAAGAGAATAGCATCTATATGAATCAGTATTCAAATGATGGTGATTTTCTTTTTTTTGACGCCGATTGCTTTAATTTGTTGAGACTTACTTTATGGCCTAGTAAAGAGTCAATTTTCACAACTGTTATATGTATCCTTAAAATTGAGTATCTTCTCATTGTTAGGTATGTGATACTCAGATCATTGTTCTTTTATTCAAATATTCCTTATTCTTACTAATATTTTATCTGTTTGATTTGCCAGTTTTTGAGAAAGAGAGAAGTTATGTTAAAGTTCACTCTATGATGCTTATTTGTCAGTTTCTCTTTGCAATTCTTTTAGTTTTTACTTTATATAATTTGAAGGAATACACAAATTTAAGAATATTATCTGTCTCTGATGAGTTGAAACATTTTCATCTAAATGAGAACCTTGTTTATCTTCAATAATGCTTTTGCCTTAAACTCTATTTTGTCAGTTATTAATTAGCATAGCTACACAGTCTTTCTTTTGGTTGCCTGGTCTTTTTCTATCCTTTTATTTTCAACCTTTCTGTGTCCTCATTATTTCATTTCACTTTCTGCTTCCCCCAGAGAGTTTGTTTTTAATTTTTAATTTTTTTTTAAATTGAAGTATAGTTGATTTACATTGTCATGTTAGTTTCTGGTGTACAGCAAAGTGATTCAGTTATACATATATTTCTTTTTCATATTCTTTTCCATTATGGTTTACTACAGGATATTGAATATAGTTCCTTAGAGACTTGTTTATCCATTCTATATATAATATATATTCTATATATATAGAATATATATTATATTATATATATTTATTTATATGTATTATATAATATATTATATTATATATATATAATATATATAATAGTTTGCATCTGCTAATCCGAACCTCCCAATCCAACCCTCCCCCTGCACTCTCCCCATGCCCCACCCCCACCCCCTGCCTTGGCAACCACAAGTCTGTTCTCCATGTCTGTGTATCCTCATTTTAGATCAATCTCTTAAGCGACACATAGCTGGGTTTTGCTTTGTTTTTAGTGCTATTTCTCTTAAATCAAACCCTAAAACATTTGCCCTTTAAATAGACCATTTTTCCCATTTATATTTAAAGTACTACAATTACATTTAGACTTCTACCATCTTAGTTTGTGCTTTCTGTTTGTCCTGTTTGCATGTGTGTGGGTTTCCTTTTTTCTCCTTTCTTGCCTTCTTTTGAATTGCATGTTTCTCTCATTCTATTTTTTTCCCTGAGATTATTTTCTCGCCTTCTGAAGTCTATCTTTTAGAAGTGATTTTATTAGGAATTGTCAGTAGCTTATGAACTTAGTTTTTGTTCATCTACAAGTTTCTTTTTTTCAACCATTCTTGAAAGATGCTTTAATTGGATATATAATTCCAGGTAGACAGATTTCTCTTTTTGATTTTTGAAGGTATCATTCCGGATTCCATTGTTGCTAGTGAGATTTAGTCCTCATTGTTTAACTATCTTTCACTTGTAATTAAATGTATAGGTAATCTGGAGGTGGGATTTTTTTCTGTTTGCTTTTAAAATTTCTTTGTTTTGCTATTATGCAATTTTGCTAGTATGTGTTTAGTTACAGATTTGTTTTTATTTATCCTGTTTGATATGCTTTTATCTGAGAATTCATGTCTTTCACTAACTCTAGAAATTTATTAGTTATTATATCCTCAAATATTGCCTCCTCTTCATCTCTTCTTTCACAACTCTGTTTAGACAGTTTACAGTCTTTTATTTTATCCTCCGTAGCTCTTAACATTTTCTATTTCTTCTTTGTTTCTCTGTGTTGCATTCTGTGCAATTTCTTCTGATTTATCTTCCAATCCACTAATTTCTTCTTTAATTGTATCTAATCTGCAATATCCATCTATTAAGTTTATTTCAGTAATTCTTTTTGAAGTTTTATTTGCTTTCTTTTTAAAATCTGCCCAAGAGTTTTATAGTCTCTTATTTATTACTCTCAGCATAATTCTCTCGCATGGAAGATTGGCATAAAAAGCAGCTATATGTAAAACACCTCATAATGACAACAGCAATCAAGATATAATGCTCCTAAAATAAATAACTTCAAGGCAAAGTCCTCCCTTAGTTCAAATTTAGAGAATAAAAAAGGGTGTCTCTTATAATGCTATGTTTCATTGGATAATAAGAGCTATGCAGATATTCTCCTTTTGCCCTAATAGCTCAAAAGGTTGGAACTTGTATTTATGCCTAAAGCTTTCCTCAGCCTAAATTTTTTGATTCAATCATTCCTCTTTCCACCTTCCCTTAAAAAACACAAAAACAAAAAACTTGTATCCATGTACTCACTTCTATTTTTGTCTGTATTTTCTATTATAAGCCTACTCAGATCCTTGGGGAGTATGTGAGGCATAAATTGTCATAACAACAAACGTCCCTAGGCTTCAGCTTCATCATCTGTCAAATGATTATTTATCGTTTTTAAATTTCTAATAGTGTGGCACAAAGGAAAATGGAACTGCCAGCAGAACACAGTTGAAAACTCATGACAAATCCTCTAAATGAAGGCTTTTAACACAGAGAACATCTTAATATGCCAATATAGTTTATTTCATTATTTTAATGATTCCTCCAAATAAACTTAATCAATAAAATAATCATTAAAATAGTAGTTACACAGCAATAGCTGATAGTTATTACAGTCACTATTACTTCATTTGATTCTCTTCACAACTCTGTGAGATAAGCAGGATGGATAACATCCCTCATTTATCAGATAAGAAAATAGACTGTATTACTTCTCAATCACAGTGGACTCTCAATTGCAATATGTGAAAAATGACTCATATGGATGTCAACACTTTACAGTTTGTATGTATCCTTATTTTTGCTCAAAAAAGGAAACAAGTGGAACTTTACCAATATTAATTTACAGCAAGAAAATAACAATTTATAACAATTGTGCATATATTAGAGATGCATGCTCAAAAATATTTTATTAACAGTGACGTGACATTAAAAAGTTTATAAATAACTGCTCTAAGCAATACAATAGAAGGGACTACTTTAGTATACAGGTCTGTGAATACTACTATCCCTATCTGGACTATAGGATATCCAAACCCAAAGACTAGGAAGAAACGAGCAGAATTTTTTTAATGAAAAGGAGATTTACTACAACACATCAAAGAAGTTCCAAAGACTAATTGCCTTCCTTTGAGGAATTAAGCATGATAGTTAAAAATGCAAATTATATAGTTTTCTAAAGTATAAATACAATATCTCAGTGTGGAAGGAATGCAATTTTTAAAAAGCAGAAAAGATTAATTAAAATTATACCCTGGTGGACATTTCATAATTAGGTTTATATATGACTGCATCTGGAAAATATTCTTCTCAGTAGGAAAATTATGCAATATGTATTGTGGGAGCATCACATATTATGATTTTGCTTCTCCCATCAGCATGTAGGTACCAATTTGCTTTAAGAATGATTGTGAAACTATCCTATCATATATGCTTTAAGGAATAAAAAGTATCTTGAGTCTCAAAATTCCATATACAGCCAATAGGAATAAAATTTTTTTTTTTTTGGAATTCATCGATAAGAATTTCAGCTGGGTACTCTAAACAATGTCGACAAGGGAAAGACATTGGAATCCAGTTCTGTGATCAGCTAGCCAGGCATTCTTACATGGCTGTGTTTATCAGGGATTATGAGGATTAAGTGAGTTAATACATATCAAACTCTCAGAATAGTGTCTGGCACTGAAAAGAAATGCTCAAAGAAGCTTACAAATTATAAGGACACAATAAGCATAATGATGTCAATCCTGGGAAACTTTTGGGATGGTCAATCCCTTTTGTCAACACACACACACACACACACACACACACACACACACACACACACACACACCAGTAGTCCCAGGTAGGAGCCATTGTCATTGTCAGCCTGGGTGCCTCAGAACTGACTATCATCCAAGCCAATCTTCCCAGAATCCCTAATTTTACAGATGAGGACAAGCTCCAAGGAAATAAATGGCTCACCCATGAACACTCACAGGGTCTTTGCTCTTTCCATATATTAATAGGCTGCCATCAACCTTCATTTCAGGACAGATGTAATTTTCTGTCAGAGCTAATGTGATTCTCAGAAGGAACCTCCCAGACACTTTGGGATCCTCTCCCTTCTTCTAGGTTCCAAGCCAAACTGCCCAGTTTAAAACCATAGGGGTCATGAGCATAGAGCCCAAAGATATAATAACTCCTGACTGAGCTCTGCTTGCTCACATACACATAAACCTACGTTGCTTTCCTGAAGACCCTTAAAGCTTCGCTTTGCAATGTTTTCACCTTCAATAAGTGTAACGTATGCACATCGTTCATACACCCTGTGAAGGGCAGGCAAAATAAACCTTCTTTCAGAGTTCAGCTCAGCCTGGGCTTTCCTTTAGTTCAACAGCTCTCAACTAGGGATGATTTTCCCCCCAAGGAGACACTGGCAATATCTAGAGACATTTTTGATTGTCAGAAATGGGAAGGAAGGGGTGTGCTACTGGCTTTTAGTGGGTTGAGGCTAAGGGCACTGCTAATATCCTATAATGCACAAGATAGCTCCCTACAACAAACAATTATCTGACCCAAAATGTAAATATTGTCATGATTAAGAAACCCTGCTCTAGTAACAAAAAAACAAGGCACAGACACTTCCTGGCTGACCTTAGGCAAGCTGCTTTAACCCTAGCAGCCTCTTTTGGATTTGTCAGTAAAATAGGGGTATTAATATTACTCACCTTACAGAATCATTATCTGGATTAAACAAGACAATCTTCCAATAAACAACTGATTCATTCATTCAGTAAACATATATTGAGCACAAGATGCTGTGGACACAGAGGTTTGTGAAAACATTTATTGTTTCTGTGACTATGGAACTACAGTCCAGAGGGAAGATATTAATCGAAAAGTGAGATCAACAATAAAAATTAGTTATTGTTACTATTAATAAGAGAATTTCCTCCTTTTCTGGATTTCCCCATGCTTCTACTCCTAAGCCGTGTTGTGATATGTCTGCTATAATCCACGAAGGGCTAATACCAAAGATGAGTGGGCTAAAAGTCTCCCATGCCCACGCAGGGATGGAAGAGCAGGAAAGCTCTTTGCGTATCTGTCAGCTCTTCGACCTCTGAGAGAAGCTGCCCCCAAGTTCTAACTGCCTACTCCAAACTCCACAGTGTCTGGGGAGGGGGCACGTGATCCACAGACAGCCCTACCACCACGCTGCATTGCTACAGTAAGGATACCCTTTATTGTTCAGACTTGCCTGGACTCGTAACTCCCCAGCCTGCTGCTGGGCTCCCCAACAGCAGTTGGCAGCAGCAGTGTCTCTCTGGACCAAGACTATCCCCAGCTCTGCCCTCTCTCCCACCCTAGACACATGGAGGCTGCCCACAAAAGCACCTAATGCTTCTTTGTAGTGTCTTGTGATTCACATACTAATTTCAAGTCACAGATCAAACCGGATAGAGACACCAGGGAAAAGAGATTTAAAGATTCCCTGCCTTCCCTAAAGCAATGCTACAGTCCTGCATCAACAGCAGCAAACCCATTGTTTTCCGCAGAGAATCTTTCTCCTACCCTTTAATTTCACCACTTTCTAGAGTCTCTCCATCTTGCCAACATTTTTATTACAGCAACTTTGACACTGAATCTTAGCAGGAGAGTAATATGTTTGCTACTGATTAGAAAGCCGATGTCCTGAGAGGTTAGCGGACATATTCAAAGGTCACAATGCTGGTTAATACTGCACAACCCAAAGAGAGAGAGACCCCGTTTTTTGCTTCCTTCTAGTACCCTCAGAGAATGAGGCAGCCAGAAGGTGTTCCCACGCACACTTTCCTTTTTTTTTTTTTAGTTTTTTAAAAGCCAAGTTTAATTGTTTCTTCATATAAGTATCTGCTTAGAAATATAGTTGAGAGGCCATTATTTCTATAAAAAATAATACGACATTAAAATTTTCTTGCTTCCCCAAGAACTCCAAATGTCACTGAATATTCACATTTATCTACTGAACACCCACCTCCATCCCCTCCCCACCACCACTCACATGTGTCGGTGATCTATGAGCTCACTATGGGTACCTGTGGGTGAGAAAGCTCAAGCAGAGCAGTCACACGACTAAATGAAAATCATACAAGTCAGCAGCAAGGCCAGAATTTAGGGTTCTAGTTAATGAAAAATCATTTAAACCAAAGAAGGAAAACGCAAAGAAAGGACCCTGCAGCTCTTTATTCCATGGCAGTGGCAGGCATCACTTATCAATCACAGCACCCCTTTCATTTGAAGCCTGGAGTCAGTCTCAGAAACCTTCTTAAGATGATTGTCCAAACAGCTATTACTCAACAAGTTCAACATAATATGTGTTGATTTGGGAAGACCTCTTCAAGGATACATTTCAGAGGAGATTTAAAGATGAAATGAAGACAGACACATGAAGAGTCAGAGGAAGAGCATTCTAGGTAAAGGAAACAACATATGAAAAGTGACAACTATGAAATGGTATTGACACATTCAAGGAACTGGAAGAGATAATTATAGTTGCACTGCAGTGAACAAGGAGAGGAGCAGCAGGAGACAGAGGCCGGCTAGGTGGGAGTTCAGGGCGTTGTCCGTCAACACACAATGGCCTCCTAACTAACACCTGAATATGAATTAATTCAGTGCGAAGTAATTTGATAGGTAAAGGTTAATAGAAAGAAGACAAAAAGAGTTTCTGCACAGCAAAGGAAACCATAAACAAAACGAAAAGACAACCCACAGTATGGGATAACATATTTACAAATGAAGCGACCAACAAGGGATTAATCTCCGAAATATACAAACAGCTCATGCAGCTCAATGACAAAAAAAAAAAAACCCCAATCAGAAAACGGGCAGAAGATCTAAACAGACTTTCCTCCACAGAATACATACAGATGGCCAAAAAGCACATGAAAAGATGCTCAACATCACTAATTATCAGAAAAATTCAAATGAAAACTACAATGAGGTATCACCTCACACCAGTCAGAATGACTGTCATCAAAAAGTCTACAAACAGGGCTTCCCTGGTGGTGCAGTGGTTGAGAGTTCACCTGCTGATGCAGGGGACATGGGTTCGTGCCCCAGTCCGGGAAGATCCCACATGCTGCGGAGCGGCTGGGCCAGCGAGCCATGGCCACTGAGCCTGCGCGTCTGGAGCCTGTGCTCCACAACGGGAGAGGCCACAACAGTGAGAAAGAAGCCCGCGTACCGCAAAAAAAAAAAAAAAAAAGTCTACAAACAATAAATACTGAACAGGGTGTGGAGAAAAGGGAACCCTCCTACACTGTTGGTGGGAATGTAAATTGGTACAACCACTATGGAGAACAGTATGGAAGTTCCTTAAAAAACTAAAAACAGAATTATCATATGATCCAGTAATCCCAATACTGGGCATATATCCAGAGAAAATCATAATCCAAAAGGATACATGCACCCCAATGCTCAATGCAGCACTATTTACAATAGCCAAGACATGGAAGCAACCTAAATGAACATCAACAGAGGAATGGATAAAGAAGATGTGGTACATATATAAATGGAATATTACTCAGCCATACAAAAGAATAAAATAATGCCATTTGCAGCAACATGGATGGACCTAGAGATTATCATACTAAGTGAAGTAAGTCAGACAAAGACAAATATATGATATCACTCATATGTCGAATCTAATTCTTTAAAAAAGGAAACAAATGAACTTATTTACAAAACAGAAATAGACTTACAGATATTGAAAACAAACATGGTTACCGAAGGGGAAACACGAGCAGTGGGGGAGGAGAGATAAATCAGGAGCTTGGGATGAACATACACACACTACTCAATATAGATAACCAACAAGGACATACTGTATAGCACAGGGAACGCTACTCAATTTTCTGGGATAACCTACATGAGAAAAGAATCTAAAGAAAAATGAATATATGTGTATGCATAACTTAATCACTGGCTGTACACCTGAAAATAACACAGGTTGTAAATCAACTGTACTCCAATTAAATTAAATTTTAAATAAACAAATCAACACTGATATAAGGGTAAAAAAAAGACCAAAAGTACAAGAAATTACTCCAAGGAATACAGTTTTGAGTAGAAGGTCTAAATACCAAAAAAAGAAAGAAAGAAAGAAAGAAAGAAAGAAAGAAACACTGGGCACCTTGGTAGAAAGAAAGGAATCACCATCAGCTCAGCTCGGTGGGGGCACTAATGATCAACTACGTCAGGGTTCAATCAGAGAAGCAGGACCACTAGGAGGGAAATGTATGTGTACGTATGTGTATGTGCATATTATAGAATTTGTTTCAGGGATCTGACTTTGCACAATTGTGGGGGCCAGTTAAGCAGTATCTGTAAGGCTGTTGTCTTTGTATCTTATGCTGGTTCTTAGAGCCTGCAAGGCAGGCAGCAGGAAAGGGAAGATGGATGTAAAGTGAAGGACAGCAAAGAAAGCGGGAAGGCACCACATGAGCTGGAGTTCCCATCAACTGGAGCCTCTGGCAGTTCTCATCACCTCCAACCCGATGGTGTGGATTTCCTGCAGAAGCTAGGGCTTTTCACTGTGGAGCTAAGCATGCACGGTGCCCAAAAGTCAGAGAAGCTGAAGGAGGGTCCTGAAGCTGAAGGAGGGTCCTGAAGAAGGAGAAATAGTTGCAGACCTGCCGCATACCAAGGAGGTGAGCCTTCAGATAAGGCACAGTGGGTGTGAACTACAAAATGACTACTGCTTCCCCTCTAACGTCCAAATTTCATACACGGAATCTCTCTGCAGCCCACCCTCACTGGAAACATACCAGGAAGGGGACTTCAGCCTAGATGCTTTATTACAACACCATCTATCAACCAAAGGGTAGACTTGTAAGGTCAGTTTTTGCCTACTCACCAGCACCCCCTCCTACTCTGATCCCCTCTCCAACCGCACACAGCGGTGGTGATCTCTGGGTACACATGATTGGACTAGGAACTGGCCTCTTTCTCCCTCTCCCCCACTTGCACCAAGACACACACAGAGACTGTTAGATGTCTGAGGGGACTTGTAGAGGTTGAGTAGGGTAGAGGCTGAGGAGAGGTTAATAGATCTGCAAGCAGGGAGAGCTGGAGCAGAGCAACAAGCAATGATGAGAGAGATTCTGTGACCCTTGAGAAATGCAAAGTCCCCTCAGATCCTGGCTTTCTCTGAGGGGCCCAATTGCACTTTGCTTCCTATGTAAACATGTAATAGCCAACTGCAATTAAAAAAACTCCACTTACACGTTTACTTTTGCCAGCTGGGCTTTGTTTCTGGTTTTTGTAGCCAATCCATCCCTAAGTCAGACAGCGGAGGTTGAAGATGATCTGTACCTGCTTCCCAATTCTCCCTATTTACTACATCCAGTGACCCAGATGGCACAAGTCAGAGGTGCTTCGATTCACACCCACAAAGACATGCCACGAAGTCACAGTAACTTGGAGGAAATGGCAAAAAGAGGGAGAGCCGCAAGAGTCATGGAAACCTCTCCCTCCTGTGCTGAGCGCTGGGCACATCACGTCATGTCAGCAGAGGCCTCATAAGGTGTATGTGGGGGGGGGGGGGGGGTGCAATTTCAACTAGTGTTGCTCCTAAAATGTGCACTTGAGAGATGGCGCTCTTCCCAGAGCTGTCAATCTTCCAGCATTCAAGATCCTGAAAACTGATTTAATAGAACATTTTAAAGTAACTTTTTTCAAAACTTTATGCCGAAAAGAAAAAGGAAAGTGCTAATTGCACTTTAGAGCTTCAGGTGCTTTTCAGTCCAGGATCTCAAAATACTTGATGAACCCTCACTTCACACAACCTCGCTTCACTCCTTAGTGAAAACAGATCAGTATTGTTGAGTTCATTTTACAATACGGAGAAACTGAGGCCCTTCTCAAAAAAAGATGAGAATGTCACTGTTCCAAATTTTCCACATCAAGAAGAATTAAGGAAAAGTGTGGCTCATTCAGATCAAGACCTTATAAGTGCCTCAGACTGAGATACCATGTCACGCACATTTCAGTTGCAAATACTCTAGTCAAGGTGTCGGTTTCACTGGCCAGTATGCCTTTGCCATAAGGTAAGAGAGACACAAGCAACTGATAGCTCCCATACTTACAATTCTACAAACAGAAATGGAAAGAAAGTGCATTTATTGAAGCCTCATTTTTCTAAAAATCTCAAGGAAGATTCTGACTGAGTGGTTTGGGTTTGCATGCCCGTACCTGGACCAATTGCTGGGGACCAGAGATGGATACTGTGGGTCACATGGGTCACCCCATGGCCAATGGAAGCAGGAAATACTACACAAAAAGGAGGATTACCCAAGACATAACCAGCAGGGGAATTGCAGCCACCCTAGACTGTATCTTCAAGAAAATTACCTCAGCAAAGAAGAGGTAGCCAAGTACAGACATCTTATCCTCTCCCCGTCTCTAAGCACTCTTAAATAAAGATGACTTGCAGCTAAATCTTTGTGTACACAAACATTTGATTCCTTAGGGTAAACTCTTAAAAGTGGCACACCTGGGTCAAATGGTACTCACATTTTCTGAAGGTGTTAATCCTTTTTGCTGACCTGCTTTTCAGAAAGGGGGTACAAACTTACATTCCCATCAGTATGTGAACGCATTATCATTATTCTCTTCCCTGCTTCTTAAGGAAAGGGTGAACACGCAGTAAAATGACCCATAGGGACAGGTAAAACAGAAAAAAAAAGAGGGAAATGACCCAAATATATTACTACTTAGACAATCGGGATCTGGACAACTGAGAAATGTTTGTACTGACAAGGTATGAATGAAATCAGGCGAAATGACAAATGATGCTGGATCCTGTCTCTGAACAATGGCTGTGACCTTCCAGAATCAGGCAGCAATGTAAACAAAAAGTGTCCCTTGTGTCAGGTAGCTGAGCACTTAGAGGTAGCTGGCCATGCATAGCTTACTTCCTCAGCCTCCACCCATGAGAAAGCCAGATGAACTCCTGGCAGTATGCAGATGGGATGGCATCTCTCAAGGATCACGGCCCTTGAAGCCAGGACAGCATACCTGTCAAAGGCAGACTGTAGCCCATAATTGCCCCAACGCACTGTAGGCTAATTTCCATTGCCCAAAATAATCTCTGCAGATTACAGCAGAAATCATAAATAACGGGGCTCTGCGACGGCACATTATGACAAGGTCTCAGTTGCTCTTATCTTTTACTAGAGAGGAGCTTGTGCATTCGTGTTACTAATGAATCTTTTTCATTTGAGCAAGTGATGCTTCCATTTGACAATGACATGAACATAAAGGGGAGGTTAATTTACTCCATTGCGAGAGGTTCATTATTTAACCTGACATTGAGGACAAAACAATGTAGCTTAATAGATGACAAATAGAAATTAGTTGTGATGAATTTTGCCATTTAATTCTAGCAGGATCACAGAATGTTTGCCATAAACACGGCGAGAGCGCCAGGTTACCCTCTCTGTGGGTAGGATTTGCTCACTCTGCTACTTCCAAGGTATCATCCAAGGACTGTGAAACTCCCATTGGGAAGTTACATGGGGAAACAAGCAATTTCCAGTTATACAAAAGACTTTGGAGACTAATGGTGACGCACTGTCACTGGGTCAAATTTTATTGGATTACTTCCCTTAACACTGGATAAACAATTGACGTACAAGGCTAGACGTGAGAAGTCGTATTGAATTTTGATAGCTATTAGCATTAGCATCTAAACACTTGTGCCTTTTTATTCTTCTACATGGAGATAGCTGAGCAATAAAGGAGTGAGCTATAATTCTAGAATCAAATAGAACCTATGTTGGAATTCCAGACCAGCCAGTTACTAACGAGGTGCTTTTAGGTTAGTTATTCAACTTCTCCTAGCCTCAGTTTCCTCATCCATAGAATGGGAATATTATTAGTATTTACTTCATACTATAGATGGGACTCTGAAAAGGGAGTGATACATATTACTTGGAATTTTTATAGTCAATGTCCTTGAATAATGGTTAGAAATTCAGTCATTAATTCTGATGTTTTATCCCTCCATCACGATATGCTATCTGGGGGCTTCCCTGGTGGTGCAGTGGTTGAGAGTCCGCCTGCCGATGCAGGGGACACGGGTTCGTGCCCCGGTCCGGGAAGATCCCACGTGCCATGGAGCGGCTGGGCCCCGTGAGCCATGGCCGCTGAGCCTCCGCGTCCGGAGCCTGTGCTCTGCAACGGGAGAGGCCACAACAGTGAGAGGCCCGCGTACATCAAAAAAAAAAAAAAAAAAAAAGATATGCTATCTGTAAGAAAACAAAGATAAGTCATTTACACCCTCCTACCACCAGTGTACTCCTTCCCCCGAAGGTATCTGCATTAGCATATGCCTTTTCACTGTAGAGAGAAAGATTTTGTCCCCAGATTAAGGAACTTTAGGTCCGACTGATAATGTAATGAGCGAAAGAAAGGAGACCATTTTAGTCAAAAAGGACAGCCTGTGCAAAGGCTCTGTGTTAATAGGGAGTGTGGAAAACACAAAAGATTGAAAGAAATCAGGCATGTCTAGAGCATAGAAATTCAGAAGATTATGGTAAGAGAAGTAGGCAGAGGCAAGATTTTGCAGACCTCAGAAGGCCATCGTGAAGAGTTTTGTCTTTATCTGAAGAGCAATGATGGGAAGGCCAAGTGTCCCAACGAGGGCCCTAATATGTTTAGATTTCATTTCAAATAGGTAAAAATGAAAGCAGTATGGAAGAGAGATTTGGAAGCAGGCAAGAAGAGAGGCAGCCTGACCAGGCTGGAAGCTACTGCAGTGGCCCAGACCAAGACGGCAGTAGCTTAGATGAAGCAGTGGTAGATAAAGAGACATGGAAAAGTTTGGTAAACATCTAGGAGGTAAAATTAACTGGACTTGGCAATGAATTCAATATGGATATGGGGATAAAGAATAAGGAGGTATCGATGAGGACTTGCATGGATCATCGAGCTCAGCCCCCTTGTTTAGAAATGGAAGAATTAGGCTCAGGAAAGTAAATTAATTTTCCAGAAATCACACACCTATCAGTGATTGAGTTTATAACATGCGTTTATGTGTAGGTAGTGTGAATGCATGTGATGTGTGTATGAGAGAGAGAAAGAATATTTTTCTGTATACTGTGTGTTCACACACATTACCAAGATATATTTTTTAAATAAACTAAATATCTGAGTACTTTTATATTTCTAAATGAAAGTTTGAACCCCTGTGCCCAACTCCTGCCTCTATTAAGTGCATCCCTTTGACATATTACTCATGTTCTGTGCTTATTTTTCTAAATTGCAGTATATATGCAACCCTCTATATACTTTCTTTTATCTATCCAGTGTGTGGCCACCTCATTTTTATTGTTATTCTGGCTTCTATTCAATTTATTAGTTTGTGGCCTATGTAAGCATATTTTAATAATTTTGAAGGAATCTTTTCATCATTGAAGCTTGTCTAAAGAAGGCCTGAAATAATCAGTATTTCAAATTTTTACTGCTCTCCAGCCCCTTCCCCCACCATGCACGCAAACTCATATATGTTTTGCTATTTTAAAGAAAGAGATTTAACAGCCATAAGGTACTTTTAAAAATAACACTCACATCTGGGCTGGCCACCTGTATGCCAAAATTTAGCTTGATGTTAATTAAAACAGGCATGTTATAAACCTCAGGAAATGGCAGCTGACCCCTAACTATGAATGTAATGCTATAATAATATGTAGTAAAAAGAAGACATTTTGAGGCTGTTGCCCAAACCACTCACGCATTAAAATTCTCACCACTGTATACACTTGTGCAAGGACGGGTAAATCAACTGCAGAAGTGGTCCAACCAAAAAAGAATGATAATTCAAGGGGGTAAGAGCCATTCATTCATTCAACAGATGGCTTTAAATGCCTGTCCTGGACAGCCATTCCACCTTGTGAGAAAGATTCGGCATGTAGTTTGGAGGAACGACTAGCTCTATCGTTCCAGACATGATAATAATAGTATCAATGCAGCTGATATTTACTGAACATTTTACTATGTGTCTGGCACTGTGCTAAGCACTCAACACAGATGATGTCATTTAATCCTCCTAACAACCTTACAGAGTAGGTACTATGATTATCCCCATTTTATAGATGAGGAAACGAAGGCTTAAAAGATTTAGTTACCCTCTCTAGGTGGCACAGTGTCAGGGTTGGGACTGGAATGCAGCCATGTGACCCCATGGCCCAGGTATCTCATGATGGCTCCACACAGCCACAGAAAATTGCCTTCACTCCCATTTAGACCCTGTTCCATCTGCAAACTCACCCCATTCATTTCAGATCCAACCCCAAGTGACCTGCTGCATTTTCCACCCCCTCCTTTCCTGACCCTTCCTTTGTCACTTTCTCCCATGTGACCGCAGAGCCCTCTCGTTTCCTTTTCACTCTCCCATCAGCTCCACTCATTTGAAACCACTTCTCTTAATTGGCTCTGACACCTTGGCATTTGGTAACTCAGCTTTTGCTCTGCTTTTCATTTCCTCCAGCTATTTATCACTGCCTCTGAATTCTGAAATTGTCTTCTTCTCCTTAAAGTGTTGCTCCATCAAGTGAGGTATTAGAAACTTGCATTTTAGAACATGTATATATACAGAATGCAACTAGGCAGAGTAACGTGTATATATATATATATATATATATATATATTAATATGACAACTGGATTAGAATACAGACATGGGCATTTAAAAAAAAAAACTTACAATTCTCTACTGTACAAACTACACTGCCCAGAGTGCTCATTGGCACAGCTGTGAATAGCACTTAAAGCTGTGAGTCTAAGTTCATATCTGAAATGTTCACATTCACTTCCAAAGGTGTACTTTTAATAAGATTTTTTTAAACCTCTGAAATTCAACTGCGCTGCAATTCCTGAAGCTACAATAATGGCTGTACAAGATGTGCAAGAGCCACTAAATCCACTGGTTATAAAACGTGCAACAAGATTCAACCCAACTCTGTTCCACAGGACCTCAAAGGCTTTAAGCATCCTGGTTAGGACACCAACTTTGAATCAGAAAGATCAAGGTTTTGTTCCCAATTATAGTGACCTTGGACAAGTCTTTAACTTCGCCCAAGGCTTGGTAAATTATCTTTAAAACATGAATGACTATAGGACCCTCCCCATAGAATTCTGATGAGAATCAAATGAGAATACATTTTAAGTGCTCAATCTCGTATGTACTCAATAAATGATACGCATTGTTAATACCAATTCTTTTGTAGTTGTTTTAATACTAGCAGTAGTGGTTGTAGTGTTTGTTGCAAAGGTGCATCCAAGTTCTGTGCTAGGAAAATTCTGACTACTCCTTCCCTCTTCAGCAGTATCTTCAGCCATACCAAACTTCTTACGGCTACCCCCAAACACCTTTCTATTATTCTTCTCTTTTCCTGGAAATGTTGGTCCCTGACAACTTGGCCGGATAAAATCCAAATCTCAGATCAAATACTTGCACTTCTGTGACGTTCACTCTGACTCCCCAAAATAGCCTTAAACATTCGTTATCCCATTTTTTTTTTTTTTTTTTTTTTTTTTTTTTTTTTTTTTTGCGGTACGCGGGCCTCCCACTGTTGTGGCCCCTCCCGCTGCGGAGCACAGGCTCCAGACGCGCAGGCTCAGCGGCCATGGCTCACGGGCACAGCCGCTCCGCGGCACGTGGGATCCTCCCGGACCGGGGCACGAACCCACGTCCCCTGCATCGGCAGGCGGACTCTCAACCACTGCGCCACCAGGGAAGCCCCTGTTATCCCATTTTTAATACAAGTATCTCCCTATAAGACTGAGATGGTAGAGAACAGGGGCTATGTTTTATTTTTGGTGCTGTATTCCCAACAACTGGTATAGAGGCTAGTGAACTGTAGAGGCCTATGTAGGAAGCTTTGGCTCTAAGGAACAGAAAACCTCACCTCAAACTGGCTTAGCACTAAGGAAGTGTGTTATCCAGTACAACATGAAGAACAAAGGCAGGGTGGTATCAAGGGCTCATTCAGTGATTCAACACCCACATTAAGAACCTGGTTCTTCCCGTCTCCCTGCTGCCATCTCAGTGATGCAGCCTTGACTTCAAGTGGGAGTCCTCACGGGCCATAGCTCCGAGCTCCTCACCCAGGTACAACAATGACAAAAGAAGAAAGGAACTATCTTTTCCTGTGCGTCTTTTAGAAAAACTAGAAAACTTTCCCAGAAGCCCTCAGCAAACTTCTGATACTCCATTTCCCAGGATTAGGTTTTATGTTCATTCCCAAACCATTCATCCACAGGGGCAATGAGATTACCATGATTACAGAAGGTCAGGGATCGGCAAACTTTTACTGTAAAAAGCCAGATTGTAAATATTGTAGATTTCGCTAACCATACAGTGTCCACTGTAACTACTTACATTGTACTCTTACAGCACAAAAGCACCCATAAACAATGTGTAAACGAGTACAGTTATTTTCCAATAAAACCATTTGTGACACTGAAATTCAAACTTCATACAATATTTGCATGTCATGAAATACTCTTCTTCTTCTGGTTTTCCAATCTTTAAAAAAAAAAAGGTAGAAACCATTCTTTGCTCCAAGGCCACGTGCAAACAGGTAGCAGGTCTGGTTTGGCCCAAGGGCTATAGTTTGCTAACCCTTGGCTTACCTTATTTGGAAACAAATGTATGTTTGTCATTTACCACAATTTCCAAAGTACACAATAAATATTTTTAAAATTAAAAGAATAAATGATTAAAGAACACAGTTCTTGCCCAGGAGAAGTTCAGAGGATATACATGTATATGATTTCCTGAAAGGTATTTTTAAAATAACTGTTTTTCCTAATAATGGTGGAATTAGCAGGACTAAATAAGCAAAAGAATAGTGGTTTGTGACAGCTTAGATATTCAATTGGGAAAACGGAAGGTAAATAGTATCTTGTGTTAGGATGTGTGGGAAATACAGATTTTTAAAACTCCTCATGAATATAGAGTCATAAAAGGTTTGTTTTGATGGTAAGTGGGTGAAAGAGATTACTTATTGCATATTTTCTGTTAACATCTGACTTCACAATTTTCCAAACGTAATGTTGCATGCATCCTGATGCAGGCAAAGAGATAATTGTAGAGTAACTGCTTGCACTCAGTGTAAATTAATCAAATGGAAATTAAATAAACTGTAAATAGAAGATACCCCTTAGCTGATACGGCAAGTGAATCACCTCCATTATAGGCTCATTTTTGCAAAATTACACCTAATCATAGTATTTTAAGATAGTGTTTGGCAAAATATCTCTAAATCTGTCAACAAAAGCAGCAATTACTTCTTTGCGGCTGAATATCTTTGCCAACAAACACCCATCTGTCTGGAAAGATTTATGTATGGTTCTGCCTAAAGGCAGGGCTAAAATCTCAATGACCTCTGGAGGTTTCTTTCACCTCTGTGCTCTGAGAGTCAAAAAAAATTCATTTTAGGGTAATTTTACTGTAAACCTTAAAAAACTACAAACCTAAGATGTAATCAACTCTGTTCCAAGAATCCCCAAAATAAATACTCTTCTAGGTAATTATATAGCTTACTTTGCTTGATCAACATTTTAATCTTGCTTGTCAGTTGCTGCTTTAACGGAGTCCCAACTGCTTAATACAGCTCATAAGACCCAGTGTGGCCTCAGTTGCAGTCAGCACCACTGTTCTTCATGTGCTCCACTGGACTAGTTCCAGACCTTGCCCCATGCATTTCCTTGTGCCCAGGCCACTCTTTCCCTCTCCCTATCTCACTTACCCCTTGACATGGTTGGCATATCCACTTCCCTCAGGCCTTGGCTTAGGTGGGGGGATCTGGAAGCCTCCTCTGCCCCCCCCAGATGGGTGAGGTGGCCCATCTACGTGCACAGCACCCTGCACTTGCTTGCTCCTTTCTTAGTACTCATAATCCAAGTATTTTCTGTGTACTTGTTAGTCTCTTGAGGGTTGAGGACAGGAACTGTGCCTTGTGCATAATAGTAAAAAGTAGAGGAGGCCAGGTCATAGAGATTTATATGCCTTTCGAAAAAGTTTAGACTTCACCCTGAATGGTATAAAAAGAAGCTACTGGAGACCTTTATCACGCTCATACATGCCTTTCCGAGAGATCATTCTGGAAGCAATGTCAGAGAATGGACTTCTAGAGTACAAGAGAATGGATGGTGAGGGGTCTATGCTAGAGGCAGCGAGACTGCCTAGGAAGTGGTTATGGTGGTCCAGGTGAGAAAGAATAGAGGCCTGATCCACAGCCATGAATACTGTGGATAGAGAACAGTGTCAGTTTAGAGAGACATTTAGGAGGCAGGAATCTATACAACTGGTCACTATGTATGAAAGTGAAAGAGTAGGAGAGAGAGAAATCAGGTGACTTCTGGTTTCCAGCTTGGACAACTAATCAGGTAATGGTGCTAGTTACTTAAGATGTAGGAGGACGAGCAAGTTGAAGGTGGGAGAAAGGGGTGATTAATTCCATTGCAGACATACTGATTTCAAGGAGCCTGTAAAGCATCTAGGAGGGGATGACTGGTAGGCATCTGTATGGGTATGTATCTATGTGTTTATATATACACATACAGAGAGAGAGAGAGAGAGAGAGAGAGCAAATATAAAATTTGAACGTCATCAGGTCATGAAGAGATTGATGTCATAAGTGTATAGATCACTCAGAGAGAATGCATATCCAAAAAATAGAGGAGAGCTTGCAGAAGCTTGAATAATACCAACATCTAAAGGGCAGGTAAAAGAGGAGGGACTCATGAAGAAAACTGAGAAGGAGTGACCAGAGAGGAGGATAAAATCAAGAAGACGTATAGTCAAACAAAGAAAGTTCTAAAAGGCAGACATTATTAATCAGCCATGATTATATAACATCACGAAATCTCAATAACACAGCATGATAAGCATTTATTAACCTGCTCACAGGTCCACGGGTCAGCTATGATGGCTGTGCTCACGCTGCATGTCTACATGGGGCTGCTCTGTTCCATATGTCTCTCATTTGGGGGGACTAGCAAGCTCCCTAAGGCACCATCTTCTCCCAGTTATGGCAGAAGTGCAAGAGGAGCCTTTTAAGTCCTAGTCTCAGACTGGCAGTCTACCACTTCCGCCATATGCCATTGGCCAAAGTATGGGCCACAAAGCATGGGCACTTCACCCACCCTAGTGGGTGAAGAAGTGGTCAATAGGGATAAGAACTGTGACTGTGGCCAGAGCAAATTTATAAGAGGCTTAATATTACACTCAAGCTAAAACTGACATTGGTCACACAAATGAAAATATTGTTTTGTGTGTTTTAAAACATACCTAGAGCCAGGGACCTTAGCGGTCCATCTTTTTGCAAGACTCTAGCATGTGAGGGTCAGCCACTAGAAATCACACCCTTGTAAGAAGCCAAGGTGCTTCCCAGGAGAAAATAATCATATGGAGTGTAAGTGTTGGGTGAGTGTCCGGGTCAGGTTTTTTGGTGTCAAGAGAAAGGCTCACTCAAGCCCAGAAAAAGGACAGTTTACTGTAAGCTTACACGTCAACTAGAAATGGCCATGAAGAATGGAGTCGTATCTGGGGACTGAATACTTTGTCCAGTTTTCACCAGGGTCTCATGGTCTCTTTCTCATATCATTTTAGCTTCTCTCTGTACTTCTGTACCATTCTCCCCATCTATTCACTAGATGCTTCTGTTTACTCATAGTTTCTGCTCCATCCTAAAAGCTACTGGCATGTAACCCTGACTGGCCATGACTCTAATTTGAGGCATTTCTCTGCCCGTTTCTAGCTGTCTGGGGCTCTGCAAGTTACCCAGTTCAAACTCCTAAGGGTGAGATTCAGATTTGTTCATCTCATTTCTCACCCTAAGCCAGGTAAACTGGCAAACTTATTAACTGGTCACCCTTGAGTCAGATAGCCGTCCCTAATCTAACTATTTGTGACCAGCTACAGGGAGGGAAACTTACCAAGTACTGTAGGTAGGCAAGTACCAGCTGAACTTTGTAGTACAAGGAGGTTCCCAGAACATTAGAATTAGGAATCAAATAAGTAAACAGAATGCCTACCGTCTAACTAATTGGGGTGCACCCAGGCAGAAAGTTCTTCCTAAAGGAAGAAGGGCTAGAGATGCTGTGACTAAACCCCAAGTTACTAACCTATTATAGATATAAAAGGAATTTCACGTGTTATAATGGAACATCTCTCACATAGTTCTCAATAAAACCTCCTTTACAGAAACTTGTTCCAAGACCCTGGAGATAAGAGCTAAAGAAATAAATTGAATACGAACTGTAATACTGGAAGAGATGTTTTTGGAATCCTTATCTAAGGAATGAGATGCTGGCAGGGAGAGGGTCCTCCTCCCACCTCACTGAGAGGAATGGCACAATAGGGGAGGAGGGATGGAAGCCATGGCCATGTATGATGGCTGCTGAGATACCAATACAGCCAGGATGGCCATGGTTGTCCTTCCTACATTATCTAAGAGTAAAGCAAGCACCTGGGATGATAAGCCAAGGGTTCCTGGTTACATCATGGCATTCCTAAAGGGCATCATTTGATGCCCCCCAAATTCCATTAAGATTTAATTTCTACCCAGGCACACAAAGAATAGAATAGTGTCTGATGGTATAGCTATCACTGCTCTTTCCATGGAAAGACAGCATGCAACTTTAGGAAATCCTGGGGCAGATTTGCTTCTCTCTTCTTCGAGAAGTTATCCAATGAGCACTGAGAGTTTGTGCTCCAAACATGGGTTGTGCCCCACTACCAACCAAGGATGTCTCCAAGTACTCAATTTTTTGGTGTGTATTGTGTATCTACTCTGTGCTTAGAACTGGGTCAGGTCTGAGGAGAAGGATATGGCTGGAGACACAGAGCACACGAGAAGTAATTAAAGAACAGCAGAGAACAGCATATGGTCAAGTATCACACAAGAGAGTATGAAAGACAGTTCAAAGAAGGCAAGGTTAAATTAGCTAGATTCATGATAATGAGGTCAGGGATAAAGAAAGGATTTAATTTGAGCTGGCCCTAAGGAACCAGCTATTATGGCCATTAAAAATTCTCCAAAGTACTTCCCCTGTCTCTCACCCTCAAATATAAGCTAAATAATAATAAAAATGCATAAATAATGATTTACTTTAATTTTTTAAAATAAACATATGACACACCTGTTACTTTTAAGAGGGGGGAAAAAGGTGTTAGCAAATCAAACTATTAGGTGTCACAAATCCAAGAACATTGGAAATCACCACATTCAAGTCCCCCTTGGGTTTGGAGAGATTTATGCTTCTTAAGGGCGTCCAGACGTTAGCAGCTCAAACTCCCACACTGTATCTTGGCTTCATTTAAAGGACCCATAGGTCAGACCAAAACACAACAGGGCTTTATATGCCAATTTTTCTTGACTCTCTGTAGGTCAGGGGAAGTTAAGCTCATGTAATTAGGGGATAAAGACAGGGAGGCTGGGAGTGGGGGATGCAAGCATGATGAAAGTTCCAGAGTTTAAAGGCTCGGTAGGAAGCCAGAGGAAAAGTCGATAAAGTCATGTCTTTATGAAACATGCGTTTTTCCACGGTAGAGTAAACGTATTTGCCATTACACTCAGGGAACCTCTCTGCAACTTGGTACTCTCACCCACCTGTGGGGCAAGGATGATTCAAATTCATCAAGATGATTGTGAGGTCACTGTTATCCTGAGTCGCCTTCTCATTCATCAAATACCAATTCAGTTACATTCAGTCTAATATCAGCACTAAACACATTTCATTGCATTAATTTTATTTCACAACTGATAATCCAGGTGACTTTTTATGAGAATTCTCTCTTAAATATTTGACTGATTGAACTATCCTTAAATGATGCCAAAGAACAAAGAGGTTCCTATAAATGGCATAGCCAAGATCAAAAGTGCAGTGTCAACATGTAATCACGAAAAGAGATCGGGAAGCAATGCCCGGCAGCCGTAAAAACAAAGCAGTGAAAATTAAGAACAGCCATACTGAGAAAATAAATGGAGAAAAGCCCTGAAATCCTCAGAACAAATACACAGAAAAGAATCTCAGATTGTCCCAGTGACAAACATCAATTCTCACATTAATGACTAGATCCCAGAAACAGTCTCCTAGGTTCTAGCTGTGCTATTAACAAACAATGAAGCCCATGACTCCTTCAGACTGGAACTTAGGGTTAATGGACCCAGTGAGTTTCTTATGAAAATTCAGTATCACACTGATGACCATCCACAATTCACCAGGAACTATTTCTTATGACAACATAAAATTCCATGTGATGGTCAAACAGGGTTTGTCTGTCAGGAATTTCTGTCACCTATCATTACAAAGGGCAGTATTTTTTTTTATGTCCGTAAGTTTTTTCAGTCTTTATTATCTATAATCCAACCATCCTTCCATCCATCCAACCTTCCTTCTTCCTCTTTCCTCCCTCCTTCCCTTCCTCCTCTTCTTCTTCCTTCCAAGAAATGTGTACTGAGCACCTACTAAATGACAGACACTAGATGATCTGGAGGGAAAATATTATTCCAAAGAGAAGGACCAGCAAAGACAAACCCTATGATGGGAATGAGCTTGATGTGCTGAAAGAAGAAGAAAGAAGGCCATTGTAGACAGAGTGCAGTGAGCAAAACTTAGAGTAAAGCAACATGAGGTTGGGAGGGCACCAGTTCAGGAAGGACCTCACAGGCCACTGTAGGCTTTATTCTTAAGTCATGAAAACGCATTCTTGATCTGGAAGCTGTTAGTCCAATGGAATGAAGAATATACATGTGAACCCAAATTATAGAAATGTCTATGCTTTGGTATTCTTGAGCTAATGTGCTGTAGTTTGAGGATTCATCCCACATCTGAATGACCATATGCATAGCAACACTAGAGAAGAATCACCCAGGTACCTATTTTACTTCCATTCTAGTAACTGTCTCCTCAGTAGGTTATTGTATTTCATTCATTCCCCTTCATAAAAATGTTCCAATTTATCTTTAAAAAGGTTTGCAATGAACATCACCAGTACAAAGTGGAGAAGCACTTAATTTCCCATCCTTCAGTGGCTTTGGACAAGACCAGAATTGTCAACAGTAAAATAAATCATATGTCACACTTGATTGTATTCAGTTTACATGGTATTTTATCAGAGGTTAACAAAAAAATTAGGCCTCAACTTGCCAGCAAAGGAACATCTTCTGAAACAGTAATAAACAGATTCTTCTCTTTCTTTTTTCCCCAAAAGAAGGATGCAATTAATGATGATAACCCCTTTTGAAGAATGAAATAGATACAACTTAACATGGTAAATCAAATACACATTCTCAGCTGGATCATATCTGGAGAAAGCAGTGCTGAAAGCTGTAAGACTGGCTCTTCAACACCTTCCAAATTTCAAGACACAAAAGTTCCCTTCAAAATTACTCAAGCATGATTAGTTGAGCTGCAAGCTAGGAAAGTGTATGTCAGATATAACCATAAGAAGTTTGGAGCAATCTATAAATGGTGTGGTAGATACAGACCTCAGGCCAAGTAACAAAAACAAAAAGGCAAGGAGATTTTTCTCTTTTTTTTTGCGGTACGCGGGCCTCTCGCTGCTGTGGTCTCTCCCGTTGTGGAGCACAGGCTCCGGACGCGCAGGCTCAGCGGGAATGGCTCACGGGCCTAGCCGCTCCACGGCATGTGGGGTCTTCCCGGACCGGGGCACGAACCCGCGTCCCCTGCATCGGCAGGCGGACCCTCAACCACTGCGCCACCAGGAAAGCCCCAGAGATTTTTCAAATAAGCAATATTGACAAAGTGAATAGGAGTGCAGAACACCTGTATCCTCCCTTCAGCTCAATAATCAAAGAAGCTACATGATCTAATGCAGCGGTCCCCAACCTTTTTGGCCCCTGGGACCAGTTTCGTGGAAGACAATTTTTCCACGGACCTGGCGTGGGGGGATGGTTCAGGCGGTAACATGCGCAATGGGGAGCTGCAGATGAAGCTTTGCTCGCTCTCCCACAACTCACCTCCTGCTGTGCGGCCCGGTTCCTAACAGGCCGCAGACGGGTACTGGCCCGCGGACCCCTGATCTAGTGAAAAGAGTTTGGGGCGAGGAAATGGAGCTTCTAACTTTACGCCACTAAATAATCGTCTGACTTTGGCAAATCTCCATGCTCTGACCCTATTTTCTTACTTGTCGAATGGGTGTAACAGTAGCAAGTGTATTAACTCACAGAATGGGTCAAATAAACATTACAAATGTGCAAGAAATTACATATATAAAGTGTCAAACTTTATAAATATGTAAAGAGTATGGTCAGCAAATCACTACAAGGCCTGGGGTTTTATCCCATGAATGGTCTGTTTTGACTGAAAAGAAGAAATTCCAGTATAAAATTCCTTTTCAAATGGTCCACATAATCCACAGATCCAGACGATCTGTAGAGAATTCTCGGTTCGTTTCCCTCACATAGAAACTGAGATACAAGAATGAGACACAACAGAAAGGTAACTTGGCCAAGCCTGTGCTCAAGAGTCAATTTCACTGATCCACATGCACCTGCTTCCCATTCATTTATTCACTTATTCAACAAATAGTTACTGAACACCCACTCTGTGTAGGAACAGTGCCAGGCCCTGGGATATGGAGAATGAAACTCGGTCCTTGTCCTTGAAGAGTTCACCCTGTGGTTGACAAATAGGAGAAGAGGGAGATCCTATCATTTATTGAACACAGGACCTGCCAGGTACTTTCGCTATGGTCTTACACGTTTTGCAGGTAACAAAGTGAAAACTGGAACTTTTTTCATTTCCCCCTAAAATTACAAAGCTTCTAATTAGAGAGCAGCATATGAGCCCATTCTTTTATTCATGCACATTAATTACTTATTGAGTACCTACTATGTGCCTGGCACAATGCTAGGCCCTGGGATACAGCAGAAAATAAGACAGACAAAATCCTCTCTTCTCATGCTATTTACTTAATTGTGAGTGGAGACATAAAAAGCAATGGACACAGGTCTGCCTGATCCATAATCTAAGACCCTTCTACATGCTGCCTTCCTCCGAGTCATCACTTTGTGGGAACAAAAAAGAACAAGAGGGAAAACCCATACACACAAACAAACCCAAACTGAATATCCCTAGTAAACCACAAATCTAGAAAGAGTAAAGCCAGATAAAAGAGGTTGCCAGACATCAGAATGTCCTCTTCCAAAATTTAAATTGAATATGTTTGCATTTCGATTGAGAGCCTGTAAGCCCAAAGGCAGGTGGCTCACAGACCACCAACAGCAGCACAAGGACAACCCCTGTCAGGGCACAAACATGAAAACCAGCTCTCCACCAGAAGGCCTGGGTGCCTGGCTCCCGGAGATGGAGAGACAAGACAAAAGCATACGCCTGCCCACCTGGCAGCAGCTCTTCCTGGCCTGGAGTGGAATTGTCTATCAGCCAAGGGAAGCTGGCAGCAGCCATGGCCTCAGAGGGAGAGAAGCCGCCGCCAGCCAGCACCAGCACGGGGCTTCCCTACAGTCGGCTCTTGCTGAAACAAAGAGGGGCAAAGGGAAGAGCTTGGGATGTCCAGCCTCCGGGCTCAAATCTAAAATGGAGAGCAGCGCTGTGTTAATGGAACGCCGGATCTGCTCCAAAACCTTCGCACCCCCGTCAGGGATGCAATCTGAGCAATTTCCTGATGACTCTTCTCTGCATAATGGATTTGAGTTATAAAGGAATTTATGCCCTCAGGACCAAATTACCCAGATAATTGAAGATACAATGAGGGGGAGGGGGGAAGTGAAAGGAGAGAGAAAGGCCTCAATTACAGGGATTTGTCTTTCACTTTGAGTTCAACGTTTGAATTCACCATGGCATTTAATTTGTAAAGTCACTTTACATCCACAAACTGCCCTGGTTTGGATACTCAAATTCCAGCGCTTTCTCGAGTACCGTGAAGCTGCATCAAGGCCTAATTTAATGTAGGCTTGCAAATTGTAGAGCCTAAGTGCACCCACACTCCCCCCGCCCCCCGCCCCAGTCCTCCAAAATGAGACTCCACTTCCCGGTTTAAGCCTTGCAATCACACATAAATCTCTAACACTGCAATAAGGTTAGAAAGGCTTAATATTAAAACAGGGTCGACTAAAGCTTACAGGCTGCCAGGACCACTTTGGGAACTCCAACCCAGCCCCCAGTCATAACTAAGAATTTGACGGTGATTTTAACCACAGGCTGGTTTGAACTCCTCTGAGCTGCACACCTACTCTGTTCCTGCTCCTTTTCACAGTGGTTCTCATACTCGAAGGCACGCGAAAATTACCTGCACGGTTGTAGGCACAAAGCTACTAACACTGTCCTGTATGAGTGCATTAAGAGACTTTCAAAGTTAATTTTGTCACCTCTGTGCTGACTTGACACCCCACGCCCAGAGGAACTCTGTCCCCAAGAACACTGCTTATAGGCCTACCTTTGGGATTAGTAACTACGGCAAGTGCAAAATCTTGCTCCATTCCACACTCAGTGGAAGAAATTCATGAAATATCAGTGTCTAAACCATCCCATAAAATACCCCTTTATCCTTGTGCTCTCTAGCATCCAGGTTCCTTTCCCTGCTCTAGGAGGTGGGAAAAGGGACACAAAGAAGCTACTTTAGGAAATTTCCCATAATTTAGTCGAGATCTATCGAGAGATCTAGGCATCTTCATTATAGGCTTGTTATTTATCTGAGCACATTTTATTATATTTAAGAGCCTCATTTTTTTGTCAATATTTACAGAGCTGGATGGAGAAAATGAAGAAAAGTCAAAGGCTCTAAAATATGACTGGAGTCTTGAGGCCCCAGAGTCAGGGCTAGAACAGATGGTGACATACATTAGTAAATTTGGTAAATTATGCACAGAATCCACAAGGCACCCAACACTGGCCAGCTCAAATAAAGTCCCCCGTGAAGTACCAAAGGGCTTGGGGATGCAGGTGGACAGAGGGTGGTGAACAGTCTGAACAGGTGTTATCCACTTATTCAAGCACTCTTACAAATGGCCTAAGAGATTTTCCCAGCATCCTCCTGCTCTCTATGAGTCACTGTGGGAATAGCAGGGAGGTTCAGAGTTGAGTTATAACCATTCAGTGAAGCATTTCCCTCCAGACTGTACAAAGGAAAGGGTTATGTTAGTAAATTTATTGACTATTTCATTAGATCAATATGGAATATGATTTACAAGGCTCTGCCCAGGCTCTTTAAATCTATTTAATCAAACCAATTAATGAAAAAAATTAAGAAGTTGAAGCATATCCTGTAAGGTGCATCATAAATACATTCCCTTACTTGGGCTTTTGATCTCACCCAGGTAATTAACAGCTTTAGTTAAGTTCAGTCATTCCTTCATGCCTGGCTATGGTCATAAAAATCCCCAGGCTATGTGTAACTCTAGGATTTATTATGTTTTTCTTACTGCAAAAGCGTCTCTCACATTCCACTTCCTCCCCTCCACCCCACCCTGAGAAAGTTTATGTAGCCATTGCTTTTGCAGCTGTCATGAAGCCTACACTGGCTGGTGAGCTTTGTCCTGCTCAAGAGGCTAGATACACTCAGCTGCTGGTAACCAATTTGGTAGCCTCTCCACTCTCATCTCACTGTTAGTAGAAGAGACAAAAACATGCTGAAGGCCTGACTTCTAAGGTTCTTTGCTCCCTTGTCTGTGTATTCTCTTTTCATGAATGAAATGGCCTCTCCCTGTTACAGAGAATATAGCTTTTATTATAGCATTTGGCGCGGCCTCCCTCCTTACAACCTCTGAGAATCAACCGTTCTAATCAGCTGCTCAACAATCCAACTCCCATTAATCCTCCTTCAAGTCCTTCCTTCTATCAGTTCCCCAGATCCCATCTTCCCAGCTGCGAAGCTCTGAGACGTCTGGGCAAGCCAACACATCATGCGGAGATGGAAAATGAAGTTAGGTGTCCCAGAGTCAGTGCCAGCCTGGCCTCTGAGGCTGAGCTTATGGCTTCATTCTGCTTTACGGGCAGAGGAACCTCTGGAAGGACAGCAAACGTTTCCCCCAAAGCTCTTCTCTACCTGCATTTCAGGAGAAGCTTGGCAAATACGATCACCCAGGTAACTGCCCCAGGGGCCTTCCACAGCTGAATGCAAGGTCTGAGAAAATGGCACAATTAGCTATAAAAGTCAAACTGTGTGTCAACAGTCGACCTTCTTAAATAAGTCACAATTCTTTGTGGAAAAAGAGAGATGAGACTCTCTTGATATGACCGGTTTTCCATGAGCAATCAACTTATGTTCCCATGCACCAAAAGCTGGGAAGGCTCAAAAAATTCTACTGAGGAGCTGAAATCAGGGAAATAGTTTTCCCAGTTTAAGATCAATAGCAGCGGGCTTTCCTGGTGGCGCAGTGGTTGAGAGTCCGCCTGCCGATGCAGGGGACACGGGTTCGTGTCCCGGTCCGGGAAGATTCCACATGCCGCGGAGCGGCTGGGCCTGTGAGCCATGGCCGCTGAGCCTGCGCTCCGCAACGGGAGAAGCCACAACAGTGAGAGGCCCCCATACCGCAAAAAAAAAAAAAAAAAAAAAAAAAAGATCAATAGTAGCCCATTTTACTTTTACCTCCCTCTATTTACTTTGGTCCAATTCAATAAGTATTTACTGAATATCAACCATCCTAGACGTTGTCAGAAAAGACACAAAAGAAATACTAAACACACAGTGAGCCCAAGGATTTTACAATCTTTGTAGGAGATAAAAGCAGGCTGACATAAAATGCTCATGTTTAATACCATCTTCCCCTTGACCAGCCTAACAAATACTTGTTCACACAAAACTCTGGGCCATCATTCATTCAACGTTTATTGAGCATTTACTCTACACTACACCAGGCTATAAATGGTGTGTGCATGACAGAAAGATAAGCGAGCAATTTCTTATCTCTAGGGGTTTACTGCAGAATAAAGGAGATATAAGATACTTACAAATAATTCCACAGCTCTTCATAGTGTGACATTTACATGAATAAAACCCAGAAGAGTTTAATTCAAATCCTCACATCATTTTAATAGTCTAAGCTACCAATTCTATTGTACACTGAAACCCCACCACTTTAAAATACATAAAGATCCATTTTATTTAAGTAAACATCTGCTTTAGACAACATAATAAAATGGTATTTAAAAACTTGTAGTAATTCAAATTACTGTTAACAGAATGTTTAGCAGAGGGTACACTTGGATAACTAACTATCCAAGAAATAATATGTAATTTCAAGGTTTCAAGTCCCTTAGGGGACTTGAAAACTGTTCTGAGTTGATTAACCATTGCAGTCATGTTACATCACTGCCTTAAATAGCAAATTTTGTCAAGAAACCCTTCCTAGACTAAATTTATGAAGAAAAAACCCCTTCAACACTGTAATAAAATTTAGCTCATCCTCTATTTAAATAATACTGACTTGCAGAAATAATAATCACTATTACATCTAGAACTTTTGAGCCCTTGCAAAATGTCTCAGATATCGGGCTACGTGCTATAAGTGCATTATCTAACTGATCGTCACGATAACCCTGTTAGATAGGTTGTCTTATTAGTTCTATTTTACAGATGAAAACATTGAAGCCAAAGGTCCCATAGCTAGTGAAGACTGTCTGAATTCAGAGCTCATACTTTTAAATGAGTCCAAAAATCAATGGAGTTGTGTCACATCTAAGCAGTTCAGGGTTAAAATAGGTAAGTAGGTTGGCACAAGTCCCCAAAATATCCACCAGCACAGAGGGAAAAAAATGTGATTTTTTTTTCCCTTCCAATTTCCTTTCAACCTCCTGATTTCTAGAGGGACCGTTTTTGCTCTGTGCCTCCTGTTCTTTTGCCTGCCCTCCAATCAAAGATGCTCAAGTGGCCAAATCCACTTAAAATATAGAAAATGTTCCTTACTCTTGCTTCAGGTGCTTGTCTGTATGAGGCGACTCTGGGACGCCTCGTGAAGAGGGAGCTCAGAGAATGGTGTATAATTCCCATCACTAAAATTAAATTACTAATTTTTTATCAATTAATTGGATGAGGATTTGTGGGAAAGACAGGCCCTCAGCTCAGCAGAGCTCTACTGGGTACCAGATGAAACAAGAAATCTGCCCGGGTGAGATGGGTAAGAGGGGAAGAGAAGCCACAATAGTAATAAATGTGAGAATCCCCTGGCTTCAGGAAAGGGAGAGCAAACCAGCTCCCAGGAGGAGAGACGCAGAATCACTAAGATTTCTCCAGGGGGGGCTTGATGGAATCAGCCCTCCAGGCCTTGTAAAAAGAGACTCTACTGCTTACCCAGGAGTTGCTTTTCTTAATTCTCTTGCATACTAAGGAAGATCAAATCCCAGAGAAGAGAGGTTTCTAGCCTCCTTTTGAACAAATGGAAAGTATTCTTATTCAGAGTACTGTTTGTAAAAAAAAAAAAAAATGAAAATAGCCTGTATTTTCTGAATACAAATAAATCACATTCATTATAAAAATATTTAGAACATACTTTTCAAATTTTTTTTTTTTTTTAAACATGAAATTCAACTACCCCAAGATAACAACTGTTAACAATTTAGGGAGCATCATTCCATACATCTCTTTTTGCTGATATGGGGGTAGTGAACAGCTACAAACCACCAGTTATTAGTTTATTAAACAAATATTTACCAAATACCTCCTCTGTGCCAGGGATCATAACTACACATGCTTTTAACCTTTTTTTTATTATTCAATAATGTGATGTGACCTTATTTTTGATGTCAATAGAGACCTGTATAGTCAGTTTGAATCATTTCATCATGTTTCACCATAATTCCAATGATGGGTCTTCAAGGTTTTCCAACTTCTTGCTATCAAAAACAATGATGCAACAAGAAGTCTTTCAATGTTTCTTTGATTATGCCTTCCAGATAAGTCACTGGAAATTCAAAACACCTTACATTCATATAATTCTTCACTATTCAAGTTGTTGTCATATTTACAACGTGGCAATACAGTGACTGCTTCCTGTAAAACTCACATCAGAATTGGTCTCACTGTTTCAAAGTTACATCACATACTTCTGGCTTTCCCTAATAAATCTGAGCATGCAAAGTTTTGACAGTTGAGGAAACAATCACGAAATATATGTGTGTGTGAACAGGAGGGAGAGAGAGGGAGACCTAAAGATAATTCTCTGAAACTAGAAACCAGGTATCTCAACAACATCAGAGTGAAGCACAGCATGTGTGTCCACTAGACCAAAGACGACTCTAGTAATCCCACAGATCCTTCTAGATAAAGGATCCCTGAGGGTGAAAGTTTTCCTGTCTTAGTGTATTCCCAGTACCTAGCTTGCAGCTTGAAATAGAGCAGGTACTCAATAAATAGTTCTGGATTTAATGAACAAACCACAACAAAGGTCTTCCAGGACCACTGCAAACCACAGTCAACTTCCCGCCCTCATGCCCACTCAGCAATAGGAACTTTAAAATGAAGCAAAGGAATCCACAGCTGGTAAATTATATATGGCTCTCATCCTGCAATGAATTTCTCATTCTGAAGGAGCTTTGGATACTATGTCTCCTCCAAAGCAACGTCAGATCCTTGAACTGAAGGACTGAAGCCAAAGGAGACTGATCAAAGGACAAACAGAGAATTCTCTCAATGAGTGCTTTATTTTGCCCTTCCTGAAAATGTCCTCCCAACTTCTATCAGCAAATTCCATTCATCTCCTCCCTTTCTGCCCCTCCTCCTCAACCCATAATATTACCTCACCCTCTGCTGCTCTGTCAGAAATCTGTCTCGCATACTAATTTATATATACATACACTGTATATATAAAGGAGCATTACCAAGTGGGTGGTTCTTGAAAATCAGCCATTCATCATGCATATTGATCACCAAGGTAGTACAGTATGAATCAGAGACCAGTAATCATTAAATCAAAGATTTATACTAGTAAAAGAGCACCAAAGCAATTCATCAATTCCACAGCGCCCTCAGTGATTAATTAGGTTACAATCTGACAGCACAGAAGCTGGTTCACAATTAAGGCTATTACAGCTAGAGGTTGGTTGGGTTTTTTTTCCCTTCCCTCAAGGAAGAAAAGGGGAAGGCATTAGTCTGTTGGGCTTATGGCATTCTGTACTTTTCCTTCATAGCATTTACTACAGTTGGTAAATAGACTTATCAACAGGATTATATGTTTAAATTCTTTTAGTCTATTAGATCCCCAAAACCTAAGAGCCGCTAGCACATAGTAGGTGCTCGATCAATATCTGTTGAACAAATGAATTTTGAACTAGATGCTTCTGATGCCTCAAGCCCAGATGTAGCATCACTTACAATGGGGCTTCTGATGTTCCCTCTGGGTCTTGTCCTTTAAAAAGTTAAACTGCATCTTTCTAGACTGGAGAACCACTCCGAAAAATTGTTTGACAGCACTGACTGAAGCCAAAACATTCATTCCTATGACCCAGCAATCCCAATCCTGGGTATGTATCCAGCAGAAATGTGAACAAATGTTCCCAAAAAGACATGTACAAGAATGTTCATAGAAGCACTGTAATTAATAGACTAAACTGGAAACAATTCAACTGTTCAACAGAGAATGGATAAATAAATCACAGTCTGGTCATACAATGAAAAACTACACAGCAATGAATATGAACAAACTACAGCGTCATGCAACAATATGGATAAATCTCACATATACTATGTTGACGGAATGAAACCAGACACAAGGGACTACATGCCAGGTGATTCTACTTATATTAAGTTCAAAAATAGGCAACCTGATCTGTGGCATCACAAGTGAGGATAATGATTGCCTTTGAAGGGTTAGTAAGTGGGAGAGGGCATGAAGGAGGCCTCTGGGTGCTGATTACACAAGTAAATTCACTTTGTGAAAACTCACAACCCTTTTTCTGTTGTTTCATTTTGGGATGATTTACTGCCCTTTCCTATAATCGGCGACAGTTCAACCAAAACTCTTTTTTTCTTTAAGTTTAGTTAACTTCTTCTGTGTGACGGAAGAGTGATAAATATTTTCATGCATACTCCCAGATCCAAATTGCAGAAAGTATCTCTTGGTGGGGATTCCAAAGAAGGAGGGACAGTTTCAAATACGAGATTAAACTACAAGTCCTTTAGGGTCCCTTCCAATCCTAAAGTTCTATGAATAGGCAAGCTTTTGAAAATCGATGGAGAACTCAATGCCCATGGATTTCTCGTGCTAACCTTGGCCATTCTCCAAAGAGTAAAATGAGACAATCAGAGAAAACTGTCTTTCTGACTCACGTTCAGGAGTCTGCATCACCTTTTATAATTTCCTCCTGCAACACCTGAAAAGCAAGTAGGGGCCTCCTGTAAGTTGAGAGGGTTTAGAGGAAATGGGTATGGCCAAGAAATGCTGTGGGTTTTGGAAATACAGAGATTTCTGATAATCCCTAGCATCAGACCAGAAAACTAAGCCCTACATTTATAATAAAGCCCTCCATTTTTTGAAGGCTTCCTATATACGAGGCACTCAGTTTATGTACCTTTTATATATTCTTTCATCTAATACTCGAAAACTCTTTGAGACAGGTACAGTCTCCCTTCAACTGTAGAGAGTGAGTTATGTAGACTGCCTGAACCTCAGATTCAAATCTATACAACCAGGAATAAAATATGATGCCCATATAGGAGGGGTTATAAGAATAAGCTGCAGAAAAAGGCCAGCAGGGTACATAACCAAGCTAAGCAACTTGCTAGGTGCGTAACCTTAACATTTAACTGCTTTCTGCTTCAGGTTTCTCATCTGGAAAAAGAGATTACTGATAGTATCTACCTCACAGGATTATTGAGAAGTAAATGACATTTAGAACCATGCATAGCACAGAGTAAGTCCTCAATGGCAGGTATTTATTACTGTTTTTTATATTATTTTATTTATATATGTATATTCTCTTCATAAGTGCTATATAATGAGCAAATATTACATATTCAATTAGTCTAATTTTTAGTAAAACAAAATTATCAGTAATAATTCCCTACTAGTTTAGGATCTATTTGGGATGTTTTAGTCTAGGTCCCTAAAACACAGAAGTAATAGTTATTAATCCGACTCCAAATGTTTTTGAAAGTCAAGATCACATCAATCTTGCTCACTGTTGTATCTCTGAGGAAAACCGCAATGCTGGCAACATACTAAACACCCAAAAAATATTTGATACATTTTTTACTAAATACTTCCCCAGTATACCTACCTCATCTCCCTGCTTTGTACTCATTTAGAAGAGACCTGGTTATTTTCAGAAATCTTCTGTTAACCCTAATAACTACAGCTACGCTCTAATTTTTTTATAAAAAAGAACAATTTTACAAGATAAATATGTCTTTTCAAAAGAATTTACTATGTATTCTCAGTATATCGAAATATGACTTATTCTTACTTTTTAAAAATTTGCCCATCCTCAATAAGAGACTTTCATCCTTAGAACATAAACCTCAAATTCATTCGTTTGTTCATTCATTCACCAAGTGTTTATTAAGCACCTTGTATCTATGTTTGGTGATCTCCATTGCAAATTACAGAAACCTCAGTCAACAGCTTTAATACTAAGGGAATTTATGGCTCATAACAGGAAGTCCACACATAGTTGTGCAGGCTTCTTATTTGGTTTGATTCAGCAGTTCATTATGTCAAAGAACCAGATACTTTGATCTCTCTACCACGTCAGCCTTGGTATTGGCTTCATTCGAACTGGTAGCCTGACTACAATTGTTGTAGGGTGTGGCCAACCCTATTGGTTATCTATCCAACAGTCCTAGTCTCCCACTTCTTCCTTTCCAATAGAAGCCCAGTTTTTTTCAGGTATCAGATATCAGTGCATTTCATTATGTCTTCCTAAATGTGGATGTTAATTATCTAAGCCAATTATGGTCATTCCTTTCATCTTCCCATAATCGTTTGAAGAATGTACATGTAACAATCCTTGGCAATGTAAGGGGAAGTCAGCTTTGGCCCTTCTAGAAATGTTTTCCACACTCTTATAAAGAAACACAAGTCAGGAACTTGCCGCCTTTCCTGTCTCTGGACACTCTTGCCTCTCTGTCTGAGATGATTCCTGGAGCTGCTACAGCCGTCTTGTCACTGCAAAGAACTAAACACACAGAACCACAAACACAGCAGAGAAAGAAGTAAGGAACTTTGCACCCCTGAAATTAACCAACCCTGGAACTATCCTACCTCTGAAATTCTTGTTATGTGAGCAATTATAAAATAAACGTGTTCTATAAGCTGATTTTAGTTGGGTCTTTGAGACAGTTATAAAACACTGAGATATGTACAGTTATCACTACACAAACACAGCTACTTCCAGAGGAAAGAAAAAGATAATCTCTTTCCGAGAAATTTCTCTTAAAATAGAAGAAAATTGACGCCGACGCCTAACCTCTCTCCTTCCTCCCCCCAACATCCTCTGAATTCTAATTGGCCAGTATCAGGTCATATGCCCACTGTTGAACCAATCACAGGCTAGAGAAATTGGACTGCTAAACTCAATCAGGCCCACCCCTGGGATCTGGAATTGGGGTCAGCTGTGTCTGAAGTAACCGGCCACATTGGGGAGGGGTGACTGCTTGAATAAAATTGAGTTCTGTCAGGAAGAAGGGGTTGGATATTAGATATCGATCTGCTGTATCCTGCTTATTATCATATGCACAATGTGTACTGGACTTAGGACTCCCAATAGGAAATGTTTAGCACAGCTCTACTTCAATAATCAAATCAGAGTCTGTATCCTTCTTGAGGGCCCTATTTTTGGAATCTCAAAATCTCTTAAATCTAAGCCAAGTCATTAGATCTCTAACAACTCTGCTAGGGCTCAGGTCCAAATGCAGAATTTGCTAACAGAGATTTTATCTAAAGTAAAGTTGAAGTAGGTTTCTCCCCACCTCCCAACAGTTCTGCAGAGCTGTAGACACCATTCTTAAGCATACTGGTATATCCAGGAGTACTAACTTGCTTCCAGGCACTTTTCTAATACTCTAATTTCCAATTAAACTTTTCTGAACCTAAGTCCTCAGACTTCCTGGAGCCTAGAAAAGCATTTCCCCAATTGGAAAGAGCTTCTCTCCTTCAGGGCTGTATGGTGTAGTGGTTAACAATGGATTCAGATCCCTCTACTACCACTAACTAGGTGGTCCTTGGGCAAGTTGCTTAACCTCTCGAAGCCTTAATTTTCTCAACCATAAAATGTGAATGATAATCATAGCTCCTAACTTATAGGGTTGTAGAAACCATTAAGTTTGTCAGTGCACGGAAATGCTAAGCACAGTATCTGGAAAATAAAATGTTATCTTTCTTAATAAGTATTAGCTGTTCCTTGTGTTTCTCTCTCCATCTCCATCTTTCTTCCCTCTCTTACTGCATCAACACAGAGCTGTATAATCACAATTAGAGTTAATTGATGAACCTTTCTGGTTGAGTGCTGTCAGTCAATCCAATAGCTTGAATTTTTTTTCCCATTTGGTTAGACAAATTCACCATTTGGTATAATAGTTAACCTGGCCATGGAAATGAGAAAAAAAACTATTTATACAGGTATTTTCTTTATTCTGAGCTTTCTCAGAGGTCACAGGACTGAGCCTTTCTGGACCAGGCCTCTGGAGTCGAGGCTGGCTTCATCTTCTTTGGGCTGCATTCCTGGCTTCGAGCCAGTTCCTCTCCACAGCCTCAGAAAGCCTAAGCTCCGAGAGTGCCTTGGGGACCCAACTTCATTGACTCGCAAAATCAAAATATACAGATGCCCCTTTTAAACCATGATCTATAACTGGGAGAATATTGCCTCTCCACTGCATTAAGGCCTGCCCTATTACCTTATGGAATTACCCACAGTGGCAGAAATCCATTCACCTGATCCACTGACACCCTGGGGGCAGCTCAGACAGCATAAAGCCAATTGATAGATGTACATTTGATATATATTTTATGCCCAGAATTTATGTCTTCTGCATGTTTCATTTGCTATTCTGACTCACTTTATGCCACAGGAGAGCTGGAGAAATTTTGAGAGGGACCAAGAAAGAAATGGCATGGAAGAGGGGTGGAAATCAAAACAGCAATTTTTCTTTCTGACCTAGGACCTTACACCTGGGCATCCTGATAGATCTAAAGCAAAGTATTCCCTCCCTTCCTCCTCCCAGGATGGGATTATGAGAAGGAAAGGAGCTAAAGTTGGTAGAAGAGGAGAATCCTGCAAACTGGCAGCTGAGCCAGATCCCCACTACAAAGTGTGTGTGGTGGGGAAAGCGGGTGGCAGTGATAAAGATATAAGCAGTAATAGAACAAAAGTTATACATTTTAATCTACACTGTTATCAAAACTCCACCATGTAGTTCGGCTCACTTCACTCTCAAGATAGTCAAGACTGGTATTTTCAGCTCCGTGTTACTGATGTTCCAGAGAGGAGAATGGCTTAACGGCAAAGCTAGGATTCAAATCCAGCCTTCTATGTTTCTAGTGTGTGAACAAATGGTGATCTGTACTTTCCCCTGCATCGGCAGGCAGACTCTCAACCACTGCGCCACCAGGGAAGCCCGATCTGTAAAATTTTAGAAGGCTTCTTCATAAGCTCCTGTATATCAGGAGAGAATTCATCATGCACATTATTCAAAGCCCTGCCATGTATCCTGTATTTTCCAACCATTTAATTTAAAAAAAGAATTTAGGGCTTCCCTGGTGGCGCAGTGGTTGAGAGTCCGCCTGCCGATGCAGGGGACACGGGTTCGTGCCCCGGTCCGGGAGGATCCCACATGCCGCGGAGCGGCTGAGCCTGTGGGCCGTGGCCGCTGGGCCTGCGCGTCCAGAGCCTGTGATCCGCAACGGGAGAGGCCACAACAGTGAGAGGCCCGCGTACAGCAAAAAAAAAAAAAAAAAAAAAAAAAGAATTTATACCAATTTATAATAACAGCTTACACAGAGAGAGAGAGAGACAGAGAGTCAGAGATATTCAATCCTCACATTAACCCTGTACAAGTAAGGCAAGGGAGTTTTGACTCCAGCAACTGTGCTCTTAAGCACTCTGCCATACTGTTTCTCTACTATCTCATGCATGGAGAAACCGAAGTCTACATCTAAAAGATAAAGTTGGCAAAATAAGATTAGGTCTCCTATTGGCTCAATACCTGACATATTAAGGATGGGGCCCAGGGCAAGACAAAAATCAACTGGCCGAGTCCCCTTGATTAATTTCTTCTGTCCCATTGGCCTTGATTACCCAGGGTGGCAACTGTTGATTTCACTTCACCAAGTAATTATTGACCACAAAGCTCTATGCCGGCCAGGTCCCTGCTAATTCAGTGTAAACAAGACAGACATGGTCCTCATCCTCACAGAGCTTACAGCCTAAAGAGTAAAGCAGCTGCTAAACCATAACAATGAAGAGTCAAAGCAATGAAGCAGCCAGGCTTTTTCATAGATTCTCCATTGGAGAAGACTGAAGAAGTCATGGAGTCTGCCCCATTCAATGCAGAAATCTCCTCTACAGGTGGTCACGCAGCCTCTGCTAGAATCCTCAAGTCCAGAAAGCTCCCTCTTCCAACAGCAGTGCATTCTAATTTAATCATAAAGTTTTCCATATCCTGAGTCTATCTTCTGCCCTGTAATATCTGCCGTTGTTCCAAATATATCTTCTGCAGCCACAGAACAGGATCTAACCCTTTTCAACACAGCAGTCCTTCAACATGTTTAGGGACAATTTGTCAAGTGGCCTGCAAGTTTTCTCCTTTTGAGACTAAACTACTCCTCTTCTCTTCAAACATGCCTCTCAGCCCAGGGCTTCCCAAATTCTTCCCTACTAGGTAGCATGCTGGGTGCTCTCAAGTTTGCCAGTGACTAAGGTTAGAAAACTGGAATGAATACTTTAAATGTAACCTGACCAATAGGGTGAAGTAAAACTATGATCTACCTTGGACAGGATCCTGTCCACCTATTAATTCCTGCATTTACTGTTTTAATACTGATCACACAAATTGTCACATGTTGTACTCAGATAAATGCCCACATTTTCAGAGGGAAAGTTATCAGAATCATATCTCCCCCAAACCTCTACTTGGGCAACTGATTTTTTTTTTTTTTTTAATCTACATGCAGGGCTTTACATATGCCCCTGTTAAAATGAATTTAGTTTCTTGGTGAAACTCAGATGACAGTGGCATCTTTGTTGAATAACCCTGTCTTAACTTCATAAAAATGATTTTGCTAAGAAATCTATCAGGACTAAGCACTTGACGAGTTGAGCAGTCTTGCTAAAGACTTCAGAGTTATGGAGAAGGATTCCATGATATGTGAAAAATCTCTTCTCTGAAGCTCCCTACTCCCTTCACCACCAGCTCTAGGGCCTATGTCTCACAGATCCCAGCCTTTCTAACTCCTGTCTACTTGCTCCTTCTCTGCCATCCCAAACTCCTCTCGCCTCTATTATGAAAACAATTCAGTTCACCTCCAGCTCCAACCGATGAATTTCTTATCTCAACATACACAGAAAATTAAATTTAAAATTTCCTTTTATGTAACAGGCCTACTCTCCTTAGAAGCAAATGCGTGCAGATAGATGGTAATCATTATTCAGAAAATACTTACTGAGGGCTTCCCTGGTGGTGCAGTGATTAAGAATCCATCTGCCAATGCAGGGGACACGGGTTCGAGCCCTGGTCAGGGAATATCCCACATGCCACCGAGCAACTAAGCCCGTGCGCCACAACTACTGAAGCCCAAACGCCTAGAGCCTATGCTCCTCAACAAGAGAAGCCACTGCAGTGAGAAGCCCGCACACTGCAACGAAGAGTAGCCCCTGCTCACCACAACTAGAGAAAGCCCCAGAGCAGCAGCAAACACCCAACACAGCCAAAAATAAATTAAATAAATAAATAAATAAAATACTTATTGAACTCATATTATGGGCCAGGCACCAAGCTCCTTGAAGGAGGCAGTGATGTGTAATATCAGACATGATCCCTGACTTAATGGCACTTATCTAGCAGAGAAAAAGATGGCCATCAACTATACACACACAGTGTAAATTATAGGCCTAACAAAGCACTGGGAAGAAAAGACAATTCCAGGTAATTGGAGGATATGGTGTAGTCAGGGGGTCAGGAAGGGGTTCTCTTAAGAAGTGGTAAATAAGCTGAGAAGCAAGGAGGAGGGGTTAACAAGCATATTCATTGCTGCTTTACTATGATGAAAAATGGAAACAACATCAATGTCTATATAAAGGAACAATTTGTGGCATATCCACATAATAGACTATTAGAAACCATTAAGAATTCAATTTTTGATAACTAAAAGAAAAAACATGCAAACCAAACTAAGTTAAAAAATATTAATGTAAAAAACCCTAAATAAAATCTTAACAATGAGAATCCAGCAGTACATTATGCAAATTGATTCATTCCAGGAATTCAAAAGTATTTCAATCTTAGAATATCCATTAATGAAATTCATCATATAAATAGGTCAAAGGAGAAAATATGATTACCAAGAAAACTGTCAAAAGCATTTAATAAAATTCAACTTCATCTCTTGCTTAAAAAAAACTTACTTTTTGAAAAGGTACATACATATCCCTTGAAATTAAGAATTATGCTAACTGCTGAAACACTAGAAGCATCCTCACTAAAGTCAGCAATATGACATGAGGGTGTTCTTTCACATTTGTTATTTAATACTGTTCTAACTAAAACTGCCAGCTAGTGCATGTAAACATCAACAAAATAAGTGATACAATGAATGCACAGTTATCACTATTTGCATATAATATGATTATACACTTGGAAAACACAAAAGAACAAAAAACAGAAACAAAAACGCACTACTAAAATGGCCATTTATAAAAGAAACACACAAAAATCAATACTGTTCTTATAAACTAACAGTAACTACTTATAGATTATAGAAGGAAAAAGTCCCATTCACACAAGCTAAAAAAAAAAAAAATTAAGTTTAAAACTTGAAATATAGCAAAAGTTTAGTGTAACATGTATAAAACAATAAAATTACTGAGAGGTACAAACAAACAAGTAAGAGACATAACTTGCTCTTGGATAAGAAGATTCAGCATTATAAAAATACCCATTTTCCCCAATAAATCTAAAAATAATCAGTGCAATCCCAATAAAATTTGACAAATAATTATAAAAGTCACTTTGGGGAGATTATTCACAAACAAGTGAAAACAGCCCAGAAAAATCTGGGAAAAAAATTAATGAGGAATGACTTGCCTTACCCGATATATTATAAAACTACGGTAACTTGAAATTTTTTCCTAAGATAAAAAAATAGACAGAGGAAAGAAATAAATAGCAAAAGCTAATGCTTTAGAAAAGAGAAAAAGGTAAAACCAATAAACAAATCCAAAAGCTGGTCTTTCAAGAAATCAACAAAATAGACAAAACCACTAGCTCACCTAATCAAGAAAAAAAAAAAAAAAGTAGGGGGAGGGGGGGAGAAAACACAAATATCCAAAATAAGAAATGGTAAACAGAAAACTGAAATACATGATTAGAAAATCATTGTATAATTCTGTGCCATAAATTTGAAAACCTAAATAAATTAATAATTTTAACAAAATACAACTCACCAAACCGATTCCAGGAGACAAAGTTTGAACACAACAATTTCCTAGGAGAGAAAAAGGAAGTTATCAAAGACCTACCACAAAACAAAACAAAGCAGCAGGCCTAAATGATTTCGTACAGAAACTGGACCTTCAAAGAAGATATAATCCCAATGCTACTTAACCTGTTCCAGAGAATAGAAAAAGAAGGAAACCTTCCCAATTCTCTTTATAAGGCAAGTGTAACATTTATACCTAAACCTGGCAAAGATTGCACCAAAAAACTGCAGACCAATCTCACTTGCAAACATAGAAGCAAAAATAAACTGAATATTAGCAAACACAACCAAATAGCCAATTAGAATAAATGTTCCAGCCATGCAAGGAGAGTTCAACCAGAGGAGACTTATTAATTCCCCATGCTAATAAAGGGGCAAGTCATATGAACCATGTACACTGAGAAGGCATCTGACAAAATTCAAGTTTTTGTTAAATTATTGTGAATTAAAAAAAAAAATTTAGTAGAGGAACCAATGGAAACATTGGCATTCCTGGTTGCTTGAGAACAAAGCATACTCACTCAGGCAAAGAGACAAAAGTAGCTGCGGCAGTCAATGCACCGTATGTAGGCGACTCCCAGGTGGGCTTACGGGATGGAGAACAGATTGTGATAGTAAAGTATCACCCCCACAGACAACTACTATATTGCAAAATGCAAAGGAAAGGAAAAACAGCCCTTTACAATGGAGGAATCTAGCTAGGTATTTTATGTGCGTGATCAAATTTAACCGTCCTCACCGCCACCCAAGAAATAGGTAGAATCATCTCTATTTCATAGATAAAAATTTGAGGAGCAGAGATGCTTAGTAGTGTACTCTGGTACGAGGTTGGGTTTCTAAAACTGTCTTAGTTTTAGATCTAGTCCACTCTATTCCCTGTACCCTCTAGTTTTCTCATCAGGGATCTTCGCTGACCAAACTCAAATAAGCCAGAGGGCCGGGAAATGAGTGGTGGTTGTGATTCATATCTGTCAGCCTCCTAGGCACAGATCAGGGTGAAACAGAATAAGGTATACATCTGGAGGGGCTAAATGCAAGATAACAGGCATGTCTCACTTCTTAACATTAACACAAGAATAATAAGTTGTTCACGGATTGAATAAGACATTGCATGCAAACATCTCAGCACCTTTTTGGCACTGACAGAACTCTCAACAAATATTAGCCATATCATTAGCTCGTATTGGTTAAATGCTCTGAATCATAAAAACTTCATTTTTCAGTCAAAAGTCTGGCTTTCATACTTAAACTTTAAGAACAAAAAGCAGCAGAGAAAAGACACAGCCGGCTCCATTCACCAGTTTTCTCTGGAAAACTGGGTGAATATTAGAGACAAACTAACGTCTGGGCAAAGGAGGATGCCGGTAAGACGAGCAACACTGATTTCACCACAAAACAAGTTTAAATCCATTTTTATAAGTACTGCCAATGAAAAACATTCTAAGGGAACATCTTTTTGAGCTGTGTCCTCATTCTGAGAATATACTCTTTGCACCATCTTGTAGATTATAATTTTGGTCATAAATGACCACCTAAACATGTCAGGAATAATTTCGAATCTGTGACCCTTAAGGCTGAAAACATAGATGAATGTAATTAGCCTACTTCCAAAATTAAAAAACAAAAAATGCTCTATTCTCTCCTGACTTGGGAACATATGGTGTCAGAGTACATGGTTGGCACCTGGCTGACTGCTGGGTCCATGTGTCGCATTCTTACACAAACAGGCAGAGGTGGCACAAAGCCTGCCCAGAGGAGTCTCAGCCAAATCCAAAAGAGGTAGATAGACCCACAGGCTCGGCCAGAAACTACTATTAACAGCCTGGAGGGCTCTCAGCACCACCTCTGAGCTCAGTTTCCCCTCCTGCCCCACAACCTCCTCCATAAGCATCTTGAGAAGACCCCACAAAGGTTGGTTTCTTCCCTGACACACATCCGTCAACACTCCTGGCTCTATTTATTAGGGAGAAATCAAAATGGCCTCAACGCATCTTTGGGGTTGGCTCTCTTAAGGCATTTTGAAGCAAATTAATCCAACTAAATGCTTTCCAACCTAATTAAAGTTGTGTTTGTCATCCTCCCCACCCCAGCTCCCAAACCCTGGTATGTTTATACCTAGTACAGGACATTCACCTCCAACATAAGGCAAAGACGCAAACCGGAGAGGCAGCAGCACCTTGGCGTCCCTCTGCTGTTCTCGAAAGAGCACCAGCTCGAACTGCTTTTGCCTCCTTAAATAGGCTGTTGATTAATTGAAACAGCACCAGCTTTAACTGGTTTTGCCTCCTTAAGTAGGTTGTTGATTGGTTGAAACAGCACCAGCTTAAACTGGTTTTGCCTCCTTAAATAGGTTGTTGATTAACTGAAAGAGCACCAGCTTGAACTGGTTTTGCCTCCTTAAGTAGGTTGTTGATTGGTTGAAACAGCACCAGCTTGAACTGGTTTTGCCTCCTCAAATAGGCTGTTGATTAATCAAATCTTGAGTTACTTTACAGACAGCACTCTGCATGTGCAAAACAGGAACCCACAGCTCCAGGAATCTTCAGTCTATGGAACTCAAAGAATAGAAATGTTGCCACCGGAGGCCCTTTACCAAGCGAGCAGTCCTTCAATAAGGAAAATCTGGCTTCCAACAGCATGAGTAGCCTATATGGACTAATTCAAGACTAGCCCATTAGCTAGTCCCCTAACCCTTTAAATTTCATCTCAACCCTGGATCGGGGAGACAAATTTGAGAGCCTGGCCTCATGTCTCCTTCCCTGTTGACTTCACAGTAAAGTGAAGACTTCACAGCTCTTTCTTTTGTCAAAAGCCACTGCCATATGATTGGCTTCTATGCTCGTAGGGCAGCGAGCCCTTACTCGGTAACACTCACCCCTATCTTATTGGAGGTCCCATCTCTATCTCTGAAAATCAACTCAAAATGCACCATGAAGCTGATTATGCCCCTCCACAGCCTAGTCCCCGAGATTTCCAATTGCAATACTGGATGTCTCCAAATTATATTATTCCTTCCTTCTTGTGATTATGCTATCCCTCTTTTTTGCTTCATTTTTTGAAACGTGCCTGCCCATTTCAAGTTGAACCATGAGTCAAGTGTATTTAGCCCATGTCTGCTGAGGGAAATTAAGAAACCCCAAGGGACTGGGTGGAGATTGTACAGTTAGGATGAGAAGCAGCCTAGGGAAAGAGACCAAGAGTGGCAGATGTGTAGCTGTTTTGGCTCACCTGGGGCATCCCTTTACAGTAAGCTGGGATGTGCAAGACAATAGTGACAAGGAGGACAGGTCACTGAAGGGATTAAAAAATGGGTCTTTTTCAATCAACTAGAAGGATACGTAAGACCAAAAGAGAAAAGACCAGCTCCATCCACTAGTAAGAAATGTACCCTTCCTACCCCCTTTCAATATATACTATCTGGCCAGAAGAAGATGGTGTATGGAGGACTGTTCTCTTCTTTCCATGTCCATCCTGGTGGTTATGGTAGACATCTGCTGTTTCTGCCCACGCAGAGTCTGTTTCCTGTTTCTTCCGTTAATAACACTCCCATTTCCTTAATGGAAGACTTCTTCCTTACCCTAAACGACTGTGATGAGGTGCCAATCCTAATACCTGGCCCCCACCCCCATTACCGCTGGCCACAGGGATAGGCATTTGACCCAAGTAGGTGAGACGGTTTTCACTTTTTTGGCATAAGTGAATTAATCCCAAGAAGTGGGCAAGTAACCCAAGCCAGGTCAATGAAAACACTCTCTGATATTTACACAAACATGGAGTCTAGGGGAGAAAGCATTCCTTTTTCTCTGGAGTCACCAAGCTGGGACTATATAAAATTGGAGCTGCATGTGCCACGTCCTCCACTATGAGGAGAAAGCCACTGCGCAGTCTGTAATGAGGAGCTCACACAGACAGACAGACTGGATACGGAGAAGAGAGAGAGGGATGAAGCAGAGGGGAAATGAGTTGGATAAGAGATAAAGAAAGATGGGAGAGGGCTTGGGGGGGAATGGTAAGGGAAGAGAGATGGAAGAATAAAGATGGGGGAGAGAGATAGAAGCAAGACAGAAAATTGGAGACAGAAAGATGGGGCAGAAGTGAGTAGAAATGGGGTGAGAGAAAGATGAACAGAGAAAATGGAGAGAGATGGGAGAGAAAAATGGGGGAGAGAGATGAGATATAGAGTGATGAAGGGAGAGAGAAAGATGGAGAGAGAGGTGAAGGAGAGAGAAAAATGAGGGAGACAGGGAAGTAAAAATGGGGTTGAGAGAGAAAGATACAGGGAGAGCCAGGTGGGAAGAGAGATGGGAAGGGGTGAGGGAGAAACGAGAGACAAAGGCAAGAAGACAGAAACTCGATGGCTTTTCTGAGGTCCTGCTTCCAGGCCACCCTTGAGGCCACTGGCATCCCTGTGTACGCTAGTTTATAACCAGATTTGATTTGGTCCTATCACTTGCAACCAAGAGTGGTAACCACTCTAATACCCTTAATCAAATCCAAACCTATTGCAGGCTTGGCTCTCAACGGCTTTGTTCTAGAACCCAAAGATGAACTGGAGGTTTCACCGTTCGCCTCAAAGCATAATCACTCTTAGAATCTACCCGTACTTCAAATAAGTAGAGAAAATATAATTTCCTTTCCTCCGCCTGTAAAAAGCATGTAAAGATCTTCATTTCTTCCTACTTGCAATTGGTATCTGGCTATCAGAAACCAATCCTCTGCCAAAAATACAAAAGAAACTACTTGGATGTTAAAAGCAGCATTTAGGAGAAAATAATGTTGTACATCATACCAAAGTTTAATATGGCTTTATGCAAAATAGTAATGTGTCTGGTAATGCAAAGATTCTTCTAAAGTAGGTTAATAACAATCCAATATTATCCTCCTTTAAAGAAAAAAAAGGCCTAAAGTAGCTGAATCTTGTACCCATTGATGGAGCTGATTTACATAGATAGCATTTAACATTCCATCATCATTATCCTATCAGTCTCCTGTCTAACATGCAAGCCTGAAGACATTCAGTGTGCTTAGAGGTTAAAAAAAAAAACAACAAAAAAAACCCCTATACTCACCAGCCAAAATGGTGGTAAATGAAAAAAAAAAAAAAAGAAAGAAAAGAGAAAAGAGGAAAAAAATTTTTAGGCAGACAGATGAATATCAACTGGGATGAGAAAGACTGTCTCCCCCCTCCCTTCTGTACCAATATAGTAACCTAAAAGATTGAATAAAAGAAAACTAAATATTTAAGAATAAAATGTGATTATCAAATGGGGATAAGGGGGAAAAGGGAAGCATTATGATAATAGTTGAGTCTGCCTCTGCTAGAGGAAGCAGCTTTGAGTGTGCCCGCCTTGACTTAAATGGAAAGCAAATGTAAATGAATCACAGTTCTTTGAGTCCTTTAGACTCAACTGTGAGAATATTTTCAGATTTTTTTTCTTCTAAAATGTTAAGTGAATTTAATTCTGATGAGAAGAACCAGAGACAGTGCCCTGGGGAGACTTGCATGTCTGTCTGTGCAGTGTGGAGAGGGGAAGCAGAGGGTCACATGTGCACACCTCCTCCTCATGAGAGCTCCTTCTTGGCCGTGTACTTGGCTGTGACTTTGCAAACCCTATGGCCTCTTTAGTGCCTCTGTCAGCATATCAGGAAGGCCAGAAGGATCAGAGGCAGAATGAAGTCTGGGGGGTTGTAAAGCCATTGACTTCCATCACGCTAACCACTAGTTCTAGTAGTTCTGAACTATATCTAGACAAGCCTAAAAGAGCCTTTGTTATGTCAAATGTGTGTAGCCAGGGTGGGTGTGGGGAGGTACCCTTTAAGTCAGCTGAAAGAGAGGTATATGGAGGCAGAGGAAAAAGTGAAGGAGAAACAATGGAGCATGAGAAGAAACAGCAGGCAAGTAGGAGAGGGGAGAAAAGAAGGCAGTGATGAAAGAGAAGATGACGAAGAGATGGAGAAAAGATTAGTCAAAGGAAACAGGTTCTTAGCCTCCGCTCCTCTAGTTTCTTACCCTGAACACCTAAGCTGAGACGCAGCCTTCTAGCAGTTGCTCCAAATACAGCTGCCCATACCCACGCCCCTGGGCAGTCATCACTCCCGTAACACGTCCAAGTACACATCAGAATCCTTTCTAACACAGCATGCCAGACAGTCACTGCTATTAAATAGGACAGTGCCCTTAATATAAAAGTGCCGTCTCTAGAGCTTTTCCTCAGCTTTACATCCAGACTCTGTGTCCTCTAGCAACTATACACTCATGATGCTGAAATCTATTTACAAGGCAAAGGGACAGAAGTCAATTAAGTAGAGTGTGACACCAAGAGACATATGCAGAAATCCTCCCATTTTTTTAACTAACACCCTTGGGTCATGTCTCTTTTTCTCCTACCCCACAGTGCGACAAGACTAAACCAGACAAACCAGGTTCTCCCAGCCAGCAGTCTAGTCTACAAAAGAACAAAGAGAAAATAAAGTGACAGCTTTTGAATATTAATAGGGCATATCAGCAAGGGTGAGCAGCAAACAGTGGAAGTCATCCACAGCTTCTAAAAGCAGTTCCTAAAAGCCCAAATTCATCTCATCACTCCCCACTTAAGAATTCCACTAAGAAAATGAATCTTTATTTCAAAAATAAACTTCTGAGCTGACTAGAGATAAAAGCAGAGAAAGATATACTGCAGCGCCACAGGACCAGCCCTCACTCGTCTTCTCCCCACCGGGACCCATCGTGATGCTAAGCATATTTTAGATGCCCAATAAATGTTTGTGGCACGAATTATGTGAAAAGAAAAGGAACGTTTTAAAATCAACTTCAGAACAGGAATGGGCTTTGAAAACAGGCTGGCCCCAAACAGGATCACAGAAATGGAAAACAGAGTTTGAGGTCACTGAGACCTACTCCAGACATTACCTATAGAATCTCTGGAGGGTTCTCCTTTCTAAAGGAAAGTAGGAGCACCACATTTCTATCTTTCTTTCTTATTCACTCACCCACCCACTCACATATTCAATCATTCATTCAGTAAATGTTATTGAGTGCCTACTATGTTCCAGGCACTGTGCAAGGCTCTCAGACTCTAGTGATAAAGAAAGACAAGTAAGGGCCCAGCTCTCAGGAAACTTATATTTGCTTTGTTCCTTCTCCCTGCCCTAAACCTAAGCCTGGGCCAAACTATTACATGCTTAAGCCATTTCAACAGCCTGAGTTGCTTCCCTAACACAGGTGTCCTCCACCCCTGATTCATCTCTCCCATCCACTCTGCATTAATTTTTCTAAAAGATGATTCTCATCATAACGTTCACCTGCTCAAAAATCTCCAGTGGCTCTCCACCACCCATAATTCACTTCAGGACCCAGTTACCAACGAGGTACTCTATATTAGGCATGGGGCTAAGCTTAAGTCTACACTCCTCAGTATACACTGAGGGCTGTACTGGTTATTTAGTGCTATATAGCAAGTCACCCTGAAACTTGGCAGCTTAAAACAACAGAGGAATATTATCTTCCAGTTTCTGTGGGTCAGGAATCCAGGAGAACCCTAGCAGTTAAACGAAGATTGCATTCAAGGTGTCAGCCAGGGCTACAGTCAACTGAAGGCCTGACCAAGGCTGGAGGATATACTTCCAAGAAAGCTCACTCACATGGCTGTTGGTGGGAGGTAACAGATCTTGGATGTTGAGCTGCCTGGGTTCAAATCCCACCTCTACTTTTGGCAAGTTACTTCAGCTCTGCCTACCTTGATTTCCTCACCTATAAAATAATCTACAAGCTTGTTGTGAGAATTAAATGGATCAACGTGTATAAATTACTAAGATAAAAGCTTGGCATGTAATAAGTTCTATTATAGTATTGGTTAAGTAATACAGATATTGTTCTTCTACATTCAGTTCAAGCGCTATACTCCCATACTATAGCCCATGGTGAAGTCCTTCACTAAACTCCTAATGCTGTAATTGTGACCCATTTTAACCCTGGTCAGATCTACAAATTATCACTTAATTACCTCACCTGCAGTGGCTCATCTTATTTCCCAGTTGTTGTTTCCTGATAGTCTTTAAATTCCATACTTCCTTAGAGTGTCTAGGAAAGAGTAAGCATTCCATTCAAAAAGAAGGAAGGGAGTAATTCATTCACTTTAGCCCCGAGAAAAAATAATCATGCTGCTAGTCTAGTCTCCCCAAACACCGAGAAACCACACTCTCTCTATTTCCATGTGACCCTCTGCTATCATAGAGTTGACCCAAATTAGGCTTTCCCACAAGATCAGCCATATATTGGCCACCTTCCTCACCAAGGGGAACTTATGAAAACACCCAAGATGATAGAGTGGGATCCCCTTAGACCTGGAGGTAGGGGAAGGCAGGTGTGAGACTCGGAAAGGAGGGCCCAGGTACTGCTATAAATGTCAGTAGAGTGGGCTTCCCTGGTGGCTCAGTGGTTGAGAGTCCGCCTGCTGATGCAGGGGACACGGGTTCGTGCCCCGGTCCGGGAAGATCCCACATGCCGCGGAGCGGCTGGGCCCATGAGCCATGGCCGCTGAGCCTGCGCGTCCGGAGCCTGTGCTCTGCCATGGGAGGAGCCGCAACAGTGACAGGCCTGCGTACCGCAAAAAATAAATAAATGTCAGTAAAGCAAACTCAATACATATTGTGTAATATGTAAATCCTCAAGAACCTAATATTTCAAAATCATCACCAACAAATGCTCCTTCTCCATCCCCGACTCAAACACTCTGGAATTTTAGGACTCCCCACCTACACTTTTTCTTAAGATGATGGTATTTGCTCCCCAAGAATTTACAGCTTCTGCTCAGGGCCAAAACCTGTGCTGGGCCATTTCTCATACTTAGAACCTGCTGGTATGTCCAGGTGATCATACAGGCAATGGCAATTAATAGTTACAGGAGGCTTTGGGGGAAATGTCCCCCACCATCACAGACAGAAGGTTCTAGTGGTCCTGATTTGGCCACTAAGACACTACATTCATTCATAGAGTCCTTCATTTGTCATTAATTTACTCTTTTTTCAACGAATCTTTGTTAAGCATTTACAAGGTACACTGAGTGATACCAAGAAGTAGGATATGTGTCTGGGCTTCAAGTAAGTTACCTGGAACCAGTCACCCTCTCTGGCATCAATTTCTTAGTCTATAAAATGAGGAGGTTGGACAAAGTCTCTAGGGCTCTTTTCATTAAAAAAAAAAACAAAAAGAAATGCTATTTTTCTGATTCTAATGCCTGCTCTGCTTTGCCAGGCAGGGTTGCTATGAAGATGAAGTTAGAAAATGCACATGAAAGTGCTTTGAAAACTATAAAGCACAGCTCAAAATGTGAGGCATTATCCTCATTGTTGTTGCCATAGCCCCAAAAATCCCTAGAGAAAACTTTTCAAAGACCTGCTTGATAACATCCCATTGGGATCCTAAATAAGAAAAGCTCTTCCTCAAGTCTCACTGGGATCTCTCCTGCTGCTGGGAAGTCCACAAGGTTGTTTCTGTACATTAGCAGCTTCTCGCAGCAAATGCCTTTTGGAGACTGCAATTGCCTACGGGGGAAGAAATTATTATGTGACCTAATCCTGAGGTCTACTCCAAGTCCTGAATGGAAAACGCTGTGCTCAATTAGTGATGTTTGCTATGGACGGGCATGGGATGGAGAAGTGGTCACCAGCTGATTGACATTCCTAAACGAGGTCCTTTTGTAGCTCCGATGTACGAGCCTCAATTATGTGCCCAGAATTTTACTAAGGGTTTTGCAAGAATTATCTCATTTTTGGAGTAGATACTAATGTCAATCCCATTTTACAAATGAGGAAACCGAGACCCAGAAAGGCTGACTAAGACAACACTGCTGGTATGGGCCATAACATAGAAACTAAATTAGAAACTAAGGCTGAGCAATCCCAAGGCCAGTGTACTTTATTATGACATCACTCTGAACTTTAGCTAGGATCTTAAGACAGCATACAAATGGGTAAACCAAAGGACCCTACTTATGTTTTTCCTGAATAATAGATGAAATTGCTAATAACAGCTCAATGTTGGAGGATTATTGGCAGTCTCTGGCTTACCACAGGGATTGAACCACTAAAGCAGCAGTCTATAAACTGTTTTTATTGCACACCCCATTAGTTTAAAAGTGTGTCATCCAGTATATATATATATATATATATATATATATATATATATATATATATCTACTTATATATGCATTTATTTATTTTTAAATTGCATGCATATATCACAACACTAATGTATTAAATACATATTAAAACACATCAAAAATAGAACATTTTTAAATGAGAAATCTGTATAAATACAAATTTTAATATTTTCTACCCAAATCCCAAAGGGATTATTATGCCCAGTCTCTGGGGCACACACAGCCACTTTCTGTTACACAGAGCAAGAATGATATGTTTTTGGGCTTCCCTGGTGGCGCAGTGGTTGAGAGTCCGCCTGCCGATGCACGGGACACGGGTTCGTGCCCCCGTCCGGGAAGATCCCGCATGCCGCGGAGTGGCTGGGCCGGTCAGCCATGGCCGCTGAGCCTGCGCGTCCGGAGCCTGTACTCCGCAATGGGAGAGGCCACAGCAGTGAGAGGCCCGCGTACCGCAAAAAAAAAAAAAAAAAAAGAATGATATGTTTTCTTTATTTTGCGTCTGTCTGTTTCCTCTCTGGGCTCAATTTCAGGGCTGGCGCTGGGCACAATGTCCAAGAACAGAACCACTCCCTCTCCCTACATTCTGTTAGCTACCTCTGCTTCCCATCCCCACCCTTCACCTCCATACTCTTTCCCAGGCTCCCAGGCACCCAGGTATCTTCATGCTTTTCATATCCACTGCCCAAAGTCCCCCTTTTGAGTTCCTGTCCAGGGCTGGCATTTCCTGCTCTGAAGAAGGCTCCTAGCTTGTTCCTCAGCTACTCTGGAACCCGCCCACCATCAGGACTAACCACAGAGCACACACACTGCAAGAAAAACGAGAGGAGAACTCCTGTTCCAACCCCTGCATATTTTGTAGACCAGCCCCTCTCTTTACAGCCTAATGACTTTGGGAAAAGATTTCCAGCCACTGGGCCCTTGACAGCCTGGGGTAGGCTTCCTTCTGGCAGGACAGATTCTTCTCTTGGTCAATCAGAAGCTGGAGAATCAGATTTCCCATTCGGTTCCCAAGGTGCTCTGGCCTGAGCTGACACACTGCTTCTTTAAACATATTATGAAGGTTATCAGCAATGTATCAAGGTGTCTTTGCAGAATGGTAAAAACTTCGGCTGCACTACTTATTGCCATAAACCACACTTTCAGGTTTTTATTTATATGCACATTAGTTCAATATGATTGGATCTGTAGGCAGCAGAGGGGATTGAGGTAATTTATATATATATCAATAAAGGTCTCCAGCCAGCCACTGGGTGCTCTAAGGGGAACAGTAGTTCCATTTAAAACATTAGGAACTGGAGAAATTGAAAATAACTCTCTATTTAGAGACCAAGGATTAAGGCATTTTGCAGGCAAGGTCTCAGCCCAGCCGGGCTATGCTAAAAAGGCTGTTAAAATGTCATTTGGCTGATAGTTAAGCCACAGAATTTACCTTTAGCCCTTCATTTCAATTGGATTTTTTTCTGTGACGCATTGACCCTAAGAGGGGGACAGCACAGTGTGGTGGGAAAGGCGGCTGAGGGTGTGGGCGTATGTTGATTTTTGCCTCCTAATGACATTTCCACTTTCTACTGGTAGCATCATCTCAGTGAGTTCTGCCACACCCGTTGGGTGAGGTCTCCCTGAGACTTTTGGTCAAGGTTCTCTGTGGTCCCCAGCCAAAGAGCCTTCCTTGTCCAAGCTGAGCCAATCAGACTATCTCCCCCGCCACCAGATTTCAACTAATGATGAAGTGCCACAAGGAGGAGAAATGGTGGAAGCCGACTTTTCCTGGTAGTGATGCCCTGAAGAGACTGTTAGCTGCTGCCATCTACTCCAATGGAGCTGCCTGCACTCCTGGGTGTTGTGATTTCTCTTCCATTTTATGAACCATGAAATAGCCTTCCAACGAGTTTGGCTTACATTAGCCAGAGTTTCTATTGCTCACAAGTAAGGAGCCTGTCTAAATGAGCCACTGGCGGCCAAGAGCCCAGCACTTGGTCTCATCATTAGCTTTGTGACCATGGACAAGTAACCTCCCTACTCTGGGTGTCAGTTTCATCACCTGCAAAATGAAAGCGCTGGAAAAAGCCAGTGGTTCTTAAAAATTAACTTGGGAGAATCATCTGAGAATCTTATTGAAAATTTAGATTCTGGTTCCATCATTTTGGGGTGGGGCCCAGGCATGTGCTTTGTAACCAGCAGCGATGCTGTGCCTATCAAGCTTTAAGAGCTCATTTTCAAATTATGCTCTCCAGCGCCCTTGGTTCTGGGGAGGACCCATAGAGACAGTCTCTGAGTGAGAGAAAAGTTAACCAAGGTGGCCCTCTTGTTTCCATTAAGGCAGCTTTCCTTTTATATTTTAGTTATTGAGATTCTACATTAAATTTCCTCTGTAAAAAGGGATCTATCACTGACAGAAAAGAAAATCAAAATCACTGGATAAGATCACTAGATGATCTCCAAGGAAGCTTACTGCTCTGATTCCATGAGGCACCCCCTGCATGGATTCTAAAGGAAAGCAGGTGTCAAACCCCTTGGGGAACTGACCACTGCATTATTATACTTGAATTTGAGCTGAGAGAAACAAAACCAAGAACTCAATCCCCAAATCATTTTCCTAGCAAACCCACAAGCAGGAATTGATTACCCCACTGGTCATGACGCAACAGGAGAGGCCCTAAATGGCTTGCCGGGTGCGATGCAATTAGATAACACCGGAGCCCGGTGACCTCCGTCACATTGGAGGGCTCCTCCTACAGTGCCTCTTCCCGCGTGGTGTTTGAAACGCCATAAACTAGAGCCAGAGGAGATCCATAAACAGCCCAGTTCTTATTTTTTACTTTAGAGTCCCTATGTGGCTTCATTTATTTTCAAAAGAGCACGTGACATGTTCATTGGCACCTTCCCTGCCATAAAATACCTGTTGACATTTGTGGTTTGGGGCTGGACTGGATTAGTTACTGTTTCATTCCATTCACCTACTGCATGTTAACACCATGGGAAACACCACTCTACCCTGAGCCCCCTGCCACATCTTCTGTCCTCTACCCAGAACAACCCTTAAGTGCCCTCAGCTGAATGGGAAGATGAAAAAAGAGCTATCCTATCTTTTATCAGCTATGTGACCTTAGACAAGGCATGTAACCTTTGTCTCCATTTCTTGGAGGCAATCACATGAGGCTGTTAAGAGGATAATGATAAAGAAGAGGAGGTGAACGACAGTGGGTGACATTTGTCCACAACTTACGATGAGAAGGACCCTGAGCTATACTGCTTTATCTGACTTGTCTCAGTCAGTCCTCTCACAAGTTTTCAGAGTAGGTACAACTATCATTATCCCCATTTTTCAGATGGATGAATGGAGCCATGAAAAAGTTAAATAACTTTCCCAAGGTTACACATCCAATAAGTGATGGAGTAGCTTCAGCCTCAGGAATTCTGACCCCATAACTGTGTATTTCATTGCAGTGCTATGTTCACCGTGCTTCTCCACACCTGGTTAAAAAGTCTGGTGTGTCAGGTAGAGAGAGAGCTCCTAGAATATGTTGGAGGAATCAGATGGAGATGGTGATTTGGGATAAAATAATGCCAAACGAAAACATGGTACAATGGAAAGAACACCAACCTAGGTTTGTCCTCACTAGCAGTGGGACAAGTGCCTCTTGTCCTCCCAGAAGCTCAGCCTTCTCATCAGCAAAATGGAGGAAAGCGTCCCTACCTTGGAGAGAGCGTGTAAAAATAGTGATGTGTGCATCACCACCTAGCAAGTACTCAGAAAATGCAAGTGATGTAATGTGTGTGGCAGCATGCCAAAAGGCTAGTTGAAAGCAAGATATTATTAGTCATATAAAGTATTATTATATATTAGAGTAACGTGGAGTTCCTTCCAAGATTATCAAGTCAACTCAGAGTTTTCTCCTATAAGTTGAACTCACAGACAGCATGAGTCAAAAGTCCACAGAGCTCAAACAAACAAGCAACAAACTTGTCTCCATCTCCCACCCATGGGTCAAAAGCCTTGAAATTCCTACACAGCAAATCTCTATTATATGTCAAGGCATTACATATGCAATACTGAATACAATTTAAGTATTAACTCATGGGGAAGCTAATCTCTTTTATACTTATCATTCAGAAAGCATTCCTATTAGTATGTTTATGTATATACTTTTAGATATATTTCTATACATACACATGTACACTCACAAATAAACATTTATTTTAAGGAGAACATATTATACATGCTAAAATTGAAATATACTTTTTTCCTTAAAAATATGCCATAGACATCATTCTATGCCAATAAACGCAGACACACATCGTCATTTTAATGCCTTCATAATACTCTTATACAGATATACTATGACTGCCCAATTGGAAATTTAAATGTCTTCCAATTTTTGCTATTATAAACAGCACTGAGACAGCTATCCCTGTACACACAACTTTGTGTGCTTATCCTTTAAGGTCTTAGGATAAATTCCTGGAAATGGATTTACAAGGTCAAAGATACACGTATTTAAAACTTTGTTATAGGAGCTTCCCGGTTGGGAAATGTATCCAGATGCTGAGAGAGACACAACTCAGTTCCATTGGAACAGAAGCTCCTCCTCTAAGGACCTTTCTGGATCCCGCCCTATGTAACTCTTCATCTGTATCCTTTTATAATATCCTTTATAATAAGCTGGTAAACATGGGGCTGAGAAAAAGAGTGTAAGTAAGATCTGCCACTGGTCAAGTACAGGGCTAGCATTAAAAACAAGTCTGTTGGGGCTTCCCTGGTGGCGCAGTGGTTGAGGGTCCGCCTGCCGATGCAGGGGACGCGGGTTCGTGCCCCGGTCCGGGAGGATCCCGCGTGCCGCGGAGCGGCTGGGCCCGTGAGCCATGGCCGCTGAGCCTGCGCGTCCAGAGCCTGTGCTCCGCGACGCAAGAGGCCACAGCAGTGAGAGGCCCGCGTACCGCCAAAAAAAAAAAAAAAAAACCAAGTCTGTTGGACATCAAAGCACATGTCCTTTCTGCTCTCTTGCTGGGTTTCCTCATGACTTGTTGGTCTAAGATTCATGTCCTGGCACTTGGCATGTTGAGAACAAAACTGCAGCCTGAGAAGACTGTGGCCAGTATGAACAAGTTAAAGACTGAGTGGGTTATTAACTGACATGACTTCAGCACCATTGTTAGCAGTGATGAAGCCAGGTGACTAAACGTACCAAACAAGAAACTGCAAGAAGCTAGGTACAGGTTTGAACGGAGGGACATGGCTGTGGGTAGCTGAGAACTTTAAAAAGCTTTGGAGGATGGATATCAGACGTATAGAGAAGGGATGAAAAATTTAGACTTTCTTAGCATGAAGAAAACAGGACTGACTAGTAATTCAATAACGACTCTAAAATATGTGAAGATTTATTCTATCAGGCTGCAGCTGAATCCATGATGTATACATGGCTTAATACGTTACTTTACACACAATTCTCAACATTTACCCTTGAGAGGGTTTTAATAAAGTATATTCACATCTAAATTTTTTTTAATTTTTAAAAATAAAAACTTTGCTATATATTTCCAAACTGTTTTTCTAAAGAAAGATAGTTCCTTAGGAGCCTTAGATTCCTACTTACAAGTATGAGAGCAGAGAGACTTCTTATAACTGGTTGGTTGAACCGTATGAGATTGTCATATTTGTAGGTCAGAAGTGTTTGAATATTGGTAAATTCATACAGTTCAATCCAATAACCCACCCCTAACGTGAACCAGGTTTTGCCTTTCCATTTCAAACACTGTGTTGGCCATTCAGAAAAGGGCAATACACAGATTTGCATCATGTACCTTTTTAGAGAGGATGGGAGGATGAAATAAATGGAGACTGTTTTCACTGCCCCTCAGAAAATGAGTGAATTATTTGAAGAACTACTATCCAATCTGGAAACAATCTGTTCTTGAATAAGGTAAGGCATTGATTCTGAGCCACTTGATGGCTCTTTGCCCCTCTACCAGCCCTTTTTTGTCAGAGGATAGATCCGATGAGACTGAAAAGAAAGTGGTGTGCACTGTCACAAGTCCTTGAGACCATCTCTCTACAAACTGACTAAGTCTGAAGGAACGTCACAGCTAAAGAGACATAGTAACCCAGCCATTCCTGGATTCGGTTCCAGGGAGCACGAGTCCCGCAAATGCTCTGTGAAGAAAAAGTTTCATGGTCACATATGTTGGGAGAATAGGACATCTTATTTAGTTAAAAAATTTTAATTTATTAAAATTAAATTAAAAGTTTTAATTCTCCTGCCAAGCCACAGTGCATTGAAACTTTCAAGGCTCTGAGAAGTCCTGCAGTAAAGAAACCTGCTCCTTTCCTTGAACCCTGTATCTCTCACACTTGTTTGACCACAGATCCCTTTGATCACATAACATTTATTACCAGCCAGTGAAAAAGACTTTCAAAAATGTCCAAAACTCTCATTTTATTAGAGAAGAACCCACATCATAAAGGTTATACAGGATTAGAACTGTTAAGTCAAGCCATTCAGCATGTATTTATTAAGTGCCTGCTGTGTGTCAAAATCTGTGCCAGGCACTGGCATATAGTGAACAAAACCTAATCCTTGAGCCCAAAGACATTATAATCTAGTGGGAGGAAAAAACAAATCAACAGGCAATTTCACCTTCTAATAATCCAGAACAGGTGCCTATTGAATACTTAAAATGTGGCTTCTGAAACTGAGGAGCTGAATTTTTAATTTAATTTAATTTTAATAAACAAATTTAAAAACTAAAGCAGTGTAAAACATTTTTCTATTAATTACAGCTTTATTGTTTTGGCAGGACTATATTTTACTTTAACTGTTGAAAATTTAGCATCTACATTGAGTTGAGCTGTAAGTGTAAAATGCACACAAGATTTCAACAACGGTTCCAAAAAATGTAAACTGTCTCATTAATAATTTTGTATTGATCACATATTGAAATATTAATATTTGGGGCTCAATATGAAAAATTATTAAAATTAATTTCACCTGTGCCTTATTTAATTTTTTAACATACCTGGTAGAAAATTTTAAATTACATATGCAGTTCATCATATTCCTTTTGGACAGAGCTGATCTAAAAGATTTAGTGTGCTCAGTAAGCAGGGATGCCTAACCAAGATCTGGGGAAAGCTTCCTAAGAGACAATTTTTAAGGTGAAGCCTGAAGGAAGGTAAGAAATAAGCCAACAAATGAGAGGAAGGAAGAGTGTTGCTGAGAGAGGGAATGGCTGTACAAAGGCCCAGAGGCCACCTGGATCCAGAGCAATATCATTTCCAGTGATACTTCAAATACTTCACAGATCACTGCTTCTAAAACCACTAGAGGCTTTTTCTTTGGAGTGAAATATCTCTGAAACCACCCACAGATATTAGGGGCTTGGAAAAGAGTACTATGTTCACATTTCACATATATTAAAGCTAAATATAGATTTCACTCTTGCATAGGCTCCTGACTCATCCAAAATGTGCAACAATTTTTTATGTGCTCAAAGGAATCTTCTTTATAGGAGACAACTCCGACCAAAGCAAACATTTGTATTATTCCCAATAAGTGTAATTACAATAGATTGTCACTGAGACAAGTAGATGGTCTGGAGCAAGGGCAGGGAGGGAGCTCAGCAGCAAAGGATGAGTGCAGAGGGGGATGCTAAGAGGCCATCCAGCACAGTGGTGAGAGCTCAGGCCCTGACAGCTCCACCACTTACCAGCTGTGTGACACCAGAAAATCTCATAACCACTCTGAGTCACAGTGTCCTCACTGGTAAATGAGAAAAGGAGTAGCACCTATGATGGAATGGCCCAACTGCAGCACTACTGACACTCAGGGCAGATAATTCTCTGTTGGGAGGGCCTGCTTTGTGTACTGAAGGGTGCTGAGCAGCATCCCTGGTCTTTGCTGACCAGATGCCGTTAGCACCCCTCACCCCAGCTGTGACAACTACGAATGTCTCCAGCCATCGCCAAATATCTCCCGGGGTGCAAAATCACTGCCTGCTGAGAACCACTGATCTACTGAATGAGTTGTTGTGAGGATTAAACAGAATCCAGCATGAAAAGTGGGGGCACAGTGCTCAATAAAGGTTTGCTAAATAAATGCCTAAAACAAAGGGAGGAAAAGCTCTTACAGGGATGACAATGGCACTGAGCAGATCTGCCATTTTGTAAATTTAACCAACCATCACTTTAGCCCAGGAATTTCCTCCCCCTCACCCCAAGAAGCTAGGCCCTGGGTCTCCCGAGTACTGTGGGCAGAAAGGCCCTGCAAATGGGACATGACTGCCTCAATGGATTTAATGGTGCTTTTTAAATGTGGATAATTATGGGGCCTCTTCTAAGCAAGTGCACCAGTGGCAGGAGGCTGCAGGCTCTGGGGCACCACGGGCCCACATAGCTCAGCTCCGTCAAGCTGATGGTAATGTTATTAAATGTGCTCTCTCCTTTTATTAGGCATCTTAATAACCTCTAAGTTGTACCCAGGAGAGTTGGTGCAGAAAAGGAATTCTGGCCAACCTAATTTGTATTTGAAAATACCCCACAGGCCAACGGAACAAGATTCAGATGAATTTCACAGGCAGCTGAGGGCTACACAAGGCAAGTGTTTCCAAATTGTACTCGACTGTTGAATGCAAAGTGCCTGCCTCGCTGCCTTCCCCATCCCCAGTCTTTGCCCTCCTTTTCTGCCAATGCCCCTGCATCCCCACACATGCATATGCAACTCACACTCCAGCCACTGGTTAACAAAAAGATGTAATATGGGTGCTCCCTTGTCTACAGTGAAATGATGATAGGAGCGCATACTTATTGACCAATTATTACCCTGAGCCAGACCCTAGTGCATTCCTGAGAACAACCCAAAAGGTGAGTGCTATCTTTATCCCCATCGTATAGCTGAGGAAACTGCAGTTTGAAAAGGCTACTATCTCGCCAGAAAGTATTATACAACTAGATGATTACAGAGCTGGACATAAACCTAATTCCATTTAACTCCCAAACTGCTGCTCTTTGCCACCGCCTAACATTTTTCAATAACGGAGTGGTGACAAGGAGTGAGTCTGTTTATTAGTTCACCAAGTTTCGGTGACTGGATATTCCAAACCTGTATGAAGTCCTGGGAAAAGACACTGCCCCTCCCCTCAGAGATTTGGAAATGGAAATTATACACAATGCAAAGCACTGGAAATTATACACAATGCAAAGCACATTTTAAAGGAATCATAAAAGAGGAGTCACAACTCGCATTCATTCAGCAAACATTTAGCGAGAAGCTACTATACTCCGGGCAGTGTTCTCACTGTGGAGGATATTGCCATGGCCGCAAATTAAGGCAATGGATTTGAGAAACATTCCAAGTATAGAATGAACGAACTGCCAGTCTTGACTGAAAGGATAAGAAACAGAGAGAAAGCAAAGGGGACTCAGATGTCCCTTGTGCAAGAGACTGTGAGGACGAGCAAGCCAGTATCTGAGGCTGAAGGGTGGGATTTGGGGAAGAAGTCGTTGAGTCTGTTTTCGGGCACACTGAGGTAAATTTGCCATAAGACACTGTATTAGTCTCCTGTTGCCACATAACAAACTGCCATAAATTTAGTGGCTTTACATAACAGAAGTTTAATTTTTTCCAGTTTTGGAGATCAGAACTCTAAGATGAGTCTCAAGAGAATAAAAATCAAGGCTTTGCAGTGCTGGTTCCTTTTGGAGGGTTCAGGGGAGAATTCATTCCTTGCCTCTTCTAGGTTCCAGAAGCTGCTGGCATTTCTTGGCTCCTGGCCACATCTCTGCTTCCGTGGTCTCATTGTTCTTCTCTGTCCTCCTCTGTCCCTCTTCTAACCACAATTACAATTACATCATTCCCACTGGGATAATCCGGGATAATTTTCCCATCTCAAGATCTTTAACTTAATCACATCTGCAAAGCACTTTTTACTCTCTAAGGTAACGTTCACAGGCTCCAGGGATTCGGACATGGACATATTTGGGGAAGCCATTATTCAGCCTACTACCAATATTCAGGAAAAGATGTTCTACATGCACTTAGAAAGTTAAGTCTACAACTTAAGGGAAATAATATTCATTCATTTATTCAGTAATCATTTGTTAAGCAGTTCACATTGTTCCCAGAAGATAATCACACACAAAGAGTTGATTTAGGACTCATGCTCATAGCTCATAGGTGACGAGTGTATAGAGAGTGAAAATCAGAGGACTGAAGAAAACATTTGGGGGAAATCTACACATTTATGGAACAGACAGGAAAAGGGGAACCAATGTGAACTTGTCCAGGTTAAGATACGCAGCACCATTTATACAGATTTGTTTCTATTATATGGGTTACTATAGGTGATCATATATATATATATATTTTGAAATATATATATATATTTTTTTGAAATATATATATATATATGTATGGAATGTGATTTTGAAATATGCCATCTGGTGGCAGCATCAGGGAGGAATTCAAGTAGATTCTTGTAGATTCAAGTAGATTCTTCTTGAGCTACAGCATCTCTGGAAAGTCTGTTCTCCAGGCTATGATCACCACTGGTGACTGTGGCTCTGGCCTGTTTTTTTCCTCTCTCTTTCTCAGCCAAGTGCAGCCATTAAGCACTTCATATCCAGTCGCTACAGCCTGAGCTCTTGGCTGCCCCAGCAATGGAGGCAGCAAGAATTTAATCCATGGCAGCCTCAGGTGCAGAAAGATGATACTAAATATTTCATTCCTGGGACGATAGGAACTGGAAGCCCCTGGAGAGGATCTGGCTGAATCTTTTAAGTGAGCCCTTCCAGGAATCCATTGGGTAACCGTGCTATTGGCAATAATGACTGCCACTCGGGCCTTAGCTTCCCAGTGGGAGGGGAAGCAGCATTAATGTGCAACAGTGCTAAAAGGCCAGCTCCAACTCTGGTTCTAAGAAATTAATTTTTTTTTAATTCTGCTTTCAGAGGTTTCCTGTCACCTCTTTGGAGCCAAAAGATATTTGTCACCCATTTTTTCCCTTTTTTTGTTTTTCATAAAGAGCCAAACAAAAGGAGAATAAAAAGATCTAATGAAGAGAAATCATTTAAGGTACATTTCTTCTCTTCAGGAAATTACCTGCTTTGGCTTACAACTTTAACTCTTCTCAGTCTTTAATAGCTAGCTCAAGAAGACAGCAAGTATGAGAATGGATGAGAAAAAAACATGTATTATCTTGATGGGAAATTGCATAGATTGTGTTGGTAAGTAAATACCATTTGTTAAGCACTGAAGTATTAAAATGAATTTTAAAAAAAGACTATTTTTCCTTGAAAAATTAAGTGTTTTGAAAACCTGGATTAGATTTTTTTTTTTTCATTACTCTTCACAAAATTGAAAACAGATGGTATGCACTATAGACTTAAAAAAAAAAAACAGAGAAAGTGAAAAAGGTCAGAAACAGGGAGGTAAGATGGCCTGAAATATGACCCTTTTGCCCTTAAAACCTGAATTCAGATCTGGTTTGTGACTCTGGGTGGGAGAGGCAGGCCCTGAAGGAGTGAGGCGTGAATTGGAAACCAAAGGACTGGAAGCAGGAAGCTGGGCTCCCACAGGCACTTGGATGTGCCCACCTTGCCTCTCCTCCCTAATTCTGCCATCCTTCCAGAGAAAGCTTGTGCAGGAAGCTCTACTACCCAGCCCAGGGTCTTCTGCCTCTGAGCTTCCTTGCTAAATGGACCACACCCTGTGTGAACTTGCTTCCTTCAAAGATATGGAGAGTTGCTTAAGGGGCAGCTGGGTGGCAAGCACGATTCCCTTCCCTGCCCGCAAACTATTACTTGCTTCCTAGATGTCTGAGGTTGGCTTGGTATGCAAATATTTATGCATATTTGTGTCCTCTGTGTTTCCCATGGAGTGGTAAGTACTAAAGGAAATGTGAAAGATGACTTTAGGTGGTAGTACATAGATATTCTCTAAAGAGAAAATCTTACAAATAGTGAGCATTACTACATACTAAATAGAAAGCATTTTCTATTTAGTATCAATGATATTGCTTTGTGTCCTGATAATGTACATACTAAGAAACCCTCAAAATATCATGACTAGGAAATATAAATGTGTATTAGTTTTCAAAAATAAATATAGAAAAATATTAAGCAAAAGTTCACATGAAATTTAGATATGGAGAAAATCATGAAGATGATGTACAAAGGCTGAAGTGTTAGGAAACACTGCCCTATGTCATTTAGCACAATACTTTTTACATTGTCCAACAATTATTTGTCAGTTGAATGTATCTCAAACACTATTGTTTGCTTATTATCTCAATATTTTTTAAGCCTGAAAAAAACTCTCAAGAATAAAAAAATAGAAGCTTTCATAGCAATGACATTTTATTGCCTTGACAGTCAAGGCAATGAGCTCTGGAGTAAGAGCAGACCTCTGTTTAAGTTCTGCCACTGTAATTTTCTAGCAGAACCTCTAAATGTAAATAATTATGTGTTCAGTGCCTCAGTTAAAATGTTATGAGAAGGAAATTAAATAATGCTTGCAAAGTGCTAGCTTGGTGCCTGGCACATAGAAAGAGCCCGATATATGGTAGCTGTAATTATTAACAGTAATAGCATCAACAATAACAATAAAAATTGACATCTGTAGGGAAACTCATATCTTTTAAAGGGCTTTTATCCAACCATTAGCATTTGTCCAACCCATCTCCTGGGTGCCAAGTACTGTGCAAGACTCAGGGATTCAACCCTGGAACAAGAAATTCATGACTTCGGGGTAGGTAGGCAGGGTAGGGAAACAGACTCTAGAATCAGGTTGCCTATTTTCAAGTCCAAGCTTTGCTACCTCTAGTTGTGTGTCCTCGGGCAAGTGGCTTACCTTTCCATGCCTCAGTTTCCTCATCAGTAAAGTAGGAATAATAACAATAACCACCTTGTAGGTTGTTGTGAGGATTGAGTGAGTCCAGGTATATAAAGTATATCAACATGATCAGAAACGTATCTGCACATAGTATAGTCAATTTGTTTTAGCTTTTCATTGTTGTAGTTGCTCGATCTCACATGGCTACCACATAGTCTTCCACATCCCTTAAAATGGGCAACTGCTTTCCAAACTTTGTCCTTGCCACAAAGTATACACAAGCACTAATTCAAAGGTGTAGACGTATAAGGATGTTTGAGCTTTATCTACTGAGAACATTTTGTCATTCAGCTCGATCAATTACTTCATATAGATTCAGATCAAGCCAGTTTTATAATTAGAGTAGAAGGTCACAGCTACAGCATGCATTATCCCAGTCACTAGGAAAATTTCCACTATTATCCTCTATACTTAGACGCTAGAGCACATAAACACAAACACACACACACACACACACACACACACACACACACCCCTCCCTATTGTGTGAAGTTTCCTTATTGAAAGTTCTGTTATTAATGCAAATATCAAACAAAGCAATGGCATGCTCCACACGTGAACCCAAGGCCAATTTGGAGCACACACTGACATGGCACTTTCTGTAGGAATAACACTGGTTGTCCGAACACATCTATACCACCTGTGCAGGCGCAAGAAGAAATATAAACAGACTGATTTTTTTTTTAATCCAAGCTTTTTTTTTTTTTTTTTGACCTTCTAGAAAATCCAGACATGTATCTAAATGGTCAGATTCAACATGTAGATAATGAAGCTGCATGAACCCAGCCCCAGAAAGCATCAGATCACCCATTCTTTTGACAAGTGAAACCAACCAAGTCAAGATATTCCAGCCAGAAACTGTGGCTGCTCCCTCTGATGGAAATAACTGCTTCAATGCAGACTGTGTCAATGCAGCCCCAAACATAAAGGTGATGAAAGGCTGTTATCAAAGCCCAAAGTCTTGCCTCAGGACCATTTAGAAAACACTGCTGGCTAGGGAGCCATCATACACACAAGTCAATGAAATATTACCCCTAATTGAGTGGGCCATTTGAGAATGCAACCAAGAGCGTGTCCAAGGAGTCAGCACTCCCCTTTACAACTCCCCAAGCCCCTCCTGGGTTAGTATCCATTTAAAGAAAGAGAGAGAGAAAAAAAAGACCACTTTCATCACTTAAGTGTAAATGAATCAAAGTATGATATGGATAAGGGAGCAATCAGCTTCCACTGATGATTGATCTGTTCAAGGAGATGAAGGGCTGTTCATTCCGGATGTGGTGCCCCTAAAGCACACTGCTGGCTCATGGATTCCTGACTCCTCCAAATTCCACAGACCCAGGAGGATATCCAGGAGTTCTGTTGGGGTGAAGGATACAGGAGAGTTGGTGACCTTTAAACATGAGAAAGCTTTGGATGCATTAGATCTGGTCAACAAGGACAAGCGAACTTGATCTCTAAGTCATTCTTCAAAATTTCATTAAGAAGACTCTTGGAGAAACTAATCCCAAAGCCACTTCTGAAAAGTCAGGTATCTCCCAATACCAAAGAGGCATACTAAAGTCAGCAGTAGCAAACTAGTTTCTTTTCTTTGGTCCAAACAGTGTTTTGCTGCTTTTCTTTTAAGTAGTTGCCGGTACTTAAAAATCAGGATATCTCATTGGGATTTTGCATCTCTTGAAGATGATCTGATCCTCTGTTTCCACGTGGAGAGAGTCAGCTGCAGCTGAGTAGCAGTTACTTCTTCCTCCTGTCCCTGTGATCTCCACCTGGCCTCCTTGACACATCTATGTTAACTGTGGCCTCCACAGACACTGACTTTGCAACTGCTGTTATGAAGTTGCTCTGGTGCCGGTATAGACAGAAACCAATTCTGATCCCCTGGACCTGACTAAGAATCTATGTTATGGACTGAATGTAAATAAAGTAAAACATATCTTCAATTGGCTTGACATGAAACCTCACCCAACAGAGGCCTCATGCTGTGTGGTAACAAACTGGCTCATTTAGATATTCTCTCTTGGAAAGTGTGACACATCTGTGAGGTAGCCTGAGCTAGCTCTCAGTTTTCCATGAGGCCTGCCGTGTATCCCAGTCTTGAAAATACCAGAATCCTTGCCCAATGAGGGGTCACTAAACTTTGCAATAAACTCCTACTTCTGAAGATAGCATGTTTATCTCTTTTTAGTAATAGTAAAGACAAAAGTATATGCCTTCTGCATATCTCAAAGCTCACCACCATGGGGTGATACTGCTTCAGGAGAAAGCATAGCAGAAAAGTGATAAGCAGGGCCTCTGGAATCCAAATGGCTAAATTTGAGTCCCCCTTCTAGCCTTTGCTAAGTGATCTTAGGCAAGTCTCTACCTCCCTAAGCCACTGTCCCCTGTTACACAAAATGAGATTAGTACCTACATCACAGGGTTGTAGTAATTAAAGTAATGCATGTAAACCACTTAATAGGGTACTTATTTATATAACATATATTCCATAAATTTTAGGTTAAAAAAATGAAATCTGCAAATGAAATTTCTCACCTATAACTTGTTTACACCTTTCACTTTAGCTTTCTTCTTCCTCCCATGGGCTACCCAAATATAACTCGTATACCCCTACATTTTGTACTTTTGTCCCCAGAACTCCTTTCTCAACGGTACATTCTTCTTTCTCCTCTGCATTTAACTGACTCTAATCCATATATTAAGGCTTAATTCAAGTTCCACTCTTCCCACAAAGCCTTCCCTGACTACCCCAATAGTCAGAATAGCATGAACTCCCGTTCATTTGTAATCCAACCTGTGAACTGGTGGTTATTTCAAAACTGCCCAGTGAAAATAATATTCACTCCAGTGAAAATAATATTGTTGTTCACTAGCACAGCAACCTGAATGTGGCAACGAGAAAGAAAGACGTCCAGGTTTTCCTCCTCCCATCACCATCGTATTTTTATCTGTATGACATGATATGGATGCTTCACATTGCTCAAAGGTTTACAGGCATTTCACCTCAGAACTCCCTGTAGTAAATTCTTCATACTAACAGCTAACGTCTGCTTCACAATCACTGTAGCTACTGATCCAGATATGGCAAAATTGAAGAATATAAAATAAGAATTTTTAAAATCTCAGATGGAGAATAAAGCAATGAAAGTAGAGCCAATAGGACTAGTTGCTGGATTCATTTGGGGATGTGAAGAAAGGAGAAACCAAGGATGATTCCTAAGTTTGGAGATTAAACAACTGAGTGAATGGTGGGCTCTTTCTTGAGATAGGAGACACTGAAGGAGATGTGGGAATTTCCTTGGGAGTGATAGTGAAATCAAGAGTTCTGGCCATGTTAAATTTGAGGTGCCTACCAGACATCCAAATAGAACAATGAAGAGGGCAAGTGCCTGACTGGCACTCAGGAGAGATATTGAAGTTAGAAATGTAAATTTGTGAGTCATTAGTCTAGATGTGATATTCAAAGCCATGGTACTGGATCCGATTACCTAGGGAGTAAGGGTGGAGAGGAAAAGAGAAGAGGGCTGAAGAAAGCTCCAGAGACAGCCAACCAGAGTAAGAAGAGGTAGCCAGGGAGGTAGGGGGAATACCAGGAGACTGTGGCGTAGCACAAGTCATGTGGAGGAAGAATTTCAAGAAGGACGAGTGGTCAGCTGTGACAAACACTGCTGACAGGATGAGCAAGATGAGGCCTGACATAAGCCATTTAATTTAACAAGATGGCAGTCACTGTGCTGTTGACAAGAAGGTTTCAGTGGAGTGGTAAAGATTAAAGCACAATTAGACAGAAAGGAGAGAATGATAGACACAATATAGTGAAATCTTCTGAGATGTTTAGTACAAAGGCGAGCAGCTATGTGTGTGGTTAATTGTCCATAAAGGGCAAAAGGAGAAGCAGGAAGACCAGTTGGAGGCTATTAAAATTGTCTAAGTGATAGAACAAGTTGACCTCTCAGATATAAGATGGCTATCCAATTCCACTAAAACCTAAAAAGATAAAGCAGTTACGCTGCCAATATTTTGGCATAATGGAGGAGTCGAGGGCATGGTTTTTGCTTTTTTCTAAAGACAAATTAAGAGTATTAGAAATAAAGACAACCTCAGATTATCTAAACAACCTCAATTGTCAGTCAATGGCCACTTTCCAAGTAGAGAAACTGAGGCTAAAGAGATGAAATTAGGTGTCTAAAGATGGAAAACTTATCTGTGTAGAAACAAAATTAGAAACTGGAATGCCCAGCTTAGTACTCTCTCCCCAAAGCAAAAGTTTCCTCATGTGGGAAACTACAGTACATCAAAGCTCCATTCAACCAAAGTCAAGAGGGAGAAATTTTTGCTTCAGATTCTCTGTCTTTTATCTCTGGTAGTTCGGATATAAATCCAAAGGCTAAACTCAAATCCCTGTGAAGAATCTTAACAACTGAGAATGACTGGGAAGAAAAATTCCAAGCAGAGAAAAGATTATGACCAAAGTCATCAAGGTAGGGGTGACAGGTCATATTTGGGAAGAGTAAAACACAAAGCAATGATAAAACATTATTTAGGGACTCACATCACAGAGAGACAAAAGGAAATTGAAGTTCATGCAGACATGAAGTTTAATTTTTTTGAAAATTCTAGTCTATTACGTCTGGGGATTTTTCCATGATTCACAGAGCATGGCCATGAGCATTTAATTCCCCAAACCTGCAAGACAAACTAGGCAGTTACTGTTATTATTATGCCCATTTTAGAGACAAACAAATGAGGCTAAGAAAGATTAAGAAATTTATTCAAGGCTTTGAAATCTAATAAGTGCCAGGGCCCAGACTAAAGCTCAGGTCTTCAGAATTTTCCATTTAGGTGTCTTGGCTACTTGAGGGAGCCTAAATACAGCTTCTGTACTTAGCATTTGATGATTTTATGATGCGCTTCGGGATTTATGGAGGTTATTTTGTTGGTACCTCTCCACATCATAATCCACCATGGCAGTGTCTGCCTTTTGTCTATGAAACATATAAAAGCACCCAGAGGCTGTTAAGTGGTGGATGCATCCAATAAATACATAAATCATAAAAATACAAAGAGCATACGATGGCTGGTTTCCTTTCTGACAAATCTGTTTCCTTCCTGACAAGAGATGCTGCCCTGTGGTTCCTCATGTGGGGAAATAAATGTCATAAGTTATCAGCCATTTAGTATTATGCCTTGTATGCACCTAGAGTCCTCAGGGGATTTAAATTTCAAATTGAGGCACATCATTTATGAGGGCTGGCCTAGCCCAGTACATAGGCAAAGTCAGTGGGTCCTTCTAAGATGTTATTTGAGAACCCTCAAAAATGTCTCTCCTGTCCGCAAAATACTTTCTCTCACTATCTTGACAGTCTCTAAAATTTCCTCCTCTATGCAGTCCTTTGGGTGAAGTTATTAAAGGTCCTTCCTTCATTTATTCCAGAAATATCTGTTGAGCTAAGATGCATTAGACACCATTCTAGGTGTTGAAGATACAGCTGTAAGCAGGACAAAGACCTTACCCTCAATGGAGCATTCATGCCACTGAGGGGCAGAAGGGTAGACGGATGGCAGGGTTGCAAGACAGGAAATTAACAAATAAATAGAATATTGTTAAAATGCCTCCATTCAACAAATATCAATTACAGTGCCTACTATGTGCTAAGTTAGCATAGGTCCTGAGAGAGTTTACACAGGAGGTTATTAGAATAATTTAATTTTTCAGATTAGCCAGCCAGTCACTAACAACCTCAAAGAAATTCACATAGTAACAAGCCCTGTATAGTTTCTGGTCTCTCTGCATCTCCCCTCCCTGTCCCTGAAATCATCTGCTTCAGCTCCATCTCTAGGACCAATCAGTCCTCACCATACATGGATGGGAAGGTTAAGCAATGCCAGTATCCAACTCCTGGGAATTCCCTCTCAAATTATCCGGATAACTAACCTTTCTTCATTTGTTCAAAAAACATTCCCGAGTGCCTACTACATATTAAATGTTAAAGATACAAAAATGCATGAGATAATCCCTGCTCTAAAGCCTCTAGCAAGAAGAGAGACAAGTGAAAAATAAATTGTAGCCCAGATGCTGAAGCCCTATTATTTCTCAGACTTTCCCTGCTATTCCTTCTAAATAAATTTACCATCTAGACTCCCACTGGTCTAGAGCAGTGCTGCCCAATAGAATTTTCTGTAGTGATGGAAATGTTCTAAAAGTATGATGTCAAATGTGGTAGCCACTTGTCACATACTGAGTTGAAATGTGGCTAGTGCAACCAAGGAACTGAATGTTCTATTTATTTTAATTAATTTAAATTTAAGTCTAAGTAACTACATGGAGCTAGTGGCTACCATACTGGACAGTGCAAGTCTAGAATTAGGAATGTTTCCAGGGTGGGCAAGTCTTGATATGAGCTCTTAGAATCCAGGGTCTGTGAGGATATATGGCTCTGAAGGCGGACTCGCCAAAAATGTTGCCATTTTCCTAGAAGTTTGCTTGGATTTTTCTACTTGGAGGACATTTGTTCTCCATGTGGTGGTTCAGAGCCCAGGCCCCTTTCATCTTGTAGCTCCATAGCATCCCTGAGTGTCTGAGAGGCCTCTATGTGTAGGCTGTACATGCGAAGAGAGTAAGCAAAAAAGGCACACTGACTTCTGGGAAACCCAGCTGGAAAGGGTTTCTCTCATATTCCACTGAATGTGGCAACACCTGGTTGCAAGGGGTGCTGGGAAATGTAGTCCCTGTCTAGACAACTGCCTCTCAGTGATGGCTGCATACTATGGAAAGAGGATAACGAATTTCTGGGGGACGGCTACCTATCCTTGCAACAGCCAGCATTAGCCCTCTGCAGAGATTCTGAAGTTGAGCAGGGGAAAGCACCTAATTCATGGCCCCAAGTAAAAACTACTGCTCTGTCAGTGAAAATAGGAACAGCATTAATCAAAGTGTCACCGAACTCAATTCTCTGAACAGGAAATCAGAGGGTAATTTGTGGCAAACATCTAAGGACAAAATGTCCTTCAGAGCCAAGGAGAGAATGTCTCCTTGCTCGTCAATGAGAGACAGCTGCCCTGTTTGCACTGTTTCTTCTTATATATTTGTTAACTGGCGCTCCAACTATCCTCATCTCCCAGAAAGTTTGTTGATGGGCCCGGCTGTGACCCTTTCCCCATGCCCTCTCCACCCTCCATGATCAGCTTCAAAATGTGCCAGACCATTTGACAGCCTGAGTCCAATTGCAGGGGAGAATTTAGGTGTGAAACAAAAGGTTCCTTTCACCTCCTCAGCCCTGAAACACTAAAGTTGTATATGTCAGAACAGGAGGGAGAATTTGAATATTTTTGATTTACGGCTTTTATTTTTGTTTTGGCAGCTTTAGCTTCAAAGTGAGGTTTCCTCGATGGTGAGACCACACAGAACGCATTGCTCTGTTGTCAGGATCATGAATTACGGTTGTATTGATGACACTGGAACCGTGTTATATGAATACCTTTCCACAAATAAATACACTGTAAGCCCCATATTTCTTGTTGTTCATTAGAATGGCCTGAATCACTAAAGCAAGAACATCCCTAGGCCAGACAGATCTTCCCTTGTAATTCCATTGTTCCTTTACTGCAAGAGAAATTAGATTATCAATAGGTACAGTTACCCCTGCAATCATGTTAACACTAAAAATTATGTATTAATTCACATCAAATTTACATTATGAAAAGTGATCAATGATTCCATTGCTATTACTCTGTAGATAACAAAATCTATCTCCTAGGACTGTTGTGAGATATAAATGAGATAATATATAAAAAGCAGCACTGTCTCTAATGCAGAGTAAGCACTTACTGAGTATCAGCTTTAATAATTGTAATTAGACTATAGTGGACATCTATTACCCTTCTGAATACTAACACTCCAGTTTTCTTTTGAGGAACATTTCTATACTAATATCAACCCATCTGGTTGGCAGTGAAGAACTAGCACCATCTGCAGTCTCCAAGGGTGAACCCATGCTAAACCTGATCAATAGTGACTGACCAGTTCTGGGATGGGTAGGTGACCCAAGCCAGGCCACAGAAGTACTCCCCGGAGATCTGCTGGAACCAATGGTGAAAAACTGATCTCGGATTTCACTTACTCTTCCTAGCTGGTAGAAATAACCTTAGAGCAGTCAAGGACCATCCTGTGGAGAGGGTGTACATACAGGAAAAGTCAACAGAAAGAAGGAAATGCTAAGAGACAGAGAGAGAGAACAGACCTCAAGATAATATTTAGAACTCTGGGCCTGAAGAATCCACCCCCCCCAAAAAAATTTCCCTTTTTCTCTAGAGCTTATTTCAGTGGGATTCTGTCATTTGCAACATAAAAAGGTAAAAAACGAGAGCTATTAGGAGAATGTGACAATCACCGGACATCTTTTATCAGTGAGAAACTATGAATAATAATTAAAACATAAAATGTACGTTGTTTTAAAGTTTACAGAGGACTTTCATATGTTACCACCTATATGAGGTTATTAACACAAGCTGATACAACAGATAAACTCCAAAAGCTTAGCACAAAAAGGTTTATTTCTCACTCTCATCACAGTCCACAGGACTTAGGTAGCCCTTTTCCACCTTGTTGCTATACATTCTGGAATATGTGGTCTTCACGACAGGGATGGAAACAGCTAGAGCATCACACGTGAGGATATAGAAGCCCAGTCGTGGAAACAGCGTACATCACTTCTGCCCACATTCTACTGGCCCGACTCAGTCACATGGCCCCAAGCTAGCTGTAAAGGAGGCTGGAAAATGCAATCTTCCTGTATGCTCACAAAGAGGAAAGAGCATAGTGAGTGTGACATGATCTTAGCCACATCTCCTTTTATTTGTTCCATCCACTCCCCTTACTAGACAGGCAGGAGCCCAGGGGTCTAGACCCAAGTTGGACTGATGGGTCCCAGGAGTCTACCTGGGGCATAAGGTCAGGAGTTGACTACAGAGTGTAAAATGGAGGTGAGTGTTCTGAGAGGCAATATCCCAGAGTAAAACTAAAACTAACTCACCGATCTGAAGAAGTCACAGAGGGTGAGAGAAATTAAGTACAAGTTCGTAAGATGGATCCAGAGAAAGCAAATCCTGATCAGAAGAGAAGAAGTGGGAGTTTGGAGGCACAGCCTGTAGGGATTCCTCGGCTATGAAAACACAGCCATGGTCTCTCTTTGTAGAGTGCTAGCAGCCTCCACAGGGCAGAAGGGCAGGGATACTCATAATATCCCCCTTGACACAGGCAAGGAAGATATTCCTAACCCTGTTTCATGGTGAGGCTCAGAGAGGTGAGGGACTTGCCCAAGGTCATACGGCTGGTTAAAAAGTAAAACCAAGATTGAAACTAAGCCTCTAACATTCAATTCATGGTGCAGGAGTTGGACTATTAAACCTATTCAGCCCTTTCCACTCTCTCTGCCCTCAGCAAATCCTTGTGCCTATTGATAAGCAAGAGAGACAACTGATCCAAGATGTTCAAGTTTCTACTTGGCCAGGAATGCATTCACAGGGTCTGTGACTATGTTCCCTCTTTCTTTATTTGAAATGGTATGTGAGCCTTCACTGTCCCTGAGTCCTGGCAGCTGAGCTGGGTATATTACTCCTGTGTCCTCACTGCCCTTGTACATCCCTCTGTTAGTATTTGTCACAGTGTGCTGTAATGGCTCATTCACCTGTCTACATCCCCCTATCTGTGAATCCAATGATGGCAGACACAATGCCTGTCTAAAACTCATTGATGCCCCCCAAGACCTAGCACAGGGCCTGGCAAACAGTAAGGGCTCAATAAATATTTATTGAATGAATGAATGAATGGATGATCAAACAGAACTTCTTATATTGTACTAAAATTTCCATCTGTACTAGAATTATTCAGCTCTCTCCCTAGGTTTATATCTCCATGAAGGCAGGTACTCTAACTGCCAGAACCTCCATGAGCATAGTCCTTAGTGCACAGTCTCTGGCATAGGGAAGATACTCAACATGTATGTGTAAGGAATACATAAGTGAGAGAAAATAGATATAGCAATTTTGTAGCAATTTCTATAGCTATACTTTATACTTAGAGTAAGCTTTTCGAAAATCAGGCCTACTCATATCAACTTACTTCTTTAAATTCTTCAATGGCTCCTTATTTTACTTTTAGCGTCCAGACAAAACTCCTTAAAATTACCCCCAGAGCCCTGCTGGGGCACTAACTAGGACAGGCAAATATCTGGGAGTCACAAACCGTTCAGATTCTAATGGAAGCTATGGCCCCCTCCCCCCAGGGGGAAAAAAAAAAAAACAGTCATATGTTTGTTTATGAGGATATATTTTGCATGCAGTTTCATAAGGTTGATGGAGTCTCTGATGTCTAATCCTGGGTCTTCCTGGGACCTATAATCCCAGGTTGGAGACATCTCAACAGCCTACCTAATCAGCCCTCAGAGTGAGGAAAGAGGTCAGCTCTGCTAAGGGCCTCTCTGCAGCTCCTCAAATACAAGAAAGCCCACCCCCACCTGAGTGCCAGCTTTCTGTTAGTTAGCAATTCAGAATGGCTTTTCAGAGCGATCCCTCAGTCTTCCATGATACTTGTCTGACAACCCCTTAATCTTGGCAAGAGCTGCATTAAAGCAATCTGTCATCATCGTCACCACACACAGTGAGAGACACACACTCACTCAGAAGCAGACTCTCCAACCCGTTAAGAAGAAATTAGAATTTGGGGGGCCTGTTGATCCACAGTAAGCACTCAGGAACAGACACACAGGGCAGGCCAAGAGGCACTGGGCCAAATTCAGGTTTGAGGTGAGCTGCTTCCATCCTAGGGGCTGTCAGGAGTCATCAGAAGGAATGTTTAAATAATCATTACTCTCGAAACCCAGGTCTATGCCCCGTTGGATTAAAACAAAGGAATGGAGCTATGAAATACAAAGGTGTCAGGGGAAATTTGCTGAGAATGTGATTTATTTTGACAAATTCAAAGAGCCCTGTGGTTACCTTGGTTTTGGAGAAACTGTTTTATCAGTTAAACTAGAGCCATCTGACACCCCAAAATATTTTGGAAACTTAAGGAAAGAAAAACAACAATAGCAAGGCATGATTGGTCAAGTCCCTCTTCTGGGTTAACCCTTTTATGAAATCCATAGTTTATCAGATAATTATTGTGATAGTTGTGAACTCTCATTTTCTGATCCTTTATTATGTGTTAAGCACTTCTAAATTCTTTTCTCAAATATTTATTGAGAGTCGATTATGGTAGATTGATTGCAAAATTGGCCCCAATTCTTCAATCCTCCCATCTTGGGCAAAGTGACCTGACCTTGACTCTGGGCTTTGCCAAGCAACTTGCTTTGGCCAGTGGGATATTAGCAGATATGAAACAAGTAGAGGCTTGAAAAAGCATTTGTGCATTTCCACCTGCACTCCGGTACCTCTGCCATTACTGTGAGAATGTCCTCAGGCTGGTATTCTGCAGGGGGAGAGCTATGTGGACAGGCACTGTAGACAACAGCCAGCTGACTCTCAGACCAACAAGCAAGCCCAGACAAGACCAGCAGACCTACCTAGCCAACATCCAACTGATACTTGAGATGTGAACAATGAACTCACACATTATTGCTTGTTACTATATACCACCAAAGTTTTGTGAAGAGTTGTTACACAGCATCATGGCGATAGATAGTTGATACACCAACTCTGTGCCAAGCACTAATCTAAAACATGGTATATAATGATAAACAAAATGGGCAAGCCCCTTCCTCTTGAATTCCAGATTATGTTACCTAATTCCAACTGTATAATAACTTTATAAAGTAAGCCCGATTCCCATTTACACACAAGGAGAGCAAGGCAGAAAATGATTTATGCCTCCTGATTACATTACTTGCCCAAGGCATGACAGCCAGCAAATGGAGCCAGGATTCCATTTCAAGCTCTAAGATGTGGGGGGCTAAGATGAATAATAATCTGGAAATAAGAATAATGATAATGCATATCACAAGAATTATTGTAAGGATTAAGTGAGATCATGTGTATCAAAGCACTTAGCAGAGGGCTCTGTTCATGGGGAACTCAAGAAGGTTTTGCTGTGGATAATACTATTTCTGTTGTCATTATCATTATGGCTGTTGTTGTTGTGATACTGTCTGAACCCAGAGCCTGAGTATTTAACCACGTCTTTATTATCGGATTGCCTCTGGTCTAGTTTCCTGTCCTTTCTGCCTGAACAGTGTGTAAATAGGACTGACTGATAAGTCTGGTAAATGTTACTCCTTCTTTTCATAGGGAAACAATCAACTTTAATAACCTTTATTCTTCTAAACCCAGAGCAGGTATAGGCCATTTCTGACAGATTCACAACTGAGGGATTATTACACACTTAGGCTAGAAGCAGACGTGTCTAAAGGGAAGAATCAGCTACATAAATTGCAGGGCACAGTGCAAAATAAAATAGGGCCCCTTGTTCAAATATTACTAAGAATTTACATCAGAGTTACGGTTATATCAGAGCATTGGACCAAGCATAGCGTCCTTCTAAGTTAACACCTTCTCCATGGGATATTATGAAGAATAAAGGAGAAGAGCATTTCCAGTCCTCAAAGCAACGTCTGACAAAGAGTAAGTACTCAGTAGTAGTGGTGTAAGCTGTCACATTATTATGTGTTTGTTGAAGTAATGAAGGGAATCACGCTAATGTGTACCCCTTTAACCTTTTCAAAATTCTTGGAAGGCCATTTGCTCATGTGGTTTTTGTAAACAGTTCTGAGAAGCAGGCACAGTAGAGCCTTCTCTGTCCCACAGCTAAAGAAACAGAGGCTCAGAGAGTGTTTGGTAATTTCCAGAGGCTACACACTGGGAAGGGTGAAAGTCAGTCTAGAATCTGGGATCCCCTAGCCCTGTAGTCTTTCCTCCAAGTCCTGCTGTCTCTAGCTACATCTGGCCCTGACAGAATTGCCATGTGGACAGCATTTACTTATTTGATATAGTCAGGACCCAACCCTCAGGCTGAGATTAAGGACTGTCTTTGCATAGAGATCCACACCAGAGACTCCCAGTTCATTGCCTGGAGTCACTTACCACCCCATGACTCATACTATAATGTAACCATGTCTTCTGAGCAAACCATAGGCTACCCAAGAAGGAAGGGATAGGGAGAATCATCCAGTGGACGATTAGCACACAGGCCCTGGAGTGAGACATGGGAATTTGAATCCTGGCTCTGCCACGTAACAGCGTGGGCAAGCTCTTAACCTGGATGGTCTCAATCTTGACAAGTAGGGCAATATTGACTGGGTAATACTGACATTTGGGGGTAGAAAGTTCTTTGCTATAGGAAGATGACCTGTACATTAGAGGATATTTAGCAGCAAACCTAGCCTCTACCCACTAGATGCCAGCAGCACACCCAACCCCCACTCCCAGCTGTGAAAACCAAAAATATCTCCAGACTGCCAACTGCTCCCTTTGGGAGGTGGGGGACAAGAATCACTCCTAGTTGAGAACCACTGACTTAACCTCTCTGAGCTTCAATGCCCTCAACTATAATCTAGAGACGATAATAATAAAAATATCTGCTTCATCACATTCTGAGAATTGATGAGATGATCACGTACTGGTGTGGCATAAGGCCTGGCACACAGTTAGATGATCAATGAATATGATATGCTGTTATTATTACAGTATTGACCAAGGAATAGAGATCTTTGCAAGAGCTCCATTAGCTTACCGAATTTGGAGTTGAAAATTCAATTCAGCAAATAGGTACTGAAGGTCCATCTCTACAGATATTTTGCCAAGCACTGGGAATTACAGGTTGAATAAAATTTAAACCCCACCGTCAAGGAGCTCCCTACCTAATGGGAAGCTCACAACCCAGGTCTGGGTTCAAATTCTAGCTTTGCCACTTCCATGTGTGACTTAGGGCAAGTTGGCTGCACTTGCAAGAGTCTCTCTTACCTCTTCTCTAAAATGGAGATAATAATAAAAAATAAAATGGTTAAGAGCTAAGTCTCAATAATAATAAGAGACTTAGCTCTTAACCATTGAGCTACACTGTCTCTCAACAACACCCGTGTCCCCCAGTTGCCTGTTTGATTTCTTGCCCCTCACTACACTGCCTGCAGCACAAAGAACAAGTCCATAGCATTCCCCAGAGGAAGATGCTATTTCTCTTCCTGTGAACATTTACAATCCTCCAGGAGGTGACTGGGGTCTGAGTCCTGGGGTCAGATGGACTTGGGCTCAAAAAAGTCACTGCACTTCTCTCATCCATCAGTTTATTCATCTCTGCGGTGGGGGTAACAATGGTGCCTACTTCATAGGGCTCTTAGGAGGATAAAGTGAGATCGATCATGTAAAGCACAACAGAAAGTCTGGCACAGAGGAAGCACTGGATACCCTGTCACCATGGCAATGAAGGTGTTGAGAAGGGGGAGGAGGATGCTGACCAAGAAGGGAAGGAAGAGGGCTTCCCTGGTGGTGCAGTGGTTGAGAATCCGCCTGCCGATGCAGGGGACACGGGTTCGTGCCCCGGCTCTGGAGGATCCCACGTGCCGCAGAGCAGCTGGCCCCGTGAGCCATGGCTGCTGAGCCTGCGCGTCCGGAGCCTGTGCTCCACAACGGGAGAGGCCACGAAGGGAAGGAAGAAGATGTGGCTCTCCGTGGCCTGATCCAATAGCCTTCTGCGAACTGACACAGGAGCCCGGAACTCAGTCTCCCTCCCAGACCCTGGGGCATAACCTGCAAACCTTTCAACACCAAAACCTCCTCTCCTCCACAGGCCCTCCTGGGCCAACTGTAAGAGCTTTTGCCCAAGTTCTCGCCCAACAATTCAAGTGGATTAAAATATGTATGTGTATATTTAGGCGGACAAGAAAGAGCAACAGCATAACTTCTAGTCAGAGCCTAAATTTCCTGCCTCCAAAGCCCAGCTGGATAAGCAGGAGTTCTAACAGAAAACAGCCACTCAATTAGCTGGAGTTCTGTAGCTGTCTGCAGCAGACTGCTTACGCCGATGTCTCGATAGGTGGTCTCCCAGTTCATCAGTTCATAAATAAGTAATTTGAAATGTGTTCCTGAGGGAAATTTTCCTCCTGCTCTCCCCAACAGACTGTACTCATCAGTTTTCCCGTTCTCCAGGTAGCTGCCGTCCTCATTTATAATGGCCAGAGGAACTACGCCGTTCTAATTCCTGCTTCATTACATTGTCTAATGCGAGTTTTCGCCAGCCTTACAACTCCACATTTCTTTATATTGATAGGAAAAAAAAAAACGGTGCATATATTATTTGTGGCTACTTTGGAGGTACCTCTGCTACCAGTTGAAGTGTAGTTATATACAAAGCAAGACGGACAAACTGAGCTCTGGACAGAGGTTTGGAAATGTTAATCAGCTCTCAAGAGGCACATACGTGTGCGTTGGGTGGGAGAGCACACGCAGTGCACAAACCACGCACACCACACAAACCACACACACAGCCAAACCACCACCCCATCTTTTACTTCTTGTATCTTGGTTCCTACCAACACCACACATTTAGCCTGGCAGATACTTTTGTACACATCTTGATGCATTGTTCCAGCCCTGTATTTTTTCCACTGGAGAAAATGCACAACCAGATCCAAAGCACCTGGTGACTTAGGAAGACCAGGGTCCCCCACGAGCAAAGTTAATGGAGTCACTAATTTGCCTGGCCAGTAAAACCAATGATTTCTATACTAAAAGCCTTTGAGTGAAGCCTCCAGGGCTTGCTCCAGGGGTAATGGAGAGGGGCTAGTTTCCTCTTAGCCAATAACCTAATTATTTTTTAAAGCACTAACTGTACCTTTCATTATAATAATGCATATAATTGATTTTACTGATTATGTCTTTCATGGCATCTATTAGTCACTGGGAACTATATTTACTTCTTCTTGTTGTTTTTATGATTGTTTAGCTTTGGAGTCTCATTATAGGTAATTAATAAAATATGTTAATCTGAGAGTAATTTACTAATGAGATCTCCAGCAATGCTTTTCTCTCCTGATAAAGGAATTCCTCAGAAGGCTTTTGTGGAAGAAAAAGCTTTCCTGTGAAATCCTGGCACAATCTGAAACCGAAATTCAGAGGTACTTGTTTGTTTTCCTAGCCTCTGAACCGTCAGAGAATCCCATCAAGAGGATTTAAAAGTGAATGTCAAGGACTGTCCAGTTTCAGAGAAAACTGTCCCCTTCTCTGGCCTGGTTGTATAATCAACACCCTTACCTCTGGCAACCACCCTGTTAGCCATTAGTGAAGCTGGCCCTCCGGCTATCGGATGAGAAGGGCTACCGTTTAGAAGGAGAGCTAGATTACTGATGCAAGAAAAGCAAAACCAAAAGGGGAAGATGAAGGAAAGAAAGAAAAGGGGCTAAACAAGGACAAACTTTAGACTACAGGCGACTTTCGACTTTCAACACAGAACACACCACCTGGTAGGAGAGGGTGACAAAAATCTAGACTGGTCTCGCCTGTGTGGGAGCAATTCACCTAGATCTGTGAGGGGGGCCAGTGTTTTGAGAGGGAGGAGCTAGTTCTCTGGGATGCTGGTCAGACAGGACTAAGGATGTCTGCCACACAGTGGTGCTTTCAAACTGCATGTCTGGAAGCAGACGGATCTTGCTCACATGCAGTTCTGCACGTGGGATTTGGTGGCCTTAATCACATCACTTCTTCTCTCCTCGCCATGTTACCTTTCATCTTTAAGATGGGGTGTGGACAACAGTACTACCCCATTGGATCCATGAGAAGACTGATGGAGACATGCCTGTAATGAAGGCACACAGACCTTGGTATTCACCAGGGTTTCTCAACTTCTGTAAGACTGACATTTGGGGACTGATAATTCTTCGTTGGGTGGGAGAGTTGTTTGCACTGTATTCTGTTTAGAAGCATCTCTGCTTCTGGCGGTTGGATAGCACTCCTCCCCTCTCAGTTGTGGCGGTCAAAATTGTATCCAGATATCCTCAAACACCCTTTGGAAGGGGAGGTAGATGCCTTAGGCAAAATCGCCACCCCTGAGAACCACTGGCCTACACTAAAGACTCAGTAAACACTAGCTTAGTATTGGGATGATCTTTTCTGAGAATCGAGTAGCAGGATAGATGAGAAAACCACTTGAGGGGAAAAAAATGTAGGGTGTTCTACAGTGAATTTGTCCAACTCTTGTTATGATTACTGGGAATAATTCCAGACTTCAGTTTGAGTAAGTGTCTCCCACTGTCATGCAGAAACTTCTTCTCAGGGGAGGCCAAAGCCTCCTGAGAGGAAGGGAGCATTTGCCATAAACTGACTCCAGGTTATGGATTACACACCAAAATGTGCGGGAGACATCTCACATCCAGCTCCTGGAGAGCCAAGCCAAGCCAAAACCAAAGGCCACCAGTATCACGTAGTGTGTGTATGTATGTGTGTGTGTATGAATGTACATACACATATAGTTGTAGTTATAGATCTATCACACACTTAAGTTTCTGATATATAAGCACAGAAGAACTACAGTAAACTCTGTTGATTGAGGGAAAATTGAAAGTTACTTAACCCTTACCCATAAAAAGCAAAGTATGGGAATCAATAAAGCCTAAAACCAACCTGCCTACTCCTTGATTCCTATGACATATCACTTTCTCTAAAAATTCAGGTCCTGATGCTTTTCTAATCCAGACTATTAAAGGTTTGGAGTGGTTCTTTTACTTAGTGAGAAGAAAGTAACCTTCTGCATTGAGTACAGGCCACCATATGAAAGGCTCTATTTACATGTCATCTCATTTAGCAAACTACAGCCTGCCAAGTTTAGCAATCACTTGATTGCCCCACTCTGTAGAAAAAGGAAGTAAAAACCTGCATTTGTTATACATACATATGCACCCCTCAAAACACATGCACTTAATATCATAGAAAACCACATAAACACAAAAATAACAGCAGACGATTGCCCAAACATGTGTTCACACAACCCTCTCACGCACTGATTCAAAAATAAGTACCTGATGACATTCAAAGTCATAGACTGGATTTCCCAATAGGCAGAAAATACATGTGCTGTATTTACATACACTGGTAAAACAGGAGCACGCAAAAAATTTTTTAAAGAATTTGCTATTTGAAAATCATCAGAGTGAAATTAAAAGGAAAAAATAATTCTTTATTCTATTTCCTTACACTTTAGTTACAATTTTGCATTGTGTTTATTTCCAGTTAAACTATGTTGGGGGTCCGCAGAGATCAACATAATTTTTGAGATATTCAGGTCTTGAAAATCTTAACTGAGCCCTGAGCCACACCCAAACATTCACATCCAAATTGTAAAACATGGATACCCAGGCCTCTTTCTACAGGTACCCTTTAGGATGACACTGGGGATGGCGGGTGGGCTCTGTTCTAGCAGCCAGAGACCTGTATTCTAATCTTCACATTCCACTTACCACGGATACTTTGTTCAGATGTCAGTTTGCCAATGTAAAAAAACGAAAAAAAAAAAAAAACAAAAAACACCGCAACAAAACCTAAACGGTAAAATTGGCATGACTTCCAACATTCACTTTCGGTTTGACTGCGTGTGAATCCCACCTCTTGCCCGAGGTCACACACAGCTGGTGACCACAGAGTCAGAACTGGTAATTCTTCCTCCTGGTTCAAGGCGTTTTCCACAAAGTTGTACCTGCACACAAACGCCCCCTTCCTTCCCTCTGCTCCCCCAGCTCCCCAGCTCTTCATTACTATGCGTCTCCTCTCTCATCCCCCTTGCCACCAATCCACAGCCCCCTCCCCACCTCCCATAGCTCTCGGCAGGTAGCACAGGAAAAGATAGCAATGGGGAAAGACAGCTAGGCACATTGAAGGGGTTACTTTGCCTGGGGACCCCTCTATCTGAAGTTGTCCTCAAAAGCGGAAATGAGTTGATTTGCATTTTCCCACTGAAGCATGTGGAGTAGGTGAGGAGTGTTTCTCATTACCAAGTACTGTCTTCCCTGGTTTGCCCTGAGGCCTTCTCTGGGGCTGAAGCAGCTCTGAAAACACCTGTATGCTGGCCATTTAAATACATGCTTCAGACAAATCTTTTTGGGGGGTTTCAAAAGGGAAAGACTAGTGCTTTCCCTCCCAGCATACATTATCCTTCCTGTGAATGCTAAAGGCAGAAATTAACCCTCTCCAGACTGCTTTATTTCTAGCCTGTTGTATCCATGCAATGCCTGCATTCCATGTTCTGGGACTGGCAGTCAACAGCTTTCTCCATTCGTTCATTCATTTATTCAGCAAGTATTTACTGAGCATCAGCTCTGTGCAAAAGCTCTGTGATGACTGAATGTCGCATACAGAAGTAACTGACAAGGATCTTGTTCTCACACTGCTCCCGGCTGAGCTAATATCTTTACTTGGAGACCTCACTACATCTCAGAAACTCTCTCAGACAGCATCATGGCTTGTTGCAACCCACGCTTCGCCCCATGACTTCTGCAAACGCCTTCTCTGTGTGCACCTGAGCCTGCTGCCATGACTGGGCACAAGCACCTCATGACTTTGGTAGCTTTGTGGAAGAACTGAGGGGAGCGGAGGGGAGTGGCATCACGCACCACACGGTCTTCTGCCACGTTGGTGGCCCCCTACCTCATTCTCCACAAAGTCAGGGCTCTCCAAGAGATGACCTGTCTCACCGTGTGTATTCCTCTGTGAAGTATAAGCCCACCCTGCTTCTCTCACAGTGAGCACATCCCACAGACCAGTCTTCCTTCCTTGGTATCCCAGAAATATGGAGAATCAAGTTTTCTCTATCCTTTTATTCAAATAACTAAAGCGGGAAAGTGAGAGAAGCCGTAAGAGCATGCCTGGCCCCAGGCAGACAATTAATAAATATACTGAGTGACCACATTCGAAGGAGAGGGTTGAAAAAGGACTACAGGTGTTCAGGGGAGGGAAAGATGGCTCTCATAAAGAATTCAAAGAAGGAAGGCTTTTCTGCCAAAGCATGTGGTGGCACGAGAGCTGGCAATATCTCCTGTTACCTAGTCCTTTCCGACCCTCGTGTACATATGCTGCTTCTCTTTTCTTGTTTTGGGCTTCTGGCCAACTCTTCAAGAAATACTAGGAGTTGAAGGGGATCTTGAAGGTCTGTACAGAGGACGCAGGAGTCATGAAATCCTAATGGGTCCAAGCAAAAAGAAGTTTTGGGGCTCATCTACCCCAACTCCTTTGGTTCACAAAGGAGTAAACAAACCTTTCCAGTGTCATGCAGCATGTTCATGGGCCATAATGCACTCAACCTTCTTTCTTCTGTGGCAGAGAAAGCCAGACCTCTGATACGTTTCATTTGATCTGTAGAGTGCTTTTTTTCCCTCTTAATTTGAATGAGGTATGGACATTTTAAAACCATGAAATTTCACATAATAATCCAGAAAAAAAATCAATGGTCTGCCAACACTTGGCTCACTCACATTCCTGACCAGCAGCTGTGGCTGGAGCTGGGTGGCTATGATCCCCTGTTTGCACAGCCCGCTTCGCTCCCAGTTATCTCACACCCAGCTGGGTTCCCTCATCTCCATCACGGTCATGGCTCCTGTAGGCTTTTAAACTGGTAAGCCCTGCTCTACAGCAAGCTTCCTGCCCTGGCCAAGCAAAAACTTTTAGCATGGCTAGCCTCAAGCAGCTCCATATGTGATGTGATTCTAGAAGGAACAAGAAATTAATTCCTCTCTCCACCAAAAACAAATAATAGAAGTAATAAAATGCAGGCAAACAAGCTTTTCCCTTTGTCTGGCACTGCCTGGAATTCCACTGTAGATTGGGTTAAGTGCTGTGATCCTCTACATCTTGGATTTGGAAGAGAAGTGATGAAGAAAGAAGTGGCCCCCAGCACACAACTCATCTATTTTAATATTTTGGCTGAGGGCCATTCTCGACTATAAGAACTCTCGGCCCCTCTCTGTATGTACATATATGCACACACGCAAACAATACACAGTACAACACACGGTCTCCTCTCTTGTTTTCTCTCTCTCACTCTCGAAATCAGCCACATACCTAAACTTGTTGAAATCTGATTCAATCAAAGACAAAATAAAAATTTCCCTTTAAAAAAGAAAATAAAATAATTTTCATAAAATGAAAACACAAAGCAAACAGACCTCTTCAAAGATGCAAATGTGATGGTTTCCTCCAGAGAATAAGAGCGAGTATGAACCAAAGGAACAGACTCTGGGAGTACAGGATACTGCATTTTACTTATGTGAGTGTGTGGACTTTGAGAGGCAGAAAGTACATGAACACATACACTTCTTGTATATGAACAGAAAGAAAGGGAGAAAACCTGTCATTTTAGCACCAATTATTTTATTGTGATACCATGCTAACAGCTGGGTAAGTACCAAAATACTAATGTCAAATTTTAACAGGTCTTCTTCCGTTCTCTTGTTCCCATTGTGAGCTCCAGGAAATGGAGAGAAAAATGTAATGAAGCATATTTCTTTTTAAGTGGCATGGAGCTGGCCTCTATGTGGATCCTGTTTTCTGGCATCATTTTAATTAGGAAAGGCGAGAATGTTTCCAATGTTCCCCCACTTCCCTTCCCTGTGTTTAAGTGAAGGTTTCACAGAGAACTGGCAACCAACACAATTTTGACAAAGTAAACTTCTTTCTCTTATAAGCATTCCTCCAATCCCCAGATAATACCCCTCATTCCTCCCACGTTAACTAACACACACAACTTTCTTCCTCCCACCCTCCTCCAGCCCACACTTCTCTCCAAAATGTACAACATAATTGTGAAGGCTAATTATCAAATAATGCTTAAGCCTTTGGGAGCAAGATAGGGGGTTCTAGAAATGTTTTTAAAAGTCCCCAGGCTACAATAGAAACGTGATTAACTGAAACAAAAATACCTGGTGAAAAGTTTCAAAACTAAAGTCAGATTAAAAAAATGTTTATATATATATGCATTACACACATGTATATGTAATATTTACTATATATTGTATCATATATAGTATGTATGTATGTGTATATATATGTGTGTGTGTATATACATGTGTGTGTATATATATATATATATATATATATATATATATGTAATGCATTCGTTTTTTAATAGGTCGCAGAGATTCTCTGACATTCTAGGGCAAGTCCCTTAAAGAGAGAAATAATTAGAAGCTGATCCATTCTTTTCCTGGGCTATCCACTAGGCTATCCACCATGGATTTCTGTCCACCCACTCCCTCCCCTGAGAGAGGACCCTCGGCTGGCTCTGGAGGGAGGGAGAGGAAGGCTGGCTCTAGTAAGAGGGAAAGGGAGAGCAATTCTGGACAATATAATTCTCTTCTTGGCCTCAACATGAGCACATAGGGCCTGACAGATGTAGTCTTTATCATGGAACAAAACAGGCTAATAGCAGTGTGCCGCACACACGAATACAGTAAGTCCCCTATATACGAACCTTCAAGTTGCGAACTTTCAAAGATGCAAGTGTGCGTTCGCACGTCCAATCATGTAAGTTAGTTCATGTGTCTGGTGTACATTGTCACCTGCGTGAGTCCTCTACAAGCGGTTGTGCTTTTGTGTACTTTACTGTACAGTACGGTAAAGAGTACAGTAGTACAGTACCTTTATTTCAAGCCCAGGCTGTCTGGAAGCAAGCGTAAAAGCAGCGGTGATGTAGCTGGTCTGTACCACATTTTATGTAGCTGGTCTGTACCACATTTTATGTACATTTATGAGTACAGTAGTACAGTACCTTTATTTCAAGCCCAGGATGTCTGGAAGCAAGCGTAAAAGCAGCGGTGATGTAGCTGGTCTGTACCAGTGCACATTTTATGCCATATTGTGCACTACACACCACAGCGAGCAAAGCCGGGTAGACCAGGAGGTTGGGAGACAACAACTGGACCTCCTGCCCCCTCCACTCCAGGCACAGGCATAGGTTTTAGATCTGCCTCCTCAGAGAGGAAGAAACAGTGGCCATGGATACAACTGTATGGGGGCCAAGGCCTCAGCTGTGATGTGTGGAGAAGTTAAAAATAGCACCCTGCTGGTCACGTTTCAACTGTCCTGGGACCCTGAGCCGTTACAGAGCAGAAGGGGCTGGTGCTGGAGGAGGAGGAAGGAAAGCATGCATAATAACTATGCATGGGCTATCATGCAAAGAGCTACAGGGCAGAAAGAAGGCTCCTCACTCTTTCTTCAGTAGAAACCACACCCAGGATGCTGATTCTGTGCAGGACAAGCCCTCCAGTGGGAAAGAGAGCCCATGCATGAATCCTGGGTCAGGAAAGCAAGGAAGGTTCATTCTGAGATTCAGTTCACAGATGAGCATACCATGAGGATCAGCTCTTGACTCAACACTGGAGAAGGGGGTATAAACCATCTCCAGGGACTCACTTTCTAATTGAAGAGCAAGTCCTATTGACTGTCTTTATCTCACGCCCCACGGAGACTTCCTGCCTCATTCAAGGGACTCAGGCATGAATGGGGATTCTGAACAAGAGACAGTCAGAATGTATGGAGGATACTCTCCCCGCAAATTATTGGGCAAGGCCTGACTCAGCTATATTTGGGACTAATAACAGCTTTTAATTTGTACTCTTTCCTATGATGTGATGCCATGCCACCCAAATTAGATACAGTTATTACTAGGGTGTAATGTAGTATTCCAGAGTCCTTACAGCCATGGAAGAATCAGGGCACATCCTCTCAGATCAATTTTCCTTTTGGTGCAGGGAAGTAGGTTAGGGAGATTATTCTTCTTATTAGTTAGTAAGCATAAATGTAAACTAGAAAATTCAAACATTTTTAAAATCTTAAGGTAAAATATTAGTCCTCAAAGAAACTGCAGGCTTCCCAGAGACTATTCTGAGCTTCAGCCCTATCACTAACCTGGAAATGAGTTTACTTTTCTCTGTCATTAGGCATTCTTTTGTTCAAAAAGCTTACGCATATGGTAGGCTAAATAGTGGCCCCCTCCAAGATATCCATGTCCTAATCCCCAGACTCTATGAATCTTACCTTACATGGCTAAAGGGACTTTGCAGGTGTGATTAAGTCAAGGATCTTGAGATGGAGAGATTATCCTGGGTTATCTAGGTGGGCCTTACATGCAATCACAAGTGTCCCTATGAGAGGAACACAGAGGGAGACTTGGCTACAGAGAGGAGAGGATAATGTGATGACGGAGGCAGAGACTGGAGTGCTACAAGTTGGAGATGGAAGAAAGGGCCACAGGCAAAGAAATACTGACGGCTAGAAGCTAAAAAGGGCAAGGAAGCAAATTCTGCCCCCAGAATGTAAGAAGAAACCCTGCCAACACTTGATTTTAACCCACCTTGATTTTAACCCAGTTTGGACTTCTGACCTCCAGAACTGTAAGAGAACAAATTTGTATCGTTTTAAGCCACTAGATTTGCAATTAGTTCATTCCAACAGCAACAGGAAACTAATATAAAAGTCCAGGTCATGTGGATCAGCAACTTCATACTATTAGAATGAATGATGTTACTTCAAACCACATAGAACATAGGATGCTGAGGGATATTTATCTTATCCCTTCTTCATTAAAAATTATTCTACTAAGCTACAAAACATATTTAGCTCAGACTGGCTTCCATGCATTTGTTCATATCATTCCCCCTGCCTTGAGAGCCACCCTCATCCTTCCTACTTTAGGTTCTATTGTGAAACAAATAAATGAAATCTCCTTAAATGCATATGTTTGATGAAAGTGAGGTTTTGTGCTCCTAATAGGCCTTAATGATCGGTAAAACCAAAGAAAATATTTCTAATCCCATAAAGGTAGGAAGTTCTTAGCTCCAGTGTCAGTCTCAGATTTTTAGACTGTGTAATACAAGAAATATCAGGGTACCAAACTGTTTTTTCTGCTGGCCTGCTGTTGTACTGTAAATGCATACTGTTCATTGGAGACTATAGTTCAGTTTCTCCAGTGCCCCTTAATAAAATGAAAACAATATTAAAAAATTGTCACTCATTACACTAAATCATAAATCAGCTTTTAAAAAGACATACATTTGTCCAGACCTCTTATGCATTATCACAAAATCCAAACAATTGGAACTTACATTAAAAAGAGTAAACTGGAAGACAGGCAAAGAGGATCCAGTACACAACTAATAGGAGACCCTGAAGAAGAAAGCAAGGGAAAATAAGAATCACAAACCAAAAAAACCCAAGAACTGTAATGCAATAAAATTATCCCAATATAAAAAATGATTTGAACTATTTGTTGAAAGAACATAGCATATACTTGAGAATACTGACCCAGAATGACCAAAATCAAGATGTAGTCTAGAAAAATTATTGTATTTAAAAGAAAAGGGAAAAATCTGGATATCTAGGCAAAAGGAACATGTAAGAGAAATCAAACTAAATTTTCCTCTGATTTTTTTTTTGACAGCAAAGCTTTTTGCCAGAAGAAATTACAGTAATGTATTTAAAATATTCAAGGAGAGAAAATGTGAACTAAGGATTTTTTTATCCAGGAAATCACAAACTGCTAATAACATGCAAAGACTCAAAGAATATTATTCCCATGAGCCCCTCCTAAGGAGTCTACTAAAGAACAAGTTTCAGACAGGTATTGCTGGTGAATATTAGATATATAGTTACTTGTAGTTAAATGACTAAATGAGGGTTAAAAGGTAGAGACTCTAGTACATAATGGCTATATGATTTAAAATGCAAATATACTACAACTATAAAAATGGAGAGATGATTAGCATATGCAAAGAAATGTTTTATCTCCTTTCAGTGACAGTACAACTATTATTATTCTCAGAATGTTGTATATGTGAAGTAGAAAAAAGCAAATGCTAATAGTGAGGTATTCTAATTCTACCATCCCTTGCATCTTCAAGAATTTTCTGGTACAAGAAAGGAGCTACTAAGGCAAAATAGGAGATGTTAAGTAAACACCCTGTAAATATAAATCTGAATTAGAAATATCAGTACAAACTCATGAGGTATTTGTTTATTCCAGCTTTTTCCACTAAAAGGATTTAGAAACAAAATTGACCCAATAGCTGTAAACATCTCTAGCACTCATATTTGATCTTCAAATGACATATCCCATTGAGCTAAACCAGGATTTCTTGGATAAATGGCTAATTCCAGGTCTGCAGCGGGAAATATCCATGAGTTTGGAACATCTTGACATAAAGTTAGAAGGAAGGTGTCAAAAGCCACTGGGTCATGCCAAAAGAATTCAGGAAGCACCTTGAAGAGTTTCCCACTGGCCAAAGATTTGAGCTGTGCAGTAGATTGAAACTCATCAAATACATATAAATCCATGAATTCATGACATATTTTTAAAGTAATAATTGGTTAACTTCGGAGAAAACAATGATCCAGTTGTTATCCTGAAAACTGGGTAAATAAAAGGAAATAATCATACCTTATCCTACCTATCCTACAAGAACTGTAGTACTGTGTAACAAAATAGCAGATGAGAGAAAGTGTCCCTTTATACTTTTAAAATGTATCCCAGGTGATAAATAAAAAGAAATTATAGAATTAAAATATTACTATGTTAAACTCCCAATGAGAATTACTGAATGCAGACATTGAGCACCTGCTTTAACTAACACCAAAAAACAGCATGAACCAGATACAAGACATAACACCACCTATAACCTTGTTAAAGGGCTCAAACCTCTATCACTTCAAGCCTCTTGATCCAGCTCCCAATTTGCAGGAACACACTGAACTGCACCATGAGTGAGCAGTCAGCAAACCTGACTGTAAAAAACTTGACAAGTCAAATGGCCCAGATTTATCCACTGATAAACTGTAAGAAAAAGAAAGAGGTGGAGGGGGAAACTATAGATTAAAAGAGACCTAAAAGGCAACTGACAAAGGATTAATCTCCAAAATACACAAACAGCTCATGCAGCTCAATATTAAAGAAACAAACAACCCAATCCAAAAATGGGCAGAAGACCTAAATAGACATTTCTCCAAAGAAGACATACAGATGGCCAAGAGGCACGTGAAAAGATGCTCAACATAACTAACTATTAGGGAAATGCAAATCAAAACTACAATGAGATATTACCTCACACCGGTTAGAATGGGCATCTTCAGAAAATCTACAAACAAGAAGTGCTGGAGAGGGTGTGGAGAAAAGGGAACCCTCTTGCACTGTTGGTGGGAATGTAAATTGATACAGCCACTATGGAGAACAGCATGGAGGTTCCTTAAAAAACTAAAAATAGCATTACCATATGGCCCAGCAATACCACTACTGGGCATATACCCTGAGAAAACCATAATTCAAAAAGACACATGTACTCCAATGTTCACTGCAGCATTATGTACAATAGCCAGATCATGGAAGCAACCTAAATGTGGATAAAGAAGGTGTGGCACATATATACAATGGAATATTACTCAGCCATAAAAAGGAACGAAATTGGGTCATTTGTAGAGATGTGGATGGACCTAGAGTCTGTCATACAGGGTGAAGTAAGTCAGAAAGAGAAAAACAAATATCATATATTGATGCATATATGTGGAATCTAGTAAAATGGTACAGATGAACCTATTTGCAGGACAGGAATAGAGATGCAGATGTAGAGAACGGACGTATGGACACAGGGGGAAAGGGGGGCTGGGATGAATTGGGAGACTTAGATTGACATATATACACTACCATGTGTAAAACAGATAGCTAGTGGGAACCTGCTGTAGTGCTCTGTGATGACCTAGATGGGTGGGATGCGGGGGTGGAGGAGGGAGGCAGGTCCAAGAGGGAGGGGATATATGTATACATACAGCTGATTCACTTCACTGTACAGCGTAAACTAACACAACACTGTAAAGTAATTATACTCCAATTAAAAAAGAAACATATGGGCAAGACTAAACTATAGGGTTTAGGGATGCCCACTTGAGTGACAAAACCGCAAATAAATGCAAGGACTAGATTACTATAAAAGTCAGGATAGTGCTTACCTCCGGAGATAGGGAGGAACTCTGTTGGGATGAGGCACATGGAGGAGTTACAGGGCAGGCTGGCACTCTTATTTCTTAATTTGGGTGGTAGTTATAAGCGTATTCACTGTATAATAATTCACTAAGTCACACATTTCTTTGGGTTGGTTTTCTGTATCTGTGTTTAATTCTACAATATAAATTTTTTTTAAAAAAAGAGTTAACTGCAATGGTTTTGTTCTCTAGGTTAATTATTTGGTCTTGATAAATAAGAAACTCTCCCCAAAACAAGGGCTCCTTTGATTTCTCTGGGAACTAAGCCATAAGAACTAGTGTCCAGCCACGATCACTGAATTTAGCACACAGTAGAGCTCACTAAATTTTTGTTGCATGAATCTATGAATCAGTGAGTCAATAGATAATACAAACACTCCAAACTCTAAAACACTCTGCACACTTCTACTATTCAACAGATAACTCTTCCAGCTAGAAAAATCTTCAGGAGCTCCCCATGACATGTAGAAAATGCTTATACTTCTCAGCTTCACATTCCAGCCCCTTTTCCAGAAACCAGTCCTGATCAGTCTTTCCAATCTTACCACAGCTACTTATTCAAATGCTCCAGTCCACCCAAACAGGTCTACTTTTAGAATTCTATGTCCTACTTTTTTCCCATTTCCCCTGCTCCCATACCTCCTCTGGTAGCTTTCCCCAATACTAGTGGACACTTAGCCCTTGCTTGCATTGGTATTGTGAGTGAACATTTTACCTTTATTTGTTTTGAGTCTGCTAATATACTCTATATTTCTTAAGTCTGGAACAGTGACTAACACTTTTACAAAATTATTATAGAAAGCCTACCACATTTTGTGCATAAGAGGCTCCCAACCAATATTTGTCAATTGGCTGGTTAAGTTGGCAGGTAGATGAATGGATGGATAGACAGAAGAATGGGTCAAATTATCATATACTTGAAAGCACTCAGTGGCTATTGACAGACCGAAGATATGTAAGTTTATATTCAATAAGGGCAGAATGACAAGGGTCTATTTGATCCTGGAAAAGATCCTGGCCAGAGCATCTCTGGTCAACTATGGTCAGTTATAGATGTTGAGTGTCTGGAGACTGAGATGCTGAAATGAAAAAAGTGAACACTGAGAATGAATGGAAGAAACTACAGATAAACTTCCTTTCACTCACAGCTTTGTCCACATCTGGATCTATCTGTGGTGGGGCACACATTTAAATACTGAAACTTCAAGCAAAAATTTCAAAAGTTCCACTGTATACACTTTTAAAAAAATCTCTATACAAAAATCATGGCAAGGGCTTCCCTGGTGGCGCAATGGTTAAGGGTCCGCCTGCCGATTCAGGGGACACGGGTTCGTGCCCCGGCTCGGGAAGATCCCACATGCCGCGGAGCGGCTGGGCCCGTGAGCCATGGCCGCTGAGCCTGCGCGTCCGGAGCCTGTGCTCCGCAACGGGAGAAGCCACAACAGTGAGAGGCCCGCGTACCGCAAAAAAAAAAAAAAAAAAAAAAATCATGGCAAGTTTGGGGTTGTGCAGGACTACGGATTGGGTTGGTTGAGAGCTCATTTTGTCCTAAAATCTAGGTATAAGCAATTACGATGAAAAATTAAGAGTCCCAGCCCTGGGCTTCCCTGGTGGCGCAGTGGTTGAGAGTCCGCCTGCCGATGCAGGGGACGCGGGTTCGTGCCCCGGTCCGGGAGGATCCCACATGCTGCGGAGCGGCTGGACCCGTGAGCCATGGCCGCTGAGCCTGCGCGTCCGGAGCCTGTGCTCCGCAACGGGAGAGGCCACAACGGTGAGAGGCCCGCGTACCGCAAAAAAAAAAAAAAAAAAAAAAAGAGTCCCAGCCCTTCAGTTATAAAGGTGACATCTGCATAAAGAAGGAAAAGGAAGGTCCCTGAAATGTGTCAGCTGTCCCAGAGAGCTCTGAACTGAAAGAAATCCCTGTTCTGGTCAGAACGCCAGGCTAGAGAGTGGCCTGGTGCCCAGGGTCTGCTTCTTCTGGTTCCCTCCTTCCAGCTAACCACAGGCCTGCCCTCCTTTTAAAGGAATGGTTCCAGGGAGAAATCTTTAAGGACTAGACAGATTGGAAAGGATAAATGAATGGGAGTCTGTAACCTGAGATGTCAGCAAATATAAATAAACAGACTTAGAGGTGAAAAGAATGGCAACCTCCAGAAGCTACAAACTTCTTTCCCCTCCTGCTCAGGCATTTTCCCTTCAAGACAGCCTGGAAAGAAGAGAAAGGCTCTCACGTGGATTGGATGCCTTCTGTATCATGAGAACTGCTTTAATTGCTTCCATACATGTAATTTTAACCCCCCCCCCTCAACTTGCAAGGAAAGGGTTATCTTCCCTGTTTTACTGATGATGAAAACAAAGATTCAAAGAGATTAAGACTTGGCCAAGGCCACACACCTAGTAAGTGTCAAAACCAGGATTCAAACCTATGTTTCTCTTTCCTCCAAAGCCCTGCCCACTACACCACTAGCGGAAACAGAATCTTAGCATGTTTTAGCTGAAAGATGACCTCACCATCATGCCCATTTCACAGATGAAGAACCTGAGGTGAGTATGGAGAAGCAACTTGCCCAATGACCTACAATGACCCAGGCTTTCTCATTTCCAGACAAGAACTTGCAATCACTTGTATCCACCAGGGTCCTACAAGAATGGCACACTCAAGTAGGAGTATTAGAGGAGAGCATAATGAAAAGATTGTTAAAAACAAGGACACATTTAAAGGAAGCCAACAAAGGCTGGTGATGCATTCCAGGTGCAGCAGCTGCAGGGGGGCCAGGACCACCTCTGTGCCTGAAGGGACAAGGCTAATGCCCCGAACCCAGAGAAACCCGTAGCTGAGCCTTAAGCTATAGTTCGAGAGCTCTGGAATTCAGAAGAGAAAGCCACTGCCAGTCTGCAGCCTGCCCTCTCTCTCTCCTCCAGCCTCTCATAAGGTGCCTCTCATAAGCTGGACCATCCAGAAAGCCAGCAAATAGGGAATTCCCAGGCTGTGGCTTCCAGGGGTCAGAGCAAAACGGACAAAAGAGGATAATGGACCTAGAGGGGGAAATGAAGACTTGTACACACTGCTACACAGGGATGCTTCTCTGCAACTCGGTCCTTGGGAAGAGTCCTTCCTCAGCAAGTCAAAGACAACAAAAACCATGTAAGTGTTCCCTCCTAGTCCATGTGGGGTCAGGAAGGCTCAGCACAGAGAACTATAGGGCAGCTAACAGCACAGAGGTGGATTTCTCACTGCCCGCTGCAGGGGTATTACCTTAATTTGGCCAACCTGTCTGTGATAAAGGGGAGAGAAGCCCTGCCCAAACCTCCTTGGGATCAAAGGCATGACCTTGGAATTCCTGGACTTTGGTACCTAGGTCAGTACTGGTGTTCACAGGGAGAGTTACTGGTGTTTCAGGTGGGTATTTGAGAATTAAAAATAGGAGAAGGTAGGGTTGGGACTGGCTGTGTGCAAGAGCATATGTGCTGTCTACCAGTGCTTGGAAGTCAGGGCCACTTTTTTTTTTTTTTTTTTATGCGTTACGCGGGCCTCTCACTGTTGGGGCCACTTTTAAAATAAAGATAATCTTATCACTTCTTGGCCTTTTGGCTAAGATCAAGTGTTGTATCTGTTCTTATCCACTGAAATAAAGGCAATCCCAAAATGAAGGCAGTTTAGGTGACTTGGAAAGGCACATTCCTCTTATCTATGCCATCCTTGCTTTAATACCACATCTCTCCCTCAACACACATGCACGTGCATACACACACATCAACACACACACACACACACACACACACACCATGCCACATCAGGTCTCTCAAGCCCAAACCAGCCTTCCATCCCCTCCTGAAGTTTCAACCCCAGCTTCCACTGAACCCCCCTCCTCACCCTGATTTGGTCATATTTCCTATTTAGTTTAAATCAACAGTCTGATTTTATCAACAATAATGCTTTATGGAGGTTTATTTCTTCAAACAGACTGTGCTCCTCTTTGCTATAAAGTTAATTTTTTGTTCTTTGTTCACTTTCCTAATCTGCAAATTACCTCCTCCCGTTCCCTGATTACTTACTATTGGAAAAACAAGCCCCTTTTTGCCTCCAGTTTGAATATTCTCTGCCTTATCTTGATGGCCCTAATCTCTCTCCCCCGACTGGCCTCTCAAAGCAGCAGTAGGTAACCGGCGGGGCACAGCTGCCGGCCAGCACAAACCCCGCGCAGCAGCGAGCCGGCCAGGCCTTACTCCTCCACGGGCATTTTTTTCCCAATCCTTTTTCTCAAAGTGTGGGAAGAGGCTCAGTTGCAGCAGGGAGGATTAGAAATTCTGGGATCCACTCCATGCCCTCAGAAAGTCCTAGTGGGAAGACGGAGAACTTCCGACACTCAGAGAATCAAGGACAAATGCTTCAGAGGCTGACGTGTGGCTGATACTGCATGAAAAATGACCAGACTCTTTTGTTGGAAATGCCCGAAGGGGGAGGGGCTGCAAAAGGAAGAGCTCACTGGGAATGGAGGGAAAACAGAATCAGCTCTTACATGATCAGGATTTTTAAAGAGGATGGGGAAGAGATGACCTGGCTGTCAGAAATGTCAAAGAGAGTTAAGTGTGTTTGTCATTGCACAGAGGGAAGGGAGAAAGTGAAATGGGGAAGGACCAAGGAATTGACAAAAAATTAAAAAGACAGAGCTGGAAGGGATCTTAGCAAACCTCATGCTTTACGAATGAGAACACTGAGGTCCCAAGACCAGACCCCAAGTTCTAACAACAGGAAAAGAGTGATGATATTGATGATAATAATAATGGCAAGTGATATTTGCTTACTGTTATTTATCAAACCAGTTCACCCTCTTACTGTTGTTTAGCACACGCCATGTTCATTTCCATCTCTGGGCTTCTAGGTTCCCAATAACAATAAAAGTTAATATTTATTATGCAGTGTGTGCCGGACACTGCCTAAAGACTTTACATGTCTTATCACATTTATTCTTCCAAAAAAAATTCCAGGAGGTAAGTATAATTGTCATCCACATTTTACAAGTGGAAAAAAGTGAGACACACAGACATTCATAACTTGGTGAAGGTGACAGGTAGGAAGATGGAGCCAGCATTCAACCAGGTCTGTCAATCTCCTGAGCCACATTCAAAAAATATTTGTGGAATGAATATATGACCCAAATTTGTATATTTTTCACACAAACCTCGCTCCAGCTTTAGTCCCAATGCTCTAATTTTCTGGGGGACATTGTACCTCTCCAGGCTTCCTGATTTCTGGGGCAAAGTCATCTTCTGATACCATAGGCTGGGCCAGAGATAGGGTAACTCTTTCCGTAAAGGGCTAAATAGGAAATATTTTAGGCTTTGCAGACCACATCCTTTCTCTGTCATGAGTTCTTCTTTGTTTTTTTTTTAACAATCCTTTAAAAATGTAAAAAATCATTCTTAGCTTGAGAGCTCCCACTGACCCCTGTTCTAGGCCCCCAAACCTTGGAGTCATGCTTAAAATGTCCCTCTCCCACCACCTGTCCATCCAATCATAAAGGTTTTGGGGTTTGGGCTGCCTCTCAAAATACCCTTTCCTTTTTTTTCAGCACCACCCCCATCCCTAGTCCAGGCAGCCACTATCTCATGCATGCTCTGGTCACCAAAATGGTCTCTCCTATTCCCCAAAGGAGCCATATGTCACTGCTGGATCTATTTTCACAAACAATGATTTGCACAGATCGTTCTCTTGCTAAAATACCTTCAAATCTAAGCCTCTTCATCATCAGAAAATCTACAAACAACAAATGCTGGAGAGGGTGTGGAGAAAAGGAAACCGTCTTGCACTGTTGGTGGGAATGTAAATTGATACAGCCCCTATGGAGAACAGTATGGAGGTTCCTTAAAAAACTAAAAATAGAATTACCATATGACCCAGCAATCCCACTACTGGGCATATACCCAGAGAAAACCATCATTCAAAAAGACACATGCACCCCAATGTTCACTGCAGCACTATTTAAAATAGCCAGGTCATGGAAGCAACCTAAGTGTCCATCGACAGATGAATGGATAAAGAAGATGTGGTACATATATACAATGGAATATTACTCAGTCATAAAAAGGAATGAAATTGGGTCATTTGTAGAGACGTGGATGGAACTAGAGACTGTCATACAGAGTGAAGTAAGTCTGAAAGACAAAAACAAATACCGTATATTAACGCATATATGTAGAACCTAGAAAAACGGTACAGATGAACCGGTTTGCAGGGCAGAAATAGAGACACAGATGTAGAGAACAAACGTATGGACACCAAGGGGGTAATTGGCAGGGGGGTGGTGGTGTTGGGATGAATTGGGAGATTGGGATTGACATATATACACTAATATGTATAAAATGGATAACTAATAAGAATCTGCTGTATAAAAAAATAAATAAAATAAAATTTTAAAAAAATCTAAGCCCCTTACTCTTCATTCAAGGACTGATCCCCCCCAAACACACACACACACACACACACACACACACACACACACACACACACACACAGAGTTATCTGGTCTTTAAACCATAATAAAAAGAACAGCTAACATTTAATGAGCATCTATATGATCTAGCCACTCTGCTAGCCCCACAGATTATCTCATTTAAGATTCATCAGAACCCTATGAGTTAGGTATAATTATGAGCCCAATTTTACAGATGAGTAATTGAGGCTCAGAGAGGCTAAGAAATATATGCTAGTTTATACAGTAAAATGGTAAAACAAGGAACCAAATTGTGGTTATCAGACTCCAGGGTCCCTTCCGTTAACCTCCATCCTGTATTACCTTTAACATATCACCCCCTCTGCCCTTCCAGAGCCTCTGCACCAGTCTCACCGAGAAACATCCTCCAAGGGACCACTGATTCAAGAGACAGCGAGCAGGTCACCCCGCAGGATACACATCTCAACTCTTGGCCTGCAAAGGGCAGCGACTGCCCTGGAAGAAAAGTTGGTGTCTCTGAACTTAGAGCACCATAAATTGAGCGGGGATACCTTTGGTGTGGAGAGTGGGTTTCATCTGATGTCCCCAGTAACAGGCTACCAGCCAACAAGTGGGCAACTCAGAGCAGCTGCATTTCAAAGCAGCAGACCAGGACAAGCTACTAACGTGTGGACACAACCACTCCACGACTTGCTTAAAAGCCACGCTGTGTCTCCTGGACCATGGCTGCAGGCCAAAATACACACATTCTGGTTTTTACGACCATAAGGTTAGCATTCTTTTACTGGTTCCTTCCCAGTTCCCTTGCTCTCCACCGTGCTGGGTTTTGCGCATTCCATCTCCTCATTCTTTTTCTCCTTCCCAGCACTGCTCTCTGCCTCCGTTGCTTCCACCCTCCTGCTTCAAAGCTTGCTACCACTACCTGCTGCCTTGCTTCTCTGCAACCTCCCCATCACAGTGGTTTTCCTCTCCTTTTGGGCCCTTGGTCAGGTTTTCTCTAATTACTAGGCTTCCTCTTCCTCTGTTTTCCTGTTTTCCTGACAGAACCTCCTTCCCCTGCCTTTTAAGTTTCCTGGCTTTAGCACCGACTTGAAAGCTCCACTCCGGCTTCCTGGTCTTCTCATTTCCTCCACTGGTCCATCCTCTCTCCTCCACTGGCTCCCCTGCATGGCCCTTTCCTTTCTTTCTGGACACCTGGTCCTACGTGTCCCTCTCTCACCACCCCCATCCCCTTCACCCTTCACCTCTGTTCTTTGTTCCCTTGTCCCCTGTCTTTCCTCAACCCTCCCGTCCCTCCTCTTAGGTCCCCTGCTGGTTCCATCCCCACAGCCCTTATCTTTGTTTTCCTTCCTTCTGGCTGCTGATAGAGCGGGAGTAGTTGCAGGCCACATCCCTGATTTCAGCAGACCCAGAGCCAGCACATCAGCCTAACACTAACAGTGCCCGGGGAAAGGGAGCCTCGGTCCCTACAAGCAGTATGCCCCTGCAATTTGGAGCTGAGCTAGAGGCTTTGGAGTAAAGCTCAAGGAGTCTGAGGCGTCCAGCTTGGCGGGCAGCATGGAGAAAGGACTGACTGTTTTTTTTTCCCACTGATCTCGTTTAAGTCAAGGCCAAACACCAGGGCTGGGGCATGTCATTTATAAGTTGTAGGCTCAGTGACCTTCCCTGTCCCTTCCTCACAAAACACACACACACACACACACACACACACACACACACACACACACACATATATTTCTTATTCACTTTTGTTCAGAGCAAAAGGCCCTGTGACTTTTCAGGTGTGGTATATGAACACACACGCTGAAAAACAAGATCTATAAAGGGAACCAGAGCCACCACAAAAGGAGATGCTGCTGCTGCAGAAAGGGCTATCCTCCATCCCCTCTGCCTCTTGCCCATCAATTCTTTTCAACTTCAGTTGTTCCTGTTTCCTTGACTGAGCCCAGTTAGAGCAGAGCTGGCGTCTTTCCTTAGAGGACAGCGCCATCTAGCAGGTGAAATGCCAAACCCTTAGCAAGCAGCCCAGAAGAAAACCCGCCTCCCCAGCTCCCAACCAGTTCCCAACTTCCCTTTTTAACTCTCAGCCAATCAATCCCCAATTGGTCTGAAACAGCGATTTAACCCTTTGGCCTCGTTGGAGATTTAAGTCCATTTCCAATCACCTCTACTTCTCCAGTGCCTGAGTGAGTTTCAGTTTGTGGCCTTAGTTTCTAGAAAAGGCAAGAAAGTTCTAGGTCAAAGCAAAACGAAAAAGAACATCCTGAGGATATCTGAATGGCTCAGGCCCCCTCTAGAACTCTGTAGCAATATTTTCTTCTCTTCCTTTTTTCTATCATTTCATTTCCTCCCTTCTTTTCACATTTATTGAGTACCTGCTGTGAACCTGGCACTATGCTAAGTTAATTAAGAGACAGCTCCTCTCCCCAGGGTCCCACAGTCCAATGGACTCAGATGTTAGACTCCTGACTTTGCAGAACCTCTGATCTGGGATGGGGCCTTTGTAATCCTAGCTGTGCTAAGGATCCAGGGGATAGAGGAAAGAAGACAGTCCCAGGTCCCCCACTTCTACCTCTATCCAAACAGCTTCATGTTTATGCAGGTTTTACTTCTTTGGTTTCTGCCTAAGATTTTTTTTTTTTTTTTTTTGCGGTACCTCTCACTGCTGTGGCCTCTCCCGTTGTGGAGCACAGGCTCCAGACGCGCAGGCTCAGCGGCCATGGCTCACGGGCCCAGCCGCTCCGCAGCATGTGGGATCCTCCCAGACCGGGGCACGAACCCGCGTCCCCTGCATCGGCAGGCGGACTCTCAACCACTGTGCCACCTGGGAAGCCCCTGCCTAAGATTTTGTTTGAATAAAGTATTTTGAAGACATCTGCTCCAATCTAAATGTCTCACTCTACAGATGAGGACATGGGGTCCAGAGAAGTTTAAGGACTCACCCAAGGCCATAGAATTAGGGGAATATCTCTCCAAGTTTTACTTTCCTGGCTCCTTGACAATAAAACCCTATCAGGTCTTCAAGGCCAGGCTTTACAAGGTGAATGAGGGCAAAGTGAACTGCTCTCACAATTTTGTATTTTTGTCTGCATCTTGCCTGCCAGACTCCATGTAGGCAAGTGACCATATATGAGTCTGCTAGGGCTGCCCTAACAAGATACCCTAGAGTGGGTGACTTCGGCAACTGAGATTTATTTTCTTATAGTTCTGGAGGCTACAAGTCCAAGATCAAGGAGGTGACGTTCTTCTGAAGACCATGAGGGAAGGATCTGTTCCAGGCCTTTCTCCTTGGCTTGTAGATGATCATCCTTTCCCGGCATCTTCATCATCTTCCCTCCGTACGTATTTCTGTCCGAGTTCTCTCTTCTTATAAGGAGACCAGTCGTATTGGATTAGGGCTCTTCCTAATGACCTCCTTTTAACTTAACCACCTCTGTAAAGACCCTCTCTCCAAATACATTATGAGGTACTTGGGACTTCAACATGAATATTTTGGAGGGGCACGATTCAGCCCATAACAGATGGCAAATAGTTTTTATTTGCCTCACAAACTTTAATCAATTGGTAGTGGCTGCCTAGACTCCCCCACCCCACCAAGAGGGATGAAGAGGATTCTCAAGATTGAGAAGAGGATTCTAAGATTGAGTCCACATGGGGTCCACATTGCCAATATAAGCTACAGGCATGGCAGTGGGAAGTGGCAGTATGATTGTCACACATCTGCCCTTGGTGATATAGGGCATACAGACACTGCCTCCTAGGAGCAAGAAACATATATCTCCGCGACATATCTCGACATACCAAAACATCTCAAAGCCATACTTCTGAAAGAAGGTCCATAGCAATCATGTGGTCCCCTCTCAAGCCCTTTATTTTACAGATGAGGCAAACTGAGATCCAAGGAGGTTACGACTTGCCTAAGATCACTCAGCTCCTTTGTGGCAACATCAAGACCAGAACTTGACTTGGTATCTTTAATCTAGCATCCTGTCCAAGACTTCGGTTGCCCTTATTAACATCCAATAAAAACAGAAGCTCCAATATTTCCCAGGCAGGATCCTCAAGTTCCCCATTCCCTCAGACCCAGGAAGGAACCATGTGAAGAGAACTAAGCTAAAAGTTAAAGGTTCTGGTTGGAGTCTATGGCCAACTCCATACTGCTTGGACCACTAAGTATTAAAGGATTCTGAGGCTGCATTTAGGCTTTTCTGGAGAGAACACTGCCATCAATTAGTGATGTCTGCATTGCTATGGGCACAGGATTGGGTAGGAGGAAGATGAATATTATATATTTGCTGGGTTAGCTAATTTCTAAAGTCCCTTCCAATCCTAAAACTCTGTAATGAGAGCCTTGAGCAGGAGCCATGGGTTTCTTCCTTGAAAGTAACTAGAAAACTGGGTTAAGAGACATGTCATGGTGATCCCAATGCCCAAACACAGTTATGTGACCTTCTGCAAGGTCACATGGGCCCTTCTGTGTAGCCTGCTGTTCCAGAAGCTCCAGCTATCCTTTATACACACATCTTTAGTTTCAGTCCCACTGAAGTTATCACTGGTGTTTCTCCATGTAGAAATCTCCCCCCAGAGTCATTTGGTGAGACCCAACTCTGGGTGCTGGATGAACACTGGTAACTTCCACTTACTTGAAGCAGCAATAGGCAAGAAGTGTTTCCTAAAGCGTCATCCTTGAGGCAATTGCAGGCGAGGGGCCATGCAAAGGTCCACTGACTCGTGGGCCCTGGAAAAGGCCAACTACAAGAGAATAGATACCATTTCGCAAAGGCTTTCCAGCATGCCACAGCATTATATGTGGCTGACCCACGCAGCTGCTCAGGGAAAGGGGAGTCGAAGACATTTGCCTCTTAACTTCATAGAGGCAGTGAGCCTTATTCACGTTTTTCTGTTCCAGCTCAGCCCGCAACTCCCCAGCTGCCTCTTACTCCTCCCTCTTGGCAGGCAGGCCTGGGTCAGCTTCTGAGAAACTTTAGGATAGGTATTTATCACCTGGAGAAAAAGCTCCATGTGAATGGGTATGAGAGAACCCAGAACCGGTTAAGAGCTCAGCTCTGGAGATAGTAAGATCTAGATTCAAGTCACAGTCCAGCCACTTTCTAGCTGTGTGACCTCAGACAAGTTACTTAACTCCTCGAAACCTCAGTATTCCTATCTGGAAAATGGGGACAATAATAGTACCTAGCTCATAGGGTTGTTGTAAGAATTAAATGGGATCATATTTACTTGTACTATTAATTCAACACATATTTAAGGAGCACCTACTCTGAACTGTTTGGGATACAAAGATGCATAAGACATTGTTTTTTACTTGGCAAAATTCATGGTCAATTACAATTCAGTTGTACAACAATATCAAGTGCCTAGCCGGATATCTGTCCAAAATACAAGGCAAGAAGGATTAATTCAGTCTGGGAAGCTAGAGAATTTCCTTTACATAGCCAATAACATTTGAGCAGGACCTTGAGGAAGGAATAAGTTTTTACTACAAGTTCTCACCAAGGGATCAACGTATGCCAGAGGAACAAAGCGTATTCTGGGAACTTTGAGTGTGGGCTGTGCCTGGAGGTGTTAAAGTCCCTCGATTTATTTCCATGGATCCAGGAGGGAGCACCCCTGGAAGTCAGGAGATCTGACCTGACCCTGGCTTGCTGTGTCACCTCAGTGAAGTCATCCTACTTCTCTGTGGCTATTTCTTCAAATGTCAAATGGAACTGATGACCCACAAAGAGATTCCATAATGCTTAAAATTTAAGTAAGACGGGCTTCCCTGGTGGCGCAGTGGTTGAGAGTCCGCCTGCCGATGCAGGGGACACGGGTTCGTGCCCCAGTCTGGGAAGATCCCACATGCCATGGAGCGGCTGGGCCCGTGAGCCATGGCCGCTGAGCCTGCGCGTCCGGAGCCTGTGCTCCGCAACGGGAGAGGCCACAACAGTGAGAGGCCTGCGTACCAAAAAAAAAAAAAAAAAAAAATTTAAGTAAGAGCTGTGTGAAAGCTTTGGGAAATTAAAAGAGCTATTCAAGCAAATAAGAAAAACAGTAACAAATGTTTACTAAGCACTTACTACCTGCCAGGCACTGTGCCAAGGGCTTACAAGCTTGACTTATCACAACAGCCATTACTATTGCCACTTTGCAGATGAGGAAACCCATTGGGAAAAGAGGTAACTTGCTCAAGATAACACAACTAATGTTGGTGTGTAAGTGAGGGAAATGGACAGTGCCCCTCAGCCCCACCCCCAGACATGCTGGAACTGTTTCTAATGATCCTGGGGTCTGGATAGACCCATGAGAAACGGAGGCACCAAACAATGCTGTACCCAGAACTAGACTAAGGCTGCAGGATAGCACCCTGCTTAAGTCCAGCCTGCCAGCCCCTAGAGAGGCACAAAACATTCTGGGTCTCTTGGCCCTTTTCCAGGAGATCACAGCCTAAGCACATCACTCTTTGTCCAGTGCATGCCAAGAAGAGCTCAATATGCAAATGTCAACTTTCAATGACACAGACCCCCGGTCACTGCCTGGATTGGGGAGCAGCCACAGCACAGAACACATGCCTAACTCATTGCTAAGTTCCTGCGGCCACCCCTTGGCCAGAAGCCCCAGTCTCACAGGACATCCCAGTGGAGGGCCCAGGGCTCCTGGGAAGAGCTCCCTGACCCCTGCAATGAGCCTTGGTAGAACAGGGTTAAGGGAAAGTGGGCCCAGGGTCACCAATAATGCCTCCAAGGCAAAGGCAGGCAGGCCCGGCTGTGAGAAGCTGAGTTGAGGCTGGCTGGGACAGCCTATGGAGGAAGGGAGAGGATGTATTGGGCTGCCTAGAGGCTGGCGATAACGGGGGCCTCACAGCTGAGACGGTTAGCTCAGGGATTCAGAGGAATCCCATCCACTGAGAAAGCCCGGAAGTAAAAGCTCCCAGTGAAAAAATGACACCCACACTGCCCGGAGCTGGGGAAAAGCCCTGGTTACAATGTCTTCTGCTTCTAAGGAAAAGAAGGAATTGGTGGGGGGGAGGGGGCGGGAGGGGGTTCGTTGCTGGTGCATACAACAGGGGTACAGTAGGATGATCATGGGTGCTGGCTGTCTATCTGCTCCTGCCCCTCCAATCTCGCCCTATGTCCAATTTTCTTTCTTCCGCCTCCTCTTTCTCATCTTCTTCCTCACTTCTTACTACTAGTTCTAGGTAAAGTTTTTTGAGTTCTACCCCTATGCCAGGCACAGTGCTAAGTGCTTTACACGCATTATCTTGTTTAATCTGCATAAGAACGCTCGGAGGTAGGCAATATATAAAGATTTCAGAGAGGAAAAAATTGAAGTTCAGAGAGCATTAAATAAACTGCCCAAGGTCCCAGATCCGATGCAGCATTCAAATCCAAATTTTTACTCTACAGCTTGTGACCTTCCCGTTGTACTACCTGCCCATAAAACTTGTTTGTGGAGAGGGAGCCCATCAGAGGACTGCCTACCGGAGACTATGTTTGAGCTAAGTTTCTTTTTCTTTAACAGAACTTACCAGCTGCGTCACTGTATAAATCCCTGAAGAGAACTTTCCTCAGAAGGGAGGTATTGCGAGAGTACACGACTGTTCTCAGACAGGGATGTAATAAAACCTTACGCCTTTTGAGGGTCTGAGAAGGAAGGAGCTCTACCCCAGGGGAAAGGGTAGGAGGGGGAGGAAGCCGAATCAATGCTCTAGGCTGCTGAAGGGGAGGACTTTGAAGCCAGCCCTTCAGCAATGATGCTGTTGACAACTTCATCCCTGGAAGACATTTGAGCACGTGAGGGTGAGACAAGAGCCCCTGAGGTCCCGGTGCAACCATGACAGGACCTGAGCTGAAGCCTCGCCCAAGAGTGGTGCAGAGCGATGCTTTCCAAGTCACACACGGGCCAGTGAGAAACCACGTCACTAGAAGATTGCCCATACTCCACTTCCCTCCTCAGCAAATGTCCAATAAAGACTGACTACCCTGTGGGCTAACTTAGCAAGCCCTTGGGGTTTGGATAATTCAAGGGGTGGTGGGAGACTCTGAACTTCCTTTAATAAGGCATGTGAGGATTTCAAGCAATTAAAAGAGAAAATAAGAAAACCAATTCTATTTTGCACACTGAGGTTGCTCCACAAGCTGAGTTTTTCTTTAGGGTTTCTCCGATTGGTCTTTCTATCCCGTTGGCGTGATGTAACAAAAGAGTGGTTATCATAACTTTCTCAAGAAATCCATAACTCACCAACAAGGATGATTTCTTTCCCCCAACCAAGTCAGGGTCACCATGTATAGATGCACAGGCTGCGCACTGCTCAACTCCAAGGGGTACTATTCACACAGACTATGATGTGAATGGTTCCTCTAGGTGTCATGCAATAAAGAGGCACTGAATTGCACTCGCCCATTTTTTAAGAATCAGTTCAAATACATCCTTCTCCACCCAGCCTTCCACAAAGAGCCCAGCTGACAAGAAGTACTCCCTGTTTTGTACCCACCGTATACTCTCTACAAGACACTTCCTGCCTTGTAGTTACTGTTTCATGTGAATAGCTAATCTTTCCCACCAGACTATGGTTCTTAACCTTTTTAGAGGAGTTCTGAGCTGCTTTCAGCATCCTATCAGAGATACAAACACTTGCCCTAAGGAGAAAATAAAAAACAAAAAACTGCACAAACACATGTTATTTTGTATCCAATTTCCCAAAATTCACAGATGCCCTAAAAACCATGCACAACCATTTAGGGTGGAGCTACCAGGAGAGCAGAGACAATATCTGCCTTGTTTACCATGGCGTCCCCAAAATTAGCACAGTGCCTGACACACAGTAGCATAATAAATGCCTGTTGAAGGAAGAAATGATTGACCCCTGGAATCCTCGAGTGCAGGGTCAGTGTCAGAGCCATTTCTTTAGCCTCGGGGAGTTTCCAAGACAGTGGACCCTCAACCAGCCTGGCCCTTCCAGGCCCAGCCAGAGAAGGAAACTTTGCCAACCTCCAGAGTCCCCACCATGAAAAGGCAATGTCCCTGCTCGGTGGGGCTTTTAGGCATTGAATGGGAAATCTGACACAATGACTTTTCTGGCTACTTAGAATTTATGCTTCCCTTCTTTTCTGCCCAAGGAGATACAGAAATTCGTTTAGTGAGGTGAATAATGTTAATACGATAATAATAATAATCCCCTACATAATTTTCAAATTAAACTGTCCTCCACATTTTCACACGTATGAGCTCCTCTAGTCTTCACACATTATCCAGTGAAATACATATCACCTTCATTTTACAAAGCAGGAAGCTGAGGCTCAGAGAGGCCAAGTTACTTGCCCAAGTCACACTGTTTGTCAAAGGCTAGACTAGCACCCCAGAATTCTGCTTCTCCGGCATTCTTCTGCTGACCTCACACTGCCATATAAGCAATTACTGGGCCCCATATTAAATGTCTTCTACATGCAGACATCAGCACACTCTGAGTTTAGCCTGTCTGGGCCATGCCTCAGAGTCTGTCTGCACCAAGCTAGAAAAGTTCATCTGCTCATCAAGCATCACCTGCCACAGGCTTCCAGCTGCCAAAGCCAGGCTAAATGAAGCCAGGGACTGCCATTAGGACTCTCTTGGGTCAACAGTCAGAAACACAGTGGCCCAAAATGGCCCAGTCCTCCTCCACCACCAAATGCTGGCCACTGGAACATCTCAACCACACCTCCTGTCTCCCAAGAGTGCGTGAGCTGGGTCCTCATTCCTGAGCCTCAAGGAACGACAGAAGGTGAAGGCTTGGAACATCAAATTCCGCAAAGAACAGTTCAGATAACTGAAGGAAAGAAAATGAGTTTGGGAAGTGAGTTAAAAGGACCTCTCAGAGCAGGGGCCCCTGCTCGAAGGGAGTCTGTAGAAGGCACTCGAGTACATAAAGAGATGTGCTGCTATGGATGATATACACTCGTTTTTTTGGCATCTGTATCATAGGTAAAAAACGGTAACAGCTCCCACTGTAACGGGCAAATTTTAGGTTAAGTGTGAATAAGGACTTCCCTACTGCAAGGGTGAATGGGTTTGTAGAATGTGCCCCCCTCAAAAGCTTCAGAGTGGGATTTGCAACACCTAGAACAAAATCACTTAAGGGCAAATCACCTTGCATTGAGTTAAAGGGGTAGATCAGCTGACCTCTACATAGACCTCCCTTCCCAATTTGAAATTATGTTGCCACCTTAAATCATAGTAATGTCTTAGGCCTGTATAGACTTTACAGTATTCAAAGTACTTTTATGGAGATTGGATCACCTTTGACAATTCTGGAAGGTAGTGTGGCAGGCAATTACCATCTCCAGTTTATAGATGAAGAATGACAGCCTTACAGGGCAATGCTTTTTCCAGCCAGCTATGGAGAGCCATGCATCTTAACCAGCTGGGATCTCAGCTCTCAGCAGCTCAACTGACAAGGTCTGAATCCTTGCGCCAACCATTTGGGTTTCTGAGAAAGCCCAGGGAAGCCCTTACTCAGACAATCTGGGACGGGGGTTGGACAACCGCACAACCAGAGCAGCCAAGAATGAGAAATCACAGTGACACCCCTTATCTGGCCGGAGCTGCCTGTAGATAAGGTAGAAAAGAGTGCACGTCACAGCAACTTCCTGGGTTTGTGTTCAGACAACCATTCCCCCTCAGTCCCATTAAAAAAGACTCCAGTCATGAAAAGCTCCTCTCTTCCTGTCTCTTTGTCTTCTCCCTGTTCTTTGCTCTCTCTCCCCAAGCCTCCTTCCTTATCTAATTGCTCCCTCTCCCTGAGGCTTGACAGTCCTCACCTCTCACCTTTCGCTGCAGGGCAAAGAAGCCACTTGACATGATGACGGGTTCTGGGGAAAGCCCTTGCCCCCAAAGATCTCTCACTCTCAAGAGCTCATGTTCCTAAAAGGAGGGGCAGTCTTACATGTGTATATTGGCTGGTTAAATCTCTGACAACTTGGTGGTAATTATTTTACCACGATGTCTCCCTTTGCATCAGGAGTGATGTATCTAGTCAACAACTATGCTAGGCATAGAGATACACATCCCCAGGCCTCATGGTATTCGTGGTTTTGTATGGGGCTTCCCCCAGCTCTGCCATATATCCTGAACCCTCTCAACCCCCAGGCAGCTGGGAGGCAGACACAGGGGCAGGGCAGCCTGACCTCCCAAATGAAGTTCTCACGTGTGCTGCAGTGTGAGAAAGGTTGAGCATTGGTCTGGTGGACCTACAGCAGTCAAATCCAAGACTCTTGGAGGGAGGAAGGGAAGGCATTGAAAGGGGGAGAAGACCTCAGGCCAGAGAATTGGGGGTCTCAAAGACCAATGATACTTCACAACATGTCAGGAATTTACCCCACTCACTGTCACCACTGCCACCCCCAGTCCATATACACACTCACCACAACCCAACCAAAGAATTCCTTTGAACTGTCTTGTAATGGCAACTGAAGTGGGATCCAGAGACCACTTACCTGCTTCAGTTTCCTAGCCAGCTATTTCACCCTTGTCCTGCTCCTCCTGAGATCTGAGAGGTAAAGTGGCCCAAGACCACACAGTACGTGAAAACAGAGGGGATGAGAAATTGTATCAGGAACCAGTGTGTCTGGATTTGAATCCTGGCCCACCACCTAACAAACCTGTGACCAAAGGGGCATTACTTAGCTTGCTTCCCTTCCCTTGTCTGTATGATGGGTATCTGGATAGTCCCTGCATTGTTGCAATCCACCAAAGAGTAAATGAGGTAATACAAGGAGATATTCAATGCTTGACACACAGTAAGTGCTCAACAATACCAGTAGCCAGGTCTGGAGCTCTTGCCTTTGGCTTTGTGGCAGAGGTTGGTTGGTTTGTTTTTTCCCTTACCAAATTACCCTTTGTGTCACGGAGAGGAGGTTGAGATATTTATGGCTCAGTTCCTGATCCAGGAGAAAGAATGACCCTTTGAAATGTCACCAGAAGTGCACTTTGTTCTTGCTGCAGACTCAGATCAACAGAATTTTGACACTTCCCCACTCCAAGACTTGTGCCCCATTAGAGAAAAGCAGACCCCAACTCTGAGGTCTCCCCACTATCTCTCAAGACCAGCTTCTTAAATCAAATTACGGAAGGATCCTCTTTTCAAATGCAACTTTGACATCAGACTAGCCAAAAAGATACAGTGGTCTCGTCTTAGTGACACAATTCTCATCATGCTAGCGATTCTTGCAAAGAAAGATATGAAAGTCTCATTCTTCCACAGAAGGGCTTAAGTAGAATTGAAGATTGTGCAGTTCGGGGGAGACTTGCTATATAATATCTGAAATCACTAGACATTTGAAAGCAGAAATGTCTTTCTCCTTTGAGTACTGCATCCTAACTGCCATCCAGAGATGATTTATATGTGCTCATCCTTATTACAGACTACACATAATAAAGGCATGATAGAAATCATATCTGCATAGATTCAGGCAGCTCTGGGAGAGAGGCTGCCAGTTTTGTTTGACAAGACACTCAATCAAACAAAAAGGTTTAAAATATTCCAGGAGGATCCCACTGCCTGCTCAAGACTGTGTATTTTTATCCAGATAACAGAAATCCTAACTGAGCACAACATTAGTACTCATTTTTCCTAACTCCTTCTTGCAATAAGAAGTACCAAAGGAAAATTACAAAAAATTATGGGCTAGGGTTTTGAAGAAGAGTTTGCCGTGTGGTAGTTCCCATAAACTCAGGCACCGCCCCGCATTTGGGTGTTTCTAAGCAGAAAGTGAGGACTTCTGTGTCCACCGTACATTGGGTTGAGTTTTTCCCTACATTTTTGACTCATTGGATGAAAACTTTCCTTCAGGACTTCTCCGCATGTTTAAATCCCTTTTAAAGTGTTCCTTGCCCTTAGATTTATAGCAGGGTCTGGAACAGGGGGAGGTGAATGAGATGCTCACTCACCGGGGTGCAAAATATAAGGGGGCACAAAAAACCCAGAAATCAAAATAAGTAATATTTTACTGCAATATTCTTGATAATACAAATGAACGCCAAAAAAAATCAATAGTGAATAAAAGATCAGAATTTTAAACAAAACAGACACCAAGTCTGCACTTGTACAACACTGCCTCACTTGCCTCACCCTAACACCGGCCCTGGCAGCCAAAAGATTTATTTACAAAAATGACAGCTGGTCTGCAAGTCATATTTTACTGATTTTATTTTTTAACATTGCATTAGAATATTATTTATCTCGATCCCTGCATGTTTTGGTACCTCTTTAAATATCGTACGGGAAGAAAATGCCTCACTTGCCTGCCCCATTCTCAAAATGCAGACAATGATGCTGAAACCCAAAAGAGAATTTAAAAACCCTAAATTTACTCATTCAAATACCTCCTCTTGATCATGGCATCCAACGGCACCAAACACTTTGATGCCGCACTAATGGTGAGCAGAGGAAGGGGGTGGGGGAACCACCATCCCAGCTTCTAAAAAGAATCTCTTGCCTAGCCATTACAAGAGCTGACAGGTTGGTAAGACGTTTAAAGGCATAATGTTCAAACAGTGAAAAAAAAAAATTAAAAATGTAATAATAAAGTTAAATGTAACTATTTTAAAGCTTAATTCTTTTGAGAGACGAGTTTTATGTTGGACCAGCATTTGAAGTAGCAGTAGGCATTATTAACGGGAACCTCTAAGAGAGAAGATTTAAATCACCAAAGTAATAAAAGCTGAACAAGGACTAGCACCTTGAAAGGCACTTGGAGAGAAGATTGCATACAAATGCAATTAAAGCGATGCTTATAAAATACTAAGATGTTAATTGGGTTCAGTCCCAGAAGCCCCAGCAGTACAGTATGTCAGAAGTTAGCTGGTTTGAAGTTTAAAAAGAGTAGTTTAATTTGTACACCTTGTCCTAATTACAGAGCTTTCTGCAGCCCGCATATCTGTATGGTTTATTGTAGCTTGGAGCTTTGTAAAACAAACACACACACCAGTTAATTGGGTTATTGCAATGGAAAATTGGGCTACAGAACAGCAACCTCTCTTGCTGGTGTGCCTTTACGGCTGGTAATGAACGCTCCAGCCACGCCAGGGAACCCTGATTTGTAAGGTGTGCCGTTTACAGCTTGGTGATTCTGTTGGCCTGAGGAATAGGGGGTGATGCCGTGAAAACAAAGAATCACACCAGATAATGTTCCCTCACGACCACCGCAACTGGCTTGCTTAGAACTGTTAGCACTGCCACCACCCCCCGTATCCTGGTTCCTGCCCTTTCAAACATCCCAGCCCAGCCCGTCTGAAGGCCACTTCTCACACTAAAGCCCTAGGCCCCTGGAATGGAGCAAGGACAGTGGCTCATCCAGTAGCCCTGTTTTTAGAGCACCTGTAGGGAGACCTTGTGAGGTGGTGGTTTTTCTCCTAACCACCAAATAAACATGTAATGCTATCAAAACAGGATCATTAAGTTGGATTAGGAGTGAGTATGGCTGAATCGTTTTCCAGGAGTCCAATGAAATGTGCTTCTCACCATTAGGGTTTTGGCCATTTCATGGCTGGCACTGCAAACTTCCTTCGTGAAGGGGACTGTGACATATTGCAGGTTTACAGTCTTTTTCAGTCACTCTCCCCATCCCCTTCCACCTCTAGCTGCTAAATATGAATCCACAGTGAAGTGAGATGAGAGTGTTGAGATTTTTATTCCTGTGCCAGCTAAATTATTCATCTCTGGGAGATTCAGAAGTGAGCGATGGGGTAGCAGACAGTGTGGAAAATACAAGATTCCCAGGCTGGATCCCAGCTTATGGAAAATACAGAAGAGCCCCCTCAGTATTTGATCACGAGTAACAAAGAAATATCATCTTCTGCCACAGCCTAGAGCAGTTTTCCACATGGAGTCCACAGTCTAGCCCAGCCCAGGGTAGCCAGTCCAGGGTAAACTCGGACCATCAATGCCTAACTCCAACTTCCCCTCCACCTGGGTGCAGGGGGGACCTGGCTCCTCGTGACTGAAAGGAAAGTAATCTGATCCGTGAAGGCACTCTAAGAAACCGATGTCTCAAAATTTTCTCCAGTCAAGAGTATTTGCCGTTTAAAAAAGAATCACCACGGGTAGGCCATTCTTTACAGAGATGAGAGAAAGAAGGCTTTGGGAGCCAGGGCCCTCACACAAGAGCCCATTCATCACGCTGAGTGGACTTTAAAACTCTCTGGACAGCAAGGATAAGCTTTTCAACACACCGGGTGCTGTAAAGATCTCAGAGCACAAGGTCTCTCTTGTCAATGAGCTGATATTTTGGAGAGGCAAAGCCCACACCTGGCTCTCAGGGCTGGTCTGGAGGGTGAGTGGAGCAGAGAACAGTTGCTGTAGCAACTCCGGGTGGTGTTAGGGTAATTATCTACATCAATGATTTCCCTGGACCTGAAAATGTGGAATTAAAAATGTTTACTTTGGGCTAATCAAAATCCTAAAGGGAAACCTCCCCTGTCCCAGAGCCTGGATTTTAACTAAGCCTGGCCATGCTTACTGCCACTTAGTATGCGGGAGACATGAGCAGAGGCTCAGCTGTGTGAGTAATCCTGGCCCACCATTTAGCAGCTGTGTGGCCTGGGGCACATTCCTTCACCACTCTCTGCCTCAGTGTCCCCATCTGTAAGCCAAAGACAATTACATCACCTCCCTCATGGGGTTGTTAGGATGATTCAAGGCAATAATGCAGGTAAAACAGAACACTGCTGGGAACATAAGAAGCACTAAATAAATGTTACCAATTATAATTATCACTATTAATATTATGCGTGCTTTACAGATGAGGAATTGAAGCTCAGAGAAGTTGACTAATATGCTTAAGATCTTACACATACACACACACACACACACACACACACACACACACAGAATAACAGAAATTCAAATTCAAACCCAGGAATTCTGACCCCAAAGCCCACGATCTTAATCATTATGGAGAGCAAGTCTTTCTGAAAGGATATCTCCTTACAACCCAGGACTCATTTCCTCAATCTGGTCCTTTTCCAGCCCATAACCTGGAAGAAAAGAGGGAAGTGGGGACATTTGAGAACACCGTGGTACCTGCGAGGCACACCTGAGGAAAGAAAAAACTTGCAGATCTTAGAATCCCGCATCACTACAGACACACCACCCATTTCACAATTTCCCCCAGATGGGTCCCGACCCTGGGAATCAGACTTAAGGACAGCATCAAGGAGAAATTCCTGCAGTGCAAAGCTGCTAGGGTTTCTGCTTAAAAGTGACTCTGAGGTTGTATTAAAAAGCAAGAAAGCATCAGTAAACCCAGCCTCCCTGGCTCCAACAAGCCTGCGGCAGGCAGGTTATTATTATTATTTATTTGTTGATGGATATTCAAAGCCATCAGTCAGGTCTTCCCCCAGGCCAGGAAGCCGAGGAGCAAAGGCAGTAGAAATCTCGTTCTTAGTTCCCAGAGCTGCTTGGGAACTGAGAGTTATTAAAGTATACTTTGCTATTGCTAACTGCTCTGTGAGGTGCTTGACCCTACATCTGACTTCAGGCTTCTGCTGCCCCTACAGCACAGGCAACAGAAAGTCATACAAATTGCAAAGAGGGACTCCAGGGATGAATGAAGAGGAAGTGGCAAGAAGGAAGAGGACGCTGGGGCAGGTGGAAATGGGGATTTTGTACCTTTGTTTTATACCCTCTCTGCCTTAACCTTTCATTACTCCATAAACACTGGACTCAATGAGACCAGAAGATGAAGAAATTGCCCAAGGAAGGATGGATGGAGCTGTCAGTGGCAAAAAAAGTCCATGTAATAAGAAGAAAGAGACACTTGCCACAAGGGTGAGTACTGACCACATCTCTCACTGAGGGCTTTCGAACTTTTTCTGACCTTGACTATACCCCATAGTTAGAAATACATTTTACAGCACGCTGCAGACCTCCATGCACACACTCGTAAGTGAAACAAAATTTTCACTGAAACAATACTCACTTTTACCACATGGGATGCCCTCTGATACTTTCTTATAATTTTCTTTTTAAAAAAAACCTTGGTGAGGGCTTTCCTGGTGGCGCAGTGGTTGAGAGTCCGCCTGCCGATGCAGGGGACACGGGTTCATGCGGCGGTCCGGGAAGATCCCACATGCCACGGAGCGGCTGGGCCCGTGAGCCATGGCCGCTGAGCCTACGCGTCCGGAGCCTGTGCTCCGCAATGGGAGAGGCCACAACGGTGAGAGGCCCGCGTACCGCAAAAAAAAAAAAAAAAAAAAAAAATCTTGGTGAGGACCCATAAAATTAACTTCATACCCACCTTAGACCTTGGAAATAAGAATCCTCTCAGAATGAAGTCAGGGAACCAACAGTTTTGACAACAAGTACCCCAATGGTTCTCTTGCACACAAAAACTATGCCTTCAACCCTCAGCTGCCTCAACTTGCCTTCTCAAGAAACTACTATACATTAAATAGATAACTAATAAGAACCTACCATATAGCACAGGGAGCCCTATTCAATACACTGTAATGACCTATTTGGGAGTAGAATCTACAAAAGACTGGATATATGTATATGTATAACTGACTCACTTTGCTGTACAGCAGAAGCTAACACAACATTGTAAATCAATTATACTCCAATAAAAAAATTAACTAAAAAAAAGGCAATTCAATTAAGGAAAAAAAAAAGAAACTTAACATCATCCAGGAATTCTCAATGTCTGGAGGTGGCCAACTCCATAATGCCTAGTCTTGGTCCGTGACAGTTAATTTTATGTGGCAACTTGGCTAGGCTATGGTGTCCAGTTGTTTGGTCAAACACTAATCTAGATGTTTTGTTTAGGCGTTCTGTAAATGTGATTAACTATTAAAACCAGTTGTCTTTAAGTAAAGCAGATTACACTTTATGAGTGGGATGCATCCAATCAGTTGAGGGTCTTAAGAGCAAAGACTGAGAAGACTAAGGTTTCTAGAAGAAGAAATTCTGACTCAAGACTAATAGAAATCCTGCCTAAGCAGCCAGCCTGCCAGCCTGCCCTACACATTACAGACTTGCCAGCCCCCATAATCATATGAGCCAATTTCTTAAAATAAATCTTTTATATATTTGTATGTATATGCATGCAGATGTATATATATTTATACAGATACGCATATATGTATTTATATCTGCATATATACATGCATATATATACAAATATATGCATATATATATATATATATATATATATATATATAAATAACTCCTATTGGTACCTCCTAGAGGTTTGGTTTCTCTGGAGAATCCTGACTAAACAATGTCTAAAGTCGCATTTACTATTAAATAAACTTAATATAAAAAAAGACAGTGTTTACTCTGGCCACAAATGGAAACTAATAATAAAGGGAAGGAAGAGTGGATTCAAAGAGACACAGTAAAAGATCTGTAATCTAGGTAATTCCATGGGAATTCCCTGTTACTTTGTTAAGGAGGTTGAAGGAGGGGAAGGAGTACAAAACTACACCCACGGTTTTGGCTTGTTGAGTACAAATAGTAAATAGAGTGAGCAGTTTGGGAAGGAAAGGTGATGAATTGAAATGTATACATATTACATCTGTGATGTTTGCAAAAATCTGCAGGTGAAGATACCTAGTAGGCAGCTATGCAGCTGTATGTATGCACATGTGCCTGGATTTTAGAATCAGATCCAACCTAGATGGAGATTTTGGAGCCATTCATATATAAATAGTATTTGAAGACATGGCAGGAGATATGTATATTAGTTAAGACATTAGTTAAGACACAAACTGTCTGGAGGGTATTTATTGGCTCATATGTCTAAAAGTGCAGGATATGCTGGCATTAGATACAGCTGGGTAAAGATGTCCAAATGTTCAAATGTTCAACCATCCAAATGTTACTACCAGCAATCAGTCTCTCTCCATCTCTCATCTCAGTGTTTCTCTCCCTTTGAGGTGGGGAAATGGACACCAGCGCCTCCTGGCTGACATCCTACAAGTTTAGTACCCTCCATAAGAAAACAACATCTCTTTCCAAATAGATCGAGCAAAAGTTCCATAGCTGAAATTTTGGGCTGTTCCCCCAGCTCTTATGTGGTTCACTTCTCCTCACTCAGGTCTCGACTTAAATATCAGTTTCTAGTGAAGACTTCTCTGACCACACAGTCTAAGATAGCTCCCTACCTCAGTCACTTATCTCACCTTTATTCCACTTTATCACTACCTGATATTATCTTGTTACTTTATCTATTACATATCTGCACAACTAGAATATAAACTCCATGAGCTCAGAGATAATTTTGGTCCTATTCACATTGTGGTTTCCCAGTCTCTAAAACAGTACCTCCTGGCACATATTAGGTGCTCATTAAATATGCACTGAATTAATAGGCTCTGATCGCAGTGAGAGTATTTACACCAATGAAATGCCACAAATTATGGTTTTCCCCCCCGAATGCTGGTTGTTAAATATTTACCAGCACATCAGAATCACATGTACTGAGAGCGGTAGAGATTTTGTTCATTCCACCAAAAGTAATCAATTTGCTTTTACTAAAGGAAGGGTGGATAGATACTGGGAGAACAAAAACAGCTGATGACCGCCATAGTAAAGTTGACCAGGAAGTGTTCATAAACCAAGAGGAGAGATATATCAAAGAGAAATCCTGTAGGACACCAACATTGAAAGAAAAGGTGGGTGAAGAAGAAGCCTCAAAGCACATAGTGAGAAGCAAATAGAAATAAGAAAATCAAGTCACGGGTGTCACAGAAGTCTAGGAAAAATCGAATTTCAAGGAGGAAGAAATGGCCCATTCTAGCCTATGCTGCAGAGATCAAGGTAGCCTAAGGTAGTAATTAAAATCTAGGGTCTTTATTTGACTGATGAGATGGCACGATTCTGACATCCATTGGTCCACATTTCTCTATTGGGTAGATTTAATACATCAAAAGTCACTGAATAAAAGGCACCTAGCTCTTTTTCTCAACTACTGGGGTTTTCTGTGCCTACAGAGTAAAAGCAGGGCTCCATACTTTATGTGGCTCATTGGGGTACCATTGGCACAACAGATCCTACTCTTCCTTTGGGTGATATCACCTTCAAAAGTCTCAGTTTGGGAATGAAAGACAGAGGTACCTAGTGATGCTATAGAAGGACTCCCATACTAAGTTTCCAAACTAAGTTTCCAGCTTAGACTGGAGACCACTGTTAATTTTGTGTTTGGGGTTATTTGTTTACTGTAGAACTACTCAGTCGAGAAAGAGGAAGGTTACCTGATGCAGGGCTGAGTTTGCCAATTGCTTCCTATTTGCATGTCCCATCTCTCCATCTAAATTCGAAGAGTCTGATCAGGAACCATTAATATATGGACCTAGGAAACAAGACCTACATCACAGGTCCCAAAACATACACTTACCACTAAGCTCTGTGACCCTACTTAAGTCACTGAACTGTTCTAAACCTCTGTTTTCTATGAGAATAAGAAGGGTTGGACTACGCCATTTCAAATGTATCTTCAAACTCTAAATTTCTGTTTCTGTATTCCCAAGTATCTACCACTATGTGCAGTGTTTCAATAAATATCCGCAAAAGGATTGAAGGGTGAAGAAACAATATATTATCTAGCCATCATATCAGTGCCAGAAAGGAAGGGGTGGGGAAAACATAAGGCAAGCTACAACCAAGAAAATTAACATCAGACCACGACACTGTAATTCATGGATTCAGAACAAGGACACTCTCTCTTGGCCCCCACCTGTAAGTGGTTTATTACTGTAAATTCTAGAAGGCCCTCATATAGCAGTCTTATTTATGTCATGACCCTACCCCATGGACAGTTTTGTAGCAAAGCAACAAAAAGCTCCTTCCTTGCTTTCAGCATTTCTCTGGCCACAATTCTCACTGGAATGGACCCCCATCACTGGCACTGGCTAAACTGAAGAGATGATTTGTATCAATCAGGTCTCTTTGGTAGAAAGCAACAGAAATTGACTTAAGGGGAGAAAAAAAAAAAGCAATTGTAAATCTATTGTGCAGCTTGCAGAATAAAAGGAAGAGTTGGTTAACCAAGCACAAGAAGGACAAGAACCAGGCAGCTCAGGGATATCAGTCACTCAGGATGTTTTCTCAAGAGCGTTGCTATCAGACGACTCAGCTTTCTTCTATCTCGATGTGTCTCTGCTCAAGATTCAAATGCTGGGGAGAAAAAGGCTGATTGGCCTGTTCTGGGTCATAAACTTACCCTTGAGATCCAAGAGCAGTGACTCTTCCCAGAAGAATGGTGTGTATACAGTCTATGTATATGTGTGTATATGTATGTATGTGGTATATAAGTATGCACAAATATGTATGTGTGTATGGCACATGCATGTATGTGCATTTACGTACGTATGTGTAGCTACATCTGTATCTGGTATATGTGTATGATTCTGTATGTGTGAGATTGTTGGATATGGACGTGTAATGTGTGTTTATATGTACACATGCACATGTGCAGGGAAGAACATGCTGGGAAGATATAGTTTGGGAAAGTTTTTAAGATGTTTTTGAATTTCAGTAACATTCCCTACCAGCTATGTAACTAGCTATATAGCCTATTATCTCTAATCTTTGGTTACTCTCACTTATAAAATGGGAATACCAATACCTACTTTGCTCGAAGAATAAAAAAAAGACAATGCATGTATGCAGTAGCAGTAAAACTGGCACAATAACCTCAATAAATAGGAGTTAATATTCTTACTATCTTATTATCTCTGAGAGAGGCTATGACGTTCATAAATAGGTCAAAAAAAGTTCTATTCAATCTCATTCTTTCTGCCCCAAGAGCATCCACATCGGGAAAGTCACTCTTGTCCCCATCCCCAGGAGGCTACTCCCTCACTCTCAACTCAGGGTCTTTGCTAATGTGCTTCTTTCCACCTGGAATACCCTCATTTCTTGCAATCCCACTCCTAAATTCTAACCCCTTCAGAGCTGGGTTTCAACCCATCACCCCCAGTAAGGCTTCGTCGAACCCCTCCAGATCTCCTGCTCCTCTGAGTGACAGCAACCCTTACAGGAGAGATGGTGTGGCCATCCAATAGTTGTGGCCACCTGGGGTGCTGCGCTGAAAGGAATTCTGAGACTGAGGCCAGGTCCAGAATCAGCAGGCAAGAGTGCCATAAGAATCAGAGTTTCTGGCAAGGGTGCAAGAAGTAAGTGCTGTGACCTACTTGGCACGTGGTTGTGATGCCTACTCTTTGATTGCACAATGTGTTGGACTGTTCACTAAATGTTCCATGTGTGCTCTTCCCTTGAAACCAGGAACGCCATCTCATGCTTTTTATTTCTGTCCCACTCTAGTGTGGTGCTGAGCACAAGGCAGGGGATCAATCAAGGCTGGTAGGAGGATGAAATTCATTCCTTGACTGGTAGCCAAAAAGCATGAGGTCATGTACTACAAACTGAGAGCATCTGGGGACAATGAACAAATGCAATCCCACAACCTTCTCAGCAGGGAACATGGGGACAGTGGTGAGATCGTGACTTTTTGAGTTAGACAAAACTGGGTTAGACTTCAGCCCACCTATTAAATGGGTGGCCTTATGGCCAAGTCATGTAACCACACTAAATCTCAGTTTCCCTGTCCAAAAACAATGGGACTAGCAATATCCACACTGCAGGATCATTGAGAGGATTAGAAAAAAATCAAACATTTAAAAGACTTGGTCCAGCTCTGGGCAGAGAAGCAGCATTAAGTGCATCTGAGTTTCATTTTAAGATATGAATAATGAATTTGAAAAGAATTCAGAAAGTACTAATAACATCAGCATTTTGTTGTCATCATCGTATGGCAATCTGGTTTTCCTGGAAGACAGTCCATATCAAATCCTCCTTGGATCATGCCTGTGTAGCTTTTGTGAGGAACCCCTTCTTCTCCTCCCACTTGGCCTCTAGCATGACCCTCCAGGAAATGCTCTGCCCTCTCGCCACCCCCTTGGCAGGTAACTTGGAGCTCTTCCCACGAGCACAATAGGCTCTCTTCATGAAGTAGGAGTGGGGACTGGAGAGTTCAAACATGCTTTCCACTGAATCAAGCCTGTATTTCTCAAGCGGGAGCTTAGCATACTTAGACGTGTGAAACATCAGCCAGTATCAACAGTGACCCTGGATTACCCTTGCTTATGTAATTTTCTGGGGAAATCCAGGGCATTAAAATCACTAACCACCCGGCATCAGTTGACATAGTGCCTGCTTTTAGAGCTAAAAGTCAATCTAGGATAAACCATACATTCCAAGCCATAGATGGAGCATTCATTTTTTTAAAAAGCACCTATTTATTGAGAGCTTACTATATGCTAGGCACTATGCTAAGAATTTAATAGACATAGTCATACTTTATCCTCCCAACAACCCCCAGTGGTAGTACAAACTATCGCTTCTCTTCAAATCTGTACAAAACCCAGGCATTATCTGAAATAGTGTGTTTCAGAGGTAATTAAAATGCACAGGGATATTACTGCCCCCTAGGCTATATCTCTGCCCTGCCAAACATCCAGCACTATCATCAGGAATCCAACGGGGAGAGATGCCCAGGGGCAAAACTCCCATTCCTGCTCCAGAGCCCCCAGAGACTTCCTCCTAGAAAGTCCATTAGCCTTGGCAGGCATCGCTGGTGTAAATCACCACACGGCACTCAATGAGAATATACTTATTATAACAATTGCTGCATTGCATGATGCTCATGCCATCCGGAAATGTAGGTCTAATTAGCTCTAAGCTGCAGAAGATTTGAGTATGGTAGTTTCATTTTGGCTTAATGCTCGGTGCCTGGTGTAAAATCTGAATTTATTACTCTTTTTTTAATCATTTCTGCATGGCTCAACCAGTCGTATCAAAACTACTGCATGTTATAGACTTTAAAAAGTGATTCCCTGTAGGCATTTTAAGGTATAGGATACATTATGGGAAGATATATATTTGACAGCATTCTGTTTATTACTCAGTTCTGCTACATTGTTCATGAACTCAGTGAAAGATATTCACAGTGGTAAGTAACACTTTATTCCAGGAAGAAGAAACACTGGGCAACTGCCTTCAGTAAGTACTAGAAACAGCGTGTCTGCAATTACGTGTCTGTAATTACAGGACTAATGGGCAAATGCTTTGCATACTCCATCAAAACCCTCAAAAACAAAAGAGACGGGGGCTTCCCTGGTGGCGCAGTGGTTAAGAATCCGCCTGCCAATGCAGGGGACACAGGTTTGAGCCCTGGTCTGGGAAAATCCCACATGCCGCGGAGCAACTAAGCCTGTACGCCACAACTACTGAGCCTGAGCTCTAGAGTCTGCACCCCACAACTACTGAGCCCATGTGCCACAACTACTGAAGCCCACGCATCTAGAGCCCATGCTCCACAACAAGAGAAGCCACCGCAATGATAAGCCCGCGCCCGGCAACGAAGAGTAGCCCCTGCTCGCCGCAACCAGAGAAAAGCCCGCACGCAGCAACAAAGACCCAATGCAGCCGAAAATAAATTAATTAATTAATTAATTTTATATTAAAAAAGAGTGCTTTAATGCTACCTATTACCATATATATACATATATCATTTTCTTTTGCGGTACGCGGGCCTCTCACTGTCGTGGCCTCTCCCGTTGCTGAGTACAGGCTCCGGACGCGCAGGCTCAGCGGCCATGGCTCATGGGCCTAGCCGCCCCGTGGCACATGGGATCTTCCGGGACCGGGGCACGAACCCGCGTCCCCTGCATCGGCAGGCGGACTCCCAACCACTGCGCCACCAGGGAAGCCCTACCCTATATTTTAATCAAAAATATTTTTCCATTAAAAGTAGTGTGTCTCGGCAGTGGACAATCTATGTTACATTTCTGAACATTTTAAAGAACCAAACCCAGGTAGCCTCAACCCTCCTACCAGCTGTTTGGAGATGGAAAGTGAAGACATCTTTGTCATTTGTTCTCACGTTTGTTTCTTTATTCTATTTGTGTCTGAACTAGTGCAGCTCTGTTCCCTAGCCATCGAAGGAAGCCAGCTCAAAGAGGTCCCACTTCCAGGAATGACCCCAGGCACTTCCTAACTCTGCTCCACACTTGCTTGCTTGGCCTCAGTCTCGCTAATTTCTCTCATTTATGTGTTGCTCTTCAGCTCCCTAGGTTGTGGCTCTGGTCAACTTCTCTGCTTAGCTCTCAGTCTGGCTTTAACTCAGATACTCACCTTAGGATTGTTCTACAGCCCTTGGGTCACTCCCAACCTATCCCATGGAACCTGAGCCTAGGCCCAGTGGCCTAAGGACTCCAACTGTCTGAAGTTCAGGCAACATTTTTGAGGAGAGGAGGTTTCAGGTAAAAAGTAAAGTTAACCGAGGCAGCTGACCCTACTCAATTCCTGTGCATATATAGGGTCTTCGGTGTGGGGTCCTTTCTGCTGCCCCTCACAGACCTCACCAAGGTCTATGGAGCCCAGAGCTCTATCCTTCATAATGGCTGAATATACAGCTGGGGCAAGTATGGTCATGGGGAAGCTGACCCAGAGTCTTGAACTCACTGAGCTACCAAATCAACCAACTAGGGCATCACCTACCTTCAGAACTGTTCTTGTGTGCAAATAATTCTATTATCTAAACCCCTTTTCATTGGATATCCTGTTACATGCAGCCAAAGCACCCTGATTAAATTGCTAGAAATGCTACAATCTTCCATTCTCAAAGTATACAAATAAGTAGAGAAGAATGAACACGGATTTGATAATTGGACCTTGGATGCACATCTTAACTCCCTCAGTAGCTCAACTTGATTTATTTATCTGTCTCCCTACTGGACTGTAAGCTTCTTAAGAGTCTAATCATTCCTTGTTTGGAGAGAGAGTATACTAGAGTCTTTTACAAACTCAAACATCTTGATTGGAATCCAGGCTCTGCCGCTTACTAGTTGTATGACCTTGAGCAAGTATTTAACCACTCTATTAAAAAAAAACTAAGAAAAATAGTAGGTACTATAATACCTACTTTATAGAAATGTTGTAAGATAAACTGAGATAATCCATGTAGTAAACTACTTAGCACAGTACCTAGCACAATGTAAGAATTTTTTAAGTTAGTAGTATTAGTTTTATATATTCACCACCCACCTAGAATACATCTTGTCATTTAATAATAGATTGTTGAATGAATCAGTGAGACAATGGAGGAATGAATAAGTGCTTTGCCTCTGTTGCTTTGAGTATCCCAGGAGGCATAAATCTTAGAGGCTTGAGACACTGAAAATCAGCTTGTGGTGTGATGTAACTTTTAGAATCATAGACTTTTCAGCTGCTTTGTATCAAATGTAATGGTTCCTTAGCCATTTTTACCAATGTCTAGGAAAGATCTGCCCAAAAGCAATGTGTTGTCTTCTTAGAAAGCATTCTCTTCTTGCTCTTGTCCCCAAGGACACAGAGCAGAGATGCCTCCTACTTTCATGCCTGTTATCAGCTTTTCAAAGCTGAAAGGCCGGCTCTGACTTCTGGGGCTGGGCCTCAGCTGACCCTTTCCATCTCCCAGCCTTGGGAAGCTGTTGCAAGTGGTTGGTTGGTATCAGCGGGGGCCACAGGATACACTGAGTTCTCAGGGTTGAGAGCAGTGGGATAGCAGAGAGGACACCTCAGACCGAGCAGCAGTGTCAGAGCAAGCATGGTATTCAAGCTTTCAGTATCCAGGCACTCAGCACATGGAGCGGGTGCTGTGGAACACCAGCCCTCCTCCTTCTTCAGGACCAGCGTATTCACTCCCATAGCCGCTGGGAATACTGGCTACTAAAAGCTTTAAGCTGAGTCCCTCTCTGAGAATTGCTCTCAGCAGAAGGAAGCTGCCTTGCCCCAAATTTTGATTGTTCTCCAGTAGCAGCCCACATCCAATGACTGCTCATTTCTGGGATTTAGTCTCCTTGCCTTAATTTGGGGCAACCCAAGGACTATCCTAGTGCTGAGGCCGCAGACTCTGCTGCGATCACCAGTCAGTTCTACACCTACCTCCACCCCATCCCACTTCTTCATTGCCTCACATGTGTTGCTCCCGTGAACAAGCCCCAGGAAATCTCCTGCACACTAGTCACGGAGTCCACTTCCAGGAAATCTGACCTAAGACAGAACTGTTTTAAGTGTCAGAGATACTGCAGTGAATAACACAGAATTCTCATGGACCTTACATTGAGGGGAAGAAAGACGAAGGGAATATGTGAGAGAAACAGAAACAAATAAAAATACAATATGTCACGGATAAATACAATGAAAACAAATGAAACAAAGTAAGGAGAATGAAAAATGAAGGGGGTGCTGTTTTCTGGTAGTCTCATCAGGGTAGGCCTCTTTGATAAGGGGCATTTGAGCAGAGACCTGAACGAAGTGAGTGAAGCATGTCGATATCTGAAAGAATATTTCAGGCAGAGGCAAAGGCAAGTGCAAAGGGCCTGAGGAGATGTGTTTAGCGTATTTGCAGAATAGTGAGAAAAACGTGAGTGGCTGGACAGAGTAAGAGAAGGGAAGAGGGGCTTCCCTGGTGGCACAGTGGTTAAGAATCCGGCTGCCAATGCAGGGGACACAGTTCGAGCTCTGGTCCGGGAAGATCCCACATGCCGTGGAGCAACTAAGTCCATGTGCCACCACTACTGAGCCCACGTGCTAAACTACTGAAGCCCATGCACCTAGAGCCTGTGCTCCGCAACAAGAGAAGCCACTGCAATGAGAAGCCTGTGCATGGCAACAAAGAGTAGCTCCCACTCGCCACAACTAGAGAAAGCCCATACACAGCAATGAAGACCCAATGCAGCCAAAAACAAATAAATAAAAATAAATAAATGTTTTAAAAAGAGAGAAGGGAAGAACAAGTTGTATGGTATGTTTTTAATGATTCTTCTGGCTGCTATATGAAAAACAGATTGGGACAGGGGGCAAGGATGGAAGTAGAAAGACCAGTTAGGTGGTTAATATAATACTCAGACAAGAGATAACCAGCTCCAGATAACCAAAGAATCTGTGCATCTTCTTACATGCAAATCTGTAAGTTATGCAAGAAAACACACCCGCCTATGTACATGCCCCAGTTAGTTAAAAGTTCAGGTCCCCCTTTAAAGGTTCTGGTCACCACTTCTAATGTGTGTGTGTTTGTGTGTGGTGGGGGTGGGTGGGTGTGTGGGTGTGTGGGTGCGTTGGATTGGGTGGGGTAGCGGGGAGTCCTCCATACATCCAAGCAATTCTCCAACACCAGATAGGTGTCCTACAATTCAACTCAATTCTCATACTATCTACATGGACTTAGCAGCAGATTCCATAGGTTAAGGGCTCATGCCCACAGGACTGCCCCCTCAACTTTAGAGACCATTCACAAGCCCAGATGCTTCTGACTGACCTGTGCTTCTGACAAACCAGCTACAGATCAGAGGTTCCAATGACACCCACTTTGGGTTCAATTAATTTGCTGGAGTGGCTCAGAGAACTCAAAGAAACATTTTACTTACTAGATTACCAGTTTATTATAAAAAGTATATAACTTAGAATACAAATGAACATCCAGATGGAAGAGACACATAGGGCAAGGTATATGGATCGTGGGGCTTCCATGCCACTCTCCCCAAATCTCCACATGTTCATCAACACACAATCTTTCTGAACCCTGTCCTTCTGAGTTTTCATGAAGGCTTGATCACATAGGCATGATTGATTAAGTCAATGGTGATTGGTGACTGAACTCCATCTCCAGCCCCTCTTCTATCGCCAGAGGTTGGGGGGACACTGACAGTTTCAACCCTCTAATCACCTTTGACTTCACTGGCAACCAGCCCCCATCCTTAAGTGAATTCCAAAAGTCACTTCATTAACCTAACGAAAGACACCTTTATGTTCTCTTCACTTAGGAAATTCCAAGGGTTTTAGAAGCTCTCTGCCAGAAATGGGGACAAATACCAAATATACATTTTTTATTATAAATCACAATATTATACCCTTCAACCCACATTTCAGAAGATTACCAGCTGGAGGAAACTACTTTCTCCAGAAGTGAGTTATCCATCACAGCAGGTATTTACCAAAAGATCCAAGGACAAAATAGTTACAAAGGTGCTAAGTAATCTGACTCCAGATATATATAATTAAGGTAGTGGCAAGATTTGTTGACGGATTAGACATGGTTTTGAAAAAGAGGAAGGAAGGAAGGAAGGAAGAAAGGAAGGAAGGGAGGGAGGGAGGGAGGGAGGGAGGGAGGGAAGGATAGGGAGGGAAGGAGGGAGAAATGGAAGGAAGGAGTAAACAATAACTCCAAGATTTAGTCTGAGCAACTAAGATAAAAGATACTATGGGGAGGGCTTCCCTGGTGGTGCAGTGGTTGAGAGTCCGCCTGCCGATGCAGGGGACATGGGTTCATGCCCCGGTCCGGGAAGATCCCACGTGCCGCGGAGCGGCTAGGCCCATGAGCCATGGCCGCTGAGCCTGCACGTCCGGAGCCTGTGCTCCGCAACGGGAGAGGCCACAACAATGAGAGGCCCACGTACCGCAAAAAAAAAAAAAAAAAAAAAAAAAAAAAGATACTATGGGAAGAGATGGCTTTAAGGGAAAAAACAAAATTGTTAAATTTTAAGCGTGCTAAGTTTGAGTCACATTTAGACACTTAAATGGAGCTTTGAATAGGGAGTTGGGACTGGAGTTAAAAAGAAAGGTCCAAGCTGAAGACATGAATTTGGTCGTTATTGGCATACATGGTATTTAAAGCTGTGAGTCTGATGAGGTTATCAAGAATGTGAGTGTAGACAGAGAATTCAGGGCCTGGGAGTACTCCAGTATTTAGGAATGTAGGTGGTAAGAAGGAACAAGGAAAGGATACTGAGAAGGAACAATAAGGAGATAGGAAGAAAACCAAGTAAGTATGGTGTCCCTGAAGCCAGGTAAAGGAAGTATATTATGAAAAAGGGAAAGATCAACTGTTAATCAATTGAGCAAGATGTACCCTAAGAATTGACATTTGGACTTGGCAATATGGAACTTAATTACCAGCAACTTTAACAAGAGCTGATTTTGTCAGTGGTGGGGACAAAAGCCTTCATGGAAGAGTTCACGAAAGAATGGCAGAAGGGGAACTCCAGTTGAATAACAGAATGGCCTGAAGTTTTGGGTTAAGACTCTGAAGTTAAGCCCAACTTCAAAGAGTGCTGTGCTCAATTAGTGATGTCTGCCATGAGTACAGGATAGGAAAACTGTGGTATTTATTATACATATTTACTATTCTTGTTCCAGGATATATAGTGACTCATTCCATACTTTCTACACACCATTTTATGCTATCATCCATTTGAGGCACTCATTAACAGTTAATTTAATATTGTTCCAATAAACTGCTAGTTTTTCAACATCTAGATGTTCTTGAGTATAAAAGGATGTTTTATTAAATTATATACTTTAGTTGGATAGTTTTAAACCAGTTTCCAGTGTACCATGTAAAGCAATTTATGAGATACTGCAGTATCCTGAAAGAACTCAGGATGTCTTAAAAAGATATCACATCTCTCTGAATAATTTACTAAGCAAAGGGGCTTAGAAAGGGTAGAAAAATCAACATTTGTCTATACAGTGCACACTTGCATTTCCTGTCTCCCTATTCCCTGGGAGTCAAGACTGATAATACACATTTGCATATATAAATATATCTTTTGTACAGTTATTTCATTTGCACTGAAGGTCAAATAAGGCTGCTCTGTCAAATGACCACAATGTACAGGAAGAGAAACCAGTAGGAACAGGAGGTACACAGAAATATTAAAACTTAATTCAATGACCAACTGATTCCCATTAAGACCACACTTGCTTCAAGTCTTAGGCTTTATCCTAGTCTCGAAAAGCACTCACTCCCTGGGAAAATATTTCCTTGCTATGGTTTTCAAAAGTTAATTTCCCTTTAAATTTGCATGTTTGCACTCTAACACATAACTTCTCAGAGTTGGAAAATGTCTTCGGTTATCTTGTTCAAATATCTACCCTCTGTGATGAGTGAATCCTCGGTGCAGTGGCCCTGACAGATGGCCCTTGGATCTCTGGTTAAACACCTCCAGTGATGGACAACTAACTTGATCTGGAGAAAGCAGTTCCCTCCAGCTGTCATTCTTCTGAAATGAGAGTTGAAGGGAGGACCTGGACATTCAAATAATTGAGGAAATATGCACATAGGTGGGTGTGTTTTCTCACATAACTTACAGGTTTGCATAACAAGATGCTCAGATTCTTTGGTTATCTGAGGCTGATTTATTTCGATGATTCTCTGATTTCTGAGGCTCCAAGACAGAATAAGCGTTCTTTATTTGTCAACTAAATGGCCTCCAACTATGCCCAGACATGAGGGCTCCCATTAAAATAAACTCAAGGCTGTCTGATTTTTTTTTATGTATATATAAATCTATTTATTTATTTTATTTTTGGCTGCGTTGAGTCTTCGTTGCTGCACACGGGCTTTCTCTAGTTGCAGCAAGCGGGGCTACTCTTTGTTGTGGTGCATGGGTTTCTCATTGCGGTGGCTTCTCTTGTTGCGGAGCACGGGCTCTAGGCGCGCAAGCTTCAGTAGTTGTGGCACACGGGCTCAGTAGTTGTGGCTCGCGGGCTTAGTTGCTCCACAGTATGTGGGATCTTCCCAGACCAGGGCTCGAACCCGTGTCCTCTGCATTGGCAGGCGGATTCTTAACCACTGCGCAACCAGGGAAGCCCAAGGCTGTCTGATTTTTAAATCTCTTTTGTTCCTGGTCTAGCACACAGGCATGTGGTTGGGAGAGTGAAGGGACAACTAGAATAACCACCTCCTAGTTCTCTAATTATGGACCAATAATCTCCTTTATATTCTGGTGTTTTGTAGCATGTTTATGGTTTTCATCTTAAAGGCTGAACAAAAGCTGACTCCAATGGCTACAAACTCATGAGGTCCCAGCCACAGGCCTCAAGCAAGGAAACAAACAGAATGCATGGGAACCCAGTTTCTCAGTTAAATATGACAATGGTGTAGAGTCCATATGTCTCAGGAAAAGTGGGATATTTAAAAGTCTCCAGAGTGCCCTGTCAAATCAGGATTATCCAGGACCCACGCAATTGTTCGTTTTTCATCCTCAGTGAAATGTCATATGGATTCTGTCCTTTCCTTATGCTTAAAGATGGAGAGCCAATTGTTTAAGCCTGGTGTTTTTCATTAATTAGGTCTCTGCCACCAAAGCTTTAAATGAAGTCATCTAATTTGGACTTTGCTTAGTGGGCTACAGAAAATCAGTATTAATTAATATTTATTATTAATTTTTATTTTCCATATGACTCAGCCAGTCTAGGAGAATAGGGCTTTGAAATTTTACAAACCGATTCTCCACTGATAAAAGAAAGCATTAGATTCATTGTCAGGAGTGAGCAATTTCATAAACTGGGCCTAGGTACGCCCCAAGCAAACAATGAAGAGCAAGAAAGTGAAACACAAATTTTGTTTTTCCACCCATGGAGAGATGGGGTGAGAATGTGTTTTAGTTCATCTGTGGATTCTAAATGCTGATTTACAGATTCAAGTATCAAGATGGCATTCTCTTTCATTCCAAAGGGAAAAAAGTTTTAAAGGCCAACAAAGCAGTCTGGTTATATCCATCATTACCCTTAGTTAATGACCTACTTGTTAGTTAGCAGCTACTGTTGCCAAGGAAAGGTACCTGGTTTCTAATAGTAGTACCTCATTCTAGTTGGAATGAGAGAACGAGAGAAATCAATGGCCTGCCTCAGGGCCATGTGGGTGAGTGGACTCAGCTTGAAAAGAATGTGCTTTTCTTCAGTTACCTAGAATAAGTGTAAGTCTCTGCCTCGGAAGAAACCTAAAAAAAAAAAAAGAAAGAACAATCTAGTACAGGGTTACCCTAAAACTGGACAAAGCCAATTGTAAAGAAGCAAGGTTATAAGGAAAGCATTTCCAGGGCTCACATTTCCTTAGAGAAGAACATGAAATATAATTTTGACAACAAAATGCCAATTTATCCATTTCTTGTGAAAAACCTAACTACTGAGCAAAAAGAAAATATTTGTGCCAGTGTGATTGGGGCATTCTCTTCCTGACATCAAGCCACTTGGAAAGTCAGACTTGGGGATTAGAAGGGGACCTGGAGCTCATGAAATCATAAGGGAAAAAGCTGGATAAATGGGATCTTTAATGGCCTCCATGTGACAGTGACAAAGATCTTGCCAAATGGACCATACGTTGTCAAAGCCCTTCAGCTAGAGCTCCTTACGTTCATTGCCACACTAGCTCTAACCTGCCACTAGAACCAAACATAAAGAAACAAAAAACTAAAATCAAGCATCTTCCACTGGTCTCTGAGCAGTCCACAGAAAGTTTAGCTGCTTCCTTTCCAGATGATTTGGAGGCAGGGAAATAGCCAAGTTCGCAAGCATAAGCACAGATCCATGTATTCAGAACAGTAAAGACACAAAAGACAGATTAAAAGTGCAATCTAGGAATCCAGCAATTTATGCTCAAGTCCTTGAATTTATAATGACATTTTGTAAAAAACAAATTGGTTACATACAGAGGATGTTAGGAACCAATTCATTATCTTTATGGTAGATAAAGAGAATCAAGCATCTCCTATATGAACCGTACAATTTGGTAATCAAAGAGTAGATGAGGGGAAGCATCTGTTTATAAATTTTCTAGCTAATAAATGAAAGGGAAATGATAGAATTAGACATCCCCATTTAGCAATTCCCAGGCATTGAGCATTGGCTGATGTTAACATCTAAAAAAGTGCAAATATCAGACTTCATGTGCCTCCTGGTGAAAGAACTCAATGCCACCTACCAAATGGATTGAACCTGAATCTAATGGGGTCTCTGAATATAGTTCCCAATTTGAGAAAATACAGAGAACATAGGAACTGTACAGTGAGTATATAATCAGCAACATCCATAGTATAGGAAAATCTACAGATGAAAAGGTAAATTGGAAGAAAAAGAAAGGAATGTATGAGAAACCTGTAGATTACAAGAGGCTTGAAAGACATGTCAAATTTTTTAATGGGCAAGACTAAACTAGAATGTCTAGCGATGCTCACTTGGATGGTAAAACTATAAAGGATGCAAGGAAGAGATTGCTATAAAAGTCAGGATAGTAGTTACTTTGGGGGAAGGGGAAAAGATCAGATGGGGCACATAGAGAGCTTCCTGCGGTAAGTGACATAGTTTTATCTCTTGACCTCATGGTGGTTAGAAGGGTGTTGCCTTCTAACTCATTAAACTACACAGCTATTTTGTGTTACTTTTTATATCTGTTTGATTTAACAATCAAGGGTTTGCAGAATGGGCAATCTACTCTTCCTCTTTCTCTTTGGCTTTGTTTTATGGGTACCTGGGCCTGAGGAAGGCTTGACACCCTCTATTATAAGAGACTCAGCCAATCACTGCCCAACGTCAAAATATTTTGGAACAATTACATGACGGGCTATGTCCATTTTAATTTGGTGATTTGGGTCTCTCCTTGACTGACACCTCTTGGGGCTACTCTGGCCCCAAAGCAACATTTCTAAGAGGTCCTCCAGGAATACAAAGCCAACTCAGGAGACCTACTAGGCTTTATATCTCAGTGGTGACAAATAGGACCGGTAGTTTGAGATGGCTGAAGTTACTGTCTTTAACAATCCTCCCTCCCACGGACCAGAGTGTGGTGGCAATGTGTCTGTTGGGAAAAGGAGAGTGATGTCAGCATCCCAGTACCTTATCAAGATGAGAAAAATGATCTCATAAAAGCTAGTCAAGAAATTAAGCACTGTTTAGGATTCCTGCTTCCAGTACCAAGTAGCAAAGCTACAAACAGTTCATAAAAGCCTTCCAGGGCATGTAGTAGGGTTGGGGAGGTTGGTGCTAAAATACCCTGAAGAACAGGGGAGACAGGATGACTTCAACTGTATCAGTTTCTACAGATCCCTATCCAGCCCCCTTTCACTGCCTGAGCAGGCCTTGGCTGCATATGTGTCTACTTGGCCCAATAAAATAAGAGCTCTGGCATTTTCCTCAGATGAGCCCATCTCATTCTCAGGCAGTTGGCAGCCAATGCCTGGATGCAAGAGAACTGGTGCCTTGAAAGCAGCAGTGAAGACCTCGGCTTTGATCCCATGAGGTCTACCCACTTGGTTTTGTAGCTCCCTGCCCCCAAATAATTTCTGACCATTATTTTTAATAATGATGATGACAAATTATTTTTGAAGTTCATGGCTCAAGAACACTTGGGACTGGCTTATATTAAATTGGCCAATAAAGTGCCTTGAGTCAAGGTAAATTGTAAGGGAATGCAGAGATTTGGGAGTGTGGAGCATGGGAGAAGAGGGAGCTATTAGAAAGAAATCTCTAAACACAAAGCACTTTGTAAGTCTTCAAAGCACTTTTAAAGTCAATCTGACATGTAACTAGCTAAAAGCTAACGAAATCGCACATGTATATCCTACACCTAGACCTCATTCACACTGGGCATGTAAAATCCAAAATGCGAGATTTCATGGGCGCTGGAACACATGATATGTCTGCCTGTCAGGAAGCTGATAAAACAAGACTTTTGATGACCTCAGTCCGTGGCACCCTGGGGCACAGACAATAGCTCTGCCATACCCAAGGCCCTGTAAGTAAGTTTGGACTCCATTTCTTCAGGGGATAAAGTCTGTGGGCTCTATGATAATAATCCCTGCATTAGAAGCCAGTTTGTCCAATACCCTCAGTTTATCGATGGGGGAACTATAAAGTCTAAGGCGGGATGTACTTGCTTAAGGTCACTGAAGTAAACACTAATTCCATCCTCCCCTTCTTCCTGGATGACAAAACCCCAATTTTGTTTGGGTAATCATTTGCCATACAGCCATGTGCTCAGAAGCGGAGTCCACTGCTACCCCCAGAGGAAATGAACCATGGCTGGTCAAAGCCAATCATAGCCTCTCAATACCCTTAGCAGTGATTGGTTAGGCACAGATATATGACCAATCCGGGCCAATAGGATCTGGAGATAGTCTGCTAAGGAATTTCTAAGAAGTACTTTCCTCGAGTAAAAACAAGAAAGAAGAAAAAGAAACACTCTTCTTCTTCACGGGATACTATAAGGTCTATATATGACACCGGAAACTTCTATAGCCACTGTACAACCATGACAGGAAGGGCAAGCACAAAGATGGCAGATGCTATGTGCTCAATGATGTCATGAAGCTGCAACTCTGGACTTGTTACGCACGATAGTAAGTATCCTTGATGTTTAAGCTCCGTTTTTATTTTTTTTATTTTTTTTTTTTGCGGTACGCGGGCCTCTCACTGCAGTGGCCTCTCCCATCGCGGAGCACAGGCTCCAGACGCACAGGCTCAGCAGCCATGGCTCACGGGCCCAGCCGCTCCGTGGCATGGGGGATCTTCCCGGACCCGGGCATGAACCCGCGTCCCCTGCATCGGCAGGTGGACTCCCAACCACTGCGCCACCAGGGAAGCCCTGTTTAAGCTACTTTTTACCGTACTCTCAATTTCTTGCAATCTGAAGCATCCTAGCTAATACAATCACAGAAAGTTTTTGGCAGAGCTGGGATTAGAACCAGCTGTCATGATTTCCAGGCCAGTGAAGGCCTCTACTTACAGGACTGATGAAGTGTGTGAATAGCTGTATAAATCTAGGTTATGCTGCAGTAAGAAACAACCCCCAAATCTCAGTGGTTTACAACAGCAAGTTTCTCTTTCTTATTTTGTAACATGGCCATCAGGGTTGGCTGAAGTTCTGCTCCAGGGACCCAGGGTAATGGACAAACTCTTTTATGGAATATTGCTGGTTTTGTGACAAAGAGAAAAAGAGAGCATGGCAAACCCTGAACTGGTTCTTAAAACTTCTGTTCAGAAATTACACATATCACCTTCATTCACATTTCATTAACTAGAGCAAGTCACACAGTGTAGCTTGATAGTTTCATATCAGTGAGAAGGGGAAAAATGACAATTTCGTTACATAAACACCACATTTAGTTTATATTTAATGCTTCTAAGAAATATTTAAGCACCGTGGATAACTAAGAGGGCTACTGAATTGTTGTTGTTTGTTTGCTTGTTTGTTTTTGGCCACACCGCACAGCTTGCAGGATCTTAGTTCCCCGATCAGGGATCAAACCTGGTGCCCTGGTAGTGAGAGCACTGAGTCCTAACCACTGGACCCCCAGGGAATTCCCTACTGAATTGTTTTGAAAACATCTCTGAACTCTAGGATATTTTAGGAAACACAACTGCCATGCCCTGTTTATAATCAACTCTTTTTAAAAATATCTTTTCATCTTAGAATGATTACGTGTCCATTAAAATTTTTTGCCATACTGTGTTACATATTTGAATGCTACTGTGAGAGTAGATCTTAAATGTTTTCACCATAAAAAACAAATGGTAATTTTGTGATGGGATGAAGGTGTTAGCTAATGCTATGGTGGTAATCTTTTTGAAATATATAAATGTATCAAATCATCACGTACTTTAAACTTATAAAATCTTATATGTCAATTATATCTCAGTAAAGCTGGGGGAGGGGAATATTTTTAATTTCCAAATCATTAAAAGTTAAAAAAAAACCTCGGTTTTCCCAATCCCACCCACCATAGATAACTCACTAATAATATGGTGTATGTCCTCCAGTCCTTTTCTATGTACTATATATATTCACATGTCTATACACATATGTACATTTGTACATGTATTTGTGGTTAATTGAAAAAAATACCATTTTACACAATTATACATGGTATTTTGGACATTTTTGCTTGTAAATATATAGTGAAGTACTTTACTTCTTAATGATTACACAGTATTCCATTGTGTGTATATTACATAATTTATAACACAGTCTCTCCCAGGATGAACATTCTCACCATCACAAATAATTCTGTACTAATCATTCTTTTACATGTAGATATAGATATCTGCGAACTCCTATGGTATTTCTGTAGAATAAACTCCAAGAAGTAGAATTGCTAGGGGAAAAGGCATACATATTCAAAAATTTCATAGATAATGCCATATGACTCTTAAAAAAGATTACACCAATTATACCATTGAACTGGTGACCCATTGAAGCCAGCCAACAGTGTATTGAACAGTGATCCTTTTAAACAAAAATATGTGCTAAGACCCTAGACATATTTATAATGGTCCCTCTTAATGAGCTTAAATCTAGTGAGGGAGAGAAAAGAGACCTCAAAATACTAAAAATACATAAACACCTAGCATAAGAAATTGGATCAGACACATGCTGAGATAAATGCAAGGAAGCAGCTCTGCTAAGGGAATGTTCAGAGAAGGGAAGCGTATCAGTGTAGGGACACGGAAGCCTTGCTGAAAAGAAGCAATGTCATTAATTACAATTGGTAGAATGGGGAGCTGAGATCAGGTTGATGGCAGCACTGGGAGTGGAAGCGATAGCTTTTATGGGCCAGTGAGCTCACAGGGTTGGTGTGCTGAGCTAATCACATTAGGGTCAAGTCTCTCCTTCAGGCCAAGATTTTACATAACAGTCTGCCTTGGGTCATTTTCTGCAGACTGTCTTAGCAACAGGGGATTGGTCTGAATGGCCAATCTAAAGAAGTGAGGCTAGAAGAATTCTGCCCTCCAAATTAGAGCACCTAAGCTATAAGCACCACCAATATAGCTCAGCCATTTCATCCCTGGGAGAAAAAAAAAATCAATCAACCCAAGGATATACCCAAATCCCTAAAGGGTCTGGATTGTTAGGTCTCTCCTGAATACCTTAACCTTTAGCTTTCACTAGAATCATAAAACAAATAGACTAACACGAGGCTATCATTAGTCCCTCTGTAAGCCTGGATTTCCATGGAAAAGACCAGAACCAACTCCAAGCTTAGGGGTCAGGATAAAAATGCATGATACAAATGCTGCCATGTCCCCTTTCCCAAGCCCAAGACATCTCTGATCACAACACCCTTTTCTATTAGACCTAGAAACAGCCTCAGAATTCTTTTCAACATAGCCTTCCAAGCAACCACTACCAAGCAAATGGAATTGGTACTGGCATCGAAACCTATCTGTCATCCCTGATTTATAACAACAAATTAGCCATTTCCTCATCAGGCATTCCCTCCCACCAATTACTTCTGCAACAGTAAGTCTTTCTCAGAAGAAGCCATAGGCTTTGGGACCTCATACATACCTGAATGGTCCACACTGGAGAGTGGGAGAAGGCTAACCCACCTCTCCCAGTTTTCCCCACCACCCCTATCCCACCACAGCCTCCACCCCTCCAAGCCCCCACTTTCTTATAAAAGGGTTTGCCGTGAAGATATTAGCTCTTCATCTGTTTTTCCCCCCCACCTACAGGTAGTTACTTCATTCATTATTTCAACAAATATTTACTGAGTGTCCGCTATGTGCCAGGTTGTGTTCTACAGACTCAGGATACAGCACTGAAGAACACAGACAAAATCTCTGCCTGATCTTGAGGGGAAAGACATAGACAAGAAGCAAGGTGAATAGGTAAGTGCATAGCAGGCTAACTGCTAAATGCTAAGAAGACCCCAAAATGCAGGAAAGGGGAATGGAGAGTATTGGCAGGTGGGAGGTGGATAGACATTTTATAAAGGGAAAACTCTACCTGGGAGTTGACATGTGACAAAAGACCTGAAGGATGTAAAGAAGCATGTCACAAGGAAGTGCCTTCTGAGAGAGGCCCTGGGGCAGGAGCCGGTCAGGAACAGTGAAAAGGTTGAGCTAAGTGGACAAACTGGGGAGTATAGGAGGGAAAGTCAGAGAATGAAGGAAGAGGATGATGTGGGGATGAGGTGGAGCTTACAGAACATAAAGGGTCTCATAGTGGGGGTCAAAAGAAGGATCACTCACATAGGTCATCTCTGCCTGCCTTCACCAAGGTTCTGGAAGACAAACAGTAAATACATTATTACAAGTAATTTACCCCAAGTGTTACAAATGTGGCACATTTATAAAGGGGTGGAGGGGTACAAGGTGCCATGGGAGATACAAGAGGACAACTTGATGGCATCTGGTAACCTGGGAAGACTTCCTAGAAGAGAGAACATATAAGCTGAGGCCTGCAGGATAAGAAGAGTTTGCCCAGCAAAAAAGGGAAGAAGAAAGTACCAAGCAGAGAGGAAAGCGTGTGTCGAAGGAGGCTGGAGAGGCTGAGAGAAGAGCTACGCCCTCATAGCACAGACAGCAAGGGCAGAGGGGTGAGATGTCAGCCTCGAAAAGAACCAGAACCCTCAGGCCCTTGAAGTGCTTATGAAGGGTCTTTGACTTCATCCTAAGCAGAAGAGGAAGCTTTTGAAAGGTTTTAAGTATAAACACAATCTGTCTTACCTTTTTTTTGTAAAAGACTACCATGTCACCATCCCTGCTAACCTCTTAGATCCTTGAAAACACACTAAAGTAAATTTTTTTAAAAGTCGGCCCTGCTTCTTTTCTAATTAGCCATCTTGAAAGCCCACCTTTCATTTCTGAACTCCCTTCCTGGTCAATGGAGCTGCTGCCGCCTGACTCATCCTTGCAAAACAAAGCCTTGCCCACTCTTTACCTGTCCTTTACCTGGGATAGGAAGTCCCAGAGATACTTCCTAAAGCAAGGCACGACATGTATGTACACTTCTCAGAGAGTGAGGAAAAGAAAAATCTCTCTTCCTCTTTTTGCTTCAGGCTTTTTCCATACAGAAACTCAACAGATCAAAACCATTTCAAACTGGGATGAAACCATATGTTTTCCAGAATCACACATTGTTTTACAAGGTTCAGTGACTTGAAACCGCCTTTCTCTGTTGGTGGAAATGAACCAGACTTTTCCATTTGCTATCTGGGTTCTTTACATGGAGGCTAACTAATTCATTCGTTACCTGTATAGACAACATGTAAGGTGTCACAGATGACGTGGAACATACATAACATCAAAGACGACATTCTTTCCCTCTGCCTGAAATCATTTTGAGTCCTGTTTTTCTCAAAAAAACAGCATTTATGAATCTCCAGGCAGCAGGAATTTGTTGTTGCTGTTTTGTTGTGTTCTTTGTATTCTAAAGTTCTTGGTATATTCCATACTCCAAATTAGGCCTCAAAAATGTTTCTGATTAAAAATTTATACAGCTCATGACAGCCTCTTTCTAGAACATAACCCCTAACTAATTCATGCTCACTTACCCTGCAGTTTTCTATTTATAATATTTTACAATTTTTGTGTATTTGTATTATAAATTATTAAATGACATCAAGGTTTTTATTTTGATGAGAGAATTTCTGATGAATTTGACAGTGTAATTACTTCAGATCCTGCTCTGGATTGCTGGGAAAATATTTAATTTTATTTACCTCGATGAATAATTAAAGCATGTACGTGGTGGGCTCTGTTGCTGTGCCTTCTAGCTTCTTTCTTCTATTCGCTTCTCACTAATTAAAATAGTGATGCTTATATGAGTAGTGGCTTAAAAGAAATAATTACCAATTTGGGGAGGAAGGGAGGGGAAGATGAGAGGAAGGAGGGAGATGATGACAACTTGGCTCTGTTTTAGTGTATGTTTTTATGGCAAGAGCAAGGAGGCAGAAGAGCCATCTCCTTGTTTATTTAGTGAACTACCCTTCCAATTCTAGGAAAACTTCTTATCTATGAGCCTCCTCAACTGAAAGAGCAGAAATGATAATGACAATGAAGGCTAGGAAAATACACCACAACTCCATAAGGCCCAGAAGATGATTGATTATTATATGTGCTATCATATTGGGTTCATGAGTTACATGTATACATGATTTCCATTTGGTTATCATAAAACTCCTAGAAGGTAGACACAAGGCCAACCTTAATATTCCTCCTTGACGAAGTTGAGGCTCAGTTTGATGAATAGCCTAGTCCCACATCACTGGAAAGTATGAGGTCCCAGCTTTCCTGACTCTTAATCCACTGGGATTAAGGACTCAAGGAATAAATTTTTTCTCACCATCTGATTTTAAGCAATCCAAAATAACTGTTAAAAACAAGACAACAGCCCCAAAATAGAGTTGCTTATGTTAAGCCCCATGTCACCAAACCAAGATTTAACTTAATTACAGTTTTCGCTCGCCCAGAAATGAAATCTTAAACCAGTCAACAGGAATCACCTGATTAGCATTACTTAGTTAATCTGCCTGATAGATCTCTGTCATCCCCTAAAGGAAAGTAACTTTGCAATAACCAATCCAATGTTTTGCCTAGTAAAACTTCCTTGTTCCTGCTCCCTTCTGCTTGTAGAAGTCTTTCACTTTGTATAGCTCCTCAGAGCTTCTTTCTATCTGCTAGAGAATTGTTGAATAAAGCCAATAAGATCTTTAAATTTTACTCAGTTGAATTTTGTTCTGCAACATAATAAACATGTTATTAGGCGTTCAGTATATCTTACCCAGAGAACGTGTGTGTGTATGAATTTCGAATACTAAAACACTTGAGATATCAGTGGAAATAATACTGATACTTGTACTGTAGATCAATACAAATCACTGCTCCAATCTAGACCTCAGTTTCCTCATTCAAAAATGGAGACAATACTGGTATCCATCTTTTAAAGTTGCAAACATTGAATGAGATAGTACAGAGAAACAACCCAGTAACTCCTAGCTATTCCTATTGTTCAACGGCATATAGAGTTAAATATGGTACTGCGGGTACCAACCACATCTTAGCCATCTTTGTATCCCCAACCTGGAACACAGTACAGCGTATTCAATAAGTGAGTTGGATGTATGACTGAGTGGCTTTGGCTGGTCCATGACCAGACTAAAAGCTCCTGATTACATCATAAGGTCCTAGAGCGCAGGACATTACCTTGTTCTTTTCCCCAACTCAGTGCATTGCTTGAACACAGATGATGCTAAAAAATGTCTGCTGAGTCTTACTAGAAGAGAATACTCATATCATCCACACAAAGCCCAGAAGGGTTTGGCAGCAGCTTTTCCCAGGAGTGTTGCCTGAGGCAGGGGCTATAAAAATCCTGGAAGTGCCAAGGCCACCCTTATAAAGAACAGGACATTGTTTGGGGCCAGAACCCCTAGTGAGCAAGGTCTTTTCCAATCAAAGGCCCAGTCACCCGCCTGTGTTCCACAAGCCCCTGGGGCTCAGCAGTCATTGTAGAGCGGGGGGAGGGGGGGGGCCGCACTGGGGGTGGCAATGCCCACCTCCCAGACTGTATTGATTAGCTGCTCCATCTGCCACTCTGCAAACAAGCAGCGCAGGCCCCCATTGGATGAAAATGTCACCCATGGTAACATCCTCACAGCTGGTGTCTGACCACAGGACCCTCAGGGAGGGAGTAATCAGATCCTGAAAAGCAGTCAACCCACACCAAGCTAAATGAAAAATGAAAAATAAGTGTCTATTTTAATCTCCTCCCTCTCTTCTCAACCTTGATCACCAGACCTTATTCCCAAATTGCACTGTCACAGCAGGAGACAGGTGGCCCCCAAGGCAGGTTGCTGGAGGGTCCTAAGAATAGTCTGTGGAATTGTAACTCAGAGACCTCCCCTGGCTGGTTCAGCAGCTGTAGAGAAAACACACTGAAACCCAGCTCCAGACACCCAAGACTTCATCTCTTTCCTTAGAGATCTCTCTGTCCCTGCCTCTCTTTCTCTCTCTCCCTCTCTCTCCCTCTCTCTTTCTCTCACTATCTCTCTTTCTCCCTCCCTTCTCCTCCCCTCACCCCTCCTTCCCTCTTGGCTCTCTCTCCCTCTATCTCTCCATCTACCCCCCAAAGCTCCCCCCATCCTCCTTTCTGTCCTTCTCTCTCCCCCTCAGTTTTGTTCTCTCTGCACAGAATACTCTTCCTCATTCTCTTTCCTGGGTGACTCCTACTACTTTTTTAGGCTTCAGCTTAAACATCTTTTCCTCTGGGGATTCTGACCCGAACACTCCCCCCAACTATGTAAGGTGACTTTGATACTGTGTCCCTCGCACTGTGCTTTCCGTCTCACACTCGGCCGTCTGTCCTGTCAGGCTGAAAGCACCAAGAGAGCAGGAACCCTGTTTGGCAGGCTGACTATTCTATTCCCAGCACTTAGCACAGTGCCTGGCACAGAGCAGATGCTTAATAACTATTTACTACATGACTAAGCAAACATTGCCAGGTGCAAAGCAATTCTTATAGGGCTTCTGGATATTATCAGACTCTGAAAACATCGATGCCATGAGATTCTTTGTCAGTTTCCAGTAACTGAACTAGCCTAAGTCAGAAATAAAGGAATTTGTCAGAAGGGCACTGGAGTAGCTCAGAAAGCTAAAAGAACTGTTAACATGTTGGACTAGAGCATTCTTTGTCATGGGGGACCGTCCTGTGCATTATAGGATGTGTAGCAGCATCCCTGGCCTCAACCTGCTGGAGGCCAGTAGAACTCCCAGCCCCCAGTTGTGACAACCAGAAATGTCTCTTAAGGTGAGGATTCCAAAATAACAGGAAAAGTGTTCAGCTGCTACCAGCCAAAAACAATGACAGAAGTCCACTACATCTTTCCAGTTAGACTACTGGTTCTCTGGGAATGATTTTGCCTGCCCCCATTCAGAAGCATTTATGATGTCTAGAGACATTTCTAGTTGTTACAACCGGGGGCAGGAGACGCACAGGACAGTGTCTCAAACAAAGAACGCTCTAGTCCAACATGTCCATAGTGCCGTGATTAAGAAACCCTGAACTGCACGGATAAGGCAAACCTAATGTCACAACTAGACGTTTTAATTTTTCATTTTAATGCCTGAACTATGCATCTTAATCTTGGATTCCAAAGATACATCGGGCCCCTTGCCTCCTTTAAACCAGCAGAAACTCCTTCATCCTGTGGAGAACTCCTGGAATGAACCCAGAAGGCTGCCAAGAGACGTAGTGAGGGACCTCTGGTAGACAACATGGTGTGGTGTGGTTAGAGTATTATTGTCTGTATTTCCTCTATTTCAAATCCAAGTCTACCACTTTCTAGTCATGTCCTTGGACAAGTTACTCCATCTTTCTGAAACTCAGCTTCCTCACCTATAATATGGGAACAAGAAAATAACTACAAATGATAATCAAGGAAAGCACATGACCCATTACTTGGCACAGGGGGAATATTAGCTGCTATTTTATGTCACAACAAGCAATCGAGATTTGAGAACATAAGAGTTTTTCACTGATTGAGTTCTTTTCCTTTTTTGACAAATGTACTGGCTATTATTATTTGATTAATCCATGGCTATAACAAATGCTTTTGTACAGATGAGCATTGCCCCTGGGTGTGAAACTGAAGAGGTATAAGCGTGCAGGGCATGTTCCGGCCACGGTGAGATTCTTGGTGTAGGAGGAGCTTAAAGTGCATGGCTGGCGGAGAATGAAGGTCAGTGGAGCTCAGCCATACACTGAGGACAGATTAGAAAAGGCCCAGCCAAGGAGTTGGAAAATTGGTTCCTCAGACGTCAGAGGCAAACAGGGACTTTAAGCAGGTGAGCGACGTATCACGTCTGTCTTTTAGGAAGCTGCTATGGCAGCACATTGGTGGTTGTTCACTTCCCTCACTGTAAACCCAGTTATGCTCTCCCAACCTTGGTTCTTTAAGTTCAAGTGGAATAACTCTGGAGGGACAGGGGTAGGGTGGGGAAAAGCGATATCAATTACCATGCATAGTACTACAAACGCATGCCACCTTTCTAAAGCAGTTTGGCAATGTGCCTTAAGTGCCTTAAAATATGCATGCCCTTTTGCCCTGGAAATTCCACTTCTAGGACTCTGTCCTGAGGAAATCATGAAAAATGTGCACAAATATTTACCTACAAGAAAGCTCACGTTTTAGCACAGTTTGCAGGAGTGAAGAGTTTAAAACCCTAAATGTTCAAAAATAATTAACTGGTTAAGTAAATTAAGGTACGATGACTTAATATGCAGCCATTAAAGCCACATTATTGGCATGTGAAAAAACAGGTTACAAGAGTGCACAATGTATGATATTTTTAGAACACACACACACGTGCACACATACTTGTCTTTTTATGTTATACGCACCCTTCTGTCCCAGCAAATTCTTTCTGGCAATTTATTCTAGGAAATTAATGAAGGCAGTAATAGTGATGTATGTAAAATGTGTGTGTATATAAACCTACACAAATGCACACAAAATACTCTGGAAAGGTATATACTAAGGTATTAATGGTGCTCACTAAGGGTGAAGGGATTATGGGAGATTATTTTCTTCTTTTTGCTTTTCCAAATTTTCAGATCTTTCTAACAGGAGCATTTCTTGTATTTATAATGATAATTTTTTACATTTAAAAATAATAATAAAGGCAAAGAAAGCTCGTCCCCAATAATTATGCCTGACAGAATTTTGTATAATTTCTGATCATACTGCCATTTTTAAATCATTAGAGGGAATCAGGCTAGGCCATACTTTGAAAACTGTTGTTGATTCTCCTTCAATTTTAGTATAACTTACATTTGGTGTATACTGAATTTATTATATACTGAGTTGCCAATATCTGTTTAGCTGCATCCTAAATGATGTGGGGTTACAAGAAAAACTTAACCTGTATGATTCCTTTCCTCAAATTACTCAGAGTCAATCCAGGATAAATGATACATGTAAAAGAGAAATTAGGACTAATTCAAGGCCACACATGACAAAGTGCTAAATCATAAGGCAGAGATGCTAGGTTGTACAGAGGTTCAAAGAAAAAGATAATTATGTATTGGAGGGGTCAGGAAAATCTTCTGCACAAAAAAAGATGGGACACTAACAAAAAGAGAAGAGCAGGGCTTCCCTGGTGGCGCAGTGGTTGGGAGTCCGCCTGCCGATGCAGGGGACACGGGTTCGTGCCCCGGTCTGGGAGGATCCCACATGCCGCGGAGCGGCTGGGCCTGTGAGCCATGGCCGCTGGGCCTGCGCGTCGGGAGCCTGTGCTCCGCAACGGGAGAGGCCACAACAGTGAGAGGCCCGCGTACCTCAAAAAAAAAAAAGAAGAGCAGCAACATCAAAGGCATAAAGGCAGGAATGATGATGTGAGTTTCAGAGACAGTAAGAGACCAGCTTGACTTAAGCACTGACTTCTTAAAGAGAGGGCTGAAGATAGGACAATTTAAGGAGAAGCCTAAGTGCTGGGGTCATAAATTTGGACAGTAATGTCTGTGTAATACAGCTCTGGGTCTAAATATAACAAAGAGATGAGTGATTTTAAAATATTAACTATAAACAGGATGTTGATAACACAAGCATTAATTATCTAGAAACTACCTAGGAAAAGCAAGTAATACAAGGAGAAACATAATCACCTCTTTTAAACAAGCCCCCCAAACCCAATCTGAAAAGATGCTTTTGGAAAAGGTGATCCTTTCAGCAGGAGACAGGCTTCACGAACCCCAAGGAAGTGGCAAGAGGGGAAGGGGCTGAAGGAAAGGGAAGGTCATGCTAACAAATGGTGGGTGAGAAACTGGGATGAAACACTATTCAGAGAAAACTTGTTTCAGTCCCCAAAGTGGAAGTTCCATAATGAGTGAAATTCATTATCTTAAACTTTTGGCTATGATGTGTAATTGTTAACCTCTGCTGCTTTGGCTCAGGGCTCCCTTCAGTAAAATATATTGTTTGCCATCAAAGCTGATTAGGAGCTGAGCGTGTGCCCTCCCTTTTAGGTTATATTAATATACCAAAATCGATAACATGCCACAGCTTTCAGAAGTAGTAATAAAATACCCTAAAATATTCCCAGAATACATCTATAAATTATTTGTTCAATGTACTTATGTTAAAAAGGTTGTCAGTTACAATGCTCTGGAAGACTCTAAAATTACAAGCCGTCGTATTTGTATTTGATAAAGCTCTTGCTGTTTGGGGTCACAGGGGGTTATGCTATGGGGGGAAAAAAATCATTATTTTCTCTAATAAATAAATTACTTGCCTATATTTCATGCATCACTCAGGCTAGCCAGTATTGAAGGTTTAAATAATAAATAACAAATAGCTCCATTCATTTATTAATAATGATGCATCACATTTGCGTGTGTGCGTGTGTGCGTGTGTGTGTGTGTGTGTGTGTGTGTGTGTCTTGAGCATATGAGTTTTCTTTTAGACTCCTGGGGTGACAGATTGAACAGCAGTCATCTGAAAAGACAAAAAATCATGCCTCTGGGATCATTAACATTTTTCCCGGTTAAGAAAAGCATCTAGTGCTGATAGATCTTTTCACTTGGCCAGTGCCTGATACAGAGAACCATCCTGGGATAAAGTTCTTGAAAGGCATAGAACCACGCAATGCCTTTAGCCTGAGATTCCCTAGAGAGGCCCCCTTACTATTAACTCTTGTCAATGAAGTACCAAAACAGAGAGAGTTCTAGGGGAAAAAAACAGAGGGAAAAGAAGACAATCAGACTCACTCCAAAATTCTCTCCTTTTATTTAGTAGAAGGAGGAAGGAGGTTAGCCAAGTCTGCTTCGGGCAGTTTACATCATCATTAGTCCCAGTAATTAACTGACCCCACAGATGTAAGTATCAGTCTCTGCCATATTGCCACGAAGTGACTGTCACCATTACCTGCTTCCATCTGAAGCAGAGGCAGGTCAACTCAGGATACCCATTCGCACAAAAAGCCAGCTAAGAAATATATTACACTACATTCCATCCCCCAAGGAATACCTGGACCAAGGAAACGGCTGGAAACAGCTGGACCTTGCAATGAGTTCCTATTGGCACTACGCCAGAGCAAAAGCAATCAGCCTTGCAGTGAATCCTAAAACAGATGGATCCATTCTGTTTGTCCTTCCCTTCTGCACATGCCTAGGGCAAGCATAGGGCTTGGCAGTAGCTCTGAGGACATACACATATATTTAAAAGGACATAAGTCTCAGAACTATTCTTTCGTAATAAATTGCATACTTTTCCCCTACATTGTTTAGTTCTAGGGCAAAGGAGCTTTCACCTCTGAAAATACATACAAAAAGTCTGACCTGCTCCAGTGACCTAGCTAACTGGGCCCCAGAAGGGTGGAAGAGCCAAGTTCTGCCTACTGATTGGGGTCTTTCGCTGATTCCTTTTGCCCTAGGTAAATCCCTTCTCATTCTCTGGTCCCTTCTTTATGTGACCCTCACCACCATACAGCAACACAGAGCAGGGCACAGCAGGCTGCCACACCATCCTCCTTGTTTAAAGAACAAGGTCAGCTCCTTGCTGTGAACAGATTTTCCTCTGTCAAAACAGGTTCATGTTTATCTTTCAAGTTCCAGCAACAAACTCGGGATCGCCAACATGTGCTGCACAGCTGCTGCAGTGCCTGATTTATGAACAAATCTGCATATAATTGTGTTGGTTCTTTTTTTCCTTGTCAGTTTTTTTTCTTTAAATAAAATGGCTTAGTCCAGGTTGCATAAAGCCCCAGTTCTAAAGCCATATAATTTTATGGACAAGGGGTGGGGGTAAGAGTAGGGGGAGTTCTTTTGTATGGCACCTGAACTCATTAAAATCCTAAATTCCATAATTTTACACTACCATGCGCCACAACAGAACAGCCTAATTGCTTACCGTCTTTATGAGAACCGCAAGTAGAGCAGGAAAACCAGGGAACAGGTGGGAAGGCCACACAGGGGTTTGGGTCCAAGCCCTGTCAAAAGGTGGTGACCAGAACAAACCTGGGTAACTTTGTATCATAAGAGACATTACACTCTACGAAGGCCTGGATGTTGCCAAGAGTCAGGGATGGTACCGGGTATGTGTCAAAATGAAGATTCCCAAAATCAGACATCTCCTTATGGTGACCACACAAAAGGAATTTTTTAAGATAGAGCACTAAGGGAAGAGGTAAGAATAGATGGCTAACAATCTTATCCCTACCTATGTATTAACAGGTGCCTGCACACAACTAAAGGCTGAATCTTCCAATTCACACACACACACACACACACACACACACACACAAATGATTTGTACAGCAAGAGATCAAGGTTCTTCCATGGTCCCTCATGACAGCATCAGTGATTTGGGAGTCATGGATCTGAAAACTCTTTAGCACCAACTCTATAGACAGTAAAAAAATTAATTAATTAATTAACCAGAAAGACTGGATTTTTCAGCATTTTGGTTGATTACTTTGTTTTTCTCACAAAGGAAATTAGCCTCTTTGAAGAGGGTGATATAATTTGGTGATTGTAGGAAGGGACCCAAAAATGTGCAATTAGGAAGAAGTTTTCAGCACATTTTTTTTTTTTCCTTACCTGCCAATTAATAGCAAAGACCAAGCCCCAGTTGCTGGATCCCATTCTCAAGACTAGACAACCAAACTGCTTATTTCCTTCACTTAAAATGAAGGAAAAATGCAACATATTTCCAAAATTCAATACTTCATTCAAGCCTCAAGAAGCCTCACCCCTGAAAATTAAGGTGCCAGTGTTAGACTATCAGCCAAGATAATCATAAGACATGAGAAGACCAAGTTGATGAGATCCAGAAACCTACTAAGTTCAAAGAGGTTGGGAGATATCAAAGGATCAGAGAAGTTGGTAAGTTTGTATAGGTTAGCAATGGAAGCCACAGATGAGAGTTTTTTAGAGGCAGGCACAAAGTCTAATATGAAGTAAGCACTGATGTTAAATGAAGGGATGGATGGATGGGTGGATGGATGGATGGATGGATGGAAAGACGGAAAGACAGTGAGTTAAGAAAAAACAACTGATGAGATCACAATCAGAAGTTGCTGAGAATACTGCTAATGAATGCTGTCCCCTAACTAAGGGACAGAGATACTCTACCAGAGATCTAGTAAGGCCTAGAATCACGGATAAGCTCTTATTCCCCAAGTGAGCTTACAGAGAGTACTCCTAGGCCTGGCCAAAGATTTGACCACTGATCAGTATTTCCAACAAGCACTGCCAACTTCTTTAGAAATGTGTCGAAAGATCTCCTGCTTTCTGAACCAGAGGGACAGGATGTTTCAGCTTAATCCTCTGTGGAGGCCTGAGATCTTACACCAAGAACATGGTGTCTTGATTAGGAATTCATTGAGACAAAGTGAGGCCAGACGGATGTCTAGTGCGCCAGGTACAGTCTATGGGGGAACACAGACTCTTATTTAGGCCCAGTAATTAGAAAGTGGGCCTGATATAGGAGAAGGAAGACTGGGTGAGGAGTCCTGCTTCTAGCTTTGCTAACTCCAAAATCAGGCCAAAAATACCAAGTAGGACATTTCTTTTTGCTACCTCCCTTCCCTACTTTCTCTTCTCTTCATTGTGTTCAGAATCTGTTTCCAGGCACGTTTCCTCACTAAACATCCCAGACATTCCTCACCATTGACCGGCTCACAACTATGTTAAGTACTTAGCAGCATTAAGCATTTTGCATTCATTGCTTCATCATATCCTAATGACAACGTGGTAAGGCAGACAGCATAATTTTTCCCATTTAGCAGATAAAGAAACTGAGGCTTAGAAAAATTACATCACTTGATTAAAGGTAACCTTGTTGATGCTGAAGTGTCACATCTGGTCCTCTGCCTTCCTTGCTTGCCTTTTGTTTTTTTTTTTTTTTTTTTTTTTTTTTTTTTTTTTTTTTTTTTGCGGTACGCGGGCCTCTCACTGCTGTGGCCTCTCCCGCCGCGGAGCAACAGGCTCCGGACGCGCAGGCTCAGCGGCCATGGCTCACGGACCCAGCCGCTCCGCCGCACGTGGGATCCTCCCACACCGGGGCACGAACCCGCGTCCCCCGCATCGGCAGGCGGACCCCCAACCACTGCGCCACCAGGGAAGCCCCTTGCCTTTTGTTTTTATGGATCCCCTAGTACCTAAAAGACAAAGTTTCTCTCCAGGCTGCCAGGTTTCTATTCACCCAGCTAATGACTCATGGCTCACCATGCTCTGCAAAATGGTAATGAATATCAAAGTATTTTATAAACCATAACAAACCATACAAATGTGAAATCTTATTTTACTCTGTGTGTGTATGTGTGTGTGTGTGTGTGTGTGATACATTCATCTCTGCTTCTACCTGGTTTCTGACTTGTTGCTACTTGTAGTCACTTGAAATTCAGACTCCCTAACTAGAGCAATGCCCACCTCCTAGGCTAGCCCCCATGCATCTGCAATATGCCTGGGCACTCCCAGTCCTAGCTCCTTTCAAATTTGGAAATGACCTGAGGCCATTTCTGTGCTAGACCCAGGGGCAAGGTGCTGTCTTGCTGATAGAAATTCTTTATAAAGCATCCTCTTTCCCAGCATCCTATGCTCCCTCATTTGTCCCTAAGTTGCTCCCACTGAGTCCCATTGCCTTTCAAATTGGTCTCATATGCACTCCTTTAAAGCTTGCAATTGCCTTTCCTATCATCTCCCTACATCAGCAACAAAAAATTTCTATTATGTCCAAGGAAAACAGCCACATAATCATAGCTAATACTATTAGAACATTTACTATATTCCTCACACTGGGCTAAACATCTTATATATACCATCTCATTTAATCCTCACAATATTTCTGTGAAATTTCTAGACTTGCTATCTCCATTTAATGGGTGGCAGAACTGATGTCAAGAATGTGCCTGAAATCACATGTGTTAAGAGGCAAAGCCAAGGTTTAAGTCATATCTTATATGTGTTTACAAAACCTCATGCTTTTAATTAGTATGCTATTCTCCACAATGAGGGAGAACTTTTTTTATTCTCTGAAATGAATGAAGGCTTTCCAACTCTTCCAGATTCACCAGGAGTTTCCTCTAATCTCCAACAGTGTCCTGTCCTGACTCCCAGGGCAAGCATATTCCCAGTGGGAACCATACACAGAACAGCCTATGCCCACTCTTCGTGTCAGCTGGCGACTTGGTTGAAGGTCCGGTGAAACAACAGTTCCCTGATCACCAGTCCATGCAGGTTGGCACACAGCTACCATCAGAGATCATGGAACAAGAGGACACCTTAGTACACCTGAAAGAAGGGAACTGAATGCAAGTTGATTTTCTGCATAAAGGAGAAGCAAATTGTCATTCATTTGTTTTCACTCAATAGGGTTCATCTGCTTTCTGGATATAGGAACCCAATATTTAGAAACCAGTGTCTTCCACTCTGGACTCTAGTACACATTTCAGTATTCCTTCTGTCCATCACATTCCTTAAGTGATGGAAAATACTTTAATAAAGTCACTCAGGTTAGAGGAATGACATACAGTATTTGCATTTAAGAGTGTTTGCTTCAATTCAATTGACATAAGTGTTCTGAAGTCTAACCTCCTAGGTTAAAGTCCCTGCTTCATCAATTTCTTCAGCCTCTCTAAGCCTCTGTTTCCTTAGTTGTCATGAATATCAAATAAAATGATGCAAGTAAATTACTTAGCCCAGACTGACCTTCACAGGTAGGTAAGAAGTACACTCAGATGTTAAACCAAAACAAAAGAAAAATAGTAAGAATATATAAATCAAGCCAATGCGTAGGGGAGAAAGATCATGCATGGCAGGGCTGTACTTCTCCAACTTATGTGTCACAGCCAAAGGAAAAACTATATACGGGAAATTAAAGAGCAAGGAAGAGAAAAAGGATATGAAGCTCACCTTTTCCTAGCCCTTCTAAATGGAACTGGGACTCAAGACGGAGCCTCTGTGGAGAGGCCAGGTCTCTGGGCTGGCATGTTTGTCTCCCTGTCCCTGCAGGTCAATGGGAAACATGAGGCCTGCGGGAAGGAGGGGAGCGTCTCAGCCAGGGTCAAGAGCCTGGTCCTCTTAACTGAAATTTCTCCCTCTTTGGAGAAAGGACCTCAAGAAAGAAATGAATAAGTAAACAGAGGAAAGGATGGGGTGGTGTGAGTTAGTGGAGAGTATGCAAAATGTCTGAGAGTGCTTTCAATAGAAAACAAATCTTTTGAGCCTACATACCAGATATCACTGCCTTGAATGTGACTTAGGACAATCACACTGCATAAAACAAACAAGGAGAATAAACAAATCCAGAGCTGTGGAACACATTCTTTTATGGAGTCCAAGAACATCGCCCACGGCCAGTTCCTCAGTGGCAGAAATCTTAGCCTTTCACTGTTTAAGGGCCCGTGAAACCTCTGAGTGAGGCACAACTAGTTTCCTGGCTCTCTCTATTACAATTCCTTCTAATTTAAAATTTATAATGAATGTGAACAATAATCAGTTTGTAAATACTGTTTTTAAGTTCACTAGAGCTTTGCCGAGATATTCCTTCTAGGTAACAAGTATGTGGCTCATTACTTTCTCATTAGCAAGATAGAAATAAAGATGAAAAAAAAAGGAAGAAAGAAAAGAAAAAAACACCCTCTCCAAAGATATTGTTGGAGTCTAATTGCCTGCAAGGAATTCTTAATAATGTTTGCTAATGCCTTTTCAGCCTTGCCAATTTTATAACGCTCATTCCAGATTCCAGGTGTGACGTCTGTGGTCCCTGCTGTGATCTTAGCTAGTGAGTTTAGACACCTAGAATAGCAGCTTTGGAGAGTTTTTAGCCCCATCTTATGTCCCCAGGATGCAATCACACTCACTGGGGCTTTAGAAAGCAAATGTGAAGTTCTGGCATTTTTATTTAAAGTGAAATATCTAATTTGACAAGGACTGCTGTCTACCTAGACAAGACACGACACCCTCTTGACCTGGCTCACTGAGGGCAAGGCTCCAAGAGCGGACCTTTTTGCTAGACATTACAAGGGCTAAAAAGCTTTTTTTCCCTTATCTCCTGGAAAATCTGGTTGGGCAGGTTATTCTCTTGTCTGAAATATAGATTCTTTGTTTTTAATCTGACTTGGTATTCTGAAAATCCAAAAACAAATGGAGAATATTTTACAGAGTCTATATCAAACATTAGTTTCTTGATTCCCACTACTATTAAAGCAAAGAATGGCAAGAGGACTCAGTAAGAAACTACAGTAGTCTGCAGTGGGGTGGTGCTGGGGGAAGCAAGGGTTGTTTGTTTCCCTCTAAACAACATATGAATTATTTAGGAATAATATTTAGGAAGTAACTCATTGACCCTTGCAAGAACTTCGCATGTGAAGACACCAAGGCAGGGAATTTGTAAATTCACTGCAGATGAGAGACCGTATCTATCAGAGGTTTGTCCTCACTATTCTGTCGTAGTCCATTCCTACTCTTTCCAAGCCACATTTTTGCCTCATTCTCCTGTCCTCTAAGCAGTTGAAATGATCCTTCCTAAGCCCATGAGGTCAAGGCTGAGATGTGAGGCTTTCATTTCTGGAGTTAAATTTGAGAAGCAAATTTGAAATAGACTTATTCCATTTCCTTTATGCTGGTAATCTCTGTCTCTTATAGTTTTATAGTGAGAAGGAGGAAAGGGGGAGGTACGTCCTAGCTCCATCAAAATTCCTTGCAATTCTAATGTTTAAAGAAGAACTTTTGGTATCGACTTGTTTGCACGAGTCTGCTGTTGATTTACACAGGGAAACCAACTTGTGAACAAGTTCCCCCAACAGGGTTCATAAAACAAGACTGAAAAAATATAAGAAGCTGTAATTTCAAAACCACCAAGCCAAAATCAGGCGCTATGCCCCGATCTGTTGTCCATTCCTCAAATAAGCCAAAGACTCCAACAGATAAGCAAAAACTCCTTTTAGCCTGGGACAGTGGAAGAGGCTTGGACTAGGGTTCAAGGGTTTTGCGTTTTGCCATCAACTAGCTGTGTGATCTTAGGCAAGGTGCTTGCACTCTCTGAGCTCCAGGGTTTTTTTGTTTTGTTTTGTTTTTTGGCCTCTCTGTGTGGCTTGTGGTATCTTAGTTCCCCAACCAGGGATCGAACCCATGCCCCCTGCAGTGGAAGCACAGAATCCTAACCACTGGACCACCAGGGAATTCCCTGAGCTCCAGTTTTAAGCATCCATAAAATGAATGGGTTTAACTTGAAAGTGGGTGAATTTTGAAGCCTGGCTCCACCACTTCTTAGCTGTGTAACTTTAGGTACATTAGTTAACCAAAGTGCCTCAGTTTCCTGACTTGTGAAAGACGGATAACAATACTACTTCCCTTACAGGGCTGTTGTGAGGATTAAAGGAAAAATAATACAGGTAAAGGGCTTAGAATGGTGTCTACAATGCAATGATCGATAGACTTTGGGTGCTGCTAACAGGTGCAGGAAGGACAAACCAGTTATCTGAGCTGACTCTGGGCAAAAGACTCCTGATATCCTGGCCTTATTACTAATTCATTCCTCCAAAAACTCAGAAATCCTGATCCCTGTCTCTTTGAAGAAGGATTTTTACCTGCTCCTCTTCCAGAAACAAAGTGTTATTCCAATTCCCAGTCCACAGTTGGCAAACATCAACCCTTGTCCTGGTCTAACTGCCCTCAAAGGCTCTCTGCATGCTCCTTTCAGAGAAAAATCTCTAGTTCTAAACTGGCTTTTACAATTCATTAGCTGTATGGCCTTGACCAAGTCATTCAACTTCTTGACCAATTTCTTTCTCTGAAAAAAAAATATATCATAAAATCAGCATCTGGCATGGTTCTGGAGATAACCAAATGAGAATATAATAATAAAATACTCACGACTACCATTTATTGAGCAACTACTATGCACCAGGCACCGTGCTGGAAATTTTACATATGACATTTCAGTTAAATAATGCTCCTAACAACCCTAAGAGGCAAGAAAAAAAGAGCACTGTCACCTGCCAGCTGCTCAGGTCAAAAACCTTGAAGTCATTCTTGAATCTTTACCCTTATATTCTTCAACAATCTATAAGCAAATCTTCTTGGCTCTACCTTTAAAAAAAATAGATCTAGACCATTTCTCACCAATTCTACCTCCACCACCCCAACCTCAACAATCTGTCTGGACCACTGCAGTAGCCTGCTAACCTTGGCCCCCAGTCTTGTCTGTTCCCCACCAGCAGACAGAGCAACTACTTTAAGAATGTAAGTCAGGTCATATCTTTTCCTTGCTAAAATCTCTCCAACAACTGTTGATCACACACAGAATAAAACCCATTTTCAACCATAGCTTACAGGTCAGCCTCTGCTAGCATTTGCAGGGTACAGGGCAAGAATTCAAAGGAAGATTCACATACCACGTTCAAAATTTTTCTTAAACTTTAAGTCAAGATAACAAACTGTTTAAGAAATCTTTTCTGTTTATCTACTTGATAAATATATGAAATAGTGAAACCTAAAAATATGTGTAAATCTATTTTTAAACGACTAAAAGTATAAATCTATGGTTTTTAAATACCTGAAAATCAGCAAAATATTAAGAACTATTCATTCTCATTATTTTTATGCATTTTGGGTGTTTTCTTGATGGACTAGCTATGTTTGGATGAATAATAAATAAATATGTAAATAATTGAAATGTTATTATCCATTCATTCCATAAATTGTTTTCTTGCCTTAATTCCAGCAAAATTAATAATTGTATTATTATAATCGATTTTCATATAATTTATGTTCTATTAACAGAAATGATCTAAAGTATTAAAATGTAATTTTATTCAAAGTAAAGAAAAAGTTTGAATAAACTTTTATGAAAAATTTTAGTTAATATAAATATTAAAATCAAAATGCTTAAGATTATTTTCATGTTTTCAAAAATGCTATTTTTACTGTAAAATATTCCAAATTATCTACTAACACTAAAAGGCAAAAGATTATTTATATTAATGAATGTCAATATTTTAAATCAAATTATTTAAATAAAGCTGAAATTTATTTACTTTTTCAAAATTTAATCTATTAAATATCTTTATAAAAATTAAACTATTTGTAATTCTAGACTGAAGGTTCATCTAGTTGCCAATGTAAAGATTCAGTATCACATCACACTTCACTTTTTACCACTAGATGTATATAAAGATATATATACAAATTTAAGAGTAATATGAATTTTTTACACTGCAAAACATTCTTCAGCCACCATATGCAACTGCATTCAGGAGTACTTTCAGAAGCACATTTTGGAATATGAAGAGAAGCAAGAAAATAGATGCTTGACACTACTGGGAACGAATTTTGCTCTTCATTATGCAAAACTTTTTTGATACCTGAAATGTCTTGGAGGAAGAATTGATCAAATCAATTTGCCTTTTAAATACTTCATTTACTCAAATCCTTTCCAAACTCCAAATCAGTGTCTGTTTCCAAGGTCAGTAACAGCACCACCTTCAATCAAACCTTTACAGCTTTTGGATGCAGTGACCTTTTACTTTGAGGACAAGGGCCAGTGTTCCTCGGGGGCCTGAGTGGTGTTAGTTACAAGGGTGGATGTTTAGGGTCTGAGCTGCTGTGTTAACACTGAGCTCTGAATCACAAGGAATAGAGGCCTATGTGTTTGTTAGTAAGTTTTGATTTCTGTGACTGTGGTGTTCAGGACCCTCTAATGCTCTCGCCTGGGAGTGAGGGTAATACTGCTTACAAGGTCCTATATGATCCGGCTCCTGGGTACCTTTCCACCCCTTCTCCTGTCACTCTCTTCCTCAGCATGATTCAATGAGATTTGCCTTCTTGCAGTTCCTTGACCACAACATCTACGTTGAACACCTCAGAGGATTTTCGGTCTCCTCCAACTGGAATGTCCTTCCTCTGGATATTGGTGCAACTCACTCCCTCAGGACCTCATGCCTCTGCTCAAATGTCACCCTATGACAGAGGCCTCCCCTGACTGCATTATCTAAAGCAGTACTTTTATCACTTACTATTCCCTCGCCCTACTTTATTTTCCACTTCACAGTAATTATCTACCTGACATTAAATATACTATTTATATCTCTATTGCCTGCTTTTGTCCCACTTTTGTTCACAAAATGCAATATAGTACATTTTCAATAAATGCTTGGTGTATGGGAGGCACTCAATAAATATTGGTTTCCCTTTTTTCCTGCTACCCTGTGTCCTTCTCGCTTTGCAGGAGTGGGGGGTGGATATTTTTAGATGGGATTTCTTAATCTTGAGGAAGAATTAGTTGTAGTTTCTCAGAGACTTGAAAGCAGCAGAGATGAACCAGGTGTAGGTCTGACCTATTATTCCCAAATGAGGGACAGAAGACAGAGGTGACATAGCATCTCAAAGTCACAGGAAGAGAGTCAATTACAATGGCTATACCCTCTAAGACCAGTTGCCTTTTGCAAGTGATCCACACGTCTGGGCATTATCACTGTTGGATCTAGTTAAGTGACCCCCTGTACCCTCTCCTCCACAGTCATACCCCTTACTGTTGTAAGAAAACTGATGTCAGCTCTCCTACTGTCTACATTTTCCTCTTCCTTTTTCCTACCACTTATTGGAGCATCAAGCATATGCCAAGCACTGTGTTTAGTACTTGCCATGCTCTGTCTCATTTAACCTTAACATCCAACATATAAGCAGCTACCACTGAAATCCACAGATGAGGAAGGTGACGTTCAGAGAGAGAATTTTTTCAAGGCTAGCAAATAGCAGAGCCAGATTTCTACTACAGTTTGGTTTCCCTCTAGACTCTTCAAATCAACTAACACTCACTAGGCACCTTCTAATGGAATGCTGTGGTAGGTGCTCTGGGGGACACAAGAATAAAATGATGCAATCCATATCCTTAAGTTGCTTTACCCTATGAGGTGAGGCAAGATTCTTGTATACCAAACCAAGAACAAAAACTACAGTATATGAATTCTTGGCAACATGAATGGTATGAATAATAGGTGCTCTAGATGAAAAAATAACTGTGGACTTTAGAAGGATGGAGAAGTAAAGAGAAGTGAACATTTGAACCTAACCCTAAAGGATACGGCAATCCAATAAAATACTGCTATTTGTGCAGGGATACACATATAGCTGATGTTTCTGTTCATTTGTATATTTACTGCACAATATTTACTGATGTCTTATCATGTGTCTGGCAATATGCTGGGTGCTTGGAAGACTAAAATAAGTACTTTGTAGAGGAAAATTAAATGGCCAGAGAAGAGGACAGATCTGGGCTCTGTGAGAAACAAGAGGCTGCCTTCCTGGCTCCAAAGATCCCATTAGGAAAAAATGTATTCAGCATTCTTTCTTTACCGCCTGGAGTATAAGAACATTTTGTAATCAGGAACCACTAAGTGGACCCTGGAGAGCATCCATCCAGTACCAGGTCAGATTTCAGTGATGGCTCTTCCTTCTAACTCTCCTGGTGAGACAAACTACAGTGGTCAAAGGAGCAGGCTTGAATCCTGCTTCAACCCATGAGTTCTGTGTTCCTGGGCAAATGACTTATCTTCTCTGAGCTTCATTCTCCTCAATTATAGAATATGGAGGATAATCCTTACTTCATAGGCTTGCAGTGAGGATGAAATGATATAAGATCTGTAAAAATACTGGCATATGGTTGGAGCCCCAAAATTAATAGTTCCTTTCCCTTCTCCATTTTTTTTTTTTTTTTTGGGAAAACAGTTTCTTGCTTTCTGAACAAGGAATTGTTCAGTGTAAGGAATAGTGGTCTGATTTTTTTCTGAAACTCTAACTTTACTGAATTCACCCACTCGTTCTACCTGCTTCCTTTGCAGCATCTCACCACTCTCTAAGCTCTCTACAAAGACATCCCCCAGCCCCGAGCCCACCCCCACTTGCCTTCATCTTTCTCCCAGATTTAAAGCTTTGGCTTCCCAATCCAGGAGAAGAATCTACATCAAGTGTCTTAGACCTATTTAAACTCATGTACCAAAATCACTATAACAGGGCAATCCCCTGCTTTCCCTCACAATAATCGGGCTCCCTCATTGGGATAAGTGACTTGGCCATCAGAGTTATAGTTTACAGTTTACCCATTTGGGAACTGGATTATCGCTTCATAAAACTGTGCTACATGGTACTATTATCATTTAATTATGTTGCCTAAATAAAAATTTTTTTAAAAGATTGCCTTTTCGAGCACTACTCTCCAGCACCAATCTAAGATTTTTGGGTACCCGCGTTCTTCAGGAAGCTGACTCCTCCAGCACATTTCTTGGCTTCAGATATCTTTAAGCGTGGAAGGTCATTCTGCTTGGCACACTTTCCTTTGCCAGGCACCTCTCCTAAAAGGTCAGTTTGATCTCTATTTAACATGCTATTTCAAATCCCCCAGAAAATTGTGCTAGACTATATGGCAACACTTTTCTTCCCAAAAGTATTATGTGTTTCATGTTCCTTTATAAATATACACACACTGAGTGTCCCAGACCCTCAGTGCAAAAACTAAATTCTTTATATGCTACATGATTGCTCAAAGGGGCACCTATGGGAATTGTTCTTCCCTAACTATATGATAAATTACCAGTAGTTCTCCCTTAAAGATGCATCCTTTGGGGTTAATTTGTCTATTACAATGCAATTGGCCACATAAGATGTCTGAGGTAGGATGGAGTAGTTGGGAGTACAAAAGAAACAAGATTTGCCTTCAGTTGATTACCGTGGAGGTTGGCTGGTGGCATTCAGGAGGTCAATATACCATTCCCCCCGCCCCCCCCCCCGCACTTTTGTATAGGCTTAAACTTTTTAAAAAGCTATTGTGCCAGGAAGGATAAAAAGGTCTGTTTCATTTACATTTTAGTATTAATTAATCAGGTCTGATAGGATTCTTCAAGAGATAATGCAAATAAGGATGATGGGAAAGTGAAGAATGAAAAGCTTTATGCCCAGCTCCACAAGACTGCCCTGGTTCAGTGCAACTGTGGGTTATACCCCATGGAACAGGTGGTTAAACTTTGGAGGAGAGGGAAGTCAGGGACGGTTTGAATAGCTGGGTACTTCAAGTTGTTTGAAGGAGAGGTAGAGTTCAGGTGGACCTAGGAAGAAAGGAGAACACTCCAGAAGAGGGAAATGACATAAGATGAGGTACTGAGAACAGCACAAACTGTTTCCTACATGGCTTCCTAACTGGTCTCTTGCCCTCAGTCTGGTCTCCACACTGTAGTCATAGTAATCTTTCTAAAACACATATATGATCTTCTCTGGATCCTACTGAAATTCCTCCTCATTTTCTCGTTGCACTCAGAATAAAGTTCCAAATCCCTGGCACTGGCTACAAGGCCTTGTGCGTCTGGTACCCCTCTCTCCAGCCTCGTCTTGCACTCTTTTCTCCTCACCCTCTCCTCTCCACCCACAAAAGCCAGAAAATACACTAAAGTTTTAATAACGGCTCTCTTGGGGTCATTGGTTTATGGGTAATTCCTATATTTCTTGTTGCGGTCTTTCAGTTAGTAAATTTTCTAAAATGAAGCAAGATTATGTTTTTAGTAATAATAAATTTTTTAAAGCCTTAAAAGTTGTATGAAGGGAGGCAGTATAAAGGGGCAATTTTCTCAATAATGTAGGAGGCTTCAGAGAAGGCAAGTAGGGTGAGGGCTAACTGTGAACACCAGACACAGAGCTGCAGCAATGAAACGGCCCGGTAGTGACAGAAGTCAAGACTGAAAGAAAGCTAATGTTTAACATCTATTCTTCCAAAGAGCATGTGCAAACAAAGGTGAGAAACAGAGCAGTGATATGGGAGGCCGGCAGATTTTTTGTTGTTTTTATTTGGTTGTGTTTGGTTTTATTTTCTTTCGGCTTGGTTGTCTAGCTTAAAGATATTTCAGTACGTTTGCAAGTGAAGGCAGCACTCACTGAAAGCACTCCCGCTCTCTGTCTACATCACCTGTAGTTTTTCAGTTGTTTGGGGGATGATTTTAAGGTTAAAAAAAATGTTAAACAAACTTTGTTTTCAACCAACTTTGGCCAGGTTCCATTTATAAAATAAATAAATAACTATCTATAGATGAAAATATCACGAGGATTAGGTGGTTGGAAAAGGTCCATCTATTATCAGCAAATGATTCAAGTCTCACTGGCTTCCAGCCTGCTTTACTATGTGTTGTTACTCTTACCCTAATTCCTTTCTGCCTCTGGATCTCTGTATTGATGCTAATCTGAAAACATGGTTCCCAGTGACCCCCGGAGTCTTTTCAGTCCAGCTTACAATGATTCAATGAGTTTGGGGCTGGGTAAATACATATGTTCGGAGTGTTTCCCAGTAGTCTCAAGAGCTGGAAAGGGTTATTTAATTATATCATAAAGAGGCTAAAGAAATCAGTGCTTGGTATTTGCAAGCTACATGGAACTCGAAGAATTAGCTAGCCCAAACTCCACTTTTAGGGAGGGAAATGGATCTGTCCAATGGCCCCCACAAATAGATGCTGAGCCAGACTTAAGTACTCAGGTGTACAGACGCTCAATCCAGTGCTCTTTCCGTAGACAATCATTTGACTAATAGTGTTCCTGGCCAAGACAAACATCTCTTTCCTAACCCTCCAGAATTCCAAATTCCAAACCCTCCAGAACTCCAAACTCCCTTGGAAAATGGGTTTGATAGATATCTTTTTAGTATTAGTATTTATTATTTTTAAAGAAGTCTTTTTTTTAAAAAAAGCTGCCTTGATAACGATAAACAAGGCCCTAGGCCAAATAAATTTCCCAGCATTGTCAGAACCAGAGATAGCCCTTAGTGTCATCCGTCTAGGCCCTGTGTTATGTGTACTAATGAGACCTATAAGCTTCATGCAGCAAAATGGGAGACAATATTGGTTAAGTATTGTTTTTAACAATCTATTGGCCAGCATAGCTGCTTCTATGTTTGTTTGGGTCTTTTTTTTCCATAGCTTTGGATTGCCTTGGAGCTAGATCTCATGCTCAGGTGCAAACAGCTGGCTGAGGGATTGCTGCCACGTCCACCTGCCCAAGTGGAGTGAGCAGGGTCTCCTCGCTGCAGGCAGTAGAAATCCTGCCTTAGGATACCTCCCTGGTTCCTTTCCCTGGCTTCCTGGGGCTGTTTCTAGGATGCCCCCACCCTTCTCAGCTTTGGGCCTGCTTGTTAGGAGCTAGCCTTTCTTAACCCCATACCACTGTCTCTGATGCCCCAGTGACATCATGAGGTTAGTGCAGGCCATAAAACTGCACAACTGGCTCCAGAGGAGCAGCCTTGAGCTCCAAATGAGCAGGGGCTTTACAGATCCTGAGAGGAATATGAACCTGATTCAGAGGGTAGGGGATGTGCCTTGACTTTGTGCACTTTTTTTCTTTTTAATTGGCCTTATTATGACACAACCCAGACATTCAGTCACCAAGTACAGACAGCCTTAAAAGTAATGTGATGAAACTTCTGTCTTTTAAAGGGTGAGTGAATGCATTTTAATAATTAAGTTACCAGGGCTTTGATGAGAGAAAGCCAGGACCTCAAGAGGAACACGGTCCCAAACTCATGAGCGGGACTTCAAAACAGGTTAGCCCCATCCCCTGTAAACTTTGCCCTTTCTCCTCTATGAATTCAGCCAATTCCAAAGCCCACTGTCACCGAATGGAGACTGTGGTTTGGATAAGACAGTCTGAACACTAGAAAGCTCAAATGTCAACCTGAGTCAGTTCAGTACAATAGAACTAAGTGGCATCAAGATTTCCCACTAAAACGTAGGTAAACCTGACTTTGGGGGACCCACCACCAGGTGCCAGTAAATCAGGACAAATAATCAAATACCTTCAGTCATGGGGATGGTGACTTCATACCCAGATTTATTTGATTTCACGTAGTTCTATTATTTTCAATAAATCAACTAATTCCCAATGTATATGCAAACATGAACTGTGAAGTAGAATGATATAGTGACTAAGTTAACAGATTTGTGAGTCAGAAAGACATGTCATTTATAAGCTTTGAGCCTGGTTAAGTCTATTAATTTCTCTAAGCCTTGCTTTTCTCATTTATAGAATAAACATATTCCTAATACTTATCTAACAGGATTGTGGAGAAACTAAAGGAGAAAATTCATGTAGAAACCTTAAAACAGTACTTCTTCAATAAATAAATCACTGAATAACTAAACATGATTTTCTTTTTAAACCTTTATAATACCTTGGTTAAAAATAAATTGACAAGTCAAATAATTCATAACTCTTTGTCTGACCACATGATCTAATTTTTGGTTTGGAAACCGGTCACAGTAGACATAGATAACTGGAAGAAACAAGACATAAAATGTAAATGAATCAACAATGCTCTTCTCTGTAAGTACATCATTTTTGTAAGACTCTAAATCCATTCATCAATGTCTTTTTCTCCTTATAAAAATATAATGCCATAGAGTTTAAAAACAAATCAACATTCTCTATGTCTACCTCTTTATTCCTACCCTGCAACTAGGTTCATCAGTACCCTTTTTTTTTTCTCTTAGATTCCATATATATGCATTAGCATATGGTATTTGTTTTTCTCTTTTTGACTTACTTCACTCTGTATGACAGACTCTAGGTCCATCCACCCCACTACAAATAACTCAATTTCGTTTCTTTTTATGACTGAGTAATATTCCATTGTATATATGTGCCACATCTTCTTTACCCATTCAACTGTCGAAGGACGTTTAGGTTGGCGGACTTGATGACATGGGGTGGGAGGGCGAAGCTGGGGCAAAGTGAGAGTAGCATCGACATATACACACTACTGAATGTAAAATAGTTGGCTGGTGGGAAGCAGCAGCAGAGCACAGAGAGATTGGCTCGGTGCTTTGTGATGACCTAGAGGGGTGGGATAGGGAGGGTGGGAGGGAGGGGATATGGGGACATGTGTATGCATATGGCTGATTCACTTTGCTGTGCAAACAGAAACTAACACAGTATTGTGAAGCAATTATACTCCAATAAAGATCTATTAAAAATAAAATCATCAAGGAAAGAGAAGAAATGAACACAGGTCAGGAGAACTTGACTCCAAACCAGCCCGTGTCACACTCTGTGTGAAACCTGGTGGCCTCCTCTGTAAGATAAGGGCTTTGGAATGCACCTGAAGGTCCCTTCCAGCCCATGGTTCTAGTGACGGCTCTTCCAGTGATTCAATGAGACATAAACAGTAACAGACGGCTCTGACGTCAGACAGTGGTTCACTTCCACACTTTGCTATACAGAAGGCCACATGCAAGATGACAAACAAGCATCCAGACAAACAAGGGACTGAGTAGGGTGGAACTGACAAACTCTGCAAGGCATGCTGTTCCATCCTCAGGATGGCAGGGTCCTGGGTTAAGTTTATGAAGCCAGTAGCTAACCCTGCAGCCAGTCCCTCTGTCCCAGAGATAAGGGCCTCCACATATCTATCAAGAGATGGCCCAAACCCTTGACCACATGAAGTATCAATAGTAAGGGAAATCCTGGCTCTAATCGAGGACATCAGGCAAACCTCATCGATATATGAGAGTAAATCCTTAGCTTGTCCCAACATCCTTGTTCCTGGAAGTAAAACTGGCACCAAAATATCTTCAGGGACTTCCCTGGTGGCGCAGTGGTTAAGAATCCGCCAGCCAATGCAGGGGACACGGGTTCGAGCTCTGGTCCGGGAGGATCCCACATGCCGCAGAGCAACTAAGCCCATGTGCCACAACTACTGAGCCTGTGCTCTAGAGCCCGTAAGCCACAACGACTGAGCCCGTGTGCCACCACTACTGAAGCCCGTGCGCCTAGAGCCCATGATCTGCAACAAAGACAAGCCACCACAATGAGAAGCCCACGCACTGCAACAAAGAGTAGCCCCTGCTCGACGCAACTAGAGAAAGCCCGCGGGCAGCAATGAAGACCCAACACAGCCAAAAATAAATAAATAAATAAATTTATTTTTAAAAAAGTGTCTTCAGATGGAATGCAGCCATGAGGCCGCCCTTGAAAGTATGGCCAAAGACATGCTTCTGCTGATGCAATCCTCAACCATGAATCAACAGCAATCATCATCAGTTCATCACAACACCAAGGACCCATATGAGGCCTCAGAACCCTTCAAAATACCAATCAATCTGATGGGCACAAGATTTAAAATCTATTTGTCATCATCAATACAATTTTAAGTTGGACATAATTTTATATATATACACACATATATCATGAAATCAATCATGTTTTTTAAAAATGCTAAGGTTATCTCTGGGTGGTAGGATTATAAGTCATTTTTTAAATTTTACTTTATTATATTTTCCAAATTTTCTGCAATTGGCTTGAACTACTTTTACACTCAGAAAAGAAATAATTTTAAGAGAATTTAATTTTTAAAAAATCACCTCGATTGTTCTTTAACACTCTTTACGGAAGACCACCAAGCTTGTCCACTCATTTGTGAGACTAATTTGAGTGAACTGAATGCTGTCTTGAATTTGCTCCTTTGAAATATCATTCCTATGACAGTTTAAATCAAAAAGCAGAGTGATATGGTTGGAAAAACTGAAAATCAGAAGGCCTAAGTTCTAATCCTAGTTGTCCCCCAACTAGCTTGAGATTGTGAGCAAGTCACAGCTTCTGTGAGCCTGAGAGTATGGGACTAGAATCAAATAACCCATGTCCAAATTCTGTCCCACCGGCTGAAAATCTGTGTGACTTTAGGCAAGTGACTTAACCTCTCTGAACCTCAGTTGTTAATTCAGAAACAGAATAATAATTTTACCTCCCTGGACTGCTATGAAGATGAGATGAGATAGTGTGCATAGGCCTTTAGCCTCATGCCTAGAACTCTGAAAGTGCTCAGAGAACATTAGCTGGAATCATTATTATTATCTTTCCTGTCCCAAAGCAGAGGGAAAGCTACCATGTTCTGGAGACGGGCCTCCACCTAGGGCAAGTGTGTCTCTGCCTTTCAGTGTCTTCCCAGAGGCTTAGCCAGTTCTTCCCCACAGAAGCCCAAACTCTCTACCACAACCAAGTTCTGCCTTTCCTTGCCATTCATTTATTTCCCACCCTCCTCCCCAAGATCTACAGTCACCCTGGGGGCCAGGAAGAAGTAAAGGAAAGCATGTGTTGCCTGCAGACATCCATAGAACATCAAGATGACCTCCTCTACCTTTCAAAGAAATGGTTTGTGTGTGTGGCCCGAGACAAAGGGAGCACTGTTGACTTTTATTTGTCAGAGACTATCTCGGATCCCCTGAGTTTGTTTGATGAATTGTTTTGGGTAGATAAAATAGCCCTGTTCCCACTCTCCCTGATTCTGCCACTGAGAGCAGATTAACAAAAAATGTGCTCTTCACATCAGAAAATACAGCCCTACAAAAACAGTTCTTGAGGGAGAACATTTTTTTTTGGTCTCTGCTGATAATTTTCCCACGCTTTGTGGACAGCCCAGGTTGGCCTGAGCTCAGGGTCACCTTCTCTCATCTGGAAGCATCAGGAGGACCTAGGATTGAAGACCCTGCACAAGGTTTGCAGCTAATGCTGGAACAGATGGGTCCAGGGAATCCATAGGAAATGCAGAAGACTGACTCCCACCCACTGTGAACCATGAGCCTGCAACAGGAGAGAAGGGATGACAAGGACCTTTGGCTACAGGAAAGCAAAGTCCAGAGAAAGCACAAAGAACAGTGGCTGAAGGCTGTGTAGCCCAGGGGTTCAATGCATGGGCTTTGGAGCCAGAGAGACCTTGGTTCTCATCCCAGCATTGACCCTCACTCAGGTAAGTAACCTCCCTAAAACTCTGCCACACGAGAGAGCGGAAGGCTGATCTCACAAGACTTGCTGTGAGACCTAAAGAAACTGATGTCGATCAAGTCCCTGGAGGGTGAAAATGGTGGCTTTTTATAATATGCTCATCCTTGAGTAGGGGCCCTTCTCTGGAGTAGGAAACACTTTACCATGATAGCAGTCCCAAAAAGAAAACCCTGTTTTCTTTACACAAGGTTTAAACAGAGCCATGGAGAACCAATGCAACCCTTGCACGTGTTCTGTACTCTGTAACTGTAGCTGATATTGCATTAAATTATAAAAAGCTTTTGGTTATTGAGCAGTACTATGGACCAGGAACCATTCTAGGTGTTTTTCAAGCATCCTCTTATTTGATCCTTAGATTAACCCTTATAATAATAAGTATTATTATTATCCTCATTCTATAGAAAACTGGGTCTTAGAAATTTGCCCAAGGTCAAAGGTAGAGCCAAAAGTTATCTATGCACATACGTGATCCATTTCATGCACCTTACCGGTTGGAGTCACTGAAGACTTCAATTCTTTTCTAGGAAGAGATGTTGGGATGACACTTTATCACATTATATTAGCCCTTAATCCACGACCAGACTCACCTCCCACACTTGTGTCAGGCCTTTCAGTAGGGACCTACTGAAGTGACTGTAAATCATATTGAAAATTTTCTCCTCCCAAGCCCTTAAAACCCCTTATTTTACATAATCATTCAATGGTACACCCCCAAGGACCCTCAGAGATCATCACTCAGTGCCCTCCTTTCACAAATAAGAAAACAAGACTCAGAGGTGAAGTGACTACAACAAAGACACACAGCCAGGTCCCAGCCCAGCCAAGTCTAGAAAAATCCAGCTCTCCAAATTCCCTGCTACCATTTTGTGCTGTCATCTTTCACCAGGATTAATGGTGCAGTTGGTATTCCACCTTCCATCCCTCGTTCCCAATGTATGTGCCCATGTGACAGCGGGGGAGCATTCACCACAAATCTGACAAGCTGACACCTGCCACCCATGAGAACGCCCATTTTCCAGCATCACACATAGCTGTCCTAAGTATAGGGCATCCCTCTTTTCTTCCCACTCTATTTTTGCAGCCTATCCTTGCCCTCTTGTTATGCTGTTGGGACCACGCTTAACCAGCATGCTAAAGCATAAATCCATTGTGGATGTTTATCCTCTTATCTACAGGCTTTTGTCACTGGGTTCTGTGATATAACGGTCATGAAGAGGATGAGTGTCCATTTATTCATTTAGTAACAGGCACTGGGCTGTGTGCTGGAGTACAGCGAAACACCAGATGTGAACCAAATCCCAGAATGAGGCACAAATGTTAAACAGGAAAGCACACCAACAAATAAAATGATCGTGAAAATGCAATGAAGGAAAACAAACAGGGTGCTATGGAGAGAATAATAAGAGAGACTCACCTGGTATCAAGTACTCAGGACAAGGTCTCTCTGAGGGGGCAATCTCTGAGCAGATGCCTAAAAAATGCTTGAGTTTTCCATAAGAAAACACAGATACTTCTCATAATTCTGTCCCTGGTCTCCATCCCAGGTTTCAGCTTGTCCCAAATCATGTTTAATATTTTTTTAATTATAAAAATAAGATATATTCCTTGTAGAACATTTAGAAACTCAAAGAAAAAGAAAAAAAGAAGAAACATTAAACTTCCCACGCACACTCCTATTATTGCTAACTGGTATACATATATATACATAAATATATATAAAACTATAAAAAGGAAAGCTTTATTATTGAAAAATGTATGGAAATGGTAAAAAAAAATGCAAGACATAAAAATTGGTATAATAAAAATTAAGTTACTTCTCTACTCTAGCCACTACCACCCCCAGATTTACTCCCCAGAGCAATCTTTTTGTATAGACTTCAAGATTTATATATATATATTTTTTTTACATAAAATGGTATCATTCTATAGACCCTTTTCTGCTCCTTGCTTTATCATTTAACAATATATCCTGAAGAAGCAAGTATAGATAATCTTTTTTAATGACTATTATTTGTACATAGCTGAGACCACTTTGTATAATAATTTTACACCCTGCTTTTTTACTTAATATTACATCATTAAAAATTCTTACTTCATTTAAAATGACTTGCAAAATTTTTTTAAAAATTTAATGACTGCAAAACATTCTATTATATGAGTAAGCCATAATTTATATAAAATTACCTAATTATGAATATATGGAATATTTTAGAAAATTTTATTAATGGCTTGAAAGAACATTATGCATAAAGCCTTCACTGTGTTTCTCTACTTACAGAATCTTGAATTCACTTCTATAAACATTTATTGAGACTTCTCATGAACACAGCATTGTTCTCTAGTCTACTGCGATACCACAGACAGATATGATGTACATATTAATATCTTTAAGAATAAGAATATGCACTGTGCTATACACAGATGCTCTCTGGATGTTCCCATCTCCAAGTGGCCCCAATCAGCTCTACTCTAGGAGCAAGACTAATGCTTGTTCTTGCTACTTTTGCTGTCTGACTTGTTCCTCCCATAACTAACATTTGCTCACCAATAGTGATAAGATAAAGAGAATCAAGGGCTCAGACAAGGAAGCAAAGGAGGCCACTTAGTCATCTTAGACTCTAAGATGGGGTCTCCTTCTGTTTTAGGAAAAATGTGTCCTCCATGTGACCCAGAGAGTTCTACATTAAGGTAGAGGGCTAAAACCCAAGCTCATAATAAAGTGTCCTTTTATCTGGCCTTTTTAGGGGCACATATCTTTTGGGAACCTTGTTGGGATTAGGGGGGAGTAGCTGAGAAGTGACAGAGTTTGGATGCCTACCTACTAATATCTCCACTCGATAGTTCTCTATCCACTTGTATGTAATTACTAGCTCAGCATATATGAATGTAGGTTCTGGAGCCAGAGGGTCACTACTTCCTAGACAAATTATTTAACCTCTCTGTGGGTCTAATTTCTTCATCATTAAAATGGTGATAATAATAAAACCTACCACATAGGACTAATATGAGAATTTCTTGAGTTAATTTGATGTAAGTAATTTAGAACTATGCCTGGCACATTAGAAGTACTTAATGTTTATCATTATAATTCATAACAGGTGAAAAATGAAGTTGAGCAATAAAGTTTTATAAAAACTCATTAAATTCCAACATCATTACAGAAAAGGCCCAAAAGGAATCAAATACTTCACAAAATCAACTGTAAATATTCAACATTTCTCAATATATTATTTGAGCATGGGATCAGGGGAACATGGTTGGAATAAAGTAGTGAAACTTTGCTTGATGTGTTGAAATATGAAGACCAAGGACTACACCAAGCCGTATCAACTTCCCTTCATCTATCACATGAACTCATGATAGAGGAGACACTCATTATTTCAATTGTCCAATCATTTCAATTATCCAATCTTATTTCTAACTCTTCTAGGAAGGGGCTGGGGTATAAATTTCTCTGAAAGGCACTCCAGGTGGAGGGAATAATGTTAGCCAAGCATGGAAGTATACTGTGTGCTCAAAGGATGACAAATGGCTCACTGGAGATGATACTGGAGACTTCCACATGGTTGAAACCAGAAACTTGCAGAAGAAGATGACCCTAGGAAGACTGAAATTAACTCAAAATATGCAGGGCCTCTAGGGCCATGTGGAAGTGATTACATTTATCCAACAAATGTAAGAAAAGGGATAACTTTTCATATTTCTATTTTTAAATAACATTATATGTGGCCATGTGGACAATGTACCAAATGGCAGAAAAATTAGAGGCAAAAAGGCTATCTTAAGGTTGTTATTAAGAATTCAGGTGAGAGGTGATGAGAATTTAAGGGAGGGTGATGAAAAATTCAAGAGGAAGAAAGGAGGGCATCAAGGGACATTTCAGACATAGAAGCAATGGGTCTTAGGGACTGTTTAACGTCATGGGCAAAAGAAAAAGAGAGAAGAGCTAAAGTTGTTCTGAAGCATCATGTGGGAAAGACAAGCGATTATCTAGCACAGCACAGTGAAGGGTTGGTGCTTAGGAAATGTTCATTGCAAATGGGAGTGTTGAGAAGGGCGTGTTCTAGTTCTGTTGAGCCGCAGAGGAATCCCTGGGTATCTGAGTCATTGGGTTGTCCTGGGGTCAGGAGACACATGAAGTGGAGAGAAAATCATTGAACTCAGAGATGGAGGATGTGCCAGAGATAGTCTTTATCCATTTGACTATTGTGCCAAGTGTTGTTTTTGCCAGTAAGAATTTCCTTTCATTGCCTTCCAATGCTGTGATATTCTCCCAAACCCTCCACATCACCTCTCTCTTCCTCCCACCAAGAGTGATGTGTCATTCCTCTGTACCCCAAGGTACCCAGCATGTATGACCACAGGATGTTATAATTATCTGCTCCTCTACCTATTTTCCTCTAGACTATGAGCTTCTTACTGGCAGTGTGTTTTATTTATCTCCATAATATCAATACCTAGCACAATGTCCAGCACAGAAGTTGAAATCCGACTTCTTCGATACAGGATCCCTTTGTTGCCTAATACACAAAGATAATCACGTGCAGTTTCATAAGCCCTTCACAGACAGTTGCAATGTTAATGTCCCTTGACCTACTGAAATTGATAGGAGATGTATAGTCTGACCAATTTTAATCAAGACACTCAGATGTTGTCTGCTGCCCTCTAAGTGCACTGTACACCCATCTGCCTTTTCTCATATTCCTGCCACAACCATCTTGTTAGCTCTATTTCTGGAGTCCCACAATAAAAAATTTTTTAAATCTTTACCCTACCGATACCCAGAAAAATAACAACAAAGAAAGTGGAGACCAAATTCAAAATGAAAAGCAATACATTTTTCTATTTTAATTATTTTATTCATAAACCTTTTAGAGATCCGAACGAATTGTAAAGACTACGCCAGGATTTCGAGATTTAATTTGCGTTTTACAAGCAGTGAAAGCAAATGAGGCATTCATCTCAAAGTAATTTCTCAACTGGTATTATTGTCCTCGGTGCATTGAAAAGGAAACCAAGACACAGAATGGAGACGTAAACAGTCCAAAGTCACATGCAGAATCTGAGAAAAGGAAAGGGAATAGAATTCCTGATTCTGAAGACAGAACAGTGGCTCTTAACCTTCCGTGGACAGGAACACCACCTGGCACTCTTGTTTTAAATGCAGATTCCTAGACCCCAGCCCGGACCTGGCAAATCAGACTGCACCTTTCCAGGCTTCCAGGTGATTCTTACGAACACCTAAATTTGAGTGCACTGAGAGCCAATGGTCAGGGGTCAGAAGCCACACCGTAAGGCACACTGTGCCAGATTGTTCAAATGGTTCTGCTCCATTTGGCTGAATCAGAATGCCACTTTGTGAAAAGTCTCAAGGAAGGCAGCCAGCAGGGATTATGAGAGGCTCCTCCCAATAAGGCCTTGGGCTCTTCACCATGTTCCATCTTAACCAAGCCAGGCCTGGCAAAAAGGAACCAGGCCCACACACACCCATCCCCATTCCCAACACCAGTGCGCCAACAAGAGAACTTTCCCTTTGGTCCTGCTTCGGAAGGGCTGCTGCGATGGGACAGCTTCCCATTCCCAATCCTTCCTGCAAGTTTTTTTTTTCCTCTGTACAATTAATTAGCTAATAATTTTTGCTTCTGATCCATTCCTCATTAAAAAGCTGAGTCCCCGAGTTGGGGCTGTCGGAACAAAGGTGGGAGAATTTATGTCTTAATTTTGGTTCATTATGGCAGGAAGCCTCTTGCTCCCATCACTCTCCCTCCTCAGCCTCTCCCCTCTGAGTTCTGACGGCTCTGTGACCCTAAATGCCTCTTTCGAGGCAGCTACCATGGAGGCACTGTCTCTGCCCTTTATCTTCTGCCACCTCATTAAGAGAAATGAACCTGAGTCTGAGAAAGATGACACAGGGGAAATAAAAATGTAATCCCTTGGTGCCACCTATAATGAATTGTTATGAAAACCATGAAAATATGTGTCTGCGGATATTGTTCTTTGATTTGAAGTCAGTGTTGTAAGTGGTAATTTTTGTCATTAAAGCTGTTAATCTGCTCAGAGCTCCTCATAAGTTTTTATGAAGAAAAACATCCCTGCCGCCTCCCTGCTCATTGCAGGGTACTTTGGAGGCCAACACACACGCAGAGCACCGTGGGATAATTAGCTTTAATTATGGCTGATACGGCTGTCTGTTGAAAGTGGAGGGACTTCACGCTGCTAGGACCGGAGATGGGACCTGCTCAGCCTTTGCAAGGCCAGAGGAGAGGGGCCTATGACTCTGAGTCTGCGATCACAACCACTGCCGACCACAGACACCAGGCACCACTCCCCAGCCAGGGCAGGTACACTGTGGCCACCACACGCTCATACCCAAGCATGGACATGCACACTCACGTGCGCACACACACACACACACACAACTTCATCTCCCTCATCCCTCAACTATCTTGCCCAAGTTCAACCACCACAAACATCCATACTACTCCATTATCCACATACACTAACCACAGTATATGCATACCAAGGCGTGACAAGACATGCACCAACTAAGACAGGCACCACAGAAACTCAGAATACACAGTCTGCTACATTCAGCTTTATTACATGCATACCCCGATTTCCTCAGCCGCAACCCACACCAACCACAACACACATACACCCACCATAACATGGTTGCCTGGATATATAAAACCAACCCCAAACCAATACATATCACCTATGAAACACATACCTGTGCATTGGCTCTAAGAGGCAGCCATATCATAACGTCTGGAGGAGCAAAATGTTCTTGACCTCAGATAACTCATTATACAGTCAGAAATGAGCATTTAGACTGAAAACAACTGGCAGTTCATTCAGCATCTATTGATGCACTGAGTATTGATTATGTGTCAAGCACAGGGCACAATGGAGCCTTTACAGATAAATAAGACAGGGTCCTATACCTCAAGAAGCTGTGGTAGACACAGATTGTCTTTCAAGAAATAATTTGTCCACCAGCTGGGAGGGCTGCCTGCAGAGAGCCTTTAGCTGTCTGCTGCTCCAGGGATTAGGTCAGCTGCAGAAAGCTGCTTCACCCAAGCTCACTCTCTGCCCAGGGAGGTGACATCTGATGACTGATCGCCATACGGGTGTAAGAGCCTGGCCACTTCAGTCAACGCCAGACTACTCTGACCGGCCACAGCTTCCCACATCAGTGGAAGTTCTAGTAAGGTCTACATCTCAGGTCAGCTTCTCCCTCTGCCCACTCCTCCTTTGTTTTTCTCCCTTACACAGATGTTGGTCCAAAGCGCACTGCCTAATAAACATCCTATCCCACTCAACTCCATCTCAGAGTCTGCTTCCCAGAGAATACAACCGTGACAGAGCTAAATTCAACACTATGGATGCTATCTACCAAGTAAGAGTACTAGAGAGTAAGTGCTAAAGAGACTCTTTAGAAACAGAGAGGAATTGAGTCATAAGAGAAGGATTTCTGAAGAAGGTGACATTGAAACTCGGTCTGGAATAACTGTTAGCATTACATAGCTGAGGAAACACAGAACTTTTTGGAGAAAAACAACTTGGGTGGGAAGTACAAAGTGTGTTCTTACCTCAGGGAAATAGTGAGACGTAAAAGTGAAAGCAAACTGTTGATGGAGCTTGAATTGAAAATTTTTAAAAGAGTTTCATTTCATCTGTTAGACCAATTGATCTCAACAGTTGGCACTGCAGATTAATCACAAGGGGTACGTAACCCAAAAGTACATCCAGCATGGTTATAATTATAGTCATGGGAGGACATCATAAATTGAGGAATATTAAAAAAGAGAGAGCGCTGGTTATGGTCATATTCCAAAAGGCTAGCAACCATTGCTATAGCAAAGGCAATATTAGAGTTCTCCCACTCCGGTCCTCCAGGCCATCCATCCAACCATTCATCAATTCAATATATATCGGGAACATACTATGGGCAAGTCACATTCCAAATAAGTGCCCTCATGACATTTACTCTCTGGCTGTGAAGACAGACATTAAGCCAAGAAATGAACAAAAATATAGAAATGATTTCATCTCAGTTGTGATAGTAATTGTGAATACAGTGTGTAATATGAACAGATCAGAAGGTTCAAACTGACCTAAATTGGAGCAGGTCATCAGTCAAAGAAGTTTTCCCTGAAAAATTAAAATTTTAAACTGTGGGACCATTTTAGTACTCATTACTTACCTGGTTCCTCAGAGTGCACAGGTGAATAAGACCTGCCCCTTCTTGAAAACACAGAACGGGAGAGAAATGCAAAACTGTAGAACTGAAGACAAATGTTGCCTATTTCACAACTTTTCCATAGGAAAGCACCTACATGGAAAAGGAAAAGCAGCTAATGCCATTTGCTTTGTCATGGTGACAGGGGGGATTGTGGATGGATTGCACATATGTGTTTATTCCTCCTCAGAGAATATATCCTGGGAAGTGATGGCTTGAGCTGGATTCCTAGTATCAGGTCAACCAGGTTTCATACTCTGCTCAAGTCCTGGGGCGATGCTGGGGCAAGGGATCACCAGGGCACTGCAACATTAGAAGCAGGAGCTAAAGTCCTACTGCCACTTCTGGGGTCTGGCCACCCCCACCCCAACCCCAGCCCCCCAGCATTTTGCCTCATGTTACCAGGGACTTTGCATGGATGAAGGCTTTGTCCCTAGCAGATTGAATTTAGAGACATTTGAAGTTCTCCCTTTGTTCCATTTCAACAGTATTCAACAATATAAAGCTTTGGTGCTGCTTTGAACTAATTTCCTAGGGAGTTTTAAAAAAGAGAAAAAAGCCCTTTTCTTTGACTCATCACTCTATTAAAAAATAACATTTGGGTTTGGTTTGAGAGTTCAAAAAATTAGTATTCATTTTTTCAGTGATTCATTTAATCAGTTCAAGTTCCTGTAGATGGCCTAACCCAGAAGAATCTATACAATGAGGTATTGTGGTTGCTTAGGATTCATCCAAACTTCCCAACTACTCCTTCCTAGGCCTGGGTTTATGGGCTCAGGGGGGAATGGGAAGATGGCCCCAGTCTGAGTAAATGAGAACAATGACTTTTACTAAAGGGAACGACGAACAAATCACACTATAAACTTTTAACTAAACAAGGAATCAAAGGAAACTTTCTTAATATTTAAAGTATATATCAGACACTAACAGCAAACATGTATAATGCATAATGGTGACATAATAAGGATGCCTCTATTAAAATTAGGAACAAGCAAAAAGTGTTACTATCACAGTTATTGAGATTTGTTCTGGAGGTCTTAGCAAATGCAGTAAAACAAGAAAAAGAATGTTGAATAAACACTGTAAAGGAAAAGACAAAATTATAATTATTTGCAATCATAACTATCTTCCTAGAAAATCCAAGGGAATTAACTGAAAAACTAAACTAGTAAAGGAGTTCAACGTGAGGTAAGATGTAAGACACATAAACAAAAATTAATAGCTTTTGTGTACACCTGCTATTATCCATTGGAAAATTTCGTATTGAACAAAGATCCCATTTACATAGAATAAAAATGTAAAATTCCTAAAAATAACTTAACAAAAAAAGATCAAGACCTATATTTTTTAAAATCTTTTAAATAAACCCAGGCATGATAGAAAAGCATCAAATACCCTGAAGCTTAAAAGCATGCTACCCTACAGGGATTACGGATTTGAATACCCTTCTGTCATTAATTTTTATTCTTGGTGAATTCTCTACTCAAAAATAATGATTTTGCTTCATTAACAACCAGATCTTTCCAGCCTTGGGTCATGGAGAACAATAGAATGCAGTTTTAACCTTTTGTCTGCTGAAAGCCAGTCAAAGGCTATGGCTCCAAGGTTGCTGTAGCTCTGACCAACAACACAGCCACCTAACTATTCAAAAACACTTGTACTCATCTGAGAAGCTTGAAGATAAATGCCATAGATTGAAAGTTAATGAATGAAAGTTTATATATAATATAAGCACATTAATTATTTGTTAAATGAATAATTCTTTTTACAATGTGTCCAAAATTGTCATGTCTCGATTATAACAATAAAACTACTTAATTTTACATGGCACCTTCACAGGCCATGTCTGACTTCATCATCTCAAAAACTCTGTAAAGTGCGTAGTACAAGTGTGATTTTTAAATACGAGTATATATGAAGCATATATGCTGCTTCATGGCATACACAGTGTGCTAAACCTTTTACATACAATAACTCATTCAAGGATGTCTCATGGCATCTCTCTGAGATCGATGTTACCATTATGATGCTTATTCTATGGATAAGGAAACTGAGGTTCAGATAGGTTAAAAATCTAATTACAGAGCCAGTAAGGGGCAGAGCTGTGATGAGTCCAGCTAAGCATGCCTTGAGGAGCTTCACTCAATCCTTACACTATGCTTCCTCTGACAGTGGTGGTATTATTATGACACATCACAATCATCGGCAGAAGCAGCAGGATTATTACCTATTGCATTAGTTTGATTAGGTTGCCATGGCAGAATAAAACAGATTTGGTGGCTTAAACAACAGAAATTTATTTTCTTACTGTTCTGTAGGCTCTGAATTCAAGATTCAAGGTGCCAGCAGAGTTGGTTTCTGGTGCGGTCTCTTTCCTTGGCTCACAGATAGCAGCCGTCTGCAATTTTACACAACACATGTAAAATTCCTCGCATGGCCTTTCCTTAGTGTGTGCACACCTTGATATCTCTTTCTCTTCTAATAAGGACACCAGTGCTATTGGATAAGGTCCCCATCCTTATGACCTCATTTAACCTTAATTACATACTAAAAGGCCCTATCTTTAAATATAGTCCCATTAAGGGTAAGAGCTTCAACCCATGAATTTCAGTCCATCATATCTATACTTAAAGATAAGGAAACTGAGGTGCAGAGAAGTCAATGGACTTGCTAAGAGCATACAACTATAAAGTAGAGGAACTTCAGCTCAAACCTAGATGTATCCCAAGTCTAAAACCCATGTTCCTTCCACTTCCCCTCAGTAATTATTCACACTGTGGGAAGGGAAGTAGTATGTAAACACTGTAAAAGAACAGATAATACAAAACACATTTTCACCCTGCTTTGGAACGCTCAGGATACATTTTCATACCCTGTTTTATCTTCATCATTATTTCTAAACTGCTACTAAAACGAGTCTGCATTGCTTTACTGTGTCTTCACCCCTACACCCAACCTGAGAACAAAGAGGGTAGCCCAAAACCAAACTGACATGCACTGCAAAGACAGCAGGATATTTAAAATCTACCATAGCTAACCACACACATATAAACCAAAATTGACTATATGTACTTTGATATACTCAGAGAGAAAGGGCTACATAAATTCAAATTGTCACCCTACCTAGATATCTAATTCAACTTCACAGGGTCCTAGGATGCAGGTACAGAATTATTTTCCAGATATGTTCATTCATTTATTTATTCAAGTAGCGTTTACTGAGCAGGTCCACCAATTAGTCAATCCCAAACTAACTCATTTAATCAATAGATGGCAGTTGCTCTTCTTTCCCATGCGGAGCACAGGCTCTGGACGCGCAGGCTCAGCAGCCATGGCTCACAGGCCCAGCCACTCCACGGCATGTGGGATCTTCCCGGACCGGGGCACGGACCCGTGTCCCCTGCATCGGCAGGCAGACTCTCAACCACTGCACCACCAGGGAAGCCCATGCTCTTCTTACTTTCCCACAGATACAGACTCTTCTGGTCAGGAAAGGGACCTTTCTTGGGGTCTTCCCCACCCATACCCTTCCACTCCCAATCCCGACACACCAAATTAAGATGATCTATCTCTGGCAATAGGTATTGTTATTGGGCTTATTTTACAGATAGGAAAACTGGACAGAAGGGATGAAGTTCGATGTCACACAACTTATAAGTGGTAGTATCAGGATTAGAAACCAAGCAGCCAAGTACCAGAGCCTACACTTCTAACTGCTATGCTATATATACTTCTTTGTATGCTATATTTCTTCAGTTTGTTTATCAACATAAGAACTGAAGGAACATTTAAGCTTGCAAAGTTTAGGAAGACTTACCTAAAGAAGAAAATTCTTAAGCTGTAAAAACAAGGCCTGAGAAGTCAAGGAATTTGTCCGAGGACTTGTGTCCAAGAACACGGACTCCCTGCCTTACTATCCTGACCCACTTTCAGCGATCTAGCACTCCCACAATCCTGGGACCATGGTCTGGAAGGTAAGAGGAATATAAGCCCAAGGCCACTATCCATTGTCCACTTGAGCACAGCACCCCGTCCGTGGGTCAGGGCAATCACAGGGAGGGCATGCATATCCTGCACAGTGCCCCATTATGGGCAATTCCCCCTGATGGGGGGAGGTTAAGAATAAAAAATAAATATAATAGATGAATTAATGTATAATATGTACAAAGGTGCTAAGTGCTAAGGAAAAGAAAATAGAGTAAAGTAAATGGGATAGAGAGTGCCACCTGTGAAGGTGAAGAAATTACAGCTTTAACTAGTGTGGTCAGGATGAACCTCATTGAGAAGGTGACATCTGAGCAAAGACCTAAGGGAGACAAAGCACATTGCCATGCTGATATCTGAACAACAGGTATTCCAGGCAGAGTGAACAGCATGCTGCAAAGGCCCCAAGGGGAGGGGAGAGAAAGACCTGTTAGGAAGTTACTGCAGTATCCAAGCTAGAGACAGTAGCGGCTGGAGTGGCAGCAATGGAGGTAGGGACAAGTGGTTGAATTCCGGATATATTTTGAAGGCAAGTCCACAGTATTTCCTGACAGAATTCACTGTGGGATGTGAGAGACAAAGTATTCAAGCTTGTCTCCAAGCTTTGGGTTTGAGCACATGGAAGGATGGAGACACTATCAACTGAGAAGGAAAAGGCTGTGGATAAAGCAGTTTTGGGGTGGAGGCAGAAAGGAAGATCAGGAATTCGGTTTGGGACAAGTTGGGTTTGAGATGCCTATCAGATAACGAAATGAAGAAGCTGAGTAGCCTGTAGAATATATGAGTCTGAGGTTCAGGAGAGAACTCTGGCTGAAGATATAAATTTGAAAGTCATCAGCATAGAGATGGCATTTAAAGCCAGGCAACTAGCAAAACTCTCCAAGTGAGCAAATGAAGATAGAAAAAAAAAGGAAGACTAAGGACAAAGCCCTGGGGCCACTCCAACATTCAGAGGTCAGGAAGAGGAGAAAGAAGAAAGGAGCTTTGGAAGCAGCAGCCAGTGAGGTGGGAGGAGAACCAAGCAGGTGTGTGGTGCTCTGGAAGCCAAAGGAAGTGTATCAAGAAGGGGGAGGTGTTCAGTTATATCAAGGAGGAAGCATTCAGCTGTATCAAAAGCTGCTGATATGAAAAACATAATTCAAAAAGAGTCATGTACCACAATGTTCATTGCAGCATTATTTACAATAGCCAGGACATGGAAGCAACCTAAATGTCAATTGACAGATAAACGGATAAAGAAGATGTGGCACATATATACAATGGAATATTACTCAGTCATAAAAAGAAATGAAACTGAGTTAGTTGTAGTGAGGTGGATGGACCTAGAGTCTGTCATACAGAGTGCAGTAAGTCAGAAAGAGAAAAAACAAATACCGTATGCTAACGCATATATATGGAATCTAAAAAAAAAAAAAAAAGTGGTACTGATGAACCTAGTGGCAGGGCAGGAATAAAGACATAGAGAATGGACTTGAGGACACAGGGCAGGGTCAGGGGGAAGCTGGGTGGAAGTGAGAGTAGCATCGACATATATACACTACCAGACGTAAAATAGTTAGCTAGTGGGAAGCAGCCGCATAGCACAGGGAGATCAGTTCGGTGCTTTGTGACCACCTAGAGGGGTGGGATAGGGAGGGTGGGAGGGAGGCTGAAGAGGAAGGGGATATGGGGATACATGTAAGCATATGGCTGATTCACTTTGGTGTACAACAGAAACTAACACAGAATTGTGAAGCAATTATACTCAAATAAAGATCTATTAAAAAAGAAAGCTGATAGGTCACGTGAGTTCTGAAAAATGACCACTAAAGTAAGCAATAATTACCTTCTGTTAAGGTATCCAAATTAGGTCACTTGGATACCTTAACAGAAACCATTTTGATGGAGAGATAGAGTACAAGAGCTTTGACTGGGGTGGGCTTAAGAGAGAAAGGGAGAGGAGAAAATGAAGACAGCACAAGGGAGCAAAGAAATGGGGTCACAATTAGCATGAAAGGTGGAATCAAGAAAAGGATTTTTTAAGATGTGAAAAATAACAGCATATTTAGAAGCTGATGGGAATGATCCAGTAAAGAGGAAGAGATTGAGGCTGTAGGTAAGAGAAGGGGAAATTGCTGAAATAATGCCCCTGAGTAGGAAAGAGGGGGTAGGGTTAGGGCACAAGTGAAGGGATTAGCTTTAGATAGAAGCATGAGTAACTCATTTATTATAACAGACCCAAGACAGAGTATAGCGATGCAGATGCTGGCGGATGGGGTAACATATAGGTGCTGGGGAGAAGAGTTATCAATAAATAAAGTCTAAAGAAGGAAGCAGGGCCAGACCATGTAAACTTCCATAAGTGGTCCAGACCTCATTCTGAGTACAATGTACAGCAACATTAAACTTTTAGGCAGATTTTCACTTTATAAAACTTATTCCCAGGAATATGTAGAATAGATTTGAGGTGAATAAGGGAACCCAAAGGCAGAGACCAGTTAGGAAGATGTTGAAGATGTCTAGATGGGAGAAGATACTTATTAACATAAATAATGGCCATAGGAATAGAAAGAAGTTGTAGAATTTTAAAGCAATGGGCTCCAAAGAACCTGATAATCAACTGAATATGATAAAAGGGGAGTGGGGGGTCAGAAAATGACCTCAGTTGCCTGGCTCGAGGAACTGGCAAGACAGACATGCCATTCACTAGGGAATTCAGAGGAAGAACATGATTGGGATAGAAAATAAATAGCTGGTTTCTAAACCTCTTGGGTTTTAGACATCTATAGGGTACTCACAGTGAGGATGTCTCCAGGTTATGGAAAATGTAGAGCAGCAGCTGAGAAAAGACCTCTGAATTGGAGCTAAAGGTTTGTGAGTCATTCTGGACAGTCACATCTGTTAACATACAGAGGATCTAAGGAATTAGTTGACGTGTATAGTGTTGTCTGCTCCTGCACTCAGTGGTCCAGTCCACTCTGCTTTCACAGGACTTCTCCCTTTGATTTTAGTTGTCACCCTGATGTCAATGGAACCTGCTTTTAATCTGCCTTTATTTTACACTTGCTGTATCTGTGTAAAAGCATGAATGTAACTAGTTCTGCAAAATAAAATAATGAGTCTGCCACAGTAACTCAGAGACGTTTCCCACTTTCAATTTTATGGATATGTTCTTGCTAGATAACATTTTAGAAATGCATTCTAGTTCTTAACTATAAGAAACTTTTTTATCATATGCTACTGTGGATGAAACAAGCATTCTTTGTCTCCATCTATAACATTAGCAAAAAAGCTAATTATCTAAAGCAGTGTTTCCTAGAAAGTAAACACAGAGCCCTCCCTATGGACTCGAAATGCTTTTAGGTGACGTGCGAGATCATTTTAGATGGTACATAAACATGGCACTAAATACCATTGACTGTCACTGAAAGAAAGTTTATTTCATTTTCCAATTTCTTTCAATTCTCCTAACAAAGCCAACATGAAGGACTCACTTTGATGCTAGTCTGTCCTTAATTCTTACTAATATCCCTTCATAACAGAGATAAAAGAGGGTTTGGGTTCAGAGCCTTCCACAAACCACAGTCTCTAATTAAAATTCAATACTTTTGTTTCATTTTAATTGTATTAATTTTTATACTTCTATTTATGTCAAATGGTTTCCATTTAGAGCATGGATACCAAATGTCCTTCTAAAATAGATTAAGTATTTTAAGATGAATTAATTTCAAGAAAGATATTTAGTAAAAGATGGTTCTTAGATGTGTCCCAAACTATGAAGATGGTAGTGTTAACAGATAATTTCCAGCAAAAAAGCAAAATTATGACTCATATACACATAAAATAACACATGTTAAATATTATTATTTAACTCATTACTTAAGTGAGCAAACCAGGCAGATAATATAACCAGTTCAAAGGAAAATTTGAAGAAGCACAAATTTGTATGACTTAAAAGAAAGTTAGAGTGAATGTAGAAATGGACACAAAACTGATTTTTCAATGGGGTGTTGGATGGGGGAGAGGGTTATCTCTCTGCTGGACAGAAATCATCTGCATATCAAGAAAACAATTATTTTGCTTTGCTGTTATCTATAATTTTCAAGGTAATAAATAGTTCAAGGGCAGTGAAAGGCTAGAATCAAACAGCTTGGAAGGGTGTGCTCTGAACAATGCAAAGTAGTTTTCCATTGAAACAAGACAATTTATAGTCCAAATCCTAAGGAGGCAACACTGAATAGTTGAAAAGCTACATAGTGAGGTCTGGAAATTTGGAGTCTTGACCCTGCAACTATATGAGCTTGGGCAAGTGACTTCTTCTTCCCTTTTGGCCTCAGATTACTTATCTGTAAACAAAGGACCTGGACAACACACTTTCCAAGGATTCTACGTGTTATAAAATTCTCCAATTCATGATACTTGAATGCCCAGGACTTTAGCTGCCTAAGAGTGAAACAGTACCTCTTATTTGTAGGCTTCTCAACCTAGAACTGACCTGCTCACCAGCCTTCCCAGAGCAGAATCGAGAAGCTGCCTCTGTTTACTCAGACCAGAGTGTAGTCAATGGACAGGTATTGAGTGATCACCATTCATACACTAACGGCTTTGTTAGAAAGAGGATGTCTTCCTTTGTGTTCATCTTGTAATTAAGACTTTGCTGAAATCCAAAAAATATACTTAATTTATCACCATCATTCATCATTATTACTATCATTAGTAACCAGGATAGAAGTACCAGCTTCCACTGGCTACCATATCACATCATTAACTTCCTTCTCCCCGACCTAGCTTCAGGTCCCACTCCTGCTTGGAAAGCTCCTGTGCCATGGAAGGCATTAACATAGCTATTTTAATTTGATATGAGAATTTCAGAGATGCACAGTTCAATTTTTAGAGCCCCTTCTGGGTTTTTCTGGACCATCGTTTTGAGGAAGCTGGATTAATATCATTTGCCTTGAGTTCAATCCACTCCTTCCTCAAATTACAGGGCATAGGGACAAGGGCTCAGAGGTTAAGAGGACTATACTCCATGACTTCACACCAGGAAAGAATTCAGGGAGAGCTAAATACTGCGTTTTTCTCCTCAAACACGATTCCTATATTCTCTTGATACCCTGCAAGAGCTGGGATGAAAAACTAAGAAGGTGGGCCCTGCTGCCAGCAAGCCTTGAATCTGCTGCTTAACTCAAGTAAGTTCATTCATTTCTCTGCACCTTGGTTTCCTGATCTGTTAAAAAAAAAAAAAAATTAGAACATCAACTACACCTCAATAATAATAAAATAAAATTTTTAAAAAATTTTAAAAATTATAATAGAATCACAGGGTTCTGTGTAAGGCTTAAAATGAGGCATGTAAAACACTGAGTACAATGTCAGTAAGCATCCAATGTCACCTGTTGTTGCAGTTGTCGTAGTTGCCACGACCCTGGCTAAATGCACTTGGAACTGGAAACCAAAAGTGACCATAAAAATAAGCATTCTTAAAAAAAAAAAAAGCATACTTTCACTCATTTTTTATTATTCTCCATTATAAAAATTGTAATACAAGTTTATTAACATTTACAGTCAGTGTTGGAAAGGATATTCACCAAAGTACTAGGAGTAAATCTCTGAAGTATGGGATTAGGAGAATTTCAATATATACTTGCAACACTGCAGGGTTTTATTTACTAACAAATATATATCATTATTATAGATATTTTTTAAGATTTTCCTTTTGAAAAAACTGAGACGTAAGCACCACTGAGTATATGATAAACAACTTGCAAAAACAGACAAAGAGGGAAGAAAAGAGGCATCCTCCTACCACTTCAACTATCCTTGTTCTGACTCCTCTGAAAACCCAGAAAGGTTGGAGTCCTGCAGAATGTTAATAAAGGATCCTAGATACAAGTGTAAGAGCTCTGGAAAGCTGTGGTTCTTAATATGCAGAAGATTATGAATCCCACTAAGTATCTGATGAAACCTGTGGACCTTCCTCCAAGGGACAGCACATACATGAAATAGCTGTACACAGCTGCAGGGCAGTCCAAAGCCTCCTTAGATTTGCAGAGGTACAACAAACCCTAATACTAATGTCCATGGAACACCAGTAACAATACCTCCACCCGTCTGCCTATTTGATTAAAGGAACACCAAGAAGGTGCCATGACAAAAATATCTTCCACACAGGCCTGATTCTGGCGCCTCTCATGATTAGGAATTCCTTTGTATCAAGGCATCATTACCTATAAAACTACAAGCATCCCTGAGAAGTATAACACTGTAAGTTTCTACCATTTTTTCATTCATTTTTCCAACATATATTTACTGAGCACGTATTTTATTCTAGGCAATAGGGTAAACAAGTCAGCTCTCTTTGAACTCAGTCTACTGTGTAGGAGAGGAATGACACAGAGATGAACAATAGACATGTAAACAAACTAACTGGTGCCGTAACTGGTTAACGATGAAAAAGTAATTGGTTATGAAGAAAACAAAGTAATGGAATAGGAAGACTTGGGGGAAGTACAACTTTACATAGGGTGCTCAAGAAGGCTTTCTGTAGACCTGCCTGGTGAGAATAAACCAGCTGTATCGAAATCCGTGAAGAAAGACGTTTCATGCCAGTCATAAAAATGTTCACTGAATCAGCATATTACATCTTTTCCCAGATGAAGGCAATATCTAAAAATATGAAGAAAGCAAGTCCAGAAAAGAAGATATTGCAGAGAGAGAAGAAAGGCGACAACCACAGGAGAGACACAAATAGGGAGAAAGACTGAGAAAGATGGGTAGAGAAAAGAAGTGAAAGGCCAGACCTGACATTTGATTATAGTTTAGAATACTTAGAATCTTTTTAGCTGCAAGTAACACACATCTGACTCAAACTGGCTGAAACAATAAGAAATTTTACTGGCTAACACAGGTGGAAATTCAGAAGTAATGTGGGATTTGGGTATGACACCATCAGGGCTCCAGCTCTGTTTTCATTTGATTCTCAAGCCCTGTCCTCCCCAGTAGAGACAGAGACAGAGACAGAGACAGAAAGGGATAGAGAGAGAGAGAGACAGTAGAAATATAGATGATAGAAAGGAATAGAAATATACACAGGTATCAATATAGGTATGCATATATGTTCTAGTATTTCCAGGCTTTTCTATCCCCTTTGCTCCCAAAAATGTTTCTGGCTTTGCTCACTTGGTTTCTTTTACTCCCCAGACCTTTGAGACATGTTCTGCTATCGTCAGACTAGTTCTTTAGATTTTGTGATAGGGGTGGGGAAGGGTAGATGGACAAAGTGCACAGAGGCTAGAACTGGAGGTGAAGCTTTTCTGGGAATTTTATAAAATTATAGAAAAAGGAGAAGCCAAAAGGTATGAGGCAATTAGATGACTAGATAGAAGGGTATTTTTCAAAGAGCTTTTGGGGTACATGTATCCCCTTCTTAATGTCTGAGCAATTTAAATAAAGAACTTGAATTGTTTGGGATTGATCTTTTTGTCTGTCTTTTTGACGAACTTCTTTACAACACAACTCTAAGACTGGACCCTGGTTTAGTAGGGTTACACACAGAGAATATAGAGGGTTACTCACAGACACACAGAGAAATGGCAAAAGCTTAACAACCCTGTTTCTCACACCCCTTGGGAACAAGGTGGTCAAGATCTGCTCCAATGCTGACCTTGTCTAGGCATGTCAGGAGAAAAGAGACTGGAATTTTGGCAAGCCACTTTTTAAAGGTCATTGACCTCTGGTTTACACTATAGTTCAAACCATGAACTCTGTACTATAAATCATTATTATTAAAAACAGCTTGGTGTAGTTAAAAAAGGTCCTGGATTTATGAGCAGGAGACATGGGCTAAAATGCTGTTCCATACCTCACTAGCTGAGTGATCTTTAGTACACTTCTTAACATCCCTTCAACATCTGTAAAAGGGGCATAATAGTACTTACTTTACTACGTTAGTGCAACTGTGATTTCATTGAGTATATGGGTTTATACACTGAAATATTCCTTATTCACTTCTGTATCCTTAAGACATAGCTCATGGATGACAAATACACAGTCCCAGTCTTGCAACTCCCTATCCATGGAAAACACAGTTGACAAATAACAGTAGTTTGTTCCACTAAACCTGGCACATAGGGCACTAAATAAGTAAATATTTGTTGAATGCATGAATGAATGAACAGAGTGCTCTAGGCAGTCACTACTAACTGATCAGAGCTGGCTCCTGAGATGAAGCTCAACACTATCCCTGGCTCTAGCCTTTATTCTAGTATTATCACAATGTTTGTAATTGATTGCTTGCCCATACCCTAAAGACCAGAGACTCACTACCTATTTTTGTAAATAAAATTTTATTAGAACACAGACACACTCTTTTGTTTACATATTGTCCATCGTTGCTATCACACTACAATGGCAGAGTTGAGTAGTTGTAACAGAGCCCATACGGCACACAAAGCCTAAAGTATTTATTATTTGGGCTTTTACAGAAAAAAAAAAAAAAGGCTAACTCCTGCTCTAGACCATGACCTCCTTGAAGGTAGTGGCTATGTGCTTCATCTTCTTATCCACAGCATCTTTCAAAGGACAGGCACTTGGAAAATGTTAACTGAATTAACACATGTTGGGAATTCCTAAAAAGGATGTTGGTTGACCTGAAGTGATGAGTTCACTACAACTAGCCATTCAGTTTCCTCTCAGGAATCTCAGGTGATGGAAAACAAGACAGTCTACTTTCATAAGGAGAAGGGCCATGGCAAGCAGATGAGACCCAAAGACCACCTGCCAAGTAGTGGCCTAGAGCACTCGGGCAGGGTGGAATTGAAGGTGACAGACAGAACAGTGCAGACTAAGAGGAGAAGAGCATGGAGAGAACACGAAGGAGAAGTCCAAAGTCAAACTGGTCTCCCATCTACTTTGCTGGAACCAGCACTGCCTAATAAATGGACAGTTGACCCTTGAACCACATAAGTTTGATCTGCTGGGTCCTCTTATAAGTGAATTTTTTTCAATAGTAAATACTGCACGAACCACAGATGGTTGAATCCACAGAAGTGGAACCTCAGATACAAAGGAACCACAGCTGGGGAAAATCACGCATAGGGTGGGCCAACTGTAAGTTATACATAGATTTTCGACTGTGTGGAATGTCAGCGCCCCTAACCCCCCATGTTGTTCAAGGGTGTATTTTGGTTAAGAACCTCAAAGAGTTGTCTGTGGGCAACTTACATCAGAATCACCTGAAGAGTTTGTTAACATAAAAATTCCCAGGAATCATCTCAGACTTAAGAAGTCATGAACCCTAGCGGGGGGGTCCAGGAATCTGCATGGTTAACAAACTCCCCAGGTACTTTTTATACCCACTAATTTTTAGAACTGACCTAGAGAATATACTCTTTTCCCAAGTGAGAATTCCTAGTAAATATTTATCTCAGATGGCTCCCTTGTCACACATATTTTCCATTTAAAGACTCTAAGATCAATGCATTCTCACTGAAGATTTGAGTACTTTCTGTTGAGAAACACTTTTACTGTGCACGTACAATGGCAAATGTCCTATCAAGCCGACCAAAGATACCAGATAAAGCTTTGCTTCAATGAATTGGCCAAAAACTGATTGACGGGGCTTCCCTGGTGGCGCAGTGGTTGAGAGTCCGCCTGCCGATGCAGGGGATGCGGGTTCGTGTCCCAGTCCGGGAAGATTCCACGTGCCGCGGAGCGGCTAGTCCCGTGAGCCATGGCCACTAAGCCTGTGCGTCCAGAGCCTGTGCTCCGCAACGGGAGAGGCCACAACAGTGAGAGGCCCGTGTATCGCAAAAAAACCAAAAAACAAAAAACAAGACTGATTGATGATCCCAGAGTCTCATGGAGACATAGGCCCAAAGAGAGACAAGGACAGTTGGGGGAGGGGGGGAATACATGACGGAATGGCTATATCTTATTGGAAAGTATCTGTACCCCCAAAATAACCAAGATAAATGATTTGTGACTGTGACATAGGACAAAGAATTTCGGTATAACAGAGTTGACTACGGAAAAAATGCAACCAGTACAGTAAATCACTCTATGGGGAAAAACAAAAGGAAACAGTACAGAATAAGTACCTCTAGAGATAAAAATCACCTCTCTTAAGATATTTTTGTGAAAAAAAACAATTTCCTTAGAAATATTAGGAAATAATTTATAGTAGGAAAAAAAGCCATTATAAACTAAATGGCCTTCCTACATGATAGCAAAGTATATCTTTAACATGGGTTCATTATACCTTATTTACTATTAATTCTAACTAGGTTTTCATTTGTTGCCAAGGTTTGGCCCCAAGAGTGTTAACACTAAAGCTAACCCTTTCTTCTCAAGGCTGTAAATGTCCCTGAAAGGGGTTAAGAAATAAAGATAGACTTCTCCCCAACTCCTGCCTCTGGGACTCATTTCCTGACTTTTCAATGGCAGTCATTCATTACTTGTGTACCTGTGGTATCAAGCTACCTGCCAACTATTCCCAGTCAGATCCTGGAAGCAGAATTCAGAAACTGCATATATTCCAAAGAATTCTTATTTATTTTTAAACGAACTGCAAAATGAGTAAAATTTTATTGGGAAAACAGAATAATCAGCTAGGAAAATGAATGATTTTTGATTCCTAAATCACTCCCTGCAATAAAAGATGAACCAAAGATTCCAGATGAACCAAAGATTAATGTGCAAAATATGAAACCATAAAGATTCTAGAAGAAAACACTGGGGGAAATGTTATAATTAATGTTATAATTTTAATTTCTGTATAAAATTCAGATGCCAAAATGATGTATAGATGATTTTCACTCCACAAAATTCTGCATGAAAGAAAATATCGGGGGAAAAAGTCAAAGATAAATAACAAACTGGAGGAAAACTAGGTCACAATGCATATCATAAACCAATAGATATTTTCATTAATATATGAAGAGTCCTTAGAAATCAATCAGAAAAATCCAACTACCAAAGGAAAAATAGGCAAAGACATATACACTTCATAGAAAGCAAGCTAAAATGATTTGCAAGCATATTAAATTTATTCAACTTCCCCATAATAAGAGAAATGAACACTAAAAACCATACTGAGATACCATCTTTCACCTATCAGATTGACAAAGAGCAAAAAAAAAAATTACAGCTACTTGTATTGAAGGTAGGAAAATAGATGCTTTTAACACCATATCGATGGGAACGTGAACTGACTTAACCTCTGAGAAATACAATTTGGTAATGTTTACCAAAATTTTAAACTTCAACTCAATAATTAAAGTTCTAATGACTCATCTTGAAATTTACCTAAACTTGTGCACAATAACCAGAATTGTTATTATATCATTGTTTATATTAGCAAAAGATTGAAACATCCTGAATGTTCATCAACGGAGGGCTGGTAAAAGGAATTATGGTAAATACATAAAGTAGAACATACTATGACGCTACTAAAATTAAAGAGGTAACTTTGTATAATTATGTGCATAAATCAAAATATATATTAAGCAAAAAAGGTGTGAAATAACATTGTATTCATATATGATTATACATGCACAGAATATTTCTAGCAGGAAACAAAACAAACAGGTAACAGTGGTTGCCTCTGGGGAGAGCTGGGTGGTTGGGGAATAAGGGTAAGAGAGTGACTCTTCAAGATATATCTTTTCTGTATCTTTTGAATTCTGAACCATGGGCAAGTACTACCTATTCAAAAGATATTTGTTAAAGAGCTGCAAGAAAATTAGACAAATATCCAAACCCTCTCATCATATTCTAGGCAGGTCTTTACCTGCATGATTTCAGTATTATCATCAGGTGAGAAATTTCTAAAAGATATTAGTGTTCTGCTTTATTTTTCCCTCCTCCCCTTTTCCAAACATGTATTCAGATCCTTAATAATTCCTTGCCTTAGGGAGTTCACCAGGGTAGAAAACAGAAGCTGTTTAGGTCAATGATTCTTCCATCTTTTGTAAAAACCCCAGCACTTTGAAGGGATTATGGCAGTAGACCCCAAAGGGGAGGGAAGAGGTGCTTTTGAGGATAATAAGAGAAGAGAGGGAAGAAGAAAGTTCCTATAATCAGAAAGAGGTTAAGTTCAGGCAGCATGAACAGTAAAGCTCCTAGGGATGGCTATTTGGTGGGCAAAGGGGGTTCCAGGCTTATCAAAGGGTCCTAAACCCCAAGAACCAGCAACTAAAGGCCCTGTGGAAGTAGTGAGAGCTAACCTATGGAGACCAGTGGGGCCACCCCTACCTGGCATTAAGGTAAAGCCTACAGACCTTGGCAAATACCTCGGTGCGGGTGGGGGAGCAGCGGGGAAGGTTTAAAGGAACTCCCATAGCGACTGAAGCTGGATTTCCCTCCAGTCATCAGGATGCAGGGCTTATAGTTGGATTTAAGTTGATTTATCACGTAGCTGATTTTGTGGGTGGAGATTCCTCCACACTATATAACGGCATGCATTGTAAATCAGCTGGTGTATAGCAGACACTCAATACATTAGTCCCACTGCCTAATGTCTTTTTTAAAAAATAAATTTATTTATTTATTTATTTATTTTTGGCCGCATTGGGTCTTCGTTGCTGTGCACGGGTTTTTCTCTGGTTGCAGTGAGCCGGGGCTACTCTTCGTTGCCGTGCCCAGGCTTCTCATTGCAGTGGCTTCTCTTGTTGTGGAGCATGGGCTCTAGGAGGGGGGGCTTCAGTAGTTGTGGCATGTGGGCTCAGCAGTTGTGGCTCGCAGGCTCTAGAGCACAGGTTCAGTAGTTGTGGTGCACAGGCTTAGTTGCTCCACAGCATGTGGGATCTTCCCGGATCAGGACTCGAGCCCATGTCCCCTGCATTGGCAGGCGGATTCTTAACCACTGCGCCGACAGGGAAGTCCCTAATGTTTTTTTTGATGCTACTGTGTGGAAACATCTCTCTTTTCTCTTTTTCGTCCCTCAAATCCTTCTTTGTTTCTTATGCTCTACCTTTGCCTTTGTTTTTTCCTATCTCTTTTTACTTTCCTGCTGCCCCAGATACAGACATAACAAAGGCACAAGCAAGGATTATTTGGCATGACCAGAATCACTAAAAGATGAAGATGCTCTCTTGAGCTTACCAAAACCATGCCCCATAATCTAAGGAATTTTCTCAAAATGCCGGCCTCTTCTGGCCAAATTTCTCCACGAAGCTGGAGAAGACATTAACACTGAGGGAGATGATGAAGCTGAACCCCTGAAACTTCACAGGAACTTTCTAGAGAGGGCTAGTTCTCCTTCAGCTATATGTGGAACTGGACCGTGGAACTGGCCCTGAACACAATGGTGCTTTTGAACACCAGTTCAGGGAACTGGTCCTTCTCAGGTCCTCACAAGGAGAGAGTATGGGGACTATTAAGAAACCCCAGCATCATTAATCATCAAAGAAATGCCACTTGGCTGTCTGAAGACACATAATGAAAAAATGGGGAAAGTGACTGGGGCACTGAGACCTTGGGGGTATAGGGAGTCCCCTGCAGTGCTTAATTTAATGGGCAATGAAAGGCCCATTTTCTCAAGGGCCTAAGGGTTTCAAAAACATTTTTCAATTGTGTGTTTTCATTTCAGTGATAATTTCAAAAGAAAAAAAAAAAAGGTTTACCAACTACAAGACCAAAACTTCTCTTTAGCAGTGACAATTTGCAGTTGAAAGTTTACTAAGTCAGTATTTCCCAAATTGGGGTTGTTTTCTCTACAGTTGAGAGAATTTTTCTCCTTTAAAAGGGGTTCATACCTTACACGTTTAAGAAGCCTGGTTTTAAACATTGTCTTTTCAGGAAAGTAAAATAAAATGTGAATGTTCCCATGCTCTCCCATCAGTGTCTTAGCACTAATTAAGTAACAGCCAGCCACACCTTTGGAAAGCAGGGTCCTGGAGGAGCAGGGAAGGCTTGGAGGAGGAGCGGTAGAGAATATGGCACAGCCAGGTGAGACATGAGGAAGAGGGCACTGAGAAAGAGAAGGGTGGGCACCAACGAGCAGAGGAGGGTCTTGCAAAAGGCTGCTGAAGTACCGTCTAATATAATGTCAGAAATCAACCTAACAGACTGGTCCATGGAGGACCCTGTGGCACCACCCGGAACTTGAACTGCATCCACCAGGACAAGCCCTCTCCCCAACCCAGTGTGTTCCAACGTCCAGTGTATATACCAGCATCCCACAAGCCCAAAACACAGAATAGCCTGGGAGTCCTGTTCTCTTTCTAAACCCCATTCATTCTTCAAGGCTTACCTTTTCCCTGACCTCATCCCAATATATCATACCACTTGTGCCATATACTTAATCACTTACCCATAAACTGTTTGAATTGCTCACGGTTGATCAACCTACGTTCCTTTTGCCTACCCAAGAATTCTGCAAGACCCATGTGGGTAAGCCCCAGGAAAACACCAGCCCATAATAAAATCCCTATTATTTTCATTAACTACAAAGCACTTTGGGGCATATTCTCTTATTTTACTCAAACATCCATCCTACAAGGCAAACTGGACAGGAATTACTGTAGATTTCTATCAAGAAAAGGGAACATGAATCCCAGAAAAGTCTGGTGAGTGGATTTGAACCCATTAATTGAACTCACAAGCATGTTAACGAACTCTCTCACAGGCCAGTCTCCATACTGACCTGGGGGTCTTTTAGATACCACATGATAAGCCTTAAAATTGTTCTTCAAAATAATGGCGTACATCCTGGTCTAGCATCCTCACTGCCTTGCCTTCACATTACTCATGTGGGTTGAAATTTTGTAGTTATTTTGTGATTATGGCCTTGCCACAAAGTAGGTGTTTAATAAATATTTGCTAATGAATGAACATCCTCCACTAGACTGTAAGTTTCATGAGAGCAATGACGCATCTGTTTTGCTCATTATCATATCTCAGCTCCCAAAGAGTGCCTAGCACACAATAGGTCCTCATTAAATATTCACTGATAAATGAATGAATCAGTCAATTAGTTAATGCCTAAATGCTCTCCTATGAAAAGCATTCGTGATACCCACAAACAGATTTCTTTTAAAAATCTACTTTTCGTTAACTCCCCAAACCAGGGCAGTGAACCCAAAACAGAATAAAATTACTTCCAAGAAAATGAACTGCTCCCCAGTTGCAAATCGGCTCTGGATGCTGCTGCTTCACTCCCGTTTACACTCTTTTCAGGCAGCTATTTCAGGTGATGGCATTATCATCAATGGAATTCAATAAAGCAACTGGCTTTCCCCCCCTCGACGTTTATTTTCTATAATCCGTCTTACAGCGGGAGACCATTATCCAGTCAAACAACATTCAATTTCATTGGCATTACCGCTTCAAGGAAACATGCACAGGGTTTGCACAAACGGGTGTGTAGTAAATTTAGTCTTTTAATAGGTTCATTCTTTATTAGGTATTTATTTCGGGAGTCGTAGCCCTAATTAGATTAAGTGGAGAAGCTAAAAAGCTATGGAAATTCCAGAATTAAATGGATTTGGTTTCGTTTTCCAGTTTTCCTTTTATTTTCTTTTCTTCAGATGGCTGGAGAAATCCACACTGCAATCTCCTGTCCCTCAGATAAGAGTTTGTGAAATGAAGCCCTGCCAACGTTTTGTGTAAGGAAGTCACATTTGTCTTTCTCCCACGTGAAGTTATTGTGTGGCTGGAATCTAGGAAAAAGCAGCTCACGGAGCCAATGGTGAACCCAATTTACTGTGGCAGATGAATATAACAAAGGTGGTGGTCTAGATGTTTGGCCTCAAGGCACAATTCAATTTTCAGCTGTTTCAAAGCTATTATGTCAAAGGCTGTTTGCATAAACATAATGTCGCCAGGGTAATCTTCGGTAGGCAGGACTGGAGACGTCTGCCCTCTACTGCCCAAAATGGAAATAGCCGCTGAACATCCCTTCAATCCAGAATCAGGGCTACAAAAAAGTCTACAGTTCCCCCAAATAATGGGTCATCTCAGAACTTTCTGAAATTTTTTTCTCAAGCTTTAAAACCAGACGTGATTACTCAGTTTTGTTTTGAGGGAGAAAATGAAGTAGACTGAGGATGTGATGAGTTGATTGGTGATGTGGGAACCTAGGAGAAAGCTATTTCCCTTCTTAGAATTTAAAAGAAAATTCCCTTCAGCCTCCCATCCACCCACACATATATATTTATATCATCACATTGATATTTAATATGTTTTTTTAACATAGAAGAAACAATGACTCACAGGAAACAAATCAATAGATTTCAGAATGGGCTAAAAATGTCACTATAAAATATACATATATATAATGTTTATGAGGGCAAGAGTGGGAGAGGATATCTTTTCAGTTTCAAGTAAAAGTCTAGCTCCTTCTTTAGTTTTCTTCTCTTTTTCTTTATTCTTTCTCTTTAATAAAAACGATGCTAAGATCTATGCTATGTATTTATATCCGCAGAGAACCACTGTCAACACTTAAATGTTTTTCCTTCCAAATACAGAAACAAAGGATGGGTCACTTTGGAGGAGAAAATTTTCGGTAGGGTGCTACAGTGGAAGGCCCCCAGACAAAGAGAAAGGTCAGTGCAAATAGACAGAAGATGTGTTCCAGGGGACACTGACTTAAACCAAAACCTGTATAGAGTCACTCCTGAACCAAACTTGGAACAGAAAACTGCCCAGAAAACTCAGATTAGTTCTGTCCCAAATGGCACAGAATTAATCCTCAATTGGGTTTTGTAAACTAATGTCCCTATGTCCAGAGCTACCCTTTAAATGCTTTAATCTAAAATGTCCAAACCTTGTTCAAGTCACTGGACACAAGATATTCCTTCTGCATGCCCAGGTCCCCAATAAGGCCATGCATCAAGACTGGACAACATGAACACATGCATGGAGTTTACAGTCTAGTGGAGTTTATAGCTCAGGAAAAGAGACTGACATTCATCAGATAACAAAAGTGATTAATTACAAAATGAAGAAGATTTTTTTACGTAGCATTCATAGGGCATGTTTAACAGGGTACCTACACTAAGTCAATCCCTATGATGGCAAAATATTTGTCTATAACCATAAAAATATCTACTACTTATTGGAGTCTTTCCTCATTTGGGGCACTATATGAGGTCTTTATATGATTTCCTCATAGAATCCTGACTACGCCCCATGAGGAAGGCATACTATTACCCCATATTACTGATGAATAAACTGAAGTTCTAAGGAGTAAAGTAACTTGTCCAAGGCCATACAGTCAATAAATGGCTCATATCTAAGTACAAGGCCAATACCCTCACAGCTTCCTACTTCTCTAATTATCTAAGCTAAATATGCTAAAAAATTCAGTCAAAGGGTTTAAGTTGAGGATCAACAATGTTCACATTAGGCAGAGCTGCTCTGTTTATTTGCTTAAAGTTTCAGAGGCAAAAAAAAAAAAGTTAACTATTTTTAAGCAATAGGGGAATGGGAGGGGACTGCCCAGGGTAATTAGAAGGTAAGTGTGCTTTCTGAGGCCACACTTCTTGGGTTCAAATCCCAGAGCCACTAATTACCAACTGTGTGACCTGGGGCAGATTTCATCTTCCCATAATTCATTTCCTTAACTGTAGAATAGGGAAGATAATAATAGTATCTTACCTCATAGGGTAGTTTGTGAGGATTAAACAAGGTAATCCAGTATATATGAAGCAGTTAGAACAGTGTCTGGCACCACGTAAGCACTCTATTTTGGATTCAGAATGAAAGCGCAGGTGATGGTTTACTTCAAGGAGTCCTTCAGAAGGTTCAATGAGATAATATTTTTTAAATGCTCAGAACAGTGCCCAGAACTGTGTAAATACTTCTTTACTGTTCAGTGAAATCTCATGCTGGCTGTCCATGACCAAGAGGAAGGGGGTTTGGCAGCCAATGTCACCCTTGCAACAACAATCACAGCTTCGAGATGAACCGTGCGCAGGTTGCCATCTAGATGTCTGAGGCCACAGCATTTATCAAAGGCTCTAGCCTAACTGAAGGGTCTTATGTTGCACACTCATTTGCATTTGTTACAGAAGCTTCAGTGTGGGGACTCTGCAGAACTACCCTCTGTGGAAAAAAATTAATTATTAAATGAGACAAAAGGTTCTTTGGTTTCTTTCCATATTACCAGTGGTTTGCCTCACCCACCCACAAAGAAACAGGAATCCAGGGATTGAGTAACTTAGCTGGTGTGCTAAAGGAGAGGAAGGCAGGGCAGAATAGTAATTTAGGACATGGCATCTGGAGTCAGGCAAAACTGCTTTCAGCTCCACCCCTTCCTTACATATGACCCTGACTGAGTAGCTTAAACTTTCTGAGCCTGTTTTCTCGTGGGTAAAATGGAGATAAAAATAGTATTTACCTTATAGGGGTTTTTTTGAAGAATAAAACATGATAATATAAAGTGTTAATCATTAAAAAACTAATATAAAAATAATAAAAGCCAGCACTTAACGAGTGCTGACCACGTTAGCTGTGTCGTATCTATGCCTCACAATAATTCAGAATAAGTATTGCTGTCAGTCCCATTTTACAGATGATGTCTGAGATAACTGAGTCACTTGCTGGCATAGTTGGGATTTTAAATCAAGTCTTATACAGCCTAGGAAATAATGTGCTGTAAGTGGTAGCTGTTATTTCCTTTCATATCATCGATTTCTCAATGATTCAAACCATTATTTCTTATCTGCTTACCTTTATGAAGCCAGGGCCTGTGAGAAAAAAAACCAAGCAGGGTAAGTCATGAATCCCACCTTCATAGAGCTTTTAGTTTTATTGTTTAAACAAGACACAGGCACCTGATGAATTATTGCTCCCATCTCCAAATCCTCCCAGATATAACCGGAGTCCTCTACATACAATATTCAACTTTCCCCCTCATATCTGACTTCCCCAAATCATATCTCCATTACATGAAGTTAACATTATTCACCACTGGCACATTTGTTAGGAATTCCGAAGATGATCTAATGTATTGGAGATATGATGATGAAAAGCATATACTTACTACTCTAAGTACTCAGCATAGACATCTATTATTTTTCCACCTAACATCCATAGATCCTTCTTCAGGTAATAGCATCCCAACCTTGCTCTGGAGGCCCCATCTCCAGCTCTCAGTCCTTGTGATTTGGGGAGAGTTGATTCCACTCCAGGTTCCAACAGGCATTGGTGGGGGGATAGGGGTGGGACTGATGTTACCTCATGCTTAGCCAATCAAAAAGCTGAGTTCTCCAAGCCAAGCAATTGCTTTGGTGGGTTGGGGGAGTGTAGGGGGGCTCATAGCCTAATTAGAGCTAGAGAGGATTTTCACGGGACTAATGGGAGAAAGGCATCATGTTTTCCCCTGGGTCTGCTAGCAGTAAGGAGAATCTGAGTCTGGAGCTTCCAGGGCCATCACGGGAAACCTGGGAATGAAGCCAACATGGCATGAGGCAGAGCTGAGAAATGGCGAGAAACCAAGTCCTCATGACATCAGTGGAGCCCTTGAGCCATGTAACTCCCAAAGCATACCACTAGAGAGAGAGCATTTTTCACTCTTCTATGGAAATCCCTTCTCTCCTTAAGCCAGTTTGAACTGGGTATTTGTCACTTTCAGCCAAATTAATCTGGACTGATAGAGGGCCCCATAAATATAAATTCATTCATTAACAGTAGTAGAAGAGTGGAAATTGACTATATATACTCTTTCACACTTCTCATACTTTGAATCATTGGCACATCCTTGTGAAATGTCTCTCCAGGGTTAGGAATGTTTTCGAAAAAATAAAATGAGCAAAATCTGCATCAAAAACTAGGAATGGGGGGCTTCCCTGGTGGCGCAGTGGTTGAGAGTCCGCCTGCCGATTCAGGGGACACGGGTTCGTGCCCCTGTCTGGGAAGATCCCACATGCCGCGGAGTGGCTGGGCCCGTGAGCCATGGCCGCTGGGCCTGCACGTCCGGAGCCTGTGCTCCGCAATGGGAGAGGCCACAACAGTGAGAGGCCCGCTTACAGCAAAAAAAAAAACTAGGAATGAACCAAATAAATTTCACTAAACCTTGACTCTAACAATGCGAAACATAATGCTGGCTTCTCCATCCAACAGTTATAAACTCTTTCTATGTTCTTCAAGCAAGATCACTCAAAATCCAGACTTGTGTGTGCCAGAAGTTAGTTAAGCTTAGGCTGAACCAAAAGCGAGTGAAGCTATTAATTCCCAAATAACTGATTTGAGAAAAACAAAGCCTAAATCCCAAATAAGCTTCCTTTTCAGGAGAGCAGACACTGTGAGTAAAGGCAGCATTTTTTGTAGTTGGACAATCACTGGAGAAATTCATTTATGTTCTTTTCCTTCCCGTCTTTTCATCCTTCCTTTTCCCCGTGTCCAATCAGGTACCAAGCTCTGTGCTTCCCTGCCCCAGGGAAGGTCTGTAACTATAAAATACCTTTCTTCCCTGGCTTTTGTTCTCAAAAGCCTGCAGTGGCCATGGCAACCTGGTGGCCCATGGACATTTTACTTTGGCCCACACAGAATAATTTTAAATGCTTGAGCCAACATTTGACACGAAGGAGACTGCTCATAAAAGTCGAGATTTCTAGCTTTTCTTGAAGATCAGAAGATCCAGCAACACAGGGCAACATGAGTGATGACAGCAAGCCAGAACTAGGTAGCAGCCCCCTCTAGCCAGACCACGTACCAAACCCCTGCCAAGCTGCTTTACTCACTTCGAATCCTATCCGGCCTCTGCAGTCATTTGAGTTTGCAATTCCTGGCCTAAATCTACTGAGGAGAGTATGCCAGGAGTCCTGAAGAGATGGGAAAATAGGGTTGGAGACAAAAGGGAATTCCTCTGATCGGAGCAAGAAGAAAAATAATTTCTCTACAGATTAAAGAGATTTTCAAAAGTTGAGGAGTAAGACAAAAGGCTGCATTCTCTCAGTGAGCAAAAGAGACCCGAGGGGCCTAACTGGTAATGTTCTGGAAGAGTAGCAAGACTTCAGTAAGGAATGGCTGTGTAGTTCTCTGCTTTGGCAAAGATTTTCTTGTTCCATTTGTGGATTAAAAGCAGCAGGGCAAGAATCATACCTCGTGGACTGGGTTCATAGTTCTCAGCAATTACGGCACACTGATGGCCAATGATCTAGGGCCCTTCCCAAGAGATGTCCCCAGGACTAAGCAAGGTTAAATTTCTAGCCCACCAGAGAATGAGAACCTAGGTTGTTTTAAGGGAGAAAAAAGTACAATATTTCTTGAGCACATGAAATTGAGAATTGCTACAATTTCCAAGTGTTCCAGGAAGTCACAAACACACACCTCCAAATTCTTTCTCCCTCAGTTTTGCTGGGTTTTTTTCATACATCTTGGTGGGTTTCTCAGATGGCCATTCTTATTTGCCCTGCTCTGAGGGCTGCTGTAGCCTTGGCCTACAAATACCTGGGTTTTATAGTGTCTTTAGTTCCAGGACGTTTGGACGTTTCTCTCTGTTGCTCTGACCCGGACACTGTGATCCTGAGATGGAGCAGCAATTTCTAGATTCCTCACATACTGAAAGAGGAATGGATAGCTTCTTAGCTGACAAAAGAGTTCAGCTCAGGCAAGTCTGCAGAATGAGGTGACAAGACACTCCCTGTGGTCTCTCTAGAACTGAGAGGAAAAGTGGAACTTTCTCTGGTTGTTCAAGAGGCAATAATTCCACATGGTCCTTAAGAGCACCAGCTTTAAAGTCAGACAAACCAAGTTCAAGTCCTGGCTCTGCCACTTATCAGCTTTTTTGATTTTCCTCAGGCAGCCTCCGTTTCCTCAAAATAATAGTACTCGTCTCACAGTTTTGTTGGGAAGGCTCAATGAGGTAACGCATAGAAAATGTCTAGTTCAACAGTTCTTACTGTTCACAGTAAGAACTCAACTTAGGGTTGGCTATTAAAATAATAATATATTTTTGAAAGTTGCTAAGGGAATAGATCTTAAAAGTTCTCATCACAAGAGAAAAATTCTTAAGTGAAATAATGAATGCAGATGCTGAGCAGAGAGACTGGCAAATAGTAAATGCTCAATAAATGCTATATTTAAGTGAAAAAAACAAGAAAAAAATTCTGTAATTATTTATGGTGATGGATGTTAACTAGACTTATTGTGGTGATCATTTCATAGTATATTACAAATATCGAACCATTATGTTGTACACACGAAACTAATATAATGTTTCTTCATTACCACTTTTATGAAATCTGCATTTTTTAAATGTACACACACAAACACACATGTGTGCTCTTTTTTTTTTTCATTTATTTATTTTTGGCTGCGTTGGGTCTTCATTGCTGTGCACAGGCTTTCTCTAGTTGTGGCGAGCAGGGGCTACTCTTCGTTGCAGTGTGCGGGCTTCTCATTGCAGTAGCTTCTCTTGTTGAGGAGCACAGGCTCTAGGCACGCGGGCTTCAGTAGTTGTGGCTCGCAGGCTCAAGAGTTGTGGCCTATGGGCTCTAGAGCGCAGGCTCAGTAGCTGTAGCACACGGGCTTCGTTGCTCCACGGCATGTGGGATCTTCCTGGACCAGGGCTCGAACCCGTGTCCCCTGCATTGGCAGGCGGATTCTTAACCACTGCGCCACCAGAGCAAGCATTAGGTCTCCCCCAAGAATAACTAAGACGTGGTGTGGAGCAGACAGGGCTAGAATTACAGTTCAGTTATGAACTATGAGGTGCTCCATAAACATGACAAGGGATGAGCTTTCCTGAGAGAGGGACTACTTCTTATACCAAGGCAGGAAGGTGTTACCTCTTGGCTCCGCGTAGGCAAAGCCTCCTACTTCCTTTCTCTCACTTCAATCTCTCAGCCAGGCGGAGCCCCAGGCAAGCAGAGACTGATAGGAAGGCAAAGGTGGCTTAACACCCAGATCGTCTTGTGGAGTGAATTTGTGGCCCACAGAAAGAGCCACTTGTAAGATCACCTTTCTGAGGCTCTCAAAACATGCAAGCATCTGTGAAAAGATATAGGAGAATTTCCTTTTGAATTAACATCTGAGCTCCTGAACACATTTCTTTCTTTCTTTTTGGCCGTGCCTAGCGACATGCGGGATCTTAGTTCCCCGACCAGGGATCCAACTCGTGCCCCCTGCAGTGGAAGTACAGAGTCTTAACCACTGGACTGCCAGGGAAGTTCCATGCATTTATTTCTTTATTATGTCATCTGGATCTTCTCAGTCCCTTGAAATCTAAATAGGATTGCCTCAAAATTCCAATTCTGCAGTGTGGGGAAAGACCTACATCTCTCTAAGAGACCCGTAATTTCCTCAATCATTCTCAGTTGCCCCTTTCTCCCTGACTCTCATGTCCAGGGAACCATCTCTGCTTTCCACTGAAGAGACCCCGATGTGAAGTTCAACCCCTCCTCGGGTTGCCTCCAATGAATGATCCACCCACAGAGAGCTATGGGTGAACAATGAGATTTTTCACAAGACTTCAGGAAAAAAGACAGCACATGGCCTCCAGTGAGGTACATTAGAAACCACATTAAATGACCTCTACCTGACTGTCCACTGGATGTATCCAAGCTTCCCACGACCTTTGTATAACTCATAACTGATGCCCAAACATTGTTATCCCCAACCTTGTTTGTGTCAGTTGTACTGTTATTGTAATTATGTAATTTAATTCAATATAAATAAACACAAAATGTAACTATGAAAATACAGCTCTTGTTTATATTAAAACTAAGTTAAATGTTTTGTATAGACTTTACAAAGGCGCACTTATAGAGAAATTATTGTCATGTTCGATCTTTGAGAAAAAAGAGCACTATACAAGATGGGGAATAACAGTAAACCTCTGGAAGGACTCTGTGCTGAGATTACTTCCCATGTTTCTTTTAAGTTGATGATCCAATTTTAAAAAAATTAAAAAAATGAGAATTCACAAATGATGCATTTGGAGTGCCTGGTGCAAGAAAAGCAAGGATGTCCAAAAGTAGCCACTTGGCTAGAAAACAAAGACCTTGGTCAGACATCAAATGATGAGTCAATGAAAATATTACATGTCTTAAGATAAAATGTATAAATGTGTTTTTAATGATACCCTCATTTAGCCATTTTAACCATTTATTACTTAACTGTGCTCCTGTCATGTCAGATTAGAGGACTTTTGCTAGTCTTCAAAATTCACAGTTGACAATGATATTTTCAAAGTACTGGGTGTCCCCTACCTACTCCTTTCTCTACCCAACACCCAGCTGCCCCTGTAATTTCAAATATTCTCCCCTTACCATGCAGAATAAGCCCGCACTCCCTGACTAACAAACTTATAATCAGAAACCTTTAACCTGGGTTTTCACCCAACAGAAAAATAATAACAGCCAACATTTATGGAGTATGCACTGTGTGCCAGTCACCACGCAAAGTACCTTATACCTATTAACTGAACAATCCTATAAGATAGGGAGCATTTTACAGATGAAGGATCTGATACACAGAAAGGTTAATCGGCCACCAAGCTAGTAAGTGGCAGTCGCATCCAGAACCCATGTTCTTAACCATGGTTCGATGGCAAAGATTTTCCACCTAACCTGCTCTGCCCTCCTCTGTAAAAAGCAGTTTAAAAATAGCAACAACAAAAACATATTCATATTATACATCAGGTGTATTTATATATGTAGGTCAGGTGCTATGTCAGTGTTGGAGACAGAGACAGCAGACTCAATGCCTCGCCTCCTGGAGCTTACAGCCTAATCAGAGGGGCAGGCACTGAACAAGTAATTCTAAACATGACAAGGTGACAAACCACTCTTCAGAGACAGTGGCCAGAAAACCACTGGGAAGAGATATTTGCAACATGTATAAGCAACAAATCTAAGCAATAAAAATAGAAAATTAGCAGAAGACATGAACAGGCATTTCACACAAAAGGAAACAATGAATAGCAATAAACATATAAGAAGATGTTCAGCCTTATAAGTAATAAGAAAACAACGTGTTAATTTCAATAAGCTACTATTTCACATCTACCAGATAGGCAAAAACTAACAAGTCTGACAAACCAAGTGGGCGGGGGGCGGGGATCTCCCATACACTTCTGGTGGGGCTACAACTTCTATAAACACCTGGGAAAACAATCAGCATAAAGTAGAAGGTACATCTATTCTCCAAGCCAACAATTCCGCTCTGAAATGTACACACTAGAGAAAAAGTTGTCCTTGTATACCGGGAAGACATATGTGAGAATGTTGACAGCATTGTCTGTAACAGGAAAATAAAAACAAAACTTGAAATAACCCAAGTGCTCCCAAAAAGCAGCATGGATAAATAGGTTGAAATATATTTATTCATTGGAACACTGCACAGCAGTGAAAATGAAGGGCACACAGGTGTCATCAAATGATTGATGATGTTCTACTTATTAGGCTGGATGGTGGGTAAGTGGTTGTTTATCATCACTCTTTATACTGTCCTTGTTATATGCAGCCATGTATGTGTACATTTCACTATATTTTCTAAAAGAGTAAAAAACTAATAAGTGCTACAAAGAAAAAGGAGCAAGAGCTAGGCAAGCATATGCCTTTTTCATATTTGCTATATGATATCTCCCAATTCTGATGAGACCACGACCTGCTTCGTTCCTAGAGTGAAAGAGTAAATAAGAAACTTCAATCAACTCAGTCAATATGGACCATCAGAACAGATCACTGTGACCTCAAAGTGGATTCAGAGGAAAGATTTGGATTAACTAAGTGGATGAATTTCAACAGACAGACTACCTCATTTTATGCTACATACACATATGTACTAGTCTTCATTCTATCGATCAATGGATTCATCTACTGAAAACTCACTGTGGGAGTGGCTAGAGGGCCACAGCTCACTCAACACCTATTTCCTGAGTCTCCTCAAAAGATCTTCACAATTGTTTTTTTTTTAAAAGCTTTGCTTATCTGCTGGTGCCTGACTTACATCCTCCCCTATGTGACAGAGGATGTCACAAGCCTGCATCTGACATTAATTAATTAATTAATTTTTGCTGTGTTGGGTCTTCGTTTCTGTGCAAGGGCTTTCTCTAGTTGTGGTAAGCGGGGGCCACTCTTCATCGCGGTGCGCGGGCCTCTCACTATCGTGGCCTCTCCTGTTGCGGAGCATAGGCTCCAGACGCGCAGGCTCAGTAGTTGTGGCTCACACGCCCAGCCGCTCCGTGGCATGTGAGATCCTCCCAGACCAGGGCTCGAACCTGTGTCCCCTGCATTAGCAGGCAGATTCTCAACCACTGCACCACCAGGGAAGCCCCTTTCACAATTTTTGCCAAAAGAAGAATAAGGAAAGAAGCTTGGAACCTGAATGATTTTTCTGAGCCTACATTCTTAACCAGGAATTCATGGACAGGCTTCAAAGGATCCAAGAAATTCCTGAAAACACATGCAAAACATTGCATTCATGTGGATGTGTGTGTGTTTTAGAGGAAGAGTGCCTGTAAACAACATTTGAGTGTCAAATATGACCTTCTAAAAAGCAGCCAGACTGCTACGTTAATGGGATGGCTAATCATGCCCAAGTCCCGATTTTAGATTAAAAATCATGTGTCCTGGGAAATCCCTCAGACCTGGGAAAACCAGGATGGTTGGTCACTCTAATATAGAGTTGCCAGACAAAATGGATAATGCCCAATTAAATTTGAATTTCAGGTAAACAATGAATTTTTTTGGTATAAGTATGTCCTGAGAATTATTTATTATTACATGAAATTCAGATTTACCTGGGCATCCTATATTTTTATTTGCAAAGTATGGCAACCCTACCCTAATAGAATAACTAATAATAATAGTATAAATAGGAATAGTAATAGCAGTAGCAGTAACCAACAATTTTTGAGCACTTCCTTCATGTCAGGCACAATTTCCTATTCCATCCTAACCACATCGCAGGTGGTTAGGATTATCATCATTTCCACTTTATGGATGCAGTAATTAAGGATCAAAGAGATGAAATAGCTTGTCCAACATCACGCAGTTAACTAGTCAAGGGCAAAGTCAGATTCAAGTCCACCAAGATCCATGTTCTGTGAAAGAGGGAAGGGAGAAAGCTGTACCTGGAGAGGCCAGAGGTACCTGAGTTTGCCACCTGAACTCCCCCCGTCAACCCCCATCACCTTTGTAATCAGTTACTTATCCTTGGGCCCTGAACACTTGACAGGCTGTGTATAGGAGGCTGACAGATTTGAAGCATTAGCACCATGGCTTGGCGAGCATCCTGTTTCCCAAACCCTGCTCTAACTCCCCCACTTTTCTCATAGGCTTTATCAGGAAGACTTTCCCGGAAGCCTTTCAGCCCACAAGAGTTGACAGTGGTTTAATGAACATCAGCTGAAATTCATCTGCCTCTTTGAGCTGCTTCCTGTTCCCCCAAATCTATTAGTACTTTGTCCAAATAGTCTGCAGGTTGGACTGGGACTTTCATGGAGGTGATCAACTGTCTCATTTTGCCTGGAACTGAGAGATTTCCAAGGATGCAGACTAGAGATTTCCAAGGGTGCAGACTTTCAGTGCTAAAAGTGGGGAAATCCCAATAAAACTAGGACAGTTGGTCACCTATCTGTCTGGCAGATTAACCACACACTTTCACTAATATTATCTCACTTAACTGTCAGCACAACCGTGGGACAGAACCCATTTTACAGATGAGGAAACTGAATCGCAGAGATATTCAGTAATTGCTCAAGTGTGCAGGGTTGTGAACTGCAAAGCTGAGCCTGCCAGATGTGCCTCACTCCAAAGCTGGGCCAAGAAGTGGTTTAATGCCCTGGGCTCCAGAGTCGGAATGCCTGACTCTGAACTATGAGTCTGACCTTGAGTCATTTCATAAACCTCTCCTAGTATCCCAATTCCCTTATCTATAAAAATGAGGATAATACTAAAACCTGCTAGCCCATTCTATGAAGATTACGTGAGATAATGCATTTAAAGCACCCAGCACAATGCCTGGTGCTTAACAAATGCTCACTGGTGGAAGCTCTCATAACTTCATCTTATTGCTAAAAGAATGAGATATGGAAACGGTTCTGTCTTCTCTGCATCAATCTCAAAGGTTGGAATATTTCCAAAATGTCTTTCTTTCCCCTTACAACAAGTTATCCATCTTTCATCTGTTTTTTCATAAATATTTTTTAAACCTACATTTTCAGCTTTTACTATCTCTTGTGAGTTCCACATCCTGATCACAAGCTGTGTCTATTACAGAGTTCTTTTATTTAACCTATATTTTGCTGTATCTTTCACAAGCTCAAAGGGAATAAATTTCAGTCAGGATCTACTTAAAGAACGAATCCTTCTAGACCCTACCCTGAGTGACTTGGTGAGCACACAGACCATGTATCTGCTTCATTCACCTCTGAGTTATAAATCATTGCATGTGCTCCATAAATATTTATTGAATTCACTAATCAATTAATCAATATCACTTCCTACATTATCAACCATTCTTGCTACTCTGTATCTGGAATAAACCATTCCATTCTGTGAGTCTTGTTTTGCAGTAATTTTTAACCCCCATCTTACAGTTGCTAATTTTCTAAAATTTACAGTTAGACAAAGCTATTCACCAACTCAGTCACAAGAAGAAAGTCGTTCAGACTAAGTAAGAGTCAAGGAATGAATGAAGGTAGGGTAGAAGGAATACCAAACCAGAAGTCAGAGGAACTGAAGGCCAGATTTGCCATGCATCAGCTTTGTGTCTTGGGAGGAAAAGAAAGGCAATGAGAACATTGGTGTAGCCCTTGCTACAGGCCAACTCTGGATTACACACATTCTAAAGACTTTTCAATTTAATTCCCCTGCCAAGAAGCTATTTCTGTCCTGGTTTTAAAAGTAAAGAAGCTAAAACTCAGGGAATTTAAGTCTTTTTACCCAAGTTACACCTAGTAGTGAATGCAAGATTTGAACCCAGGTCTATTGACTACACAACAGAGATTCTTCTCATTTTTCCCATCACCACCAAGTTGCCTCCATAAAATAAGTGATTGCAATAGAAAATTGTTTCATTCAACCAGTTTCTAGCTGATGGGCCCAACAAGCTTCCCTTGAATCAGATCATGTCATCTATTTAAGCCTTAGTTTTCCTCGGGGTAAAAGGCGGAGTTTGAACTAGATGATGCCTTTCACATTTTAAATCCTGTGACTTGGTGCCAATGTGCCGGGGTTCACTCTGAAAAAAAGAGGCTCCCAGCTGGAGCACTCAGAATAAGGCAGCCTGTGTGTTCAAGCATCCATCCTTCTAGCATTATCAATCTGCCACATTAATATGCTAATTGTGAGGGAAGAAATGTGGAACTAATAATTCCATGTATCTTTCAAGTAAGGGCATCCAGGTAGCACCAAGATACTAGAGGACTGAAATCAGCATGATTGCGTTGACTTTGAGTGTGTCATGGCAGGAGAACAGAAAATGGGTTCTTTCATCACAGTTCTTTAACATGTTCATTCCAAAACAGTCCAAGAGAAAGAAAGCTCTTCTTTCCACTTTCTTCTAGGGTTGACATTATCCAGTATGTAGACCATATTGGCAGCCTCCTCCATACCTCCGGGAGCTCATCAAAAAGTAATAACCCTGATGCCTTGGAGCTGCATAAATCTGCTGCTCTCAGAATCGCCACCCAGCTTGGAAGGGTTGGCTGACTTGCATAGATGGGGCTAAAAAAATGTTCCATTTGGCTTTTTCAAAATCTTGACTAATTGAACCATCTGGTGAAGGACAAAAACCATGTCATTTGGGGCGTGGTGATTTTAAATAAGCTGCCAGTGTGTGCAGGATAAAAAAGGATTGGTGGCATGTTGGTGATGGCTACAGGAGAACTTGGCACATCTGTCAGAACGAACCTTGAAATAGAACTTCAGTAGAACTAAATGCAAAATCATCCTTTTTCCCTCCATGACCCCTGCTCTGGCCCATAAAACCAAATATATGCTAACGTATATCTGCCCAAATAAGGGCATTCCCAGCTTTGTCCTCTCCTTCCTTTACTAAGTATAAGCCTAACACATCAAAATGTAAGTCACCTACATGGCTCGGTTTGCAGGGCTCATTAAAGTCCTCCTGACTTATCCCCCATACCACCTACCCACCCCAAAAATGTATTAAACCCTGGCTTTGCCACAATGGCTGATATTTCCATTGTATCCTTTCTTCATATTAAATGTGTATGTCTTTCTCTAAGATGTGAAAACATAGTGTAGGTGGGGCTCCTCAGAAGCAGACCGTGGGAGGAGGGTTCACACGCAAGTGTTTTGTTAAGGAGATGTTTCCAGGGGAAATCAACAAGGGAGAAGCAGGATGGGAAGAGGGAGAAGCGAAGCCAAGGTTCGATTTCTGGCAAATCCACATGAAGAGTAGATTCATCCCGATCCCACAGGGAACCCTGGAATGTAAGTCACATACCTCAGAGTTTGTCTCAATTTGAGGCAAGAAAGCTGGGCTTTCACACTCCTGAACATGTCAGTTGTTGCCCAAGAGCAGCCCTAGACAAGTAAACCTCAGGCCGTTCTACCGCTCTGAGAATTTGAGTGAAGCCACCCCTGTAGCACAAGAGTGTCCTTCAAAGACACAGTGTCACAAGGGCAGGTCATAAAAGAAAAAGCTCCCAGGGGCAAGTATGTGAAAAAGATCTAAGGGGATCTGGTGGGGCATGACAGCATCTGCTACACACATGAAGCTTTTCCCAGCCTTCAGTGGTTTAGGGCAAAATGGCTACCTGATAAGAGGACAGGCTCCAGGAGGAAGGGTGCAGGTGGCAGGAAAGTTAAGTGACAAGAAGTGAGGAGATATTCCTGGGTAAAAGGAAGTAGGGCTCAGTGGCGGGGGGTCGGGGTGGGGGAGGCTGCAGTTAAGAACACTTGGGAGCTAAAGGAGAGGATGCAGTGGCAGAGGGCGGAGGGAGGCGGAAGGACGTGGAGACATCCCAACAGACCATACGTACATCTGTGGAAACAGCTACTGAGCAGTGCAAAGGAGGGAGAAGATAAAGACCAGAGGGAAGGGCGCTAGATCAAGATGGGGTTCTAGTCCTGGCCCCAGTAAACTCACTGTGACTCGGGATAAGCCATTTTCCCTCTCCTCAATTCAGCTTCCTCTTTGGTAAAATGAGGGTTGACCAGATTAGGACCTTCCAAAGCCTACTGCAAGAAACACTGGGGTTTCATGAGCTATTAATAGGTGTTCGTGGCAAAGGGTTCTGCAGACACAAAGTTTAGGGAACACTGCAGTTTCCTTTGGAAATCCATATTAACATACTAAAAGTCCTGCCTTTAGAAACTTATTTAACTGTTGAACTCTATTATTTACTTGACCACAAGCCTCTTTTGGGCCAGATATCTAGAGTCTTCTCTCAGGACACTAATGTTTGGGAAATGGAGGTTCCTTCTAGCTCTAGTGTCAATTCTATTTCACAATTTAACAATTCTTGCACTCACAAATTAGATGAAATAAAAATATGTCCAGTGAGGGAGGCTCATGACTATCAAAAGGCAACCAAGAAACTTGGTGATAACATTTACAACTACCAGGTATCAAGCAATTAACCTATGCCAAGCACTGCAGCATGCACTTTATAAATACTGCTTGATTTGATTTCTATAGGGACCTTGATGAGTATTTTTATCTCCACTTTCCAGATGATGTAACTGAGGCTCAGAGAGGTTCAACAGGTTGCCTTGGTCTCACAGTAAAGTTTAAAGCCAGGAGCCAAGCTTTAGCAGCCTAATGCCATGCCCCGGTCTTCGTCATTATCCCAACTCTGGGGGCCTTTGTTTCTCATCTTTCTCAAGCCAGCCTTCCTGTGCGAGACCCTCTGTCATTTTGTCACTTCACCTTTGATACATCATCCATAAAATGAGGCTAACTGTCCTGGTCAACATGTATATTTGGGAGCTCTCACAAAAATAACTGTAAAGTGCTTTTCAAATAAAAAGTGTTCTAAAATAATTTGAAGCTAATATTGAAGACAAAAAATAAAATTCCGTACATAGCTGTATGGCTTTTGAGAAAACTGTTTCAGTGAATCAATGAAAGGAATTATGTCAACATTATAGGGGAGAAACATGATGAGGAAGCAACGATACTATTTTAAGATGAAATCAGAGCTAATTTTACTGAGAGTCTGTTATGTTTCCTCTCACCCTTTTCTTTCACCCTTCTGGTAGACTACCTTGTACCAAGGCCTAAGAGACCTTTCCTTGCCACTGTTCATATTATTATTGCTTCTAGAAATGTCCTTTGCTATTCCTCCACCTACCCAAGGCTTTAAGACCCAATTTAGGTCCTGATTCCTCTGTGATGTTCACACTCTCTCCTGTGTAACCTTATGGTCAGTACTACCCAGTGATGGCACTGACTGTTCCCACCTGTATTGATCTGACCTGCCCAAACAGATGGTAAGTGCCTATCTGGGTTCGATCAGACTGCTATAACAAAAATACCATAGACTGGGTAACTTAAACAACAAACACTTGTTTTTCACAGTTCTGGAGGCTGGGAAGTCCAAGATCAAAATGCCCACAGATTTGGCGTCTGATGAGAACCCACTTCTTGGTTCATAGGCAGTTGTCTTCTCTCTGTGTCCTCACATATGACAGAAGGGGTGAGAGAGCTCTCTGGGGTCTCTTTTACTTACTTTTTTTTTTGATCAACACTTACATTGTAATCTTGATTTCAATACAGATTTGTGACCATTGTGAATATAAACAAATTACTTCATTTTCCATCTTCTTAAAACTGGAGTTGGCTACCCAAGAATTTACAAAAGCCTTTAAATTTCTGGATAAAATTGACTAAATGTTTAACTTTTGTTTGATATACGTGGCACAGAACTTATCTAAAGCTGATACGAGAAAAGAAACTATTATCTACAATGTTAACACATGTAAGAAAAAATTATTCATATTATATAGCACCAAAATTTTTTATAGTAGGTCGATGTGTATATGCCACTACTATTAATAGCTTGCTTAAACCTGTTACATTGTTTTAGCACTAGCACATTTTGTATGTGCTTTAAAAAACTGAACATTGTAAATCAACTATACTCCAATAACAATTAATTTTAAAAGATTGCTTGTAAGTGCCGTGCTATTGTTTGTCAATTTCTGTATCTCATCTGATGACTGTCCTCCTCAGTTTCCTTCATTTTCTTTTTTTTTTTAATTTTTATTGGCATATAGTTGCTTTACAATGTTGTGTTAGTTTCTACTGTACAGCAAAGTGAATCAGCTATACGTATACATATATCCCCTTTTCTTTTGGATTTCCTTCCCATTCAGGTCATCTCTGGGGTCTCTTTTATAAGGGCATTAATCCCATTCATGAGGGTTCCACTCTTAAAACTTAATCATCTCCCAGAGTCCCACCTCCAACTACCATCACATTGGGGATTCGATTTCAACATATGAATTTGTGGGGGACACATGCATTCAGTTATGGCAGTGCCTCAGAGGAAAGAAGTATGCACTACATGTGTCTTGCATCACTCAAGCTCTGGATATTAACCCAGAACTAGATACTGAAAAACCAAAATTTGAGTAATTTTTTGTTTTTGTCTCCTTGAGGACAGGGACATGTCTGTTTTGCCCATTTCATCCTCAGAATCTAACACAGTCCCAGCAAACAATTAATTCTTTTTAAAAATTTTTGTTAGATCAATGAAAGAATAATCAAGCAGGAAATCCTCAACTGATAATAATGGCAACAGTGATATTTACAGAGTATTTGCCATATGGCAGGTACCATGCTCAGCACCTGTATTATAGACTGTAATACAGACTGTTATATTTATAGTCTCATCTGAACCTCACAACAAACTAAAATGTTGGTGCTATTATTAAGCCTCCTTTAGAGATGAGGACACAGAGGCACAGACAGCTTGAATGACCGGCCCAGGGTCAAAGAGCAATCAAGGATTTAAGTCCAGTCAGTCTAACTCCATGGCCCAGGCTCTTAATGGCGAAGCTAACATCAACATTTGGACATTCTGACCACCTTCATAATGCTCCTGATGATGAAAAGGATCCAGAAAGAAATCAGATTGTTCAAGCGATCTAAGGTACAAAACACAGGACTAAACTCTCATAAACTGGCCCTCAGTGCAGTTCTCTAGTCAATATGCTGCTTTATGATATGCTGATAAGCAAGAGACAATGAAAGAAATTAACAAAGTCATCATGCCCCTGGAGAAGTAGGCAGGCAGAATGTGATGCCAACGCTGCATGGAGCTTCTTCGAGGAGGACTGATCCACTTATTCACTCAACAAACTTTTCTTTAATACTCATGTGAGAAACACATGTGTATTAGAAATACTCTAATGAATAAGGTAGTCAACATACCTAGTCTCAGAAAGCCTCCATTCTGGTGGGAGAAACCAAGCATAACCCAATAAACGCACTCAGATAATGTAAGACAGTGATGCTAAGAGAGCAATAAAAAGAGGTAATAAAATAGACGGTGATGGGGTGAGATGGAGGCTACTCTGGAAAAAGTAGAAAAGCCTTTTGCAGGGGGTGTCACTGGAGCAGAGACTTGAATGAAGGAGGGAATATATTCATGCAAAAACCTGAAGGAAGGTATACGAACTGATTTTGGTCTTTTAAAAATCACTATAGCTGGGCTTCCCTGGTGGCGCAGTGGTTGAGAGTCCGCCTGCCGATGCAGGGGACACGGGTTCATGCCCCGGTCCAGGAAGATCCCACATGCCGTGGAGCGGCTGGGCCCGTGAGCCATGGCCGCTGGGCCTGCGCGTCCGGAGCCTGTGCTCCGCAACGGGAGAGGTCACAACAGTGAGAGGCCCGCGTACCGCAAAAAAAAAAAAAAAATCACTATAGCTGCTATGTGAAGGGTGAACTGTTATGAAACAAGTATGGAAACAGACCAGTTAAGGGGGTTTTCCTCAAGGACCAAGGAGGATGGTCATGGCTTAGACTCAGGTGGAAGCACTGGATGTGATGAGCGGAAGACATAAGCAGACACTGGAAAGGGAGGGAAAGGATGTCACCCAATATGCAACCCTGGGAGCTGCATTTGGGGAAGACAGTCATGGGATCCAAAAACTCCTTTTTATAATCCCTGTTTTCTTCCCTTAACCTGCCTATCTGTTCCATTTCAGGAAATAATCAAGTTCACCAACACCAAGAGTCAATATCCAAATGTGTCAACAGTATAAACAACTTTAAACTCTTCTACTACCAATGTTATCCTTTCCAGAGCCCAAGTCCAAATTCCTCCAGGACAGGGGTCAATATATTTTTCCTATTAATGGCCAGAGAGTACGTATTTTCAGCTTTGCAGCCACACAGTCTCTGTTGCAACCACTAAACTTGTAGAATGCAAAAACTGTCATAAATGATATGTAAACAAATGGTTGTGGCTGTGTCCTCCACACACAAATTTTATGGACAATAAGATTTCAATTTCATATAATTTTTCCATGCCACAAAATATTCTTCTTTTGATTTCTTTCAACCATTTACAAATGTAAAACCCATTCTCAGCCCATAGGATGTACAAAAATAGTCAGCGTTTCACCCGAGGGCCACAGTTTGCAGACCCCTGCTCTAAGAGGATGCTGGCTAGAAGAGCAGGATCTCTAACAGCACCCTCCCTGTTTAGTTTCGTATGTAGCATCACTCCTACAAGTCCAATATAGGCCATACTGCATATCTTACATGTAAACATAAGCCAGATTTTATATTCCCCTCCATGGTGTCCCCCTGGGGACTCACGGGTCTAACAGCCAGAGTGAGCTCATTTTGCCAACAAACCCCACCCACTTTCCATAATGGAATTTAATTATTTGGCCTGAAAAACATTTAAACTTCACTATACTGAAAGAGTCAAATAAATAAATAATAAAGGGGCACATTTTGATAGCACCTGCCTCAAAGATCTTAAAGGCACTGTCATGCCTGCTTTAATATTTTATGGTGCAGAAATGTGACTGCTACCAGGTCAAAAATATACTGCTTTTTATACCAGGTCAAAATCTAGGGCCAGTAGTCCTATTTTGTGGCAGGATGCAGAAAGCCAGCCAGGAAGGAGGGTAGAGTTACCTATTTTGAAATCTGAAGAGAGCTATTTTAAGATGATGCACCAGAAAAATGCATATTAGGTTGTTTTTTTTTTTCTCTCCTTCTGTATCTCAAAACAGAAGGTTTCAGAGTCTGCTGGCAGCTGGTGCAACATTCATTATTTACCACTGGAAAGCCAAGAATCTCAGCCTCTGACCCTCCACTGTTGCTTAGGCATATTCTGGGAAGAGCCAAGAGGCAGGCAGGTGTTTCCTGGGGCCAGTAACACATGGTTTCTATGCAAACACTCCAAATTTTCAAGTTGGAGCTGACACGAGCAATGATCTACCCCAACATCCTATATCCTGGAGGAAAGACCCTTCCTGTGTTGTCACTGACTGAGGACAATACGGGGTAAGGGTGGGGAATGTATCCCCTCCCTGAGTTGCCTTTGTCATCACTGGAGAGAGAACTGGTTGTTGTTTAATTTTCACAGCAATCCTGGGAAACAGGGACCATTTTAATGTCCATTTCACAGAAAGGGAAACTGAGGTTGTTTAATGTGCTCAAAAGTAACACCGTTAGTAAGTGGAAGAGCTAGAGTTTGAGCCCCAGTTTTTATTGGTTTCTCAAAGAAACCGCAACCAGCCCTCTCATCCTCCTCTCCTCCCACCTCTCAAAACACTTCAGTTTAACAAATATGTGAGCTGCCCTAGTTCCTACCCAAGGAAAATGACAATTTCCAAGATTGAGATGAAAAAGAACATAAGGGGGGAGGCGGGGGGCGGGGAGGGGAGTAACAGTTCCACAGCTAGAGTTAGGTACTAAAAAAGCTAATCACTGATGTACAAGCAAACAAATTCAGGGAAAGGTTTTTGGCACCATAAAACAGAGATTAATTAATACGAGATTACAATGGAATTCCTATAGAATTACACTTGATCCAGACCCCAGAATAACAAAGGAATTCAACATGATTAATGCTTTGAATAGCAAGGGATGTCAGAATGATTCACCTCTTACTACTAAAAAGGGCTGCCAGATTGCTTTAAAAAGCTCTGCCTGACCCAGGATATTGGTATCTCCAGAGCAATCAGCAATCTGAGTTTACTCATTTGACAGAAGCACCAACTCCTTGCCAACTTAGCTTTGTTTTACATATCTTCTTTGCCCCCTTGATCCCCCTTGCCCCAATCTCTCTCCCAGTTTGCAAAAATTCTGAAATCCCCAACAAGCCCAGCTGGGTAACCTGGGTGTTAGGAAAAAGTAGCTCCAGGCAATGGGCAGCACAGGCAAAACCTGCCCGGACATGAGTTCCAGCAAAAGCAGCCATTCCACCAACTCTGAAGGGGCTCCTTTACTTTATCTTCTCATTCTTCCTCTTTGGAAAAATCTCTGCTGGTGAGTCATTTGTGGCTATAGGTGTTTAAAGCATTTATATGAGGAGAAAGACAGATTGATGCCTTTAGCACAGACTGCCTGCTCTGGTCTAAGGAGAGGTCAGGAGGATGACAAGAATAGTAAAGCTTAAGATGACAGAGTTGGCGCCAACATGCATTTAAGCAGAGACTAAGAGTCCAGAATTCCTGGACATTATAAAGAATGTATTATCATTGTGGTCACTTTCAGCAAGACTGATTTCATTACCATCTGTCTTCATCCACTGCCGCTTGGTGAATAAATATTAAATATGGAACTTTTCCTGGACTCAAGTCACTGAGGCCGAGAGGAAAGCAGTTATGTAACCATATGATCTCTGCACACCTCATAGCCAGGAGGAGAGCAGATGAGGCGAGGGAGTCGGGCAGGGGGAGGCACTGGGGGAGGGAGACACTGTGGAGTGAGATAAGATCATTAGCTCTACTGAGCTGAAAATAAGAGTTCAGTTCTCGGTTGAGTAATAATTTTCTTTTCAAGGTGGGCAATATTTAAGCAATCATTTCTTGAAAATTGGTCATTACCACCAGCTAATAACTGATTTGTTAGTTAATAGCTGAAGGTGAAGCCAAGGGCAGCGAATGCTCTGGCTTACCATTCTCTGATGGCAGAATTAACAGGTTTCAAGGGCATTATTGCTATTATGAACCATGTTCATTGATTTATAACAACAGTAATATGTTCTATTTTAAAAAGTGGGTGCAATATCCTGGAAAAAATCATCATTGTTTGGTGCTTTGAAGTTGAGTAGCCACTATGCCACAACCAAGAGAGATGCCCTCTGGTCCAGCTCTGGGCATCCCCAAGGTCTACAGACTGGTCCTGGGTGGCTTGCACAGTGTGGCATTAGAGAATCCAGAGAACTATCGCTCAGAAGGGCCCAGGCTGTGGCTTTAATTACAAAGACATTGGTCACTTCTCCCCTTAAACATGTTCTGACTGTGTATCTTTTATTTTTTATTTATTTTTATTTTTTTAATGCGGTACGCGGGCCTCTCACTGTTGGTGGCCTCTCCCGTTGCGGAGCACAGGCTCTGGACGCGCAGGCTCAGCAGCCATGGCTCATGGGCCCAGCCGCTCTGCGGCATGTGGGATCTTCCCGGACCGGGGCACGAAACCATGTCCCCTGCATCGGCAGGCGGACTCTCAACCACTGCGCCACCAGGGAAGCCCCTGACTGTGTATCTTTTAAAACCTACCAATATAAAGTCTTAAAGAATAAACATAAGACCTTATCAGTGACACCTCTTAGGAATGGGACAGGCCTAGGGGAAGGACAAGACTCTTTCATTTCCAATTTTAGAATTTCTGTTTCTTTTTAAAATATTTAATAAAGTTTGGTCAAAAAAAATCTTATAATTGCCCACCAGGAAATCCTGAGGGTCAGGGTGAGAGTTAATACACTGGTGAGACAAGTCATTCTCCAAACAAGAGCACAACATCACTGGGTCCAAGACAGAGAAGTTACCATGGTGGGATAAGGCTTGGGGGTTCCACTGGGAGCTGCCCAGAGAGCCTTCAGCTGAATGATCACCACTTCATTCGTGAAGTCAAAGCTCTCCTAGGGAGACTGAAATCATGTCCCCTTTACTTCTTGGGACAGCTCTTTTCTCCCTTCTCCCTTACGGGCATGACTCTAATTTTATGCTTCAAAGAAGATACGGCTCCTCCCCAGTCCCAAAGGTAAATCTTAATTAGTCTAAACTAGTCATGGTAATTCCAATTCTCTTCCAATGATTAGTTTAAGAGTGGGCATGTGACCCAGTTCAAGCCAATAAGATTGAGGGGAGATCTGCAGAGGGATTTCTGAGATAGGTTTTTTTGCTCCTAAAATCAAATGTGCAAGATGATAGAAGCCCATTTTTCCCCTCTCAGCATGGCTGGTGAAGAGGTGATGCATGGAACTGCTGCAGCCTTGTTGCAATCATGAAAAGATGTCAGTCTAAGAACAAATATGCCAAGGACAGCAGAGCAGAAAGATGGAAATGACCTAGGATTTCACTTGGTTGAGCCTCCAAATGAACCAAGCCTGCAACTTCCCTATCTTTTTATTTGACATCATAAAAATGCCCAGATTGTTTACACCACACCTCACTGGGTTTCTTTTTACTTACAGCTGACAACATTCAATTCGATAGACTCCTCTAGCCCACCTCAAGAAACATGGGTAAGGAAAGGCTCACAGAGAAGAAAGTGAGGACAGAATCATCACAGAAGCTGAAAACTACAAGGTTTAGAAAATGCATAGAACATTTAAGTGAGTTCTAGACAACTGAATGATTCCTTGTACCCTAAAGATTAGGTGGGGTCTTCAGCAATCCCACTACTGGGCATATACCCAGAGAAAACCATAACTCAAAAAGACACATGCAACCCAATGTTCACTGCAGCACTATTTACAATAGCCACGTCATGGAAGCAACCTAAATGCCCACTGACAGACGAATGGATAAAGGAGATGTGGTGTATATATACAATGGAATATTACTCAGCCATAAAAAGGAATGAAATTGGGTCATTTGTAGAGATGTGGCTGGACCTAGAAATTGTCATACAGAGTGAAGTAAGTCAGAAAGAGAGAAACAAATATTGTACATTAACGCATATATGTGGAATCTAAAAAAATGGTACAGGTGAACTGGTTTGCAAGGCAGAAACGGAGACACAGATGTAGAGAACAAACATATGGACACCAAGGGGGGAAAGCGGGGTAGTGGGAGGATGAATTGGGAGATTGGGATTAACATATATACACCAATATGTATAAAATAGATAACTAATAAGAACCTGCTGTATTAAAAAAAATAAATAAAATTCAAAAAAAATACATTTAGAAAATTAATTAAATAAATAAGATTAGGTGGGGTCTTTTCCATGGCAAATGCCAAAGGAATATGTACATTAGCCAGAAAAATAAACACTTATCTATGCTAAAGCCCTCAAAAAAAAAAATCAGAGTGCATCTAGTGAAAATCACCTGGCATACCTGATGGAAATGAAGTTGGGAGGAATGTGTTAAGATCAATCTCAACTCTCAGCTTCAATGAATTTGTCTTTCAGGTAAAGTCTATTTGTGGGGGAAAAGCATTTAGTGAAGGTGGTTGCTTGGGTTTCTCAGGGTGGAGAAAAAAATAAAAGGTGAGGCCTCATAACTGATTGGCTCACTAAATAAATATTTACTCACTGTCTGTCACGTGTTAAGTACTGTTGTCAGGACAACAGAATAGCTGAAGGTGCCCCTGTCTTCAAGGAGCTCACAGTCTACAGATTCCTAATGAAGGGTGATTGTGGGTTTCCTGGAGAGGCTAATGTAAAAATAGAAGCTTCAATCATTAGGCAAGCGAGACAGATACGTACATGTATTCACCAAACTCAAAACTGCGAAACATACCACTGACTGGCTCCCAACCAACATATGTGCCTGAAATCAGCAGTTCTATGTTAAGGGAATAGATTGTTCCTTCAATCTTTAGCTGAGACAGAAGTTTTTCCGCAGCTAAAGCTTGATTTTTGAACTTCTAAAGCTGCCAAAGTTGGAGGAGCCAGAGGAAGAGGAGAAAGATGAGGAGGAATATTTGGCTATGACATGGATGTTATTTTGGAAAAAATTTTTATGTGATCATTTTCTCTGATCCACCATTTTCTGACTGAGCTGAGATTAGTCAACCAATGTCATCAGTTAGTTTTAGGCCTGACCCAAAAGAGAAAATGTAAAGTATCTCTGAATTCCTTCAGGAAAAGGTATGATCAATTTAAGAGTGGAGAAAATATATACCTTATTTATCCCATCTATAAAGAAAAGAAAAAAAGAACTCTTCTTTGCTGTTAGTAGCTAACAAGGTTAGTACTTCACCTCTACTCTGGAACAAAGTCCAAAAGATCTTTCATTAAAACTGTTCTGAACTTTTTTTTACTAAGCCAAATTTGATGATGGGGGCAAAGTTTGTCTGCCTACGTCCTTCCCATTCTCACTCCCCACCACCCTACCTGCTGAGCCCTCCTTGCTCTTTTTGCAACCCTCCCAGGCACTCAGCAGTCCCTGAATTGTAGTCTCCTAACCAGACCTTCCTTACCCTCAGTTAAGCACCCCTCATTCTAATTCTCCCCACCCACTCTGCCCCCATCAAAATTTCATCTAACCAGTGTGTCATCTCTTTAATCTCAGGTGCTCTGCTCAAAATCTGAGAAGCTAGATACTCTTAGTGGGGATGAATTGGTTAATCGGTACCTCTCCTAGGTAAACTAGATGCATTTTTACAGGAACCTTCTGACATAATATTCTAGCCGTCTAGTTAAGGATCCTAATAATGAAGATTTTTAAATACCCTGGGAAACTTGTGAAGGAGGTTGGGGAACTAGTCCTAAAAGCACACCTGGCAAGTCATCGGAATTTACTTATTTGTAGGGCTGGTCACCTCCTGAGTTCATCCAGTTACATGAGATGCTTTTGTGAAACAACTCACATGTTAACAATCCTGTTCCAGAAGTCTACAGTGCTCACCTGACGTTGGCTATAAGCTGATGACTATGTCAATTCTAGAAAGCACTGTTCAACTGAGTCTAGACATTCATTTCCCTTAAGGACGGACCAAGATGTTCTGCTTGACGATGGCCACCCTCCTCTGCATATTCAACAGGTGGATTAACCATAGTAACAAAAACTCCAAAACCCCAAAGCCTTAAAACAGTAAAGGTTTGTTTAACATAAAACATTTGTTTAACATAAAATGCAAGCAGCTCTCCTCCAAATAACAATTCAAAAACCCAGGCTCCTTCTATTTGGGGCCCTGCCACCTGCTATCCATAGTTCTCTGGACTTCACCTCTGAGCCAGGGGCACACAGAAGAAGGGAACTGGAGTCACAGGAGGTCTTGGAGCCAGGCTTGGAAGTGGCAACATTACTTCAACCCACATGCCATTGGCCAGAATTCAGTCACCTGCCCATCAAACTGCAGAGGAGGCTGGGAAATGTAGTTTAGTTGTGTGCATGAAAACAAAGTAAGAGTACAGTGAGCAGTATCTGCCACACCCCAAAACCTAGAAGGCTGATAACTGTACACCTACTCCATGCAGGCTTATTACTGACCCGCAGCTACAGATGACTGCATCTGACCAGATCTGAGTCTTTCCTAACAGCTTCTCCTGTGGGTTTCAGTTTCTGAGATTCACAAAGGTTCTTTGCTCCACCTAACTTTATTCAGGCTCCTGAACCTTCTCCAAGGCCCATCTGTGCACTTCCTTGTAAAATCTAGTTTTAGTAAGAGCACTACTAAGTCAGTTTAACCAGAACCCTCATCTGTGATATCTGATCACCTTCAATACCAGATCAGGTTCCTCATCCTCCACTATCCCCCAGGTAATGTCTGATCACCCTGGCCTGTCTTCAGCAAGAATCCTATTAGATCAGTTTAGCCAGAATCCCCCTTATCCCTGATGTTTCCTCTTAGCAATTTTCCACCCACTGACCCCCCCCCCACCCTGCTCCTTGGCTATAAATTCCCATTTGCCCATGTTGTATTCAAAGTTGAGCCCAATCTCTCTCCCTGACTATAAAATCTTATTTCAGTGGTCCCTATACTATCACAATGGTCCTGAATAAAGACTGCCTTACCATCTTTAGAAGATCTAAATAGACATTTCTCTAAAGAAGACATACAGATGGCCAAAAAGCATATGAAAAGATGTTCAACACACTAATTACTAGAGAAATGCAAATCAAAACTACAGTAAGGAACACCTCACACCAGTCAGAATGGCCATCATCAAAAAATCTATAAATAATAAATACTGAAGAGGGTGTGGAGAAAAGGGAACCCTCCTACACTGTTGTGGGAATGTAAATTGGTACAACCACTATGGAGAATAGTATGGAGGTTCCTTAAAAAACTAAAAATAGAACTATCATATGATCCAGCAATCCCACTCTTGGGCATATATCCAGAGAAAACCATAATTCGAAAAGATACGTGCATCCCAATGTTCATTGCAACACTATTTACAATAGATAAGACATAGAAGCAACCTAAATGTCCATCGACAGAGGAATGGATAAAGAAGATGTGGTATATATATTCAATGGAATATTACTTGAGCATAAAAAAGAATGAAATAATGCCATTTGCAGGAACATGGATGGACCTAGAGGTTATCGTACTAAGTAAAGTAAGTCAGACAGAGAAAGATAAATATCATATGATATCACTTATATGTGGAATCTAAAAAGATGATACAAATGAACTTATTTACAAAACAGAAGCAGACCCACAGACTTTGAAAACAAACTTATGGTTACCAAAGGAGAAAGGTGGGGGGAGGGATAAATTAGGAGTTTGGGATTAACATATACATACTGCTATATATAAAATAATCAACAAGGACCTACTGTATAGCACAGGGAACTCTACTCAATATTCTGTAATAACCTATGTGGGAAAATAATCTGAAAAAGAATGGATATATGTATATGTATAACTGAATCACTTTGCTATACACCTGAAAATAATGCAGCATTGTAAATCAACTATACCCCAATATAAAATTAAATCAAAAAAATAAAGTCTGCCTTACCATCTTTAACAAGTATGATTAAATTTTTTTTTCTTTAAAAGACTAGAAGTATGACCTTTAGAGAGATAAAGTTGGTACTCTCAGTTATGATGGATTCTTCTGGAAAAATTACCTTCAGTTTGAAAAAAATAATACACCTTCCAGGATCTTTCACCTTTCCAGAAAAAGTACAATTTTTCCTTTAGGAGTTTTTTGCTCCACTCCCCAAAAACATATCCATGGATACATAAGGTCTGAGAACAATACACTAGTATAAGATATATAGGCCTCTTAAAACCCCACCCCTCGTGTTTGAAGGGGTTTGTCTACTGCGGGCCCACAGCATTTCTGTTTGGTTGGCCACTTCACAGAAAACCACAGTCAAAGGAGGACTAATCCAAGGATTGTAAAGATTCTTTGATCCAGGGATCATTTTTTCAAGGCATTCACCATTGATGGTCCAAGTCCATCCACTTCATCCTCAGAAAACCTTCCAAGTGCCCGGGGGGATATTCACTGCTTTCAATGAGACACCAATGAGGTGACGTCTGGTTTGTATTCAATAGAATAATTATTAATTCAATATGAAATTATTAATTTATGCCAGAAACTAAAGCATGTATGCTGTCATCTCACAGCATAAATAATAGAAGAGACCAGACCTCAGACCACACTTTGAGAATCTCTAATATAATTGATTCCTGCTCCCAGCTGGCCCCATCCAGGCAGAACCACATGGCTAGTTTGCCCCTTCCATCTGAGCAGCACTGATCAAAGGAGGAAAATATTATTTTTTCAATGATCAACCTCACTCAAAGATGTCATTTTTAACATTGAAGGTAAAAGCAAATGTTGATTAGTGAATATGTTACAAGGAAAAATGCTTTTTTGGCTTTAAGATGAAACAGGGGTTTTTTTTCTTTCATAAGTAGAGGTATCCTGTAATCTTTAGATTTATTGAGTACTTATTTGCCACAAACTATTTTAAAAGGCTTTACATGTTTTATTCCATTTGCTCCTGAAAATAATCCAATGAGGTAGATACAATTCCTGCCTCCATTTAACAGATGGGTAAATTGACACATATGTTTAAGGCTGCATTAATAATACCTAATATTTATATCAAATACTACAGATTATACAAATATTATTACTTGTGTTATCTCATTTGATCCTTCCAACATAGGAGGTAGGTAGAGCATGTCATATTTTTCCCTTTTAGAGGTAAGAAAACTGATGCTGAGAGAAGTTAGGTTACTTGGTCAACATCTCTCAGGAAATGTTGGGACCAGGGCTTAAATCTAGGTCTCCTGACTCCCAATAACATCGCTCTACTACATCACACTACTCTGTCTTACAAAGCACTCAGAGGATGCCCTTTCATTTCAAGAGAGTGGACTGAACCAAAAAAATTAAATTTGAAGCATATCTTCATACTCTTTAGTAGAGTCACAAAGTAATATGAAAAGAAAAGATAGATGATATAAAATACTGTCTGAACAGTTATGTTGAAACAGTCTTTCCTTTGGTAGGGAGAATAGAATGTTCTATTGTAATCAGCTCCATCATGTCCACTTTTGGGAACATATATATTGGACTGGAAGACCCACAAATGTTGAACAAACAGTAAACTCAGCAAAATTTCAAGGCCCAGAGGCATGAGATACTGGACAGTGTCCCTTCTCTGCTCCAGGAAATCATCTCCAACCTCCTCATCCCATAATGGTTCTTCCTTCCTGTGAATGTATATTTCTCTCAGAGTCTCTCACAATCTAGTACCTGACGATATCTGGGACTTTCTATCCTCTACATTTCACAAATACATGTCTAGTCATTTGACTTCTAGAAAATACAGACCATGTCTTCCTTTTACTTTTGTATCCACCGTAAGATGAGCACCATTCTGGGTCCAGATGAGATTACTAAAACGTGAAAGATATTTCTCCTAATAGTAATAGCCATTCCAATAAAATACTAATAGTGTATAATAAACTAACGGTTGATGAGCTTATCACATTGTATTGAGGTTTTCTTCTACAGTTATGTTTCAGCATACATAATCTGACCCAGGTCAAATACTGTATAGCCAGAGCTACATAAGAAAGATGCATGTTTAAAAGACAGTTTCACTATATTTGTGTAGATAATATCTACTACTAAATTTTGAAATCGCAGAAATGAGAGATAGACATGGCTTGCTGAGTATTTGGTATATATACACAGCGCATGTTAATCAATCATTATAAACATACACTGCAGACATTTCCACCTAGCAATTTTAATGAAAATAAGCCTCTAGATATGTATTACTGTTTGAAGAAAACTGGAAGTATTTCACAACTTAGTTACCCAATGAACTGTACATATCTTTTCCTTTATCTTGGAGGATGTGCAGAAATGGATAGAAGAGACCATGCTTGAGGAGCTTAAAGATGGCGGGAGAGTAAGACGCGGAGATCACCTTCCTCTCCACAAATGCATCAGAACTACATCTACATGTGGAAAAGCTCCTACAGAACATCTACTGAACGCTGGCATAAGACCTCAGACATCCCAAAAGGCAAGAAACTCCCCGTGTACCTGGGCAGGGCAAAAGAAAAAAGAAAAAACAGAGACAAAAGGATAGGGACGGGACCTGCACCAGTGGGAGGGAGCCGTGAAGGAGGAAAGGTTTCCAGACACTAGGAAGCCCCTTCGCGGGTGGAAACTGCGGGTGGCGGAGGGGGAAAGCTTCGGAGCCGCGGAGGACAGCACAGCAACAGGGGTGCGGAGGGCAAAGCGAAGAGATTCCCGCACAGAGGATCAGGGCCGACCGGCACTCACCAGCTCGAGAGGCTTGTCTGCTCACCCGCCAGGGCGGGCGGGGCTGGGAGGTGAGGCTCCGGCTTCAGTCGGATCCCAGGGAGAGGATGGGTTGTCGGCGTGAACACAGCCTGCAGGGGGTCAGCGCACCACGGCTAGCCGGAGGGGAATCGGGGAAAAGTCTGGAGCTGCCGAAGAGGCAAGAGACTTTTTCTTGCCTCTTTCTTTCCTGGTGCGCGAGGAGAGATTAACAGCGCCGCTTAAAGGAGCTCCAGAGTCGGGCCCGAGCCGCGGCTATCAGCGCGGACCCCAGAGACGGGCATGGGACGCTAAGGCTGCTGCTGCAGCCACCAAGAAGCCTGTGTGCGAGCACAGGTCACTCTCCACACCTCCCCCGCCAGGAGCCTGTGCGGCCCGCCACTGCCAGGGTCGCGGGATCCAGGGACAACTTCCCCGGGAGAACACACGGCGCGCCCCACGCTGGTGCAACGTCATGTCGGCCGCTGCCACCACAGGCTCGCCCCGCATCCGTGCCCCTCCCTCCCTCTGGCGTGAGTGAGCCAGAGTCCCCGAAGCAGCAGCGGCTCCTTTAAGCCCGTCCTCTGTGAGCGAAGAACAGATGCTCTCAGGCAACCTACACGCAGAGGCGGGTCCAAATCCAAAGCTGAGCCCCGGGAGCTGTGCGAACAAAGAAAAGAAAGGGAAATTTCTCCCAGCAGCCTCAGGAGCAGCGGATTAAATCTCCACAATCAACTTGATGTACCCTGCATCTGTGGAATACCTGAATAGACAACGAATCATCCCAAATTGAGAAGGTGGTCTTTGGGAGCAAAGATATATATTTTTTTTTTCCCTTTTTCTCTTTGTGTGAGTGTGTATGTGTATGCTTCTATGTGTGATTTTGTCTTTATAGCTTTGCTTTTACCATTTGACCTAGGGTTCTGTCTGCCCGTTTTTGTATTTTTTTATTACTGTTCAAATTTTTTTTCTTAATAATAATTTTTTAATTTAACAATTTTATTTTACTTTATTTTATTTTATTTTATCTTCTTTCTTTCTTTCTTTCTTTTCTCCCTTTTATTCTGAGCCATGTGGATGAAAGGCTCTTGGTGCTCCAGCCAGGCGTCAGGGCTGTGCCTCTGAAGTGGGAGAGCCAAGTTCAGGACACTGGTCCACAAGAGACCTCCCAGCTCCATGTAATATCAAACGGCGAAAATCTCCCAGAGATGTCTCTCTCAACGCCAAGACCCAGCTTCACTCAACGACCAGCAAGCTACAGTGCTAGACACCCTATGCCAAACAACTAGCAAGACAGGAATACAACCCCACCCATTAGCAGAGAGGCTGCCTAAAATCATAACAAGTCCACAGACACCCCAAAACACACCACCAGACGTGGACCTGCCCACCAGAAAGATAAGATCCAGCCTCATCCACCAGAACACAGGCACTAGTCCCCACCACTAAGGAACATACACAACCCACTGAACCAACCTTAGCCACTGGGGACAGACACCAAAAACAACGGGAACTACGAACCTGCAGCCTGCGAAAAGGAAACCACGAACACAATAAGATAAGCAAAATAAGAAGACAGAGAAACACCCAGCACATGAAGGAGCAAGGCAAAAACCCACCAAACCAAACAAATGAACAGGAAATAGGCAGTCTACCTGAAAAAGAATTCAGAATAATGATAGTAAAGATGCTCCAAAATCTTGGAAATAGAATGGAGAAAATACAAGAAATGTTTAACAAGGACCTCGAAGAACTAAAGAGCAAACAAACAGTGATGAACAACACAATAAATGAAATTAAAAATTCTCTAGAAAGGATCAATAGCAGAATAACTGAGGCAGAAAAATGGATAAGTGACCTGGAAGATAAAATAGTAGAAATAACTACTGCAGAGCAGAATAAAGAAAAAAGAATGAAAAGAATTGAGGACAGTCTCAGAGACCTCTGGGACAACATTAAACACACGAACATTCAAACTATATGGATCCCAGAAGAAGAAGAGAAAACGAAATGGACTGAGAAAATATTTGAAGAGATCATAGTTGAAAACTTCCCTAATATGGGAAAGGAAATAGTTAATCAAGGCCAGGAAGCACAGAGACTCTCATACAGGATAAATCCAAGGAGAAACACTCCAAGACATATTAATCAAACTATCAAAAATTAAATACAAAGAAAAAATATTAAAAGCAGCAAGGGAAAAACAACAAATAACACACAAGGGAATCCCCATAAGGTTAACAGCTGATCTTTCAGCAGAAACTCTGCAAGCCAGAAGGGAGTGGCAGGACATATTTAAAGTGATGAAGGAGAAAAACCTAAAACCAAGATTACTCTACCCAGCAAGGATCTCATTCAGATTTCATGGAGAAATTAAAATCTTTACAGACAAGCAAAAGCTGAGAGAATTCAGAACTGCCAAACCAGCTTTAAAAAAAAATGCTAAAGGAATTTCTCTAGGCAGGAAACACAACACAAGGAAAAGACCTACAATAACAAACCCAAAACAATTAAGAAAATGGTCATAGGAACATATATATCGATAACTACCTTAAATGCAAATGGATTAAATGCTGCAACCAAAAGACATAGACTGGCTGAATGGATACAAAAGCAAGACCCATATATATGCTGTCTACAAGAGACCCACTTCAGACCTAGGGACACATACAGACTGAAAGTGAGGGGATGGAAAAAGATACTGCACGCAAATGGAAAGCAAAAGAAAGCTGGAGGAGCGATTCTCATATCAGACAAAATAGACTTTAAAATAAAGACTATTACAAGCGACAAGGACACTACATAACGATCAAAGAATCGATCCAAGAAGAAGACATAACAATTGTAAATATTTATGCACCCAACATAGGAGCACCTCAATACATAAGGCAAATACTAACAGCCATAAAAGGGGAAATCGACAGTAACACATTCATAGTAGGGGACTTTAACACCCCGCTTTTACCAATGGACAGATCATCCAAAATGAAAATAAATACGGAAACACAAGCTTTAAATGATACATTAAACAAGATGGACTTAATTGATATTGATAGGACATTCTATCCAAAAACAACAGAATACACATTCTTCTCAAGTGCTCATGGAACATTCTCCAGGATAGATCATCTCTTGGGTCACAAATCAAGCCTTGGTAAATTTAAGAAAATTGAAATCATATCAAGTATCTTTTCCGACCACAACGTTATGAGACTAGATATCCATTACAGGAAAAAATCTGTAAAAAATACAAACACATGGAGGCTAAACAATACACTACTGAATAACCAAGAGATCACTGAAGAAACCAAAGAGGAAATAAAAAAATACCTAGAAACAAATGACAATGAAAACACAATGACCCAAAACATATGGGATGCAACAAAAGCAGTTCTAAGAGGGAAGTTTATAGCAATACAATCCTACCTCAAGACACAAGAAATATCTTAAATAAACAACCTAACCTTGCACCTAAAGCAATTAGAGAAAGAAGAACCAAAAAAACCCCAAAGTTAGCAGAAGGAAAGAAGTCATAAAGATCAGATCAGAAATAAATGAAAAAGAAATGAAGGAAACGATAGCAAAGCTCAATAAAACTAAAAGCTGGTTCTCTGAGAAGATAAACAAAATTGATAAACCATTAGCCAGATTCATCAAGAAAAAAAGGGAGAGGACTCATATCAATAGAATTAGAAACGAAAACGGAGAAGTAACAACTGACACTGCAGAAATACAAAAGATCATGAGAGATTACTACAAGCAACTCTATGCCAAGAAAATGGACAACCTGGAAGAAATGGACAAATTCTTACAAATGCACAACCTTCCGAGACTGAACCAGGAAGAAATAGAAAATATGAACAGTCCTATCACAAGCACTGAAATTGAAACTGTGATTAAAAATCTTTCAACAAACAAAAGTCCAGGACCAGATGGATTCACAGGTGAATTCTATCAAACATTCAGAGAAGAGCTAACACCTATCATTCTCAAACTCTTCCAAAATATAGCAGAGGGAGGAATACTCCCAAACTCATTCTACGAGGCCACCATCATCCTGATACCAAAACCAGACAAAGATGTCACAAAGAAAGAAAACTATAGGCCAATATCACTGATGAAAAGAGATGCAAAAATCCTCAACAAAATACTAGCAAATAGAATCCAACAGCACATTAAAAGGATCATACACCATGATCAAGTGGGGTTTATTCCAGGAATGCAGGGTTTCTTCAATATACACAAATCAATCAATGTGATACACCATATTAACAAACTGAAGGAGGAAAACCATATGATCATCTCAATACATGCAGAGAAAGCTTTCGAAAAAATTCAACACCCATTTATGATAAAAACCCTCCAGAAAGTAGGCATAGAGGGAACTTTCCTCAACATAATAAAGGCCATATATGACAAACCCACAGCCAACATCATCCTCAATGGTGAAAAACTGAAAGCATTTCCACTAAGATCAGCAACAAGACAAGGTTGCCCACTCTCACCACTCTTATTCAACATAGTTTTGGCAGTTTTAGCCACAGCAATCAGAGAAGAAAAGGAAATAAAAGGAATCCAAATCGGAAAAGAAGAAGTAAAGTTGTCACTATTTGCAGATGACATGATACTATACATAGAGAATCCTAAAGATGCTACCAGAAAACTACTAGAGCTAATCAATGAATTTGGTAAAGTAGCAGGATACAAAATTAATGCACAGAAATCTCTGGCATTCCTATACACTAATGATGAAAAACCTGAAAGTGAATTCAAGAAAACACTCCCATTTACCACTGCAACAAAAAGAATAAAATATCTAGGAATAAACCTACCTAAGGAGACAAAAGACCTGTATGCAGAAAATTATAAGGCACTGTTGAAAGAAATTAAAGATGATACAAATAGATGGAGATATATACCATGTTCTTGGATTGGAAGAATCAACATTGTGAAAATGACTCTACTACCCAAAGCAATCTACAGATTCAATGCAATCCCTATCAAACTACCACTGGCATTTTCACAGAACTAGAACAAAAAATTTCACAATCTGTATGGAAACACAAAAGACCCCGAATAGCCAAAGCAATCTTGAGAATGAAAAACAGAGCTGGAGGAATCAGGCTCCCTGACTTCAGACTATACTACAAAGCTACAGTAATCAAGACAGTATCGTACTGGCACTAAAACAGAAAGATAGATCAATGGAACAGGATAGAAAGCCCAGAGATAAACCCACGCACATATGGTCACCTTATCTTTGATAAAGGAGGCAAGAATATACAGTGGAGAAAAGACAGCCTCTTCAATAATTGGCGCTGGTAAAACTGGACAGGTACATGTAAGAGTATGAAATTAGAACACTCTCCAACACCATACACAAAAATAAACTCAAAGTGGATTAAAGACCTAAATGTAAGGCCAGACACTATCAAACTCTTAGAGGAAAACATAGGCAGAACACTCTATGATATAAATCACAGCAAGATCCTTTTTGACTCACCTCCTAGAGAAATGGAAATAAAAACAAAAATAAACAAATGGGACCTAATGAAACTTCAAAGCTTTTGCACAGCAAAGGAAACCATAAACAAGACAAAAAGACAACCCTCGGAATGGGAGAAAATATTTGCAAATGAAGCAACTGACAAAGGATTAATCTCCAAAATTTATAAGCAGCTAATGCAGCTCAATATCAAAAAAACAAACAACCCAATCCAAAAATGGGCAGAAGACCTAAATAGACATTTCTCCAAAGAAGATATACAGATTGCCAACAAACACATTGAAGAATGCTCAACATCATTAATCATTAGAGAAATGCAAATCAAAACCTTAATGAGATGTCGTCTCACACCATGGCGATCATCAAAAAAATCTACAAACAATAAATGCTGGAGAGGGTGTGGAGAAAAGGGAAGCCTCTTGCACTGTTGGTGGGAATGTAAATTGATACAGCCACTATGGAGAACAGTATGGAGTTTCCTTAAAAAACTAAAAATAGAACTACCATATGACCCAGCAATCCCACTACTGGGCATATATCCTGAGAAAACCATAATTCAAAAAGAGTCATGTACCACAATGTTCATTGCAGCTCTATTTACAATAGCCAGGACATGGAAGCAACCTAAGTGTCCATCAACAGATGAATGGATAAAGAAGATGTGGCACATATATACAATGGAATATTACTCAGCCATAAAAAGAAACGAAATTGAGCTATTTGTAGTGAGGTGGATGGACCTAGAATCTGTCATACAGAGTGAAGTAAGTCAGAAAGAGAAAAACAAATACCGTATGCTAACGCATATATATGGAATCTAAAAAAAAAAAGGTCAAGAAGAACCTAGGGGCAAGACAGGAATAATAAAGAGACAGACCTACTAGAGAATGAACTTGAGATATGGGGAGCAGGGAGGGTAAGCTTGACAAAGTGAGAGAGTGGCATGGACATGTATACACTACCAAAGGTAAAATAGATTAGCTAGTGGGAAGCAGCCGCATAGCACAGGGAGATCAGCTCGGTGCTTTGTGACCACCTAGAAGGGTGGGAGGGACGGAGACGCAAGAGGGAAGAGATATGGGAACATATGTATATGTATAACTGATTCATTTTATTATAAAGCAGAAACTAACACACCATTGTAAAGCAATTATACTCCAATAAAGATGTTAAAAAAAAAAAGAAGAGGCCATGCTTGGCAATGATATTACAAATTATTGGAAGATCTTTTACTAGTGTCTTTACCATACAGATCTCCAGTGATTCACCTCAAATATGTAAGCATCAACATGTAAGAACATAAAAAATAGATGACAGCATCAAAATGTTGATGGTCCAAAACAGCCAGCAGAAAACCCTGATCATTGCCATTTATCACCCAGGAACACAGAATAAGAACAAATAATAACTTCGTGTTCTTTGTATTCTGCAAAAATACCTCCCCATCATTTCTCTCAGTTTGAGAAACCAAGGCCATGTCCCTAGACACAAAAACCCACTTACTTTGGCAAACCATCCCAGGCCATCAAAAGTCTGCCTGCTAAGCCTTTGTGTGGGTATATGCCTGTTATGTGCATATTTGCCAAGACCTTGAGAATGCTATTACTACATAATAGATACAGCTACATATTAGAACTACTGCTTCCAGTCACACTCAGTAATAGCACAAGGAATCATACACAAGCTGGTCATGACTGCAGTTCTTGACCTAACTAGTCTGATTCATTGGTATCCATGAGCTTGGGTGCATTTATGACTATGATCTAGAAATGCAAGTACAAGGAAACACAGTCTTCTTCACAAAGCCAAAACAAATCCCAGGTCTACAGACAATGAAGGCTGCCTGCCAGGCAGCCCCAGGGAGATGATACACAGGGCCCAAGGCCTTCATTTGCAAAACTGATCTGAAAAACAACCCCAGATTCTGCTACCTGTTAAAGCAAATACTTAGAGACAAAGGAAAGTGCTTAAACAAGATTGGCAGCCTACTTGGGGGATTAGAGGACCAGAATATGGTTCCAACGTAGCCCTAACTTAAAATGTATGATCCACAGAGAGAAAAACCCTAAGTTTAGACTCTAGTCCTGACTCTGCACAAACTATTTTAGTTAACAACCAAAAGCAAGTGACTGAAACTCTCTAGGCCTTTGTTGCCTCACCATTTAAACGATGGTGAAACTGTAGAATCATCTACAGTAGTCATTTGCTAACTTAAAAGAAATAACAATTACACTTGTTGGTTGTCTTAGGTCAGGTTGCTATAACAAAAACACCATAGACCAAGTGGCTTATAAACAACAGAAATTTATTTCCCACATTTCTGGAGGCTGAGAAGTCCAAGTTCAAGATGCTGACAGATCTGAAGTCTGGTGAGAGCCCATTTCCTGGCTTATAGATGGCTGTCTTTCCACTGTGTCCTCACATGGCAAAGAGCAAAGAATGAAACAGGCACACTCTCTCATGTCTCTTCTCATAAGAACGCTGATTCCATTCATGTACATTCCACTGACATGATCTAATCACCTTCCAAAAGCCCCATTTCCTAATACAATCATATTGGGAGTTAGGATTTCAACATACAAGTTTTGAGGGGAACATAAGCATCCAGTCCATAACACTGACCAAAGGTTTAACAGTTTTACCCATTGATTCCTTCCAATTTTTGAGGTGCATGCTGTTGAGTCCTGCAAGTTTTTATAGCTAGGTTACACCTTAAATCTAGGATATTCTGAGACAGCATTACCCAAAGCATGTGCTGTAGACTGCACATTCCAAAGATAACCCACAAAGAAAAGATTCTATGTTAAAATAAATTTTGAAAACACGGCATACCATGACCTCACTTTTGGATATTCAGTATCTATATTAGTATATCAAAGACTCTAAGAAGTCCTAAAGTAAAGAAACCTTTGCTTTGTTTAGCCCATATCCCTAGGGTCCAGCTGACTTCCAAATGTCAGTATCTACACCTCTTTGTCTGGGCTGATTTCTCTCTCTCTCTCTCTCTCTCTCTCTCTCTCTCTCTCTGTCCTCTCAGAAGGCGATTCTGCCTGCTTGCAGAGCAGAACTAAACTGCCAAGAAATTTACACACACACCAAAAAGCAGCCCTCAACCAATAACTGATGGGATTTAGGATGTAACTATCCCAGCTCCCTTGCTGCTTCGGTGGGATAACTCTGAGGTATGTGCTTTACACTGTCTCCCATAGCTTCCCCATGGGATTAAACTCTAGTCATCCACAGTGCTCACCGGCTTGATAAGGTACCATTTATTAGATGACTTCCCTTCACTGTCTTACTTCCCCACTCCCCACTTCCCAAATAAACTACCTGGACACAAATCCTATTTCAGAGTCTACTTCTGGAGAACCAAACTAATGTGCCCAGGATTTCCCACACCTGTTTGATGACAGCTCAGTATTCACATAACACTTTTTAAATTAGCCAAAACTCTCAGTGGTGGATGTGAAATGCCCAGCACAAACTGGCTAAAACAAAAAAAATAATTTATTTAAGTCCAGAGATAGGCTGGCTTTAGGCCTGGCAGGACTCAGGATCTTGTACAATGTCACGGCTCTGTGTCCATTTCTGGGCTCTACATTCTTTTGTGTTGGCTTCATTAAAGCAGGCTCTTCCCACAAGGCAGAAAGACTGACCGTCAGCATTGAGCTCACATCCTTTCTTTCGAGCAATCCCAAAAAGGGGCTTCTCCTTCCCCACAGTTCCAAAAAAGATCCAGGATGAATCTCACTGGACTATCTTTGGTCACATGGTCATCCCTGTACCGATTCCCAAGACAGTTGAGATAGAATGTACTGATTGAATAGTCCTAGGCTACGAGTCCCACACTCTGGACTCAGTCACACCCAAACCACATGGGCCAACAGTGGGGAGGAGTAGTTCCTCAGAGGCAAATCAGGGTGTCGTTACCAGAAATAGCTTCAGGGCAGGTACAAATAGCGGGTCCCCACTCAACTCTTTGACATTCTGTAGAACTCATTTGGGGAGATACTGTCCTACGCCATTCACAAGTACTTCCTACAAAATTCTTGACAAAATCTTTCTCAGAAAAGGCTGAAAGTGCACTTTAAAAAGAACTGAGTCTCTCTGACAATTTTATGTCATCTCAATACACCCTTCATATATGACTATTTTACTGGTGTCACCAGTTCTCTACTTGGCTTCCTGGTTTGGCTATATTTAAGGAAGTACTGATTATCAGCTTTGGCACTTCTTGTCAAAAGAAAAAGACACTCCACCAATTTCTTTCCATCAGCCTAGATCCTCATGACTAATTTCTTTACTATTCCTATCAAGAAAGGTAATCAAATAGCCTTAAGCAAATGAGAGAATATGTACACAGCAATGAAAAGAGTAAAGAATAATGGAGATTAGAAATGTATCCTATAAACCACCCATCCACTTATGGAAACTTTGTTTTTAACTTTCATGTCTTTCCCACAGGAAAAAAAATTTTAAACAAAAGTAAATAAATAAATAGAAAAAATACAGAAGGATTTAACTGCACACTTGTGGTTTTATTGGTTTTCCTAGAATTTACTACAATGCCAGAAATTAATTTATAAATAATGGCAAGCATGGAATCACAACCAACATCACGTGAAGAAAAGGAGAACACCTCAAAAATTTTCTAATTGGCAAGAAGACATTCATCTGTGGCTAGAATAGCCAAAAGAAAAGGGCAAGTTTCACATACCAGACTTGGAAAGCATTATCAGTTTTCAAAGTCTAAAACAACACAATACTGTCTTTCTAATTTTATACTATTTCTTTCCTCTGCTCCTAAGCTCACTCTCTTGAAGGAATCTCACTGAAGCAGGAATATTTATCTACATTATAAGAGGACCCAGCATGCTACTTTCTTCCATCTTGCTTTGATAATCCTCTACTTTTTCAAAGAAGGGTACTGTGTCATTTCTATTTTATGACTCTTCTGACAAATGTAACTACTGATGTTTATCATAGAAAAGATGTACTATATTAAAATCACATGATTTCAGAGTTCCTTGGTCTACCAATGATAAGCAGTTTTTCAAATATATAACAAGGGCTCCCACTGACTTTTCAGCTGTGGTATCTACTATGCTCATGTGTGTGCAAGCTTGGGGAGGAGCATGGATTAATTAAGTGCTGTTATTCATGCCCCAGGGGTTGCACCCGTCTCAGCCAAGCGCACCCCATGTGAGCACAGCTCCATTTTTTTGAGACTCGACTCTACCCCAGGTACCCTAGGACAGCCTCAACTCCAGGCCGATATTGCCCAAGCAAGGAGGAGCTTGGCTATGAAAACATAGAAAGACTCAACACTAGAGGGCCAGTGAATAAATGGCGAAACATCAATTCCATTCAGCTATTTAAAAAACATTCTTCCAAAGAATATTGATGTGGTAAAATGCCAACCATAAAACTTTTCTTTAAAGAATGAAAAGAAACACTAACAGAAACCTTCTATCTCTTAACAGAAACATTCTCTCTCTGGATGATAAGATTACGAGTAATTTTTTTTCTTCATGTTTTTCCCATGTTTTCTACAATAAATATCTGTTACTTCATAATCAGAAAACAAACAACAAAGGCTAAATATTGAAAAGTGCAAAAAAGCCTCTGAGAAAAAAAATCTATAAAATGCTGGACCAGAGCTGTTGGGACCAAGTAGGCCATTACTATAAGAATCAGAGCCCTCGATTCCCCTCCAGACTATTACATGCTTGTCATCATCACCTCATTATATATACTTACCTCCTCCACAACACTGGAACCTCCTACTTGTCAGTGCCACATCTCAACTTCATTATCATCCCCAAAATGCCTAATACAGTGCTTTACATAAAACAGGTGTTCACGAAATGTTGTGTGAATTGCTTTATGAGAGCATGATGGTCACAGGATCAGTGTGATCAGGCAAAGACCATCAGAGGACAGGAAGAACTAAGGATCCAGGTGCTCCAGATCCTTGAAACTTCAAGCAAGTATCTGGAATCAGCAAAGCTGATGAAGGAGTCAAAGGTCTAGGAAGTCAGGCAGAGCTTATGGGACTGGCGAGTTAAAACAAGCATCTAGGAAGTCATCTGAGTCAACGGCCTGAAAGCCAAGACAGCAAAGCACTGCTGAGTCTGCTTTCAACTTTCTTCTAAACAGAGTGCTCCAAAGAGCAAGTGTGCTGGTGGTTACCCAGGGTTGCCTCCTGCATACACCAGGTCCAAATGGTTTGACTAAAAACAATTTGGTCACAGAATTTTAGTCAACTGAACAATCTAGGGCAACAATAGAGAATTCCTTGGAACAACCTAGTCCCACAGTAGACTGTCTTTTTTTTTTTGCAGTACGCGGGCCTCTCACTGTTGTGGCCTCTCCCATTGCGGAGCACAGGCTCCGGACGTGGAGGCTCAGCGGCCATGGCTCACAGGCCCAGCCACTCCGCAGCATGTGGGATCTTCCCGGACCGGGGCACGAACCCATGTCCCCTGCATCGGCAGGTGGACTCTCAACCACTGCACCACCAAGGAAGCCCTAGACTATCTTTTAAAATGTCATTTATTGTTTTTTTTCCAAATTTCAGAACAATGCATTCTCATTAGAGAAGCATCTTGGATGATTAATAAGCATATCAAATTTAACCTGTCTAAAACCGAGCTCCTGATCACACCTCCCAAACCTCATCAGCCTGCAGCCCTCCCCATTTCAATGCACTTACATGCTTACAGTTGTCCCAGCCAAAAACCTGGATTCACTCATGACTACTCTCTTTATCTCATACCCCATACACACACACACACACACACACACACACACACACACACACACACACACACACACACACAGCATGCTCCCCTGGTAGGCCTTTTGCGCTTGCTGTTCCTTTGACTAGCATGCATTTTTCCCCAGACATCCACCCGGCTAACACCCTTATCTCCTTTAAGTTTTTACTCAAAAGGTACCTTCACAGTCAAACCTTCCCTGATGGCCTTATTTAAGATTGAGACTCCTCCCCAACTCTCTGTGCCTCTTCCCTGCTTCACTTTTCTCTGTAGTACTTTTCACTGTCTAACCTATTATTTATTTTACTTAATTCATTTAGCTACTCTTTCTCCCCGCTGGTATGTACCTTCAGGAGGGCAAACTTTTCTTGACTTTTTTTCTTTACTGCTTTATCCCCAACATAGAGAACGTGGCTGACATTTAGTAGGGCCTTAATAAAAGTGTGTTGAATGGATTAAAAAAATACAAATAAGCAAAATAATTCCACCCAGGCAAACACTGTTCAAACCTTGATGTACAGTTGTTCAAATACTTTTCTATAAATGACTGTTATCCTATAAATATAGGATTACACCATATATACTGTTTGAACTTGTGTGTTTATTTTATCACACTAAGAATTGCTGGATATTCTGGATATTTCAACTAAGTCCTATTATCCTAACTTTCCATGTCAACAAACATCAAAGAATAAGAATAATGGGCTTGAATTGAATTTGAAAAGTAATAGTAAATATATAGGGGAAAAATTTAAAAGTTAAATTTTAAACAAACAAAAATCTTTAAAGATGAATAAAGAGTGCAGAGTAGCCAAAATCATGGACCAAAATTGTCAAAGAATAGCATCTGAAGAACATTTGTTTTATTTTTTTTCTTTTACCAAATAGTTATGTCAATCAACTTATTTTTTACTAAATTATTTTCAGTCTAATAACCTGGAGCTTGTTTGGCAGAAGTCAATAGACACATAAGGAGACCCAAAACCTCTCAGGAGCATCCTGATTCTGGCAGAAGCAGGACGAGAGAGTTCAGACTCATGAGAAGATCATCATAAATGTTCTCCTTGGAAGACTTCAGGTCCTCAGACCACAGAAATTACCCAGCACTTCAATTTCACCATCCATCACATTAAGACAGAAACACCCCTCACCACTTTAACTCCTCAATGATGGACAAATAAAGACAAGCCAGACCTCTCTGAGATTTTCAAAACAGTCTTGGCACTGCTCAATGGGCTCTTCCAGAGCCAAAAGCCAATGGGATGGGTTTTTGGAGTCCAGTGACCCGCATCTGTTTTTCCTTACACTACATGGAGGTTCACATGGGGGCACTGAGAGGATCATAGTTTTTGTTTTACATCCATCACCCTTGCTGAGCACTTTGGTTCCTTGGACTCTGCATTTACCTGAAAACCATTCAGTCAGTAGAAATTTTGAGAGTTTAGGCTGACTCCCCATTACCTGAATAAAGTAGATAATGTGATTTTTTTCCTCTTTTCTAGGAAGACAGAAATCAGACCCTCTGTTTTGTATTATCAGTTCAACTACTGAGTTGAGGTGTCCCCAGCAACACTATGGGGCTTTAACCACCTCCAAGAGGGAATTTCTGGGAGGGAACATTGAGTTGGCACCTACAGAGGATTCGGTCTTCAGGTAAAAGAAGAGAGATCAATCATCCTTCAGCAGTTCAGCTCAGGGCCCATCTTGAAAAGAGATGAAAGGAAGAAGAAAATAACATTCTGAACCTGCTATGTGACAGGCCCTATACTGCTGCTTTCATATATGCTATCTTACTTAATCCTCACAACCACCACATTAATAGTAACTATCTGTGATGCGGGTGTCATTATACTAATTTTACAAATGAAGAAAAGCGGCTCAAAGAAGCCAAATAATTCCTAAGAAGCAATGCCAAAATTTGGAATCTTCTTGAAACTTCTAACTCCTAGTTCATTGCTCTAGTCTAGTCCCTCTACCATGCTGTATTTTTGGTCTTCAAATGTAAGTGGTTAGTGGTGTCTAGAGTTGAGGAAGATGGGAGGGATGAGATGTGACTGCTAAAGGGTATGGAATTTCTTTTGGGGTGATGAAAATGTTCCAAAACTGACTGTGGTGATGTTTGCCCAACTGTGTGGCTGTACTAAAATCCACTGAATCATATACTTTAAATGGGTGAAATGTATGGTATGTGAATTATATTATAATAAAGATGCTACCAAATCATAACATTTAATGGAAGGCTTTCCCCACCTGTGAAGTCACGAAAACCTCTCAATTTCCCATAATCAACACATCCTGAGGTTCAAAGGCTGTGCTTTATATCTGTTTGTAATTTTATATAGCAAACAGTAAATAAATGGCTCTTGATAGTAATGATGAAGCAGATCCAAATTTTCTCACTCTAGTCAGTGGGGGAAATGCCCAGTTAAAGGCAGCTGAATGGAGGTCATAATCCCAAGTAAAAATGACAGCAAATTTTCTCTAGCACAGTCCTTCTCCCAATTCAAGGATCTGTCCCCCAACTCTTCACATTTCATCCTCCTCAGTCACCACCACCATGATCTTGTGATTACACAAGTTCAGAGTCAAAACTAGAAATTAACTAAAAAAGCTACGGTGTTCTGATTCTACGATGTCATCCCTTTTACATGAATCATCAATTTAATAATAGCCTTCCAAGAAATAAAAATGGAACATCACATTAAGCACATACATAGTACACTAATTCAGCATTTCAGAAATGTTTAAATGTGGGAGAAAATGCATCTTAGAATCAAAGAAATGAAGTAATTCCCATGAAGGTGGTAAGCCAGTTAAAGCATGATTTCTCCATATTTAAAGAAAACCAAATGCTTCTTTTTTTTTAGAATCAGAGAGGCAATGAATCTTTAATAACAAAAATATAGGTCTGAGAAGACAGAAAAAAAGAGTGGTATTTACTGTTAGTGTGGAGGGGGCAGCTTCTTCGAACCTATCAAATGCTCAAAGGCCACACCCTACCAATTCATTTTGCCTAGGATGAACTTTCATCCTTATTCTGCAAGGGTAACAGAGGAAGTGGAAAAGTGTGTGGCTTTGGACATGCATACTGAAATCTACATGTTCTCTAAGGCCTGGCGAGGTGTGCATGATTGCTGGGACTTCTTGGCTATTGCTAGCACGCTGCAGTACTTTTAACAAAGGATTGGTAATTGGATCACCCAAGCTCTGAAGCCTAGCTTCTCACTGTTCCCCTAGCTCCAAAAAAAGGAAGAAAAAAAAAAAAAGGACAATTTAAGAAAAGGAACCAAATCCTACCTACGAATGAATGCTTTGGCTTTATAGTATTGGTCAGTCCACTGCAAAGATGACTTAGGTTGGCGGTAGTAAGGAAATCCTCGCATCCCTGCCCCTGGCTTAATCATGGGAAGGATCTGCCCAGTCTAGCATCACTTGTGATTCCTTTCTGCCTAAAGAAAAAAGACCCCCACCATCACCTCAGCAAAAGGGATTAAATAGGGCAGAGTATAGATCTCCACTGTGCCGCTCTTGCCAACAACTTGATTTCTTGAATTCTGGGCGACCTATACTCCCTGCCTACTCCATCCCCTACTGGACTGGAACCTGCCTAAACCTCAGGTAGTCACTTGGCAGAAAACCCAGGACAACTCCAAAACCACCCATATATCCACATGATAAATGTTTCTTCTTGACAAAGAAAACACAAAGTTCCAACCAAACGATGATAATATAAGAAGTGATTTTCAATAGTGAGTTCCATGAAGGCAGAAACCACTGTATTTGCTGGCACAGAAGTTGCAGAGATACTTTGGATATTTTGGATAGAGATTCTCCAAGGGAAAAATTTTTAATTATCTTATCACATAGGAGTTAAAAGTAACTCTAAATTGTAATTACAGAGGAAAATATTGTTTTGTTTTATAAATACAGCATATTATATACAAGAATCCAGTAGGAAAGTACATATTCTGGGTTTTCAGTAATATGCTATTAACTTTAAGGAAATTATAATTCAAATGTCCAGAAAATTTACATTGGTATCACTGAATATGGGCATACAGCAGGGTTATGGTAAAGAAAAAGGTCCTCATTTTCATATGATTGAGACTGGTAGTTGACCAATTTTTTAAGTCAGTTAATAATAAATAATTGCAAAGAATAGTATTTAGATAACAACAATTTTTTTTAACTTTAGACATGTTAAGTGTACATTCGTTCATTCATTCATACATTCTCATTCACTGAGAATAGGTCTGTTGATTGAAATTGGTCATTTTCTTTTTTTGCATAAACTAAACTCATAATGTGAGGTCTACAATCTCCAGTTTAGGTTTCCTTAAAGAGTGATGAGATCTTAAATACATTTACAAAGAATCCTTGGTTTTTACAACATCGTTACACCAATCGTTTGCAGCTATCTCTTACACTCCAAATTCAACAGCAACATACATAGTTTTAATGATCACGTTAACGAGCCTTTACAAAGTATCCAACCTTATCCTCACAAATACACTAACTTTATTTTTTTTATTATTATTTTTTTTTTTGTGGTATGCGGGTCTCTCACTGTTGTGGCTTCTTCCGTTGTGAAGCACAGGCTCCGGACGCGCAGGCTCAGCAGCCATGGCTCACGGGCCCAGCCGCTCCACGGCACGTGGGATCCTCCCGGACCGGGGCACGAACCCGTGTCCCCTGCATCAGCAGGCGGACTCCCAACCACTGCGCCACCAGGGAAGCCCTAACTTTATTTTTATACATATATCTCATTGTATTTCTCACTAGCAAACATGGATAATTTCTCCGCATTCCGTGAAATAGTACATGGAAAAAGAAAGGGCAGTTATATGTCAATTAAATCTCAATAAAACTGAAAAAACAAACAATCATGCAAGCACACAAACAGTACCCTTGCAGCCCTTCCTTAGAATGAGAAGAAAATATAATTAAACTGAAATGTGTGGTTTCCAAAGAAACTAACAGGAAGGCAAGTGTGGACTTATTTGTTAAAATAGACATGACAGTGTGAAGTAAAAAATGAATAATAGGGCTTCCCTGGTGGTGCAGTGGTTGAGAGTCCGCCTCCCGATGCAGGGGACACGGGTTCGTGCCCCGGTCCGGGAAGATCCCACATGCCGCAGGGCGGCTGGGCCCATGAGCCATGGCCGCTGAGCCTGCGCATCCAGAGCCTGTGCTCCGCAGCGGGAGGGGCCACAACAGTGAGAGGCCTGCGTACCGCAAAAAAAAAATAAATAAAATTCAGCAGGTGGAAAAAAAAGAGCAGAGTGCTCAGAAACATAAGATCTCATTCAAGAGCTTGCTCCACCTCTTTCTAGGGGTGTGACCTTGAACAACTCAGTGCGGCTTTCTGGAACTTGGGTTTTCCCTCAGTAAAAGAGGTGGTCCAAGATCTGTAACTTTCAAACTATAATCCTAAGAGTTCTGTGTAGCTGCTTCCAGCTGACAAATGTTCTGTCCTAACAGAAGAATGAATGTGAGGCACACATGCACCCACATTCACATGCACAGCCGCTCAAGGTTATCTGCTTTACGTATCAGGCTTCAAGGTAAGATCATCTTTGTTTTCTGGCCTAAAAAAAAAAATTGGAAACCACGGGGAATTCAGGCAAGCTCTAAATTTCTCTGATTCTTCCTTCCATACCACCATTTGTGCAGAAGGCACCCAAAAATATGAGCTGTTGATGATGTCTATTGTGAGCACTGAAACACTGAACACTCAGCTATCAAGAGCTGCTGGAATTAAGCCTCTCTCTACACGCAAGATCCCTCACAACTCTGCACATGTTTAAGATTTAAAACGTGCAGCCTAATTAGCAGAGAGGAAAAAACAATAAAACCTGGCTGCTTTAACTTTGGTGCTGCCTTCAAATTGTATTCCCATTTGCAAATTTTACCATTGGATTTTTTTTTTTCCTGATGTATTTGACATTTTATTTCTCTGTTAAGACTAAGCTCAAGAAAAAAGAGAGAGGAGGAGAGAGAGGAAAAAAAAAGAAAGAACCAAACAAGCAGCCAAGTAGGAGGACAGAGAACAGCTTGATAAAGATCACCGGAAGACTGCTGCCTCTAGAAAGTTCAGGAGCCTTGTAATAAATAACTCTGTATAAATCAAAAGAGGTTTGAAATGTTTAGCTAGTTTTAAAATGTGGGCAAATATATATACACACAGCAGTCGAATATGCTTTAGCTTCATATCCTGAACACTATAAAAATGTTCTATTATTGGTGTTCACAACAGTTTAACAGCTTGAATAGATTATATTCCATAGAGGCAGAAGGCAGTTACAATGCAAGGTTCAAGTTCCTGAAGTTCAGATCGGTTTAGGGCATTAAAAAAATTTCCCATAGGAAGAATTAATTTCTCTGAAGCAAAAAAAAAAAAAAAAAAACAAGGAGTGAGAATTTCTTCAATTAATCCCATGTTTTGGACAGAGACAGTGGAAATTCTCAGTTTCATAGGTGACTTTTGCAGAAAGACTTAAACCAGCATTCTCCCAAGAGGCCACATCCAGGTCTGTTAGAAGTGTATAAGCACAAAAATATGTAGGACATTTGCATATTCACTGCGCAAAGTTTACATAAACTGACCACGTCTGTACAGATGATTCGCAGGCACTGTTCAAGTTGACATTTTATTCCTGCTACCTTCAAGTTAGTCAGTGGGAAAGTTCAACTATATTCTTTTCACTCAGCTAATATTACTGTCTTGGGTGGCCAGACAGGAGGAACATTACTTAATTCACAGATTCAGAGGTAAGATTATGAGATGGCAGGGTTGAAAGGGTTTTGTCCTCCACCTCTCTGACATACAGAATTAGGGACATATCGGCAAGGTCATCTGAAATTTTCCTTTGGCCCCTCAGAGCTGACAAACCACATTTTGGAAAACGGTGACCTAAAGGGGGGAAATGCACAGAAACCCTCTAAGGGTGAGTTAGAGTGTAGGCTTTGGTGTCGAATAGTAATGGGTCCTTATCCCAGCTCTGCTTTTTGCTGATGGAAATCTGGCAAGTTATTGAAACTTTCAGATGCTTTATTATCCCACCTGTAAAATGGGAATTATGTTAAAGACTGGCTCATAGGGTTGTACAAATTAAAGGAGATGCCTGTAAAGTGTTCACTGTAAGGCCTAGACTTAGTTCATTATGTTTTAGAATCAATAACTCTATCCTTTGCTGATGATTTTGATGTTTAATAGCATCAAAGGGGTCCTTACAAATAGAAAATTTCTCTTTAGTAAACTTCCATAACCAAACTTTTCATGTTCCACATCAGCACAAGAACTAAGATTATTTATGGAGTAGAATTCATATACCCTAAAAAAAATTTCTTTTTTGCAAACTAAGGTTATAGGTCATTAGTCCAGTTGCCAATCACCAGCGCCTCCTGCCCATCATCCTTCAACAGTAAACTAAGGTCACCATGCCGTTCTGTACTACCTCATAGCCCCACCTTGTACTTTTCATGGTCATTACCCTTACCCATACCAACTTTAAAAAAAGAACCACATGGATCTAAGCCATTTCAGGAACAAGAGTACAATTAGGCATTATTTTCCCCTTCTCAGCTCTTCCATGTAAAGAGAGAGGATAAAGAAACTAAACTCAGCAGCTAGGAGGAGAGAGAATGTTAGACCCAGCCCCTGACTGATTTTAATTTGAGGCATTTCAGTATGGTTATTTCTCAGAGTCACTGAGAGCTAATGGTGCAATTCAATTTTGCCTAGATGAATTTCCCACGACAAACGATATTGGCTCATCATTTGTGGTCATGACTGAGTGCCAATATTTTTCTTCCTCCAAAGCTTGGGTAGGACAGCATGGAGCTCTTATGTTCCTTGGGACATTTGTTTCCAATTTTACAAACATTGTGAATGTGGTTATTTTTGTAGTTCTGTTAGGAAAGTGCATGGCATTTGGTTTTTCTTGTTGGAGTTAATTATAAATCATTAGGGTTCCAGTGCCCACAACAAAGGCCTTGGACCTTGAAGCTCAATCACTGGTGATTGCGATGGTCCTGCCCACAGCCCTCCACCTCTTGCTTAATCTCTCATTTCTCATTATGGAGCAGGAGGGAGGAGGGGTCGTTATTTTAAGATGTTTGTGTTGGCTTCTGAATGTGAGGCTTTCGTTCCAAGGTCTTCTTTTTTCCCAGAGCAAGATAAACTTCTTTGGGTTGTAAATCATGGGAGATTTGCATCACTTGATGGAGTCCGTGTTTAAAAGTCATTCCAATCGCCTCTCTGATGACTTAGGAAGCAGAGAGAGTTGCCCACGCGTCATTAAAAAGACCCTTTCAGTAGCACTGGGCCTATGCCCAGACGATAAATTATTTCTATTTTCATCCCCTCCCCACCTCCATCACCCATTTATAGAAAAAGCATTGTGACCTAATTGGTAACTTTAGGAGGAGCCATTGGCAAAACTGGGAGACTCAAGTTGGGGGGCCCTTCCTCCACCTCTGAACTGACCCTTCTTCCTGTCCACAGCCAAGCATTCATATCCTTGGACTGCCCTAGGGCCCTGCTAATTACCCATCCTATTCTCACTCTCCAGAGTGGCACCCTTAGTCGCAAGTTTTTCTCATTAAAATATCCCTTTCCTGAATATCATTTTCCCATAGGGCTCTGTTTCTTGCTAGAGAGCAAATGGATAATCTAATTTTCAAACAAACGAAAAACCCTGCTTTCATATATCAATAGGTGCCCACTGGCTAACGAAGTGAGGAGGAGACTTGTTTTCTCCTTTTTTTAACCCCCAAACCCTCTCTTCACTCAAGGTCCTTTTGGTTGAATCAGAGTGGGCAGCTGACACTCTGCCTTGTTCTCCTCTATCCTCATCGCCTGGAACAGCATCTGGCACCCGGCATGCTTCAAGAACTATTTGATGAATAAATGAAAGCCCATCCTACTTTTCCTTCCTTCCCCTGCCCCTGGCTGACCTGGAAGGAGGCCTTCGGAGCAGAGCTTCCCCACCAGAACTCAATGAAATATATTCAGAGAGCACCAAGGACGTTAACTCTGAAGAAGACCACTTAGTCCCAACTTGCCACTTTATAGTTAAGGAAACTGAGGCACAGAGAATGGAATTTTCCTACCCAAGGTCACACAGCCTGTAAGGCAACTGTCTGCAGGTGTCCCACAGCAGGCTGATGTACCACCACCAAAAGCATATGCTGCAGAGAACAAATAGGTGATCAAAAACCACCACAACTCCAAAAAATGAGTGACTTACTCTTGAAAAAGCCCCATGCAGAGTTGGAGGTGGAGTTTTAGAGGCACAAGGAAATCATACGAAACACAGCAAGCAGGAGGCTTCCCCCTTCCTCAAACATTAATCTTATTCCTAGAGGGCTCTCCCCCTGCTCATTCTTCACGACTCAGCTTTAAAACCAAAAAAAAGTGTGATAGGGAGGTCTTTCCTGACTCTTCTGCCCTTCCCCTTGGTAACACTCCTGCTTATAAACATGTATGCCATGTCCATCTTCCCCATAGACTCTACATTGTAAGTGCAGGAACATGTATGTCTTACTCACTTCCATGCTGCCAGCCCTTAGCACAAAGCCTGAACACAGAAGATGTCCAGTGAATATCTGTTATGTGTGTTGTTAAAGTTATATTGAATGCAACTGGATTGTGGGTCATATTTGCTTAGTATGAATGGATTGAGTTAGGCCTCCTGGTTTGTTTTTGCCTGTTTTTACTTGGTCAACTGAGCTTCTTCTCTTGATGGAAGGTGAAGCTGCTCCTCAAAGAAGCTTAAGTCAGTAAAAACTCAGGCGAGAGGATCTGATCCAGTTTCATTAAAGGAAATTTGCTAAAACTTCCTCCCTCTAACCTCTTTACTGTCAGGACCCATTTATAAAGCACAGGGTTTCTACTATAAAGAACTTAATCAGGTTTCCTCTTTTCCTGAGAGGATAAAAATTTAGCTTCTGTATAGAGTAAGCTGTATGATGTTATCACTGCCTGTTCTGGGAAGGACAAGCGTACTCCACCTAATGACTGGCATTTTCTCTAGCTTTTTTTTTCTCAGAGCCTTTCACAGCAGCTGGCAATAGCCATAGGGAGAGGACTGGCAGGTTAGCTGCCTCCAGACACAGTGGAGGGGGAAGGAACAGCAGAAATGGAGAGCATGAGTCACTTTTAGGGGACCATCCTCCAATTTTCTGCCAGTGTGCTTTGGTCAAGACAATTAATAGTAACTGACTCATAATAACAGTAATAAAGAGTGGAGGTAGTTACTGTAAGGATAAAGAAATGTGTCATGGGAAGGCAGGAGAATGTGAACAACCAGGAATCAGGAAAGGCAAGAAATAAGGTAGTTTTGGGGGGGTTTGACCTCTTAACATGTGCTCCCTATCCTCTCTCTCTCCTTTTTTTTTTTTTTGCGGTACGCGGGCCTCTCACTGTTGTGGCCTCTCCCGTTGCGGAGCACAGGCTCCGGATGCGCAGGCTCAGTCACGGGCCCAGCCGCTTCGCGGCATGTGGGATCCTCCCGGACCGGGGCACGAACCCATGTCCCCTGCATCGGCAGGCGGACTCTCAACCACTGCGCCACCAGGGAAGCCCTCTCTTCTTCTCCTTTCTCCACATTCCCCTCTCCAGCAACCACCTTGTGCATGGTTTCTGCTTGAACATAGCTATCATGTTTCTCTCTTCCTACATTAATATTTTAATTCTAGCTCCTACTGCTAACTGGCAAGTGGCTCTTTGTTTCTCAATTCCATATCCCCAGAAGAGGAACTGGATCTGCCCTGCTTGTTTGAATTGGGACAAACTGTAATAACAAGTCATAGGTAATTGGCAAGCCCAAAAACAATGCACACTTTGTTTGACTCTGGTCCAATCGTGTGGTAGGAATGAGAATGGAAGGAGTGACTTCCAAGGTAAAGCACAGACCTGCCCATTGGGGAGAAGGTGAAGGCAGAATTTCCTAAGAAATCAGTATAGATGGTACAAACAACCCAAACTATTAACTGCCCTAATCCTTTCCCAACAAGGGCAGGCAGCTGGTGTCTAAGGATGCAGAAATTTAAGTCTTTCTAAGACAGTTTTATCAGAGCCTCTGCCTCACTGTTCCTGTGAAGGCTGACCATTCCCATGCACCAGCATCTGTGACTCTCTGATTGGGCTTTTGCAGTCATAGATGCATGCTCAAGGCAAGCCAGAGGTGCCTGCGAGTTGATGGCACCAGAAGCAGCATTCAATCAACAACAAATGGGAGTTGGTAAATACCCCACATGCTCTGGCTCTTAGGTGGGATAAGCCTGAGGCACATTCTACCCTTTATGCCAGAGGTCCAGAGTATGACAGCCACAGTCGCCCACAGAGATAAGCCGCTCAGTAACAACTGTCTGTACTGGCTTCCCTCCTTCCTTGTCTCACTTCTCCACTCTAGTGTCCGTGCCTCTAAGATTCACACTTCCTAGTTCAGGACGTGCTTCTTAAAAACTCAACCAAAGAAAAGAATATTCCAGATATAAGAGTTTGAACCAACACTTTCTTCAAATCTATGCTCCCTCTGTGTCATAGTCTCCTTGTCCTATTCTATGAAGCAATCACCACAAACACTTAAGGATGGCAAGGCAGTGACAAAATTCACAAATTTATCATTCCCTACAGTAAGGTGTGTTTGCTCTGTGAATATCATAACACAAGTAAGTGGTTAGCTCCTAGACCTTCTGTACCTGTGGAACAGGTTTTACTCCAGGAATAAAAACAAGAATTTAAGCCAGTTTAAGAAATGAACCAGGTGGTCAGTCTCAGAAATCTGTCACAGTCAGGAAACCTCAGTCAATAACCAAAAAGGCAACTTAAAAACAACACAAGTTCTTCAAATGGAAAGGTACACTACGCCCATGCTTTAGAACTCAACATTGACATCATAAAGATATCAGTTCTGCCAAGTCAATATATAAATTTAATACAATCCAAATAAAAATTATCAGCAGTGTTTTTGAACTATTTTCATACGGAAAAATAAACAAGTAAAACTAGCCAGAAAAGTCCTATTAAAAAAGGACTTATATGAAAAAAATAATGAGGACTAATTAGCCCTGCAGATATTAAAATATGATATAAATGTACATTAATTAAAGCAACATAATACTGGCCCATAAATAAACATGGAATATTCAATAATAGACCCAAAACAATACAGGAAATTAATATATGATAAAGATGTATTATTAAAGTAATGGTGTTCACCGAATGGATAGCCATTTAGCAAAAAAATTGAATCCATTCCTCTAACCTTAAAACAAAATAAATTACAGATGGAGCGAACATTTAAATACAAAAACTGAAAACCACAAAATTATTAGGAAAAAATAGAAGAAATTTTTGTACAGTCTTGGAGTGGAAAGGCCCCCTAAGCATAATATATAAATCCGTGAATCAGAAGACTGCTCAATTTGACTACACAAAAATTTCTTTAATTTGCACAGCAAAAACCTCCATAAGCAAAGTAAAAAGAATACATTTAAAAATGGGGTAGAAAAAAAAATGGTGTAGATTTGTGCAATTCATATCATAAATGCTTTGTTCCCTAGCATATAAAAAGCCCCTAAAAATTATTATACAAAATCAACAACTCAATATTTGCCAACAGATGTGCAAAGGACAAGTAGATAGTTCACAGGAAAAAAAAGTACAAATATTCTTAAAATATGATTAGCTTCAATCACAGTAAGTCTAAAGGAAAAAAACACACTCCTATATGACTCTCACACTACTCTACTATACCTCACTTCTGACACCAAATGTGTGTGTTTTCCAAACATTAAGCAATTCTTCCACCCCAGTTGAGTGTCTTACAACATAGACTCAATTCTGACACTATCTACCTAGAGATAGTGTCAAATCCTACAGGTTAAGGGCTGAGTCCTACAAGACTTCAGACACCACTTCATCATTTCTGATGCCAATGTCGCCTGTACTTCTGACCCACTGGCTATAAAATCAGAGGGTCCCAAGAGCCCTTCCTTGGGTTCTATTAATTTACTAGAGCAGCTCACAGAATTCAGCCAAAGTGTTTACTTACTAGATTACCAGTTTATTATAAAAGGATCTAACTCAGGAACAGCCACATGGAAGAGATGCGAAGGGCAAGGTATGGGGAAAGGGGTGCAAAGCCTCCATGCTGTCCCACCCAGCACTTCCCTGTGTTCACCAATCCAGAAGCTCTCCAAACCCCATTCTTTCAATTTTACTGAAGCTTCATTCTCTAGGCATGATTGATTCAACCTCAATGCCCTCTCCCCTCCAAGGAGGGAGGGGGAGGGTGGAAGAGACTGAAAGTTCTAATCCTCTAATTCTGGTTGGTTCCCCTGGCAACCAGCCCCTTCCTTAAAGGCTTTCCAAAGGTCACCTAATTAACACAAACTCAGGTGTGGTTGAAAGGGTTTTGTTATGAATATCAAAAGACACTCCTATCACTCTGGAAATTCCACTGGTTTTAGAAGTTTTATGCCAGGAATGAGGGCCAAAGACCAAATATATATTTTATTATACCTACTCTCTAATACTAAATCTTACTACTAATAAGGTAAGTACAATTAAAACTATAGTGAAATACCATTTTCACCTTCAAATTGGCCACATGGAAAAGTGTGATATTACTCTGTGTTGGTGGGGATACTGGGGAGCAGACAAACTCATTCACTGCTAGTGCAAGTATGAAGGGAAGCATCTACTGAAATTTTCAATGCACATTTCCTTTGATCCAGCAAGTCCCCTTTTGTGGGCAGTTCAGAACCCTCTCTAGAATAGGGGTCAGCAATTTTTTTTTTTCTAAAAAGGCCCAAAAGTAAATATTTTAAGCTTTGGGTCATGTGGTCTCTGTCGCAACTACTCAACCTTGTTAGTGTAGTGTGAAATCGGCCATTCACATTGCAAAAATGAATGAGCATGGCTTTCCAATAAAACTTTATTTATACAAACAGCTGTGGGTAGGATTTAGCCTGAAGCCCATAGTTTGCCAATTCCTGCTCCAGAAGGCAGTAGGTGCAGAAAAGCTGGGCACACCTTCATTGCGGCAGAGACCACTACTCTCCGCAAACTCCATTTCTTCCCCATAGTAAAAGATGTGCAGGCAGGACTTGGATGCCCAGTCAGTGATGGTATTTCTCAGCCCTACTGGGAGCTTGATGGCCATGTAACTAAACTCTCAATGAGGTGGGAGCAAAAGCTCTGTTTCTACCTCTGGCTCATTTGCTTAGGCAAGATTTCTTAAAAAGAAATCTCTGTTCTTTTCCCCTTTCTCACTGGCTGCTGCCAATGACCAGTATGGTATCAAAGCCATACACTGAAAATACTGAAACTGGCAGAGCTGCCTTCAACCAGACTGCCTGAATGACTAGAAGGGACAGAGCTGGCCCATGGTCCCACACATAAGAGAAATTGCTCCAAACATGGTCTGAGGGGCAGAACTTTTTGCTTCACAACCTCCTTCTGAGAAGTTAGCATTCCTGATAAAATGCTTAAGCAATTTTCTGTGAACTTTAATGGGATTAAGGTTTGCTCTAGGAAACCAATTACCCACATGCCCAATTAGCCACACACTCAGTTGCCAACTGTCAATCAAGGGTCTAGTGACCTTTACCAGACTTTCTTTTCTTTCTGTCTAGCCTAACAATGATTATCTAACTGAACTCTTCCTATCAAATGTCCCTGCCAAAAGTAAATTTGGGAAGTGGCCTTCTAGGGTCCATTTCCCTGCTGTGCCTGATAGTAATAAAATTTTGATACATGCTCACAGCTAAGTTGTCTGAAAACTTTTCTTCAACACTTGGAACACTCACCTGGTACAATAACATGAGTGAAAAATGAATTTATGTTTCTTTGAGCCATTAAATTTTGTTCTCTATTTCAGCAGCCAAATCTACCCTAATGTGTTCATATTTGATAAATTTGCTTAAATTTACTATATGCTTACTTTGTACCAGAGACTATACTAAGCACTTTACATGCATTATATGTCACTAAACTCTGTTTCCTTCCCATGGTAAATACCCACAGCTAGGATTGGATGCCAGGGCAGGGACCACCACCACTAATAATAATCGTAGTTGTAGCAGCAATAACAATAATAATACTAGTTAATACTTACTGAATGCTTTCTATGAGCGAAGCACTGAGCAAACTCTTTATACCTTATTCTTTACAACCTTATGGGGATTCTTCTTAGAAAAAACAAGCAACCTATCCAAATTTTATCACCAGTGTTAATTCACTGCATTTAGAAAATGAAAGGAAATTTACTACTTTCCTAAGACAAATTCCTGACACTAAAGCTCAAGACAATCACCTTGGTTGAGGAAGATCCAGAGAAAATGAAGCTCCTCTTAAAAGGGATATGATTCCCCAGAGCATATCAGCATCATTGAGACAGAACTGGTGGTGGGATTTTTTTTTTTTTGCTTTCCTCAAAGGGACACTATTTTTATAGCCTGAGAAGCACCATACACTTTTGTTGTTTAGGGTTATCTCACTGGTCCTTCCGAAGGCAAAAGTTTGAAAGTGATCTTCAAGACTTTTCTCCTAAGTGCCCCTACCCTTCAGGAGAGAGAAATCATCAAATTCTGTCCCCAAAGACTTGACTGTGTTCTAAACCAACCTCAGAGTACAGGCATAGGAGGAAGAATTAGATTTTGATTTGAAGAATGGGCTGGGCCTGGAATACTTTTCCAGCCTTTTCTCTAAGGAGGATTTAAGAATTGATATATTCATGTTGCACTTCAGTGGGGTTGAATGGATTTTTTTGGTTTTGGTTTTGCTTTTGCTTTTGTGGTTGTGTCCATGAACACAAGGAGAGGCTCAGTTCTGCAGAGCTCTGCACATGCACTCACCCTGGTCCTGAAGGAGTGGGGTGTCCTCCCTAGAGAACCTCTGTGGCCCTCTCTGGTGAACCAACCTCTTGAGACTGCACAGAACTCAGCTTCTCCAGTGACACACTCAGGCAACAAGAAAGAAACAGCTGAAACAATGTAGAGATGCCCCCCGCCCAGTGTCAAGAGAGGACTGATTGCCCCACCTGTCTTTTGAAACTAAGAAAAAATCCTAGAATTTATAGACATTTTCAAGTTACGGAAGTCTCAAGAGAAAGATATTTGGAGTCCCTGCATAGGAAGAAGAGTTTAAGCAATATTAGAAAAAGAATTCATCCACCTACGCATCCATCCATTCATTTTACAAATAATTATTGAGGACTTACCATGTGCCAGGCCCTGTTCAAAATCTAGGGGAGGAGGGAGAATCAGGAAAGTACTGGTCAAGGGTACCAAGTTTCAGTTACGCAAGATGAATAAGTCGTAGAGATCAACTGTACGCCACAGTGCCTATAGCAAGGGTGCCCAACCCCCAGGCCGCAGACCCATACCCGGCCGAGGCCTGTTAAGAACCAGGCCACACAGCAGGAGGTCAGCAGTGGGAGAGCCAGCGAAGCTTCACCTGCTGCTCCCCATCGCTCACATTACCGACTGAATCATCCCCCGACCCCCACTCTCACCCCCAGGCCGTGTAAAAAGTCTTCCACAAAACCAGTCCCTGGTGCCAAAAAGGTTGTGGACTGCTGGTCTATAGTTAACAACAATGCATTGCACACTTCAAAATGTGCCAAAAGGGTAGCTCTTACGTTAAGTGTTTTTATCACAAAAATAAATAAGTAAGTAAAGAGGGTGGGAGGAAACGCTTGGAAGTGATGGATATGTTTATGACACTGATTGTGGGAATGGTTTCACAGGTGTATATTTATCTCCAAACTCATCAAGTTGTATACATTAAATATGTACAGCTCTCTGTATAACGATCACACTTCAATAAAGTGGTTTTAAAAAAGCCTAGGGATACAACAGTGAACAAGGTAGTCAAAGAGATGTGACTAAATTTGTAACCCTTGTTGTGGTTCATGCAAGCATCAAATACAGATTTTGTACCATCACGTGTTTTTCTCAGCTTACACTTGCGTTCTCACTCACCCAGCCATCTTGAGAAGTGCATCTAGCCCTCACCCAGGAGTAGGGGCATCCACGTACAATGTTGGTTATGTGCAGCCAAGCGCTTGCCTCATTGGCCCTCCCCCAAGACTGAAATTCTCCTCAAGAGGTCATCCCTTAGGGTTCAGACTTGTGTAAATGTGGGGAATTCCCTGGTGATCCAGTGGTTAGGACTCCACGCTTCCTCTGCTGGGGGCCCAGGTTCACTCCCTGGTCGGGGAACTAAGATCCCACAAGCCTCGCAGCACGGCCAAAAATAAATTAATTAATTAATCAATTAATTAAAAATACACAGACTTGTGTAAATGTTAGAGTCCCCATTTAAATGCAAATATCCCTGCAGCCATGACACATTTACATCATTGTCATTCATTATCACCTTTCAAGTGTAACAGCAACTGGGAAGTCTAAGAAATCCTGGAGAGGGAGAGAACCTAAGAGTGCTTCCAGGAAGAAAGGGCTAACTGGTGGCCTCAGCAGGAATATAGGAAGGGGGTTGCCAAGAGATTGAAGAAAGGTGAACTGATCACATACTTCCACTTGGAGAGACCGAAGGACATTCTTGAAGGAGGTACCAGAAGGCAACAGGACAATCAGTAACAAACTGAATGATGTCTGCTATTGGACTATGTAATCAGCTACTCATGTATATTTCCAGATATATCTGAACCTCTTAATGGTTCACAATCATTTTTGGAAGTAGGTGTGGTATACCTTATGTAACAATATAGAGAAAAATCTACTTACCAGGTGAGCCCACCCACCACCAAAATTGTTTACTAGGATGAATAACTAAATTAGAAGCTTTGATGAGGAAGGAGGCCTCCAGGAGGTGCTTGATGATCACTCTGGGGCTAATTCCAGGGTTTGGTTTTGTTGACAAGGGTCTATAAATTGGGGACACAAGCTGAATAGGCTGGATAATAGTCTTACGAGGCTGTTTGGAGTAAGAGGGGGGAATGACAATGTCACTGGCAGAGGACAGAATAGGGATGAGGGTTTTATTAGTTCTCTAATGTGTGGTCTCTGATGCAAATCATCTTCCCTATTTCCTCATGAAATCTTCAGTAAAAGTCCATTTTTCTTAATGTGTCCTGCTACTGGAGGTTCACCAAAGACCTTAGGGAAAAGCATGAGCACCAGTCATCCACAGCAGTCTACCACACCTCACTTCCAATTATAAATACTTAAAGAACTGGAGTTGTACAAGGCCCAAGGCATGCAGCCTGCTACATAATGCAGCATTAGGTTTGGAGATGGGATTTTTTTCAAATTTTATTTCTTTTATTGAAATATAGTTGATTTACAATGTGCCAATCTCTGCTGTACAACAAAGTGACTCAGTTATACACATATAGATGTTCTTTTTATATATATTATTTTCCTTTATGGTTTATCACAGGATATTGAACATAGTTCCCTGTGCTATACAGTAGGACCTTGTTGTTTACCCATTCTATACATAATAGTTTACATCTGCTAATCCCACACTCCCAATCCTTCCCTCCCCCAACCCTCCTCCCCCTTGACAATCACAAGTCTGTTCTCTGTCTGTGAGTCTGTTTCTGTTTTGAAGATAAGTTCATTTGCGTCATATTTTAGATTCCACATATAAGTGATATCATATGGTAGTTGTCTTTCTCCTTCTGACTTACTTCACTTAGTATGACAATCTCTATTTGCATCCATATTGCTGTGAATGGCACTATTTTGTTCTTTTTTATGGCTGAGTAGTATTCCATTGTTTATAGGTACCACATCTTCTTTATCCATTCATCTGTTGATGGGCATTTAGGTTGTTTCCACGACTTGGCTATTGTAAATAGTGCTGCTATGAACATAGGGGTGCATGTATCTTTTTGAATTATAGTTTTATCCAGGTATATGCTCAGGAGTGGGATCACTGGATCATATGGTAGTTCTGTTTTTAGTTTTCTCAGGAACCTCCACACTGTTTTTCATAGTGGCTGCACCAACTTACATTCCCACCAACAGTGTGGCAGGGTTCCTTTTTCTCACACCCTCTCCAGCATTTGTTATTTGTAGACTTTTTAATGATGGCCATTCTGATAGGTGTGAGGTGGTACCACATTGTAGTTTTTATCTGCATTTCTCTAATAATTAGTGATGTTGAGCATCTTTTCGTGTGCCTACTGGCCATCTGTATGTCTTCTTTGGAGAAATGTCTATTAAGGTATTCTCCCCATTTTTCAATTGGGTCGTTTGTTTTTTTGTTGTTGAGCTGTATGAGCTGTTTGTACATTTTGGAGATTAAGCCCTTGTCTGTTGTGGAGATGGGATTTTTAATGGTGGTGAATGTACTCAAACTACAGTGCTTTGATGGGGCAATACCAAATCAGTGCTTTTTATTCAAAACCAGGTTTATACTTTTCAAGAATGAAAGTGTCTAATCCTCAAAGTTAGGAGAACATAGCAGGCATAATTTCCCCATTTTCAGGAGGCATGTGACTCTGGATTGACAAGACTAGAGAATTCCACCAAGGTCACTTTTTTGAAGACAAGAATTAGAGAACCTGGATCTCCACTGAGAGACAGACATAATCCATGGGTCCTGGGAGTCACATTTGAACATAGAGCTTCATGAAATTGATCTCCTAAAAGTAAATTCCATTTTCTTCTCCATCAAAAGGCTGCTGAGACACCATTGGGTGGCACTGTTGCTTACACTTTAAAATTTCAGATAGTAAAGCAAAGCCACATTTCAAACCCAGAAGCAGAAAGAATAGCAGAGCTTTCTCCAAGAAGCTCTAGAAGACAGCATCCTACCGAGATGTATCGTCAATACAGCTCAACTACAGAAGGTTTAAAATAGGTAAAATATGATTTCTTGGAAAATAATCCAACTCACATAAAAGACATAATCTACCAGATCCAATGAGCATGAGTATCCTCATTACAATTTCCATGCAACTTGACATCCTAAAGAGCTCTTTTCTTCATCCGATATGGATTGCCAGCAATTGTCACTCACTTCTGTTTAGGGAATAATGGGTGAAGGCATACTGTTTTGTGGCTTTTGCTTTCTGCAAACATGCTTAAGCCTTGGTTAGTCGATTACCCCCATGACTCCTATATCCATTTACAGTAATTTCTATTAAGAAAAGTTCCACCTCTTGCACTAATGGGGGCTCTGATGGTCAACTCAAGGTCCCTAGCTACTATGTTTAGCTGCTATCGCTGCTTGGACATCTAAGACCTTTCTCTGCACTACAGAAAAATGGATCTTTGAGGAATATAATGAATCTCATTACTCCTCCTCTGACACCCACGTCACCAGCAGACAGAAATCAGCACAGGGGACAGCCAGCAAATGAACACTGGGAACAGTTGTTACAGTTACCATGGTCTGGCATAACACACACAAGCACACATGTGCCACACACAATGGGATTTTATTCAACACAGCATTCTTGTATTAATTACATTTTTCACCATTAATACTTTTTCACTAATTTAAATAGCTCCCTCCATGCTGCTATCCCGGAGTAAAACCAGACATGTCCACTGCTAATTGCATTACAATAAAAGAGTGCACTATCACAATGAATTACATGTGCCACCTTTTTTCAGTGGCACATTCCCAGCTCATGACAGCCAGAGAAACAACAGGAGAAAAGAAAGAACCAAAAACATAATCCATATATAAAATGAGAAGAAAAAGACAATAGAAAATTATCCCAAAGTTTGATGCAGTGGATATGACTGATGGTGAGAGTCCTCCCCATTCAAGCCCGGCTTCTAAGGAAACTGAGAAGAAAAAGCCCCAAGACAGAGATTTTAAACAAAGTCCTTGCCTTGCTACTCAGTGTGGTCCACAGAGTAGTAGGAATGGCATCATCTGAGAGCTTGATAGAATGCAGGTTCTCGGGCCTTACCTAGACCTAATGAATCAGGTTCTTCATTTTAACAAACACGCAGGTGATACGCATGCAAATTAAAGTCTGAGAAGCTCTGCTCTAGTTCGCCAGGGTATGAGAAAACAGAAGCTTCCTAATGATGGAGGGCCAGTTCCTACGATTTGGTTAGGATGAACCTAGCAGAGAAGGTTAAGAAAGGAAGTAATGTTTTAATTTTTTTCAATGTGTTACAGGGCCTCTTGCCCATAAATTCTGAGACAGAGTCAACTAGACAATGTGTTGACTCTGACAAATTATTATTATTTTTTTAACATCTTTATTGGAGTATAATTGCTTTACAATGGTGTGTTAGTTTCTGCTTTATAACAAAGTGAATCAGTTATACATATACATATGTCCCCATATCTCCTCCCTCTTGCATCTCCCTCCCTCCCACCCTCCCTATCCCACCCCTCTAGGTGGTCACAAAGCACCGAGCTGATCTCCCTGTGCTATGCGGCTGCTTCCCACTAGCTTTCTATTTTACGTTTGGTAGTGTACATATGTCCATGCCACTCTCTCACTTGACATATTATTTTTAATGTCACTTTCTGCTTGTACTGTGAACATGTCCTGTCTTACAGTGTAAGTACATGCAAGTTGCAACATGACATAAAGATCTGTATTTTATTAGTGACTTTGTCCTTTTACATGATATTTTAAGTTCTACTGTGAAATCTAGGCCATTGCATCCATATCTATTGTAATTTCAATAATTACATATTAAGATTGAAACTTAGAATAGATTTCTCAAAGTTGAAATCATGAAAATGAGGAAATTCTTCAAAAATACCTCAAAAGCTCATGTAGAATCGGTGGATCTTCTTGTTCCTTTAAGGACCAATGTGTGATGTTCAGAAATACCGCCTTTGGCATGAAACCCTCTCCCCACTTCCTTGTCAGAAAAATTGATAAGACAGTGAGCAGAGAAGTTACTATCTGATACTTATGTTCAGGGCTGATGCTCAGTGATAAGCATAGAACCACACCAGTTGCTTACAGCTGGTGGCCCATCTGATTGGTCAGTGCCTATGGTACCAGCTGTTAAATACTTTTTTTTTTAACATCTTTATTAGAGTATAATTGCTTTACAATGGTGTGTTAGTTTCTCCTTTATAACAAAGTGAATCAGCCATACATATACATATATCCCCATATCTCTTCCCTCTTGAGTCTCCCTCCCTCCCACCCTCCCTATCCCACCCTCTAGGTGGTCACAAAGCACCGAGGTGATCTTCCTGTGCTATGAGGCTGCTTCCCACTAGCTATCTATTTTACATTTGATAGTGTATATATAAGTCCATGCCACTCTCTCACTTCGTCCCAGCTTACCCTTCCCCCTCCCCACGTCCTCAAGTCCATTCTCTAGTAGGTCTGCGTCTTTATTCCCATCCTGCCCCTAGGTTCTTCATAACCATTTTTTTTTAGATTCCATATATATGTGTTAGCATACGGTATTTGTTTTTCTCTTTCTGACTTAAATACTTTCGATATCACCTATTCCTATATTCTAGTTAGTGTCACAGACCAAGGAGTGTCTGGAGAATGAGAACTGCAGTCATGAAACAAAGCATGGGTAAGAGAGTCCCCTTTCTTTCTGTCATACACAAGCAGGACCACCTTCCTTTCACGCAGATGTCAAAAGCAAGCATGGTAGGCATGTATGTACCTGTTCTGACGTGAGGACGCCTGGAAGAGTTCAAACATATCTCCTTTACCCACTGTTTGCTTTGAGTCCCCATGAAAATCCGCATTTTGAACCTATATTTCCCCCTACCAGGCAAAAAGAGTTAATAATAATAATAATGGCAACATCAGAGAAGAACAATGAGAAATACAGATTCGTTTTATTCATTTATTCATTCTACAATAGTCATTGCCCATCTTCTGTGTGCTAAGCAGGGTTCTAGGCGCCATAGGTACATCAGTGAACAAAAGAGACAAAACTACCTGCTTTCATGGGGTTTGCATTCTTCTCAGGGGAGACAGACAATAATCAATAAACTTAATAGTAAGTCATATAGTATGTTAGATGCTGGTAAGTGCTATGGAAAATAACAGAACAGAGAGGAGCATTGGGGGCAACAGGGAAGGGTTTGCAATTTTCAGTAGGAAGGTCAAGGGAAGTCTTAATTGAGAAAGACTTGCAGCTAAGCGGCGAGTGAGACATGCAGATTTCTGAGAGAGGAGCATTCTGGCATTTTGAAGAAAAGAGAGGAAATTTATGGAGCCGAATGATCAAGTAGAAAAGTAAAAGGAAATAAAGTCAGCCAGGTAATAAGGGTATGAATTAAGTAAAGGCTTTTACTTTAAATAAAATTAAAGTTAAATAAAAACTTTAGCTTTTACTCTGAGTCAGATGGGAGGTCAATGGAGCTTTTTGAGCAGAAGAGTAGCGTGATCTTGTATGACTCTGGCTGCTGTTTGAGAATAGACTATGGGGATAAGCAAGAATGGAAGCACAGAGACCAGTAGGTAGGTTTCCACAATCACACACATCAGAGATGACAGAAGGTTGGACTAAGGTGGTAATAGCAGAAGTGGTGAGAAGTGGTTAGATTCTAGATACCTTTTGAAGATAGTACCTACAAGATTTGCTGATGCTTTGGATGTGGGTATGAGATACGGAAGGAAATCAAGGATGATAAAAGTTTATGGACTAAGCAGTTGGAAGACTGCGAAAGATGTGAATAGGGCAAGTTTGTGGGAGGAAGATCAAGAGTTTCTTTTGCACAGGTTGCGCTTGAGATGTCTATTAGACAGCCAGGTGAGGATCCCAGATACAGGAGCTCAAAGATGGGGTACTGAGCAAAGGATATAAATTTGCACATCGACAGCACATGCAGCTGCTTAAAGCCATGAGATTGGACAAGCACCTCTAGAAGAGCAGTAGAGATTGCTAAGACTGTGCCCGAAGCACTCCAATAAGAGGTGAGGGAGAAGAAGGAGAACCCCCAAAAGAGAATGAGAAGGAGCAGCCAGTGAAGTAGAGGAGAACCAAGATCTGACCGGGCAAAACAGATCATTCTACTTGTTCCTCTATGGCAAAATTACATTTTGGAGATTTAATCAGTAAAATATTTTACTTTTGTTTCTCTTTGTCAGAGCGTGATGTTTTCCCCTTCATCACTCTTCTGTTTAAACAAGATCTTGGTCTTCTTTCTCTCTGGGAAAGGTAGACAATGAAGAAACACAAAGAAAGATAAAGGTCAACCTTAAGTTTCCAAAAGCAAAAGTCCTAACGCAAACAAATGTTTTGTGGGAAACAACTGTTTACCTACTTTTTTATTGACACAATGAGCAGAAAAAAAAAACTTCTCTGGGCACTGGGCAAGGAGAAGAGTTAAAAGGGATGCAAAAGATGTGAACACTTCCAAAGAGCTTTTATTTCCAGTTCTATCGCTTATTGGTGTATGACTTAGGGGAGGCATTAAGTTTTATAGGTCTCAGCTTCCCCATCTCTGCGAAGGAGCCCTGCATTTGGCCCCTTCCTGTGTAGTCCAAAAATGAGGGGATGATAAGACAGACAGACAGGCTGTCTGTCTGTCACGCACAAATACCAGATAAGTCCATGATACCACACGAGCCCTTCAGAACTTGGATGTCCTAGAGATAAGGAAGGAAAGCAGAAAATCCTGACTTGACTTAGTACAGCTAGAATGAACTAATATTGTGTTTTCTGCTATCAAGAATAGTCTCAGGGGCTTCCCTGGTGGCGCAGTGGTTGAGAGTCCGCCTGCCGATGCAGGGGATACGGGTTCGTGCCCCGGTCCGGGAAGATCCCACATGCCGCGGAGCGGCTGGGCCCGTGAGCCATGGCCGCTGGGCCTGCGCGTCTGGAGCCTGTGCTCCGCGGCGGGAGAGGCCGCATTGGTGAGAGGCCCGCATACCGCAAAAAAAAAAAAAAAAAAGAATAGTCTCAAAAATGAGACCAATGAGATCAAAACCTAAAGTGACTTTTTTTGCACAACTATTAACTCCACACCTTTACTATTACTAGCCTTCAAGGTTCATTTCACATTTTCTCTCTTCCACGAAGACCTTCTTGATAGGCCCACCAGGCTATGTTACTCAGTTGATACTCAACACACAAAGTCTTGCATTGTTAGTTATCTTTTATGAATATAGCTTATGTCACCTCCTTGAATTCATCAATACTTTCAATTCAACAAGGCTTTTTTAGAGCACTGTATAGAATTGCTTTCAGCCACAAATAACAGTGGATATGGCTTGCACAATTTCACGATTTAATTCTGTTTCTGGCAATTTCAGGACTGACGTAGAGGTTTACCAATATCAGCCAGTACCCAGACTCTCTCTACCCTTCTGATCTGCGGTCCTTACCATGTTATCTTTTTATATTTGGCCTTCCTTTTTCAAGCAATGTGGCTGATTTAGCTGCAAACATCACATCTTCACACAACCAAATTTAAGACCAGAGGAAAGGAGTTGATCTCCTTACCATCTCTTTTTATTCAGAAGCAAAAGCCCTCCCAGGAGACTTCTCCTTATACCTAATTAGCCGCAGCTTGGTCACATGGCCACACCTAAACCTCCCTAGCAAATAGGAATTACCAAAGTAGGTTTAGACCCTGGACTCTGGAGTGGTTCATTATTTCCAGAGTATGTTGTAGCCTGAACAAAATTGGGGGTGGGGGAGTCTGCAAACTTAGGAAGAAGTAAGAAACAGCTGCTATGTAAGCTAAGCAGCTAACAGTGTTTGATACAAGCACCGTGTTCAAGGCATCCTTGTAGTCCCTGTTTAGAATATAAGAATGAGTTAGGCAGCTACAGGTTATGAGCCCAGTGGTTAGACACACAGATGCTGGATCCAGACTGCCACAGTTCAACCTGGTTCCTTTACTTACTAGCTGTTTGTCCGTAGATGAGTCACTTACAGACCTTGCAGCTTCAGCTTCCTCAACTGTAAAATGGGGGTAAAAATAATACTGACCTTAAAGGATTGCTGTGAGCATAAAATGAGGAGACATACATAAAGCGCTCAGCATGGAGTATAGCACTCAGTAAGTAAATAGTCAGTGTTAGCTATTACTACTATTTCTCTATTCTCCATGGTAAGCAAATAACATGCTAGGTGCTCTTAAAGGTACTGGGACCCAAATGAGATATGATCTCTGCTCTCCCACAACTTGCCTTTCCCTGACCCCAAGCCCACTCCTCAGGTTAACCACTCTTGACAGTTTGATGTCTACCCATGTATGTGGATACCCCTCATTTATTTTTATTAAAATGCTATCATATTATCATTCATTCATTCATTCATTAAATATTTACCAAACACTTAACTATATGCCAGGGACTGTTCTAAGAGCTGTAAAAACAAGTGAATGAAACAAGTTCTTCAGAAGCATGGTCTCTTCACAATAAAGTTTTCTTCTCAGTCTTCTTAAAGATCTACCTCTTTCTTTTTTTTGTTTTTTCGCGGTACGCGGGCCTCTCACTGTTGTGGCCTCTCCCGTTGCGGAGCACAGGCTCCGGACGCGCAGGCTCAGCGGCCGTGGCTCACGGGCCCAGCCGCTCCGCGGCATGTGGGGTCTTCCCGGACCGGGGCACAAACCCGTGTCCCCTGCATCGGCAGGCGGACTCTCAACCACTGCGCCACCAGGGAACCCCCTACCTCTTTCTTATTAATAGCTTTCTGCTATCCATTACATGATTCTGCCAAAATGTATTTAACTATTCCCTTTTTAACAGACATTACAGTTCTACTTTTCTACCATTAATTACATGCAAGATCTTGATGAACTTCCTTTAAATGGATCCTACGAACACACAGGAGTTTTCTGTTGGCTAGCTTCCTGAAGCAGCATGCTATGTCATAATGTTTCCCTTTTCTCAACACTCGGTACGGTGTTTTACACGCAAAGGGCGTTTCAACAACATATACTCAATGATCATTCTCCACAACCGTCCCTACGGTTCAAGAATCCCTTGAACTTTCTGTATGACTTTTTTTTTTACGTTTCAATGAGAGACTGAATTCTTGCATTGAAACAAATAAAAATGTAAAATCCTAATTCTATTTTGTAGGATTTAAGTTATAATCCACTCCAGTTTATTAAAAGACTGCTTTGGGGCTTTCCCACCAACAACGTGGCATTTTTAATATATTCTCATTATTAATTTTTTTAAAAACTTCTTTTAAGGAACAAATTTTCAAACTGGCTTTTGAAAGGGTCCCCAGAGAACTGCTATGAATTGCTACTGACGTGAAGAAAACCAAATATTTACCATGTGGAATTATCATCTGTATATCCACAGGAGCCCTTCCCGGAGGCTGTCTGGGGACCAGCGCCCCTGAATTGCATTTACACTATGTGACAAACAGCAGGGAAGATGTCTTCTCCTGTGTCTTGTCCGTCTGATGTGGGCACCAGTAAGTGACAAACGAGCACAAATGGTCGTTTGTGTTGAATGGGATCTATGTGGGCTATCACTTATTAAAGCGCTTCATAAGTGTGCACTTTTTTACGTGTGTGTTATTTAATTACAAAGGGGAACGGAACTTCAAAGGCATGCACCCTGCAATTTTGTAAAATTACATGTAGGATCAGTCAGTGATGGCTATGAAGGGGTAAAAAAATGTCGTACTTCAGTAATTTGTGAACTTGGAGGATAAGAGGATGTTTGAGAGTGAAGAAGACAGCAAAAACTGCTTAGGTGCATAAAAGTTCAAATGTTCAGGGGGGAAATGAACCTGAGTGGCTTAGAGCATTTTTTCAAACTCTTTTGACTGCAACCCACAATAAGAGATACATTTTATGTCATGACCCCATGCAGACACACATATACATGACACACACACATGACAAATGAAAGTTTCATAAAATAATACCCTTACTACATGATATTTTCCATCTTATTACATCCATTTCCATTTTTAATGAGGTTTTCGACCCACTAAATTGATTTCAGGATTGACTGATTGAAAGTTTATTATTATTGATGGTCAGTAGCTATCCATGATAATTAGGGGGAAAAAGTCAACTTCATGAAAAATAGGAAACTCAGGCACATAATTGTCACATACCTCAAGTTTTAGAGTCACTATGACCTGGGTTTTAGTCCTAGCTCTATCACTAGTCTATCACTTGGAAAAGGTGCTTAAGTTTCATAAGCCTCCATTTCTCCTTCTGTGAAATAGGGATAATAATGGTATCTATTATATGATAGGCTCTCAAATGATAGCTACCATCACCAACATCAGGAGGGAGATGATGATGGTGATATACTCACTCAGCTTGAAATATGTCCCAGAAATGTGAACATAATCCAGGGGAGAGCAAGCCCTACAAAATGCAAGAAACTTCTGTGGTGGTATCATTCTATTTACAAATTATACAGTCACCCAAATAAAGGTTTTCTAGAAAAAGAGTGATCGTGTTTTCCAAATCCTAAAAGGCACAGTTTATAAGATAGTGCTAAGACAAGTACGTACACAGGCATGTTCATAGCAGCACTATTCACAGTAGCCAAAAGGTGAAAACAGCACAAATGACCATCAACAAATGAATGGACAAATACACGGTGGAACATTATGCAGTCATAAAAAGGAATAAAGTACTGAAACATCCTACAACATGATCCTCCAGACCATGCTGAGAGAAAGAAGCCAAACAAAAGTCACATACTGTATGATCTCATTTACATGAAATATCCAGAATAGATAAAGTCATAGAGACAAAACGCTGATTGATGGTTGCCAGGGGGTGAGGGGAAGGAGGAGAGGGAGAAAATGCTCAGTGGGTAGGCGGTTTTACTTCAGGGTGATGAAAATATTTAACTAGACAGAGGTGGCAGTGGCACAACATTATGAATGTACTTGCTGCCACTGAATTGTTTGCTTTAAAATGGTTCATTTTATGATATGTGACTTCCATCTCAATAAATTATTTTTCATAAATGAGAAACCCAGTAATTATTAGGAAATTTTATTACCAGCTCCCTTCATATAAATATAATATTATTATTACATTGTTATTCTTTTTTTTTTTTTTTTTTTTTTGCAGTACGCGGGCCTCTCACTGTTGTGGCCTCTCCCATTGTGGAGCACAGGCTCCGGATGCGCAGGCTCAGCAGCCATGGCTCATGGGCCCAGCTGCTCCGCGGCATGTGGGATCTTCCCGGACCGGGGCACGAACCCATGTCCCCTGAATCGGCAGGTGGACTCTCAACCACTGCGCCACCAGGGAAGCCCCTACATTGTTATTCTTAAAAGACTGGTACAATCCAGAGGCATTAAGTCTGTCTTAATAATATTCTGACTAAAAAAAAAAATTCACAGATTCTCCTCAAGAGACAGAAAGAGAAGGCAGCATCTAAAGAAAGCAATGTATTTAATAAAATGCAAAACTCCCACAAGAGCCACACAAATAGATGGAAGACGGAATACCCAGTCAAACTTAAATGCAAAAACATGGCACAGACCTAAAGGAAGAAAGTCGATATTCATGAATATTTTTAAAAGGCAAACTTACTTATTGAATCTGGAGATGATACCTGTAAATGGAGAGACCACTCTCATGGGACCAACAAGCTGGAGGAGAGAGAGAGAGAGATTAAGAGAAAATACATTTTTTCAATTTTTTCTTATTGAGATATATTTGACATACAACATTTTGTAAGTTTAAAGGACAACGTATTGATTTGATATATTTATATTGCATTATAATTACCAATGTAGCGTTAGCTAACACCTTTACCCAGTCACATAATTATCATCTCTCCTAGTGTTGCGAACAATTGAGATCTCATTTCTTGGCAACTTTAATTTTTTTTTTAGTTTATAATAGAGTTTTGTGTCTACAACCACTGTACTGTATATTAGGTCTCCAGGACTTACTTATCTATTAGTTGCACACAATAAAAAATTAATAGGAGCAATGTGACACTCTATTATTTAGGTGTCTTAAAACACCTATAATTTGGTGTTTTTAAAAAGGTATAAAATCGGACTTAGGAGCTATCCATTAAAAAAAAAAAGATGTGGGGTTTCAATTAAAGAACTGCTGTGTGGCTGCTTAAAAAAAGAAGCAAAGTTAGATTTCACTGATAGAAGTACAGTGCCCATATCCAAAGAAAAGGAAGATAACACTCCCACTATAATCACTGTTCCGAGTATCACATTTTAAGAGAGACACTGATCTACTATAATATATTCAAAGGAGAACACATTTGGTTGGCAAATGGTCTAGGAAAATATTCCAACAAAAACTGGAGGTATATTGCCTAGGGGAGAGAAAGCAAAGAGAAATACAAGACAAAGAAGCTTAGCGGTCACATTCTAAATGAACAAATAAGAAATGAAAAAAATTACAGTGAAAATTATCTATTGAAAAAATCCTCACAAACAACAAAAATTTACTGTATAGCACAGGGAACTATATTCAATATCTTATAATAAACTACAATGGAAAAAATTTTAAAAAGAATATAGATGTATACATATATATATATGTATTGCAATGTAACCGAATCACTTTGCTGTACACCTGAAATGAACACAATATTGTAAGTCAACTACACTTCAATTTAAAAAAATCCTCTAAACCACCTATAGAATACATATATATATATATATATATATATACACATATACTTTTGTTTATACACACTGAAGTTTGAAAACCTCAGAGGGAACAAACAAAAGGAAAGCATCTATGCAACTGAATGGGCTTCAAATCTTTAGGATAATTTATCAACTCAAGAAGTGAATGGGAGGCTGTATTAGTTTCCTAGGGCTGTTGTAACAAAATACCACAGACTTGAGGGCTTAAAACAACAGAAATGTATTTCCCCCACAATCCTATACAGATGCTAGACATCTGAAATCAACATGTCAGCAGGACCACACTCTCTCTGAGACTTGGGATGGACTCCTTCCTTGCATTTTCCTAGCTTCTTATAGTGGCATCAATCCTTGGTGTTCCTTGGCCTTGTAAAAGATTAATAAACAGAAACCTCAATTAAATAGAGTCAGGAAACCAGAAGGGGGAGCTCTCGTGCCCTGGGATGATAGCAGAACCCACGAGGAGGAAGAAAGACCTCCTCTTCTCTCCTGGCAACAACTCAGCCAATGAAAAGCTCTTTGTTTTTCTGGACTCATTGTTTACTGTAGCCCTCCAGACTTCCTTTTCCCCTCTATAAAAATGCTGTCCCTCCCTTGCTGTGCCGGGACTTGCACATGGCTTGCCATGGTTGTAGACCCAAGACGGCAATTCTCTCCTGATCCTGAATAAACTCGTTTTTGCTGGAGAGATAACTAGCAGTGTATTTGTTTTAGGCCAACAGCCTGCAGCTGCATCACTCAAATCTCTGCTTCTGTTGTCATGTGACATTCTCCCTGTGTGTCTGTCTTCACATGACACTTCCCTTTTCTTATAAGGACACTAGTCATGTTGGATTAAGGCGCACTCTAATAATTACATCTTAACTTGATTATATCTGCAAAGGTCCTACTTCCAAATAAGGTCACATTCACATATACCTATCTTTTTGGTGTACACAATTCAACCCATAATAGAAGAATAAGCAAAATAGATTCTAAAGTCAATTTGCACACAGCAAGGTGTCCACCATTAGGTTTCATAGTAAGCCCTTATAACATCAACAGATGTTACAGATATGTTTGTTGATGTGATAATTAATGTTTGCTAGGCTTCCACCTAAATTTTCCTTGTTCCAACCCACATGCATACCATATGAAACTGAAAACTTTGGAAAGTTTTGGGAAGGAACTTGGCCAGCTGTTTTCTGTCTTTCTAAATTGACATTCTTCTGTGCTGACCCCAGTAACCAGCTTTACTTTCCTGCCCATGGGCAGCTTTCTGGGGAGGTCAGGTTCTAAAGCCACCAGGTAAGTACATTCAGGTGAGATGGAACGGTCTTGGCCTCACTACTTAATAGCCACAGGCTTCAGTCACCTCATATATAAAATGGAAACAGTAACATACCCCCCTCACAAGGTCACTGTGCATAAGTGAGGTAATATCTGTGAGAAGTACAGTGAGAACAAATGCTTGTCCCTTGCAAGTGCTCAACAAATGGCAGCTATGTTCATTGTAATTATTTAAACAAGCGCTATCGTGTGAAAAGAGATTTAGTGAATTCTAGTGATTTTAAGTGAATTCTCACTTACAGTAGTAAGTAAGCAATTATAGGGATCCATAAGTGGTCTGGTCTGCTTTGCAAAACAGAGTTCCCCATTGACAGATATGTGTAAACGAGGCTGTACCCATCTGTCAGGGATGCCACAGGAAGTTTGCTCTTATCTGGACATAGAGGGATAACACCTACCTTACAGCGTTATTGTAAAGACTAAGAAAATCACAAAGGAAAAAGGCGTGACTCAGTAGTTGAAATATAGCCAGGCGTTCACGGGTGGTATTACTAATCACGTTTGTTACTAGGTCATTGATAGAGAAGATTCTTGGCCAGAACAGAAAAATCAATTGAAAGACTCCCTTCCAACTCTCAGCTGACATAGTTTTACAGGAAGGCCTGCTGCTGAGTATATTTTCTAGTTTATTTAATATCTGCCTTGTGAATAAAGAAATAAACCTAGGGGTCTAAGGGCTGAGATTTTGAGGACTCATAAAAATGTTTATTCTGAGATATTCATGGCAGCATTGTTTTTAAAAAGTTAAGACTGAGAAATAATTCAAACACACAAAGTTAGAGAATTGGATAAATAAACAGTGGTACATGACTAAGAACACAGGCTCTGGAGTCAGCAGGCCAGGTCTGAAGCTCCACTCAGCCTTTGGCAAGTTAAACTCTCTCAGCCACGCTTTACTTTTATTCAGAGTGGTTGTGAGAATTAAAGCAGGTAAAGCATTTAGCATAGCACCCGACATAATAACAAGCCTTCAGTGACGGTGATGATGCTGTGGGTCTATCTCTTCTTGCTTCGTAAATAAAACTAGTATATGTAGCTAAATTTTCTTTAAGTAGGTCATACAATAGAGAAACGACAATACACTAACCCAATGATGAAAATTAGCATTACCAATGGTCATTGTGTACCTCCAGATGTGATATGCTAAGGCAGATATGACATCACCAAGTAGAATTCTGACCAGGAATACGTAATCTGAGCATAGTCCAAAAAAGCAACAAATAAACCCAAATTGAGGAACATTCTATAAAATAAATGGCCTTTATTCCAAAATGTCAGTCATGAAAGGCAAAGAAAGGCTAAACACACAGTTCCAGATTAAAGGAGACCAAAGAGACATGACCACTCAGTGCTATATGTAATCCTGGACTAGATCTTGGGCTAGAGGCAAAAAAAATGTTGTAAAAAACATTATTGGGGGAGCTTCCGGGAAGATGGCGGAAGAGTAAGACGCGGAGATCACCTTCCCCCCAACAGATACACCAGAAATACATCTACGCGTGGAACAACTCCTACAGAACACCTACTGAACGCTGGCAGAAGACCTCAGACCTCCCAAAAGTCAAGAAACCCCCCCACGTACCTGGGTAGGGCAAAAGAAAACAGAATAAACAGAGACAAAAGGACAGGGACGGGACCTGCACCAGTGGGAGGGAGCTGGGAAGGAGGAAACGTTTCCACGCGCTAGGAAGCCCCTTCGCGGGCGGAGACTACGGGTGGCAGAGGTGGAAAGCTTTGGAGCCGCGGAGGAGAGCGCAGCAACAGGGGTGCGGAGGACAAAGCGGAGAGATTCCCGCACAGAGGATCGGTGCCGACCGGCACTCACCAGGCTGAGAGGCTTGTCTGCTCACCCGCCGGGGCAGGCGGGGCTGGAAGTTGAGGCTCGGCCTTCGGTCAGAGCAACGGGAGAGGACTGTGGTTGGTGGCATGTACACAGCCTGCAGGGCTAGCCGTGCACCACGGCTAGCCGGGAGGGAGTCCGGGAAAAGGTCTGGACCTGCCGAAGAGTCAAGAGACTTTTTCTTCCCTCTTTGTTTCCTGGTGCGCGAGGAGGGGGGATTAAGAGCGCTGCTTAAATGAGCTCCACAGACGGGCGCGAGCCGCAGCTAAAAGCGCGGACCCCAGAGACGGGCATGAGACACTAAGGCTGCTGCTGCTGCCACCAAGAATCCTGTGTGCGAGCACAGGTCACTCTCCACACCTCCCTTCCGGGGAGCCTGTGCAGCCCGCCACTGCCAGGGTCGCGGGATCCAGGGACAACTTCCCCGGCAGAACGCACAGCGGGCCTCAGGCTGGTGCAACGTCACGCCGGCCTCTGCCGCCGCAACCCCGCCCCCGCACGCAGTGCCCCTACCTCCCCACCCCCCCCCCCACCCCCCCGGCCTGAGTGCGCCAGAGTCCCTGAATCAGCGGCTCCTTTAACCCCGTCCTGTCTGAGCGAAGAACAGACGCCCTCCGGGGACCTACACGCAAAGGCAGGGCCAAATCCAAAGCTGGGCCCTGGGAGCTATGAGAACAAAGAAGAGAAAGGGAAATCTCTCCCAGCAGCCTCAGAAGCAGCGGATTAAAGCTCCACAATCAACTTGATGTCTGTGGAATACATGAATAGACAACGAATCATCCCAAATTGAGGAGGTGGACTTTGAGAGCAAGATTTATGCTGTATAGCTTTGCTTCCCCCATTTGTCCTACGGTTCTAACCGTCGTTTTTTTTTTCCTAGTTTGTTTTTTAATTATTTTTTAATTATTTTTCTTAATAATTATTTTTTAATAACTTTATATTTTATCTTTATTTTATTTTACTTTATCTTCTTACCTTTTTTCCTTCCTTCCCTCCTTCCTTCCTTCCTTCCTCCCTCCCTCCATCCCTCCTTTCTTTCTTTCTTTGTTTCCTTTTCTCTTTCTTTCTTTCTACTTCTACTATTTCTTTCTACGTTTTCTCCCTTTTATTCACAGCCGTGTGGATGAAAGGCTCTTGGTGCTGCATCCAGGAGTCAGTGCTGTGCCTCTGAGGTGGGAGAGCAACATCAGGACACTGGTCCACAAGAGACCTCCCAGCTCCACATAATATCAAATGGTGAAAATTTCCCAGAGATCTCCATCTCAGCAGCAGCACCCAGCTGCACTCAATGACCAGCAAGCTACAGTGCTGGACATCCTATGCCAAACAACTAGCAAGACAGGAACACAACCCCACTCATTAGCAGAGAGGCTGCCTAAAATCATAATAAGTCCACAGACACCCCAAAACACACCACCAGACGTGGACCTGCCCACCAGAAAGACAAGATCCAGCCTCATCCACCAGAACACAGGCACTAGTCCCCACCACTAGGGAACATACACAACCCACTGAACCAACCGTAGCCACTGGGGATAGAAACCAAGAACAACGGGAACTACGAGCCTGCAGCCTGCAAAAAGGAGATCACAAACAGTAAGATAAGCAAAATGAGAAGACAGAAAAACACAGCAGATGAAGGAGCAAGATAAAAATCCACCAGACCTAACGAAGAGGAAATAGGCAGTCTACCTGAAAAAGAATTCAGAATAATGATAGTAAAGATGATCCAAAATATTCGAAATAGAATAGACAAAATGCAAAAAACATTAACAAGGACCTAGAAGAACTAAAGAGGAAACAAACAATGATGAACAACACAATATATGAAATTAAAAATACTCTAGATGGGATCAATAGCAGAATAACTGAGCAGAAGAACGGATAAGTGACCTGGAAGATAAAACCGTGGAAATAACTACTGCAGAGCAGAATAAAGAAAAAACAATGAAAAGAACTGAGGACAGTCTCAGAGACCTCTGGGACAACATTAAACACACCAACATTCAAATCATAGGGGTTCCAGAAGAAGAGAAAAAGAAAGGGACTGGGAAGATAATTGAAGAGATTATAGTTGAAAACTTTCCTAATATGGGAAAGGAAATAGTTAATCAAGTCCAGGAAACACAGAGAGTCCCATACAGGATAAATCCAAGGAGAAATATGCGAAGACACATATTAATCAAACTGCCAAAAATTAAATGCAAAGAAAACATATTAAAAGCAGCAAGGGAAAAACAACAAATAACACACAATGGAATCCCCATAAGGTTAACAGCTGATCTTTCAGCAGAAACTCTGCAAGCCAGAAGGGATTGGCAGGACATATTTAAAGTGATGAAGGAAAAAAACCTGCAACCAAGATTACTCTACCCAGCAAGGATCTCATTCAGATTTGATGGAGAAATTAAAACCTTTACAGACAAGCAAAAGCTGAGAGAGTTCAGCACCACCAAACCAGCTTTACAACAAATGCTAAAGGACCTTCTCTAGGCAAGAAGCACAAGAGAAGGAAAAGGCCTACAATAACGAACCCAAAACAATTAAGAAAATGGGAACAGGAACATACATCTTGATAATTACCTTAAATGTAAATGGACTAAATGCTCCCACCAAAAGACACAGATTGGCTGAATGGATACAAAAACAAAACCCATATATTTGCTGTCTACAAGAGACCCGCTTCAGACCTAGAGACACATACAGACTGAAAGTAAGGGGAGGGAAAAAGATATTTCATGCAAACGGAAACAAAAAGAAAGCTGGAGTAGCAATTCTCATATCAGACAAAATGGACTTTAAAATAAAGACTATTACAAGAGACAAAGAAGGACACTACATAATGATCAAGGGATCGATCCAAAGAGAAGATATAACAATTGTAAATATTTATGCGCCCAACATAGGAGCACCTCAATACATAAGGCAAATACTAACAGCCATAAAAGGGGAAATCGACAGTAACACATTCATAGTAGGGGACTTTAACACCCCACTTTCACCAATGGAAAGATCATCCAAAATGAAAATAAATAAGGAAACACAAGCTTTAAATGATACATTAAACAAGATGGACTTAATTGATATTTATAGGACATTCCATCCAAAAACAACAGAATACATATTTTTCTCAAATGCTCATGGAACATGCTCCAGGATAGACATATCTTGGGTCACAAGTCAAGCCTTGGTAAATTTAAGAAAATTGAAATTGTTTCAAGTATCTTTTCCAACCACAACGCTATGAGACTAGATATCAATTACAGGAAAAGATCTGTAAAAAATACAAACACATGGAGGCTAAACAATACACTACTTAATAACGAAGTGATCACTGAAGAAATCAAAGAGGAAATAAAAAAATACCTAGAAACAAATGACAATGGAGACACGACGACCCAAAATTTATGGGATGCAGCAAAAGCAATTCTAAGAGGAAAGTTTCTAGCAATACAATCCTACCTTAAGAAACAGGAAACATCTCGAATAAACAACCTAACCTTGCACCTAAAGCAATTAGAGAAAGAAGAACAAAAAAAACCCCAAAGTTAGCAGAAGGAAAGAAATCATAAAAATCAGATCAGAAATAAATGAAAAAGAAATGAAGGAAATGATAGAAAAGATCAATAAAACTAAAAGCTGGTTCTTTGAGAAGATAAAAAAAAATTGATAAACCATTAGCCAGACTCATCACAAAAAAAAAGGGAGAAGACTCAAATCAATAGAATTTAAAATGAAAAAGGAGAAGTAACAACTGACACTGCAGAAATACAAAAGATCATGAGAGATTACTACAAGCAACTATATGCCAATAAAATGCACAACCTGGAAGAAATGGACAAATTCTTAGAAATGCACAACCTGCCAAGACTGAATCAGGAAGAAATAGAAAATATGAACAGACCAATCACAAGCACTGAAATTGAAACTGTGATTAAAAATCTTCCAACAAACAAAAGCCCAGGACCAGATGGCCTCACAGGCGAATTCTATCAAACATTTAGACAAGAGCTAACACCTATCCTTCTCAAACGCTTCCAAAATATAGCAGAGGGAGGAACACTCCCAAGCTCATTCTACGAGGCCACCATCACCTTGATACCAAAACCAGACAAGGGTGTCACAAAGAAAAAAAATGACAGGCCAATATCACTGATGAACATAGATGCAAAAATCCTCAACAAAATACTTGCAAACAGAATCCAACAGCACATTAAAAGGATCATACACCATGGTCAAGTGGGGTTTATTCCAGGAATGCAAGGATTCTTCAATATACGCAAAAGAATCATTGTGATAAACCATATTAACAAATTGAAGGAGAAAAACCATATGATCATCTCAATAGATGCAGAGAAAGCTTTCGACAAAATTCAGCACCCATTTATGATAAAAAAAAAAAAAAACCTCCAGAAAGGAGGCATAGAGGGAACTTTCCTCAACATAATAAAGGCCATATATGACAAACCCACAGCCAACGTCGTCCTCAATAGTGAAAAACTGAAAGCATTTCCACTAAGATCAGCAACAAGACAAGGTTGCCCACTCTTATTCAACATAGTTTTGGCAGTTTTAGCCACAGCAGTCAGAGAAGAAAAGGAAATAAAAGGAATTCAAATCGGTAAAGAAGTAGTAAAGCTGTCACTGTTTGCAGATGACATGATACTATACATAGAGAATCCTAAAGATGCTACCAGAAAACTACTAGAGCTAATCAATGAATTTGGTAAAGTAGCAGGATTCAAAATTAATGCACAGAAATCTCTGGCATTCCTATACGCTAATGATGAAAAATCTGAAAGTGAAATCAATAAAACACTCCCATTTACCACTGTAACAAAAAGAATAAAATATCTAGGAATAAACCTACCTAAGGAGACAAAAGACATGTATGCAGAAAATTATAAGAAACTGATGAAAGAAATTAAAGATGATACAAACAGATGGAGAGATATACCATGTTCTTGGATTGGAAGAATCAACATTGTGAAAATGACTCTATTACCCAAAGCAATCTACAGATTCAATGCAATCCCTATCAAACTACCACTGGTATTTTTCACAGAATTAGAACAAAAAAATTCACAATTTGTATGGAAACACAAAAGACCCCGAATAGCCAAAGCAATCTTGAGAACAAAAGACGGAGCTGGAGGAATCAGGCTTGCTGACTTCTGACTATACTACAAAGCTACAGTAATCAAGACAGTATCATACTGGCACAAAAACAGAAAGATAGATCAATGGAACAGGATAGAAAGCCCAGAGATAAACCCACGCACATATGGTCACCTTATCTTTGATAAAGGAGGCAGGAATGTACAGTGGAGAAAGGACAGCCTCTTTAATAAGTGGTGCTGGGAAAACTGGACAGGTACATGTAAAAGTATGAGATTAGATCACTCCCTAACACCATACACAAAAATAAGCTCAAAATGGATTAAAGACCTAAATGTAAGGCCAGAAACTATCAAACTCTTAGAGGAAAACATAGGCAGAACACTCTATGATATAAATCATAGCAAGATCCTTTTTGACACACCTCCTAGAGAAATGGAAATAAAAACAAAAATAAACAAATGGGACCGAATGAAACTTCAAAGCTTTTGCACAGCAAAGGAAACCATAAACAAGACCAAAAGACAACCCTCTGAATGGGAGAAAATATTTGCAAATGAAGCAACTGACAAAGGATTAATCTCCAAAATTTACAAGCAGCTCATGCAGTTCAATATCAAAAAAAACAAACAACCCAATCCATAAATGGGCAGAAGACCTAAATAGACATTTCTCCAAAGAAGATATACAGACTGCCAACAAACACATGAAAGAATGCTCAACATCATTAATCATTAGAGAAATGCAAATCAAAACTACAATGAGATATCATCTCACACCAGTCAGAATGGCCATCATCAAAAAATCTAGAAACAATAAATGCTGGAGAGAGTGTGGAGAAAATGGAACACTCTTGCACTGTTGGTGGAATGTAAATTGATACAGCCACTGTGGAGAACAGTATGGAGGTTCCTTAAAAAACTACAAATAGGACTACCATATGACCCAGCAATCCCACTACTGGGCATATACCCTGAGAAAACCATAATTCAAAAAGAGTCATGTACCAAAATGTTCATTGCAGCTCTATTTACAATAGCCCAGAGATGGAAACAACCTAAGTGTCCATCATCGGATGAATGGATAAAGAAGATGTGGCACATATATACAATGGAATATTACTCAGCCATAAAAGGAAACGAAATTGAGCTATTTGTAATGAGGTGGCTAGACCTAGAATCTGTCATAGAGTGAAGTAAGTCAGAAAGAGAAAGACAAATACCGTATGCTAACACATATATATATGGAATTTAAGGGGAAAAAAATGTCATGAAGAGCCTAGGGGTAAGACAGGAATAAAGACACAGACCTACTAGAGAAAGGACTTGAGGATATGGGGAGGGGGAAGTGTAAGCTGTGAAAAAGCGAGAGAGAGGCATGGACCTATATACACTACCAAACGTAAGGTAGGTAGCTAGTGGGAAGCAGCCGCATAGCACAGGGAGATCAGCTCGGTGCTTTGTGACCGCCTGGAGGGGTGGGATAGGGAGGGTGGGAAGGGGGGAGACGCAAGAGGGAAGAGACATGGGAACATATGTATATGTATAACTGATTCACTTTGTTATAAAGCAGAAACTAACACACCATTGTAAAGCAATTATACTCCAATAAAGATGTAAAAAAATTAAAAACAAAAACATTATTGGGACAATTGGCAAAACGTGAATATGAACCATAGATAAAAGTACTGTATTAATTAACTTCTAAATTTAATAACTGTACTGTGGCTATGTAAGAAAATATCTTCGTTCTTTGGAAACGGGCACTGAGGTATGATGAAATAAAGGGGCCTCAGCCATGCAGCCTCCTGTCATATGGTCCAAAAAATTAAAATGTTTATATATATGTGTACACATACATACACACATGCAGAGAAAACAAGAGTGAGAATGATAAAGCAAATGTGGCAAAATGTCAAAAATCAGTGAATTTGGGTAAAGAGTATTTGGGTATTCTCTATACTAGCAATTTTCCTTAAGTTTAAAATTATTTCAAAGTTAGTTGTTTGTTTTTTTAATCTATAGAGAAGGGAAAGTACTGGGAGTAGAGATGAAGCAAAATTGGCCACAAGTTGACCACTGTTGAATCTGAGTGATGAGCACATGGGGTTTATTATACTCTTCTGCCTACTATTGTATATATTTTTAAATCAAGTCATAAGGTACCATGATAAAATGATTGTTTTGTAAAACGTCTGTGTGCTCATACATGTAATAGTGGCATATGTGTGCGCAAGTCTGTGTACATGTGGCTGATTATGGTGTGTGCACATTTGTACACACACATGAATGTGAGCAACTGTGCACACATATGTACCAAAGACTATTTACCAAAGGGTCCAGAGTGCCTGTTTCTCAACAAGGCCACACAGAATTTGATCTTGAGAAACTTAACACTCTCTTCCTCAACTTTCCCTTCTGTAAAATGTGAATGACAGTAGGAACTACCTCCTCTGGTTATTAGTGAAGTTTAAACATGTTAATATATGTAAAATGTTTAGAACAATGCCTTACACTGCTTTTACTATTATTTTTTAGGTAGTAACATCATGGGTAATTTTTGCTGTCTCCTTTACACCTTTCCTTATTGTCCGAACTTTCTTTTTTACAGTAACTTCATAGTCTGGAAAAAAAAAAAAAAGAACTTTTTTTATTTTAGCAAAATAACAGAGAGAAGGAAGGAAAGAAGGAAGGGAGGAAGGGATAAAGAGAGGAAGGAAAGAAAGGAGGAGAGAAGGGAGGGAGGGAGGGAAGATTTGCCCTCTAGGGCTAATTCCAATTTCTCCTACAGCTGAACTCTTCATTGGATCATTTTTTTTTATAAATTTACTTATTTTATCTATTTATTTTTGGCTGCATTGGGGCTTCGTTGCTGCAGGTGGGCTTTCTCTAGTTGCGGCGAGCAGGGGCTACTCTTCATTGCATTGTGCGGGCTTGTCATTGCGGTGGCTTCTCTTGTTGCGGAGCACGGGCTCTAGGCGCGCGGGCTTCAGTAGTTGTGGCTCGTGGGCTCTAGAGCACAGGCTCAGTAGTTGTGGTGCATGGACTTAGTTGCTCTGCGGCATGTGGGATCTTCCCAGACCAGGTCTCAAACCCGTGTCCCCTGCATTGGCAGGCGGATTCTTAACCACTGCGCCACCAGGGAAGCCCCCATTGGATCATTTTAATCGCTATTATTTGAATAAGACTTGAGGGGATTTTTTTCCCCCCTGGAAAATTAAAAATTATTTTGTAATGCAAATGGTCCTTCTCTGGTGTATTTGTCCTATAATTAGGGAATTGGAAGTTTCTTAAAGGCAATGCAAACGTGAGTGCCCATTCAGATAAGGGCAATCTTTTCTCTTTTCCTAATTTTAATTTTGAACTTTTTTTAAAATATAAAAAATAAATAAATTTATTTTAAAAAGTAGTTACCCAGATCAGTATATAATTACAAATGTGGTGTCATAAAGGAAGGTGTCACACCGTATATACTTCAAATTTACTTTTGATTATCTACTACTAGTAATAACTTTGACTAACACTGGTTGTGGTATTAATTAGGAGATTTCCAGTTGTGACAGAAACCCAACTGAAAGTAGCTTAAGAGAAAAAAGGAATTTATTGGTTCACCCTTGGCACACCCAGAAGCAGAAGCTTAAATGATAACTCCCTTTGAATTTCCAGACCCCACCTTCCTCCTCAGTGTTAATTCTCAGGCAGCCTCTCTCAATGGGGCCAAAGAGATGGTTACTGGCAATCCAGGTATACAAGGATCTATAAAATTCTAGATCCAGGGGAAAGAGAGATGCTCTCTGTCCCAAGGTCCCTGTATCAAACCCTTAAAGAAGACCTGATCTGCCCAATTTGGACCATGTGCTCTTTCTGAACCAATCCTTCAGGCCAAAGGAATGAATGCTCTCATTGGTCAGCCTGGATCCTATGCCCACGCATTTTGCCTGGGGTACTGGCAGGATAGATGCCATCCAAACTCTAAAGAATGGTTGTCATACCAGCGTAAGAGGTGTTGGATGGTCAAAAGCCATCCGGCCACCCCATGGCAGTGTCTGAAATTCTGTCTCTTCACAAAGCCTTAATAATAGAGTGCACACTCCGAACCAAATTCAGGTAGGTAGGGATAGAAGGCAAAGGCTTCCAGCTTCCAGCTTGGTCAATGTCTTAGCAGGCTGAGTCCACCAGAGGTCAGGGCAGAGCACAAAGCAGGAATGGTCCAGGAGCTGGCTCTTCAACCCTGCTCAAATCAGCAGCTCACACCTCAGTCCCTGGGAACACCGAGACTGCAGTCATCAGAAACAAAACCCAGGCTGCAGCAAGGAACCAGATTTCCTTCAGAACTGGCTACCTAAGGGACAGGTCTAGATGGGAGCAGGGGCAGACAGGGAGAGAGAAGTGATTTCTAAAACATTCTAGTCTGCAGCTGCACATGTTACGCTGAAGAAACACAGCTACAGTGCCCCAGAATCATGCAAAATGAAACACAAAATGTATCAGGACAGAATCGACCAGAAAAGCTAGATTCTGGTCTCTGCCACCACCTGCCTCTCTCGACTCTCCTTCCACCACACTTCTGCCTGCTCACTATGTCAGCCACACTGATTGACTTTCTGCAATTCAATCATACCAAACTTGTTTCCTCAGAGCCTTTTGCCTTGTGGTACCCTCTGTTCAGAGAGTCCTTTTCGTAGATCTTGTCCCTTCCTGTCAAAGAAATTTCATATGAAATGTTAGTACCCATCTAAAGTAATGTCCCACCGAGTAGCACTAACACCATGTTTATTTCCTTCATATCATTCATCACCCTTTCAATATGGCTGTTAATTTGTTAACTTGTTGTTTTCCCCACCCCACAACAAAGCACAGGAAACTCAGGGACTTTCTTCTGAAGTTTATCCAGCACCCAGAATAGTGCCTCCTCAGACCATAAGGGCCCAGGAAACATCTGATGAATGAACAAACTAATGAATGAGCCCTAGTTTCCCACATAAAAAATTAGATGGTTAGATTATGCTATATTAGCAATGGCTACCATACATTGACCATATATTGCATGTTGGGCACATTGGTACGGGCTTTGGGTAGCGCTGTAGATGGTTGACTTTATACTTTTTTCAGCCCTAACAAGATCCCAAATATTCTCAGGCAGGACCTCAAATATCCAAAATGATGTTTCTGATGCCAAAATTCCTCACTTGGCCATTATGTCTTTGGCTTAGTTCAGAACCTTTCAAACTAACTTTTTTGCTGAAGAAACATTTGCTCAAGTGAAATTTCACCTGGAAGTCCTATATGAAAAACAATTGAAAAAAAGTGTGCATGTTAGCCCAATGAAAAAGCCTCCAACACATTTCAGGAAAAGGAATCATAAAGACCATCATCAATGACCACAAGGTAATTGAGCTAATTGGGAGACATTTCTCTTGCAGAAGTATTCCAGCTAATAAATGAAGGGATGATAAATTTCATATTTTGCTACTTGTCATGATTTAATGGATCTCAGCAATGAGCACGGAAGCCTACTAACCTCACAAAAAGAAAGACCATCAGCCTCCTGATAAAAGAACACACCACCACACATGAAGGAGTCTCACCAAAAAGATCACATCTAAATCTCATCAGCCTTGCAATTGTAACTATCAATTTACAGGAAGTACAGAGGAACTTGTTAATGTACACCACAGGAATACAATCAGGAAAATCCAAACAGTAGGAAATTAACAACATGAATTCATCAAAAATAAATAACAAGAAGGGGAAGGAAGGAGATGGAGTAGAAAGTGACAGACTGAAAGAGGTTTAAATTCATATGAACCAATCACAAAATATAAATGATTTTTGGATCCTAATTCAAGCAGATAATCTGAAAAACCAAAATTTTCAAAATGCATAAGAAAATTAAATTTTAACACTGACTAGATGATGGTATTGAGGAATCAGTATTTTTAGAATGGCATTTAAGTTATATTTCTTATAGAGAGTATTTTTATTTTATAGATACAAACTAAAAAATGAATAAAATGAAAAAAGAAGTTAATAAAGAGACAAATTAAAAATCCCCACATATTTGGACATTTGAAAATACACTGAGCCAAAAATTATTACAACTTTTCAAACTAGAAATAAAAAAGCCATTGAAACATCATACAGGTTTTAAATTTTAATAGTGTAAATATTGATAGCTATATCCACATAAATGAAAATTTTTTTTAAGTCTAAAAGGGTTCATCAGACAAAAAAAAAAAAAAAAAAAATGAGGAAACCACTGTGGAGTATCACTAACCATAATAGGTCCCTTTCTTGCTATGTCCTCATAAGGAGCCATTGTTATGGAATTCTAAGCACCTATACAAGTTCCTGGTTGGCCTAGATTTGTGGTCCTTCTAGCTTGGGAAGCTGCTTTTCAGTGACCTGAGGGATGTTGACCAAAGTTAGTTTGTTTTCTCCTTTACATTGTAGGCTGTCTGTATATTCCATTTGGGTTTTTTGGGGGGTTTTTTTTTGGTTTTCTTTTTCATTTTATTTTTTTCTCTTTTTAATTTTTCTCACTGTTTTCCATTTTTCTTTTTCTCTCTCTTTTTTTTTTTTTTTACTTAATAGTTTTATCTTTTTCTTTCCCTCATTTTTTTCTTTTTTATTATTTTTTCTCACTTCTTTTTTACTTAGTGTATTTTTATTTTAGTTTGTCATTGTGGTTTTCTTTCTTTTTTTTTTTGGCTGCATTGGGCCTTCGTTGCTGCACACAGACTTTCTCTAGTTGCGGCAAGCGGGGGTTACTCTTTGTTGCAGTGCACAGGCTTCTCACTGTTGCAGAGCACGGGCTCTAGGCGCACAGGCTTCAGTAGTTGTGGATCTCAGACTCTAGAGCGCAGGCTCAGTAGTTGTGGTACATGGGCTTAGTTGCTCCATGGCATGTGGGATCTTCCTGGACCAGGGCTCGAACCCGTGTTCCCTTCATCGGCAGGCGGATTCTTAACTACTGCGCCACCAGGGAAGCCCCTGCCATTGTGTTTTGATTCCATTATAAAGATCAGTTCATCAGGTAGTGTGAAAAGTGATTTTCTTTTGAGGTGACCTGGACCAATCTCACCAGCTTTTCCCACGTTTAAGCTGATCTTGGGACACCTTGCCTTCAACCCCTGCAGCGAATCTAACATGCTGCAGGGCTTTCCACCATCTCTGCTGAGGAGGAGACCCATGCTGGCAACAACCAGCTCCTCAGGACCAACAGCAAGGGTACCTTTGCCAAGGTGAAGTTGGCCTGACACATCCTGACTGGGAAGGAGGTAGCTGTGAAAATCATTGACAAGCGTCAACAGGATTCCTCCAGTCTCCAGGGACTATCCCACAAAGTAAAATTCATGAAGGCTTTGAATCATCCCAATACAGTGAGGTTATTTGAAGTGATGGAGGCTGAGGACAAGACTCCTTGTCATGGAATATGCTACTGGAAGAGAGCACCTAGTGGCTCTTGGCAGTTTGCAAGAAAAAGAGATCCAAGTCAAATTCTGCCAGATAGAGTCTGCTATAAAGTACCAGCACCAGAAGTTTATTATCCTGGATGCTGACATGACCACCAAGATTGCAGACTTTGGCTTCTGCATCAAATTCACCTTCAGCAACAAGCTGGATACCGTCTGTGGCAGTCCCCTGTTATGCTGCCCTGGAACTCTCCCAGGGCCAAAAGTATGATGGACCCTCCATTGCTGTGTGGAGCTTAGGAGTCATCCTTTATACTGGTCAGTGGATCCCTGCCTTTGATGGGCAGAACTTCAAGGAGATATGAGAGGGAGTACTGGGCAAAATATACCATATTCTCTTAGAATTGTGTGTGGAATATGAAAACCTGCTCAAGAAATCTTTCATTTTCAATCCCAGCAAGAGAGATACTTTAGAGTAAATCATGGAGGATTCATGAACGAATGTGGGTCATGAAGATGAGAAGCTAAAGCTTTATGTAGAGCCACTCTCTAACTACAGGACCCTGCAGACTGAGCTGATGCATCCATAGGTTACACACAGAAAGGGATCCTAGGACTCACTTAGGTTAATTGCCAAACACTGCAGCCCAGCACAACCTCCAGTGTGTCCCTGCGGCCTCCTCCTCCACCCAAAACTTTAGCAGCGATGCTGGGACCCCAGATGGAACAAATTTCCTCCACAGTTTATCCAAAGGAAATTCCCTACACACTGGGCAGTACATTTGGGATCAGCAGATTTTTGCCCCAATGTGATCCCAGCCTCTCCCTCGGGCAATAACCACAGCTAGCACTGGGCCACTGGTGGCTTCTTTAGCAAGTTCTCCCTCAAGTTTATATGAAGGCATGCTTATTTCAGGTGTGCCAGAAGGAACCTGCATAAACCTGTAAGCAAACAGCATATGGAGATACTCAAAGCTAGGGAGGCCAAGCCACACACTGCACTTTACATGGAGTATGAAGATCACAAACTCCATGGAGTCCTTTAACATGGCATCAAAATTCAGCAAGGTGCTCGACACAAAAGCTGCCAGTATGAACTGAATAAGAAATGGTACTACTGTGCATGCATGGCACCCCAGGGCCAAGAAGGCTTCCTGCAGTGGGAGGCGGAGGTGTGCAAACTCCCACAATGGTCCCTCAACAGGGTCATTTAAACACACAGCCAGCACCTCCATGGCCCTCAAAAGCATTGCCTCTAAAATAACCAAGGAACTTAAGCTTTAAAAGGCTGCCAGATTTTTAGCACAGTGAAACTACTCTATATGATACTCTTAACCATAGATTCATATCCTTGTACCTTCACCTGTCCAGAAACATAGAACGTACAACACCAGGAGTAAATCCTACTGTAGACTATGGACCTTGGGTAATAACAACATGTCAATGTAAGGTTCATCAGTTATAACAAATGTACCAACCTGGGGGGGATGTTGACAGTGGGAGGGGCTATGCATGTGTGGGGACAGGGAGTATATTAAATCTCTATCTTCCTCTTAATTTTCCTGTGAACCTAAAACTGTTCTTTTATTAAAAAAAGTCTTTTTTTAAAACGCTGCCAGGAACCACCTAGGAGACAGAAGGACGGGCCAGCTGGCTCCATCTGCCAGCCTGCCACCTAGCCCCACCCCAAAGGCAGTGACTGGACTGGTCTGTTTCCCCTGGGGCACTTATCCCCTCCCCTGCCCTTCTGGGTCTTTTCTTCCTTGTTTGTGAGAGAGGGCAGATTGTTCTGTAAAATAAAGATAAAAAACAAAACTCTTCCTCCTTCCTCTTTCCTCCTTCCTCTTTCCTCCTTCTTCCTTTCCTTGCCCCTCCTCCTCCCCGTCTTATATTTTGGCCTACACAGAAAAAATTTGGTTACATACAGAGGGAACTGAGCAAATAGTTAAATACATCAAGGGTAATGAAAACCAGGTTTCTCCATGGAAAAAGAGTTACAAATATGGAAAAGGATAGGATAGGATAGGATAGGTTAGGATAGGATAGGATAGAATAGAATAGAATGCTCAGAAACAAAGCCACACACTTATATAATATTGATAGATGACAGAGGGGACACATCAGTAGGGAAAGGAGTAACTGTTCATTAAATACAGCTGTAAAAAAAATTGCAATCCATGTGGAAAAGGAAGAAATTGAATCCCTGCCTCACATTATAACCAAAAATCAATTCTATTGTATTAAGGGCATAAATATGAAAACAAAACTTTTATTTTTATTATTTTTTATTGAAGTATAGTTGATTTACAATATTATGTTAGTTTTAGGTGTACAGCACAGTGATTCAGGTTTGTTTTTTTTTTTTGCAGATTATATTCCATTAAAGGCTATTACAAGATAATGAATATAACTCCCTGTGCTATACAGTAAATCCTTGTTGCTTACCTATTTTATGTATAGTTGTTTGTATCTATTAATCCCAGATACAATCTGTTAATTCCACAGGGGGAGGAGGGACAAATTAGGAGTATGGAATAAACAAAACTTTTATTTTTAAATAGAAGAAATTAAGTGCATTTTTTTTTTTTTTTTTTTTTTTTGCGGTACGCGGGCCTCTCACTGTTGTGGCCTCTCCCGTTGCGGACGCACAGGCTCACCGGCCGTGGCTCACGGACGCAGCCGCTCTGTGGCATGTGGGATCCTCCCGGACCAGGGCACGAACCCGTGTCTCCTGCATCGGCAGGCGGACTCTCAACCACTGCGCCACCAGGGAAGCCCCATTAAGTGGATTTTTTTAAACCTTGAGGTAGGGAATGATTTCTAATCAGGCCATAAAAAGCATTGACTATGAAAAAAAAGATTTATCAATTTGACTGTTTAAAATTAAGAATTTATTAGTTATCAAAAGACACCTTAAAGTATGTGAAATAAATTACAAACTTGGAGCAAATATTCCCAGTACATGCAACTAACAAAGAATCAGCATCAAGAAAACCTCCTTTACAGCAATCAGAAAAGTACAAACAATTCATTGTAGGGGTCAGCAATTTTTCTTAAAGGATCAGATTGTAAATACTTCAGTCTTTGAGGACTATCTGGCCTCTGTCACAACTACTCAGCCATTATTTTTCAAAAGCAGCCACAGAAAATACATAACATAATTACTTTTTTTTTTTTGGTGTGGTGAAAAAATTTAAGATTTACTCTCTCAGCAACTTTCAGGTTTATAATACAATATTGTTAACAGTCACCATTCGGTACATTAGATGAGGTGATAGAGATGATGTGAACTTACCCTATTGTAATAATTTTGCAATATATACATGTGTATATATATATATATTGCAATATATAATATCAAATTATCACATTGTACACCTTAAACTTACACAATGCTGTATATCAATTATATCGCAATGAAGCTGGGAAAAAATGCATTGCAAATTAACAGTGCTCCAAAAAAATCTTTAATTACAAAATGGGGGGCCAGCCCCATGGCCTTAGTTTGCCAATCTTTCTCATAAGGACTGGGGTTGAAATTTGAGTTTGTATCATCTTTGCTACATGATAAAATACTCCAAAACTTGGTGGCTTAAAACAGTAAATATTATTTCTCATGATCCTGTGGATCAACTGGGTGGTTGTTCTGGTCTAGGCCAGCTTGGCAAATCTCTTGTTATCAACTGGCAGCTTGGATGGGACTGGAGGTTTTAGGCTGTATTATAGACTGAAGGTCTGTGCTCCCTCAGATTTCATATGTTGAAACCTAATCCCCAACGTGATGGTATTTGGGGGTGAAGTCTTTGAGAGGTGACTAGGTCTTGAGGGTAGACCCTCATGAATGGGATTAATGCCCTTCAAAAAGAAACCTCTTGAATGTGCACCTCAAAGCTCATCTGCTTAAGAAAGCCACAAAACACAAACCTCTCACTTTTCACCTATGTTTCCACCTAAAAACAAAAACAAAAAACCTACACCACACAGAACTCAGATTTGCTGAAAAATATGTTTCTAATCTCAGAAAAATCTCCGTGTGGCAGATGGCCTACATGCCTCTGTCACGTGGTCCACTTAGGAGCAGGGGTCAGAAGGGAGACCCTATTGGCTGCAGGTGGGAAACTGCATGGACTCATGGAAAGTGAAAGCAGGACTTGGCTGCAGAGCTGGGGCTGGATATAGCTCTTCTCCCGACAGCCTGGGAATGGGAAGGTCACGTCGACTCATGGGAGCTTCAGGGTCAAGCCAACCAAGATTTAGGGACAACCCAAGAGGTTTCCAATCCCCTGGCATAATTTAGACAAGTTTGGGGAAGAGCGCAAGTTCCCTACCTGAGATGACTTTTAAGACTTTCCAATGCAGACGGTATAAGCATTTCTTCAGGGTCCCCTGGAGGCAGCTCATTCACAAGGCATCACCTCTGGGGAGGGGCAGGGGGCTCCAGACAGTAAGCATATAGCACTTAAGACAAAGCAGATGGCACCAACTTTTAAAGATGACTCTTTACTATTTAATCAATGGCTTCACCTCTAAATTATATTTTTACAGATATGTACCTATGCAACTTAACATGGCTCTTCTAAGCAGGTGAGGACTTCCTCTTCAATGCTCTATAAAAATGATTTGTGTTCTTATAGTGAGTTTTTCCAGTAAATGTGGCTTAATATTTTAATTCTTAGAATGTGTCTTCTCGGGGCTTCGCTGGTGGCGCAATCGTTAAGAGTCCACCTGCCAACGCAGGGGACATGGGTTCGAGCCCTGGTCCGGGAAGATCCCACATGCCATGGAGCAACTAAGCCCGTGCGCCACAACTACTGAGCCCACGTGCCGCAGCTACTGAAGCCCGTGTGCCTGTGCTCCACAACAAGAGAAGCCACCACAACGAGAAGCCCGCACACCACAAGGAAGAGTAGCCCCGGCTCTCCGCAACCAGAGAAAGCATGTGCACAGCAACAAAGACCCAACACAGCCAAAATAAACTAAATAAATAAATAAATTTATAAAAATAAAATAAAAGAATGTGTCTTCTTTATGTGATGCTACTAAATTCTGTTTTGTTTGTGGAATGACTAGCACAGGCCAACTCCCTCTCTTCACTTAACAAAAGACCGATGAGCTGTTAATTAAGCTGTTATCTCCACGGTGCTACTTGCTCAATGCACTGATTTCTTAAGTATGTGGAATCCTTTTTCTTTTGAATCTGTATATCATATGTAAGACTGAATCTACTTAATAAACACTGAATAACCAAAAAAAAAAAAAAAAAAAAAGGAAAAGAAACCTCTTTAGGGAAAAATCTGAGTATCTCCTCTCCTCTCACACCTATACTTCCTTTGCCTTCACATCTAACACCAGATGTGTGGGGCTTTTCCCCACACCGAGCAATTCTGTGACACCGGCCTGGTGCCCTACAATTTAATTAGATTCTGATACCATCTACCTGGAGTAAGCATCAGATCCTCTGTGTTAAAGGGCTCAGTCCCACAAAACTGCCCCCTGCCCACCCCCAACTTCGTTTGGATGCTAAGCTCAAATCCAGGTTGTTACCTGTACATCTGACAGAATGGCTGTAACTCAGAAGTTCCCACGACCCCCTCCTCAACTTTGATTAATTTGCTAGAGTGGCTCACAGAACTCAGGAAAACAGTTTACTTACTATTGATACATTACTGGTTTACTACAAAGAATATTAAGGATGCGAATGAAGGGCCAGATGAAGAGATACATAGGGTGAAGGCCGGAAGCGTCCCAAGCACAGGAGTTTGTCTCCATAGAGTGTGGGGTACACTGCCCTCGGGGCATGTGGGTACATTCTTGTTCACCAACCTGGAAAATCTCCGAGCCTCATCCTTTTAGATTTTTATGGAGGCTTTGTTACATAGGCATGATTGATTAAATCACTGATGATTGGTTATTGAACTCAATCTCCAGCCTCTCTCCCTTCCCCAGAGGTAGAGGGGTGGGAGGGGAGGCAGAAAGTTCCAATCCTCTAATACTTTAATGGTTCCCTTGGCAACCGACCCCCAACCTTAAGGGCTATCCAAAAGTGACCTCAATAACATAAATTCAGGTGTGGTTGAAAAGCGTGCTCACATTACTTAGGAAATCTCAAGGGTCTTAGGAGCTCTGTGCCAGGAACAGGATGAAAATCGACTATATATTTGTTACAGATCACAAAACCACAAGCGAGCTCCCTTGTTCCTTCTATCATGTGAGGGCATAGCCAGAAGATGGCCATCTATGAACCAGGCCTTCACCAGATGCTGAATCTGTTGGCATCTTGATCTTAGACTTCTCAGCCTTTAGGAACGCAAGAAATAAATGTCTGTTTGATTACAAACCATTCAGTCTCTGGTATTTCATTATAGCAGCCCAAACAGACTAAGACACAGTGGTTCACTTACATGCCTGGTGGTTGGCAGAACAGTCAGGATAGGGGCCTCCTCTTGGCCCCTTGTCTTTTCTACCATGTGCTTTCATCTTCCAGGATGCTGATCTGGATTTTGTCAGTGGTGGCAAAAAGACTCCTAGCAGCAAGAAAGGACAAGCCCAAAGCATAAGCAGTTTTCAGGCCTCTGCTTGCATCACATTTCTTAACGTTCCTTTGACCAAAATAGGTCATATGGACAAGCCCAGATTCAAGAGGTAGAGAAACAGACTCTATCATCTCTTGACAGAAGGATGAGCAAAGTCACATGGCAAAGGGGAATGCAATCTGGAATGGGAGGAATTTGCAGCCATTTTACAATCGACCTAACTGTAAACATTTAAACAACATGATGTAAATGCATACTCTAGGTAGTCAGTGACTGCAAATACATAAATTACTAACTTCTCATGTTAGACTTCTCTGGCTTTTTATTCCTAAAGGAAAGCTTTTCCACCAATAACAAGTTTATAGAACAATCCATGATTTTGCTTTCACAAGCTCTCTTATGCCAATCTCTTATGCAAATGGGTCAACTGAGACATTTCTATAAACTATTTATATCAATGATTACCAAGAGAACAAGCATTCCCTCCCCTTGAACCTCGCTTAGAGAGACTTACTAGACTTGAGGTGAAAACACTCAAATAAACCACACAATTCTATAGCTAAAAAATGAAAAATATGTATAACTAATTTTTATAATACAAACTACAGAATGTATCACATTTATAAAATGGAGGCATGGTTTTTAAATTTGAGAAACACCAACCTGATACTAAAGAGATTCCAATTTCCAAGTATACCCTGAGCTCTGTAGAGGCCATTTCTCTTCAAAAGAGACCCTGTGGTTACAGGGTCCAGAGAGAGAGCATCCCTGGAACAGCCACAGGAATATTCTTCTCCTGGCTGAATCCACCCCCTGGATGGTTGGCAGTTGGCAACCTGACAAGTGTTTTACATTCAAAAAGTCAAGCTCTGAGTGAATCTGCCCAGAGCCTCTGGTGAAGAGGGCCTTGCCAATCACGCCTGGATGCCCAGGCCTGGCATCTGTCCCTTGCCCCTGCCATTCTGACAGCTGTGGAAGAAGGGACCCAGGCTCCCAGCTTGGGCTGTCACTAAGTGATGGCAGCCCTTTTGCTGAAGGTCAAACTCTAATTCTCACTCCAGGGAGACTTCGTTCTCTCTTTCTCTCTTTCAGCCTGTCCATCTTCATAACTGTTTGCGTTTTTCTGCTGCTTTATAGTCTTCAAAACATTTTCCCTTTCACACTCTCATTCGATCCTCCCCATAGGAAGAGGGTGTCACAGCAATCATGAATTTCCCTTTTGTAAGAACAAGCAGAGAGACTAGGCAATTGAGTGTTGGAAGAATATACAACGTAGCAGTTAAGAACAAAGGCTCCGGAGTTAGATTCCTGCCAGTCTCCTTCCATGTAACCTCGGGCAAACTGCATAATCTCTCTCTCCCTCTCTCTCTCCCCCTCGGTTTCCCTGTATATAAAGTAGAGATAATAATCTTTCCTGTTTCATAAGGTTTTTGCAAGAACGAAGTATAAGAAGAAATGTCTGGCATAAAACAATATCTCAATAAACCATAAGGATATGTTTATTATTTGTACTGCTTCTGTTGTTATCACATAGCTAGATTACAGCAAAGCAAGGACTAGAATGCACATCCATGGGTCTGAAAGCCACACTATCTACATCCACCTTTCAATAAAGTGAGTGGGGGTTCTGGCTGTTCTGCTTTCCTACATGAGAAGCAAATTATCCCATAAAGGAGTAGGCTAGAGGACCTATCTTCTTAAAAGAAAACCTTTTCTTCCAGCTTGCTAAAACTTCAGAAAGGAGCCTGAGGGTCCTGAACTCTTATAGTTACCTCCAAAAAACAGGTATTATAAAAAACTGGGTTAGTCTCAGAATACTGTTAGCCTTTCCCTCCACAACCTATTATTCTAATCCAGGAAAGTCAGCGTGTCCAGGAATATCAGTTCTACTGACAATCAAAGTTCTTGCTTTTAGCCAGGAGTCTCAAATCCTTCCCCAACAGAACCTTTCATCAAATTTGCCCCAAAATCACCAAATTTTAATTGTTCGAGTTCCTTTTCCTCCTTCATCCCTGGGTAATTATCAATGAATGTGTTAGTGAAAGGTTATAAAATCATAAACAGGAAGAAGAAGGTGACCTAGCAACCCGGCTACTAACCCCTGAATAATCCACAGTTGACTTTGCCCACCATAAAGAAGATTAGAAATGTGTAGTTACAGGATGCAGAAACAAACAAATGTAAGCTTAGAAGTAGAAAAGAATTGAATTTCGAATTTAATAGTGACAACAACAAAATCAAATGGGAGAGAAAATGAAAAGAATAGAGTCGGAATTCCCAGGAAATACACTAAACCATAGCTTTGAAAGACAAAGAACATAGAAAGAGAGAGAAAAATAACACAGAAATCTACCTTCATTGCACTGTGTCTGACCAAAGAACATTATAATGAATCTCCCACTACCATTAAATTAAACACAAATTGCTTTTGTTTCTAATTAACGTCGGCCTAAACCAATGTGATGTGTGAAAGTCTTCTTTTTTAATGCCTCTGCCATGCCACAGAAATATATTACAACCAGAATGAAAGATTACGGATGCTTTCCAATAGCTTCCTCTAAAATATAGGCCAAACCTTATAGAAGGTATATGTGAGAGTCATTTGAATTCCAAATGCATTTAAAAGGACCAGCTCTATTACAGTGCATAGCAAATGAATCCATAATGAGGAGATATTCCAGACCAATTGTTTCCAAATTATGCTTTAGATTATCTTCATTTCTCTTTTGAAAATATGCCTTGTTATTTTTAGCATGGCATAAGAAACCCTTGACTTTTCTGGCATCAAATGACATCTCCAGTTTCTGTGCTCTCCCTTATTCCTTTACATACCAGCTTAGTCACATCGGACTTAGACCCTTGTCCTTCCCAGTAAACTCCAATCATCCTTCAAAGCCCAGCTCAGATTTCACCTGCTCTGCAAAACTTTTGCCAGTACTCCCAGGTGGAGTTAGAAATCCCTCCTGGGTGTTCCCAACACCTTACATCCATGCAACATTTGTTCTACAGGTGGCCTTCAGCAAGAATCCTCTCTTTCAGTGTCTGAACTCACCAGGTTATAGGTATAGGCACAGTGTCTGCATAGATGGATTGTGTTAACAATGAAGTAACTGAAATCTATAGGAGCTAGCTTAAATTTAAAAGGGTAGGGAGATGGGGCGCATATTAAAAGCATACATGGGAAGCTCATGGAATCCAAGCCAAGACTCAGGAAGAGACAGATATAAGAAATGGAAAGCCATCTGGAATCCAAAGGTCACTCTCTCCCACATTTCATCACCCATTCGCCCCTACATCTGCTTTGCTCTTTAATCACTAAGACTGACTTTTCTGTTATCAGCCTACACAACAAAAGGGCAGGGTGGTGGTGAAGGGACTCAGTTCCATCACAGTTTTTGTACCTATAGGGCAAGAGTCCAGTCATACAAAAAGAATCCCTTGTTGTCTCCGCTTTGGTCCTAATTCCAAATTCCAGGGGAAGAATCAGATTGCCTGACTTGAATCAGGTGTCCACAGTGACCCATCTTGCTAAGTTTAGATGGTCAGGGCTATGTGGTTCAAATTCAACTAGTGGGGACACTGCAAAGGAGGCAAAAGAGAAGGGAGAATCATTGTGAGCTAAGAGACAGCCCAAAAGGTGACACCTATACATACATTCTGTTGACTAGAACAGAGGGAGGGAAAGAAGGAAGAAGGGAGGGAAGGAGGGGGGATAAATCCAAATACATTTGGAGGGCTTCCTCATGGTGATAAGAGTCAAACTAGAAGATTAGGAACTTAGTGTCTTACTGGGGATGCTCATGAAATCCAGTGGTAGTGACATCATCATTGTACATAAGCATGTGTTGAGTATCTACAGGTAAGTAGCCACTGATATAGACACTTACCTTCAAAGAACGTGTATGTCAATCAATAGCAGGGATCTGAAGCTCAGGAAAAATTAAAAATAAGCAGAGTTCACTGAAGAACCCCAAACCAAAAAACCATGTATCTGTCAGTGGCATCTGCTCCAAATAACCTAAAAGTCTGTGGTCTGCATGTTTAGTAAGCATTAAAACCTCTGGGAGGCAGAAGAGAAACCCACATCTATTCACACTAAAGTGTAAATGTGTGGTTACAGCAGACAATTAACTGCCCTTTGGACATCACACAGTCAATAATACTAAAGCCTTGGTATAGGGTCAAGGTTTCCCAAAGTGTGGTTCACATTGGAAACTTAGCCAAGAAATCTGCATACCTAACAAGCTTGTGAGAAACTTCTCTTGCACAGCACCACTATGAACTACTGGGGTAAGCAGCCTCTAAAGTGACCCCCGGAAATCTCCAAGCTACACCGTTTTTGTAGGCCCCTCCCACACTGTTCCAGGTTTGGTCTGTATGACCAATAGCATATAGCAGAAGTGACAGTATGTCACTTCCAATATTAGGTTATAGAAGGATCCCAGTTCATGCCTTGAGATTCTCTCCCCTGAACCCACCCCCTCTCCTTCTCACTTTGCTTCTCCCCATTCTTCTCCCTTTCCCTATCATGCTGTCTATCTTTTCTTAGATCACTTATACTGGGAGAAACGATATGATGAGCAGCCTTATGGAGAGAACTCTGTGGCAAGAAACTGAAGCCTCCTGCCAAGAGCCACGTGAGTGAGCTTAGAAGTGGATATTCCAGTGCCTTCAGAAACTGCAGCTCGACTGCAACATCATAAGAGACTGAAATCAGAACCACTCAGCTCAGCCATTCCTAGATCCCTGACCCTCAGAAATCGTGGGATAATAAATGTTCATTGTTTTATTTTTATTTTTGGCCGCACCGCGAAGCTTGCGGGATCTTAGTTCTCCAAACAGGGGTTGAACCCGGCCACGGCAGAGAAAGCGCCGAGAACTGGACCACCAGGGAATTCCCAAATGTTCATTGTTTTAACCTGCTATGTTTTCAGATAATTTGTTACACGGCAATAAGTTACAGATAGCTAGTCTACAAAGACTGCCCCTTCCTGTCCCTGAAAACTGCTTCTCATAACAAGAGATGGAATTTATTTCTCCTCCATTTAAATCTGGTCTGGCCCTGTGATTGGCTTGAGTAATAGAAGGCTGCAGAAGTGACATTCTGCAGCTTCTGAGCCCAATTCTTAAGAGAACTAGCAGCTTCTACTTCCTACTGCTTGGAACCCAGACACATGCGATGAGCAGCCAAAGCCACATGGAAAGGATATATGGAGGAGAAGTGAGGTGCTCTGTTTGGCATCCCCAGCTCAGCTCCCAACCAACACTGACTGTGTGCCAGGTGAGTGAGCCATCTTGGATGTCCCACCCAATTGAGCCCTCCAGATGACTGCAGCCTCTCCCAATACCATGTGAAGCAAAACTGCCCAGTCAACCCAAAGAATCGGGAAAAATAATAAATGGTTGCTGTTATTTTAAGTCACTAATTTTAGGGGTAGTTTCTATGTAGCAGTAGAAACCAAAATACACTGTCTTAGGCTAATGAATTTATCCATTAATGATTGGATTCTGAGCATCAGTCTATAAGTGAAGTATAGATATCTGTCCAAAGAACCTTTCTGGGCAAAGAACTTATGCATGTAAGATAGTCCTACACCTTGCATCTCCTTTGGATCCACCATGATGCTGGGTATCTACTAGAGGCTCACATAGGCTTTTTGACATTGGCTCCCCCAGTTTCTTTCCTGTTTCTAATAACATCATGAAGAACTAACATTTCCTGAGCTCTAATAGGTGACAGGCACCACCCTAAATAGTTTACTTCTCTTAACTTACTAAAGTATTGGGTTGGCCAAAAAGTTTGTTCAGGTTTTTCCATAACATCTTACAGAAAAACTTGAACGAACTTTTTGGCGAACCCAATATTACCACAACACTAAGAGATAGGTCCTGGTATCTCCATTCTCCATATGGGGAAAGTGGGCCTGGAAAGGTAAAGGACTTGCCCAAGCTCACCCACAGCTGATAATTGATGGAGCCCGGAGAGTCCAACTTGGCATCCATACTCTTAACCACTACTCTACACTATCCTCAGTCCTATGAGGTAGATGCTGCTATTACCATTTTAAAGACAGGGAGCCTGAGGCTTAGGGAGTTCCTGGCACAAAGTTCACACAGTTAATAAAGAGAAGAGCTACAAGGAAAACTTCCTCTAATACCAACGTTCTTAAACAAAATCCTATTCTTCACTCCCACGTTTGAATGTGCAGATTGTAGCAGGGTCTGGTCCAGTCATGTATTCTCAGCTCTCCTAGGCTCCACCTTATCAGGTATTTTAAGAACAAGGGTCAGTGAATCATGCACCCATGAGGTAAACTCAGCAGCTCCTTAATCTTCCCTGCCTCCCTTTTGGAGATCATCATAACTTAGAAATATTCCCTTGAGTTCTTTAAATACTCTGCAAACAGCTGGCCCATTTTCAGGAACTCAGAAGACACACACCATATTTAGAGTTCAGAGAGGGGAAAAAAAAAAACCTCACAGATCTGCAAGAGAGAAGTATTTCTTCTGTAACTCCTCTCATCCTGAAAACCCTTTTGCTCTCTCCTAGTTTTAACTGTGAACCTCACCCCCATCCAGGAAGTGTACTTTTCACCTCCATGCCCTGCAAACAATGAAGAAAAAAAAGAAACCAAAATTTCCCACACACTATTTCATTTGATTCTCATGAGTTTCTTTTAACAGCAAAAGGTATTTCACATATGCAGCATGATAACTTATTGAGAATTTACTGTAGAATGATAATCTACTGAGATATTTCTCTGTGTCTATTTCTTCTTATCTATCAGGAAGGAATGAATGGTATTTACTCCTTCCCAGAAGGCCTTTCTTCCAGGGCCAAAAAGGAAAGCTGTCTAAAAGGGATGGGGGTGGGAGGACCCTAATTACAACCCAAACCATATTTGTCAGTTCTGAAGGCTCTACCCAGGGTCAGGACTTCAGGAGAGACAGACTTTTTCTAGTAGGGCTGTAAATACTCAGCCAGTTGGCCAGAGGGTATTTGGGCAAAACATTCTAGGGGCAACTAGCTTGCAACTAATTAGGTTGTTCCAGAGTGAAGAGTAGTCACTTGATGTTTTGGTGCATTGAGGGTAATCTGAGGTGAGATTCCTCAGGCCTGCGGCTGGGGGATGAGGAAGAACTGGCCCTCCTCACACTCACAGTCTCTGAGGCACTGGTCTGAGTCTCCAGTGCTGTGACCTTGGGAACCTCAGCCGCAATCCCATAGTAGTAGGGCTTGGCACCATGGTGACCACTTTGAATTGAGGGCCAGAAACCTTTGCCTTTTTCCTGGACTGCATAAGCCGACCAGGCTAGGAAAGGGAACCGCTGCTACCCCCATACCCACATATACACACAAATGACTGGTACTGTCTGCCTAGTCAACCTTGACAAGTGGTGGCCTGAGCGAGGCTTAATATTTTTAGGATATGTAAAAACACGGCATTGCTTGCGTCCCACTTCATGAAACAAATATACTTCCCACAACACATTTCCTATCAGCACACAGGGAAAATAAATTTACTTTAATCTCAATTTCTTTAACATTAACCTTTTCCTCTCTTTCCTCCCCTTGGTTCTCTGATATCGTTCCAGTTGCATAGGCGACACTTGAGGCAAGTCACTTCTTGTTTCTTTTACACATTTGCTTGTTTTATCCCCTCTGGTCCTCCAGAAAATCATTTCCATTATATAGCGTTTTTTCCTTTATCAGACCATTTACAGAATGTCAACTAGCTTCTGAGCACTGATTGGCAAACTAAGACCCACAGGCCAAATCCTGCCCACAGCCTGTGTTTGTAAATAAAGTTTCATTGGGATACAGCCACTCCCATTCAATCATGTATTATCTGTGGCTGTTTTTGCACCTTATCAGCACATTTGAGTCTTTGCAATAGGGACTCTCAAAGCCTAGAATGTTTACTACCTGGTCTCATTCAGAAAAGGTTTGCCAACCCTTGGTCTAGCAGAAGAAAAATACATGTTGTACTGCATATTATTAACTAGTACTCTATCCATCTTTGGGTGATGCTTTAAATAGAGGTCAATGCAAAGTGTTCTGGGGAGCACCATTAGATTTTAAATGGTCCCATATACATGGTTTATAGCTGCCATTTATATGAAGTTGAGGCTTCATATTGCAAATAATAAACTATTCAAGCTATATTTAGTCAAAAAGAATTTTTTGGGACTTCCCTGGTGGCACATTGGTTAAGAATCCACCTGCCAATGCAGGGGACACAGGTTCGATCCCTGGTCCAGGAAGATCCCACATGCCGTGGAGCAGCTAAGCCCGTGTGCCACAACTACTGAGCCCTTGCACCACAACTACTGAAGCCAGCGCACCTGGAGCCTGTGCTCTGCAACGAGAGAAGCCACCGCAGTGAGAAGCCTGTGCACCACCATGAAGAGTAGCTTCCCGCTCACGACAACTAGAGAAAGCCCGCACACAGCAACGATGACCCAACACAGCCAAACATAAATAAATAAAATAAATAAATTTTTAAAAATAGGCAAACTGAATTATACCATTTTAAAAAAAATAATTTTTTATAAAATAATATGATGTTGTTTTCTTCTCTACCAGTCAGAATTCAATTAGGTAACAGAACCACTATCAGTATTATGGAATATAAAATTTACTAAGTTTATTATAGAAATGATATTTTGCACAATTGTGGGAGACGCGGGGGAAGAAAGGGTCTGGAAAGGGCAACTGGAGGACCAGGGGAAAATCACTAACCAGCCTTCCTTTAAGCCTGGCCTGAGGGGACAAGCTGGAACAGAGTAAGGAAGCAATGAGGGTACAGAAAAGCTTGTGTCTACTAATGTCTACATTGAAATTGACTGCTATACCTCCTCTCCCTCTCCCTTTATAAAAGTCCCACTTGCACCCATTCAAAGAACAGAAATGCACCCCAAAATTCTACCCTTTGGAGGAGTTACAACCCTTTGCCTTGCATTGGAGTAAGAAGGGTCCACATTCAAACTCCCCATCTTTATGCCTTTATGTAAGAAGTGATGATGATATTCAAGTTTTACTTCTCTGCGGGAGTTTCTGTCTCACTCAGAGTAAGTGTTAAGTCTGGACTTTATTGATCTCGCAAAACTTCCAGAAAAGTGACTGGGTGAGTGATGTTTTGAAACATGTTTGCAAGTTCGTTGACACTTCTCCCAGGAGATGTGGAATCTAATTCAACCTCCCCTTGATTATAGATAGGCTGGCCTTGGTGACTTCTTCAAAGGGATAGAATGCAGTAGACATGACACCATGAGATTCCTGTGGCCAGGTCATAAAAAGCAATACACTGTCTACTTGGTTTTTCTTCTGTCCTTAGAACATGCACTTCTGGAGCTCTGAGCCATCATATACAAAGTCCAATTACCGTGAAGGCAACATGCTGAAGAGGTTATATATAGAGACAACAAAGAGATAGACAAAGGTATCTGATGAGCACTGGTAGATCAGCCCTCAGCTGTTTAAGACTCCTAGCCTAGGCTAGGAGCAGCTTTCAGATGAATCCCCTCTCCAGCCTCCAAGCTGCCCCAGCCCACACCAAGTAGAGCAGAAATGAGCTTTTTCCACCAAGCCCTGTTCACACTGCAGATTTGTGAGCAAGTTAGATGCTGTTGAGGGGTAAAGTCATAAGTTTGGGGGTTGTTTATTGTGTAGCCATAGTAACTGAAATAGAATACAAAGCAATCTTCCAAATAAACTATGGAGTTCTAACTCAGAACAGTTAGGCAGAGCTGCCAAAGATAAAAATGCACATATACCTGTATAGCACTATGGAAGTTTATTCATCCACATCATTCATCTATCCATGCAACGAATATTCATGAAGCGTCTACTTTGTGTGCTGGGGATTCAGTAGTAAAGACAGAAATGATCTCTGCCCTGATGGAGCATTCAGGCTACTGTGGGTTAAGAGAGACAATGAAGGAGTAATTCATGAGTGTTCCAAAAGGGGAAGCTCAGGATGCTTTGTCAGATAATAAGTCAAATGTCTTTTCTGGGAATTTCTTAAAGATACATTCCCCTTAATTAGTAAGAGTCTTCTAGATTCTGGCTCTGTTCCAGACATACAGAGCAAAAGAAAAGATATAAATTTACAGGTTCAGCAAACACAGGCTTCTCTGGGTTACAGGGGGTTTTGGTGGCTGCTTTCAACTGTGGCAGTCAGCTGTCCTTTCTCTGGATCAAACATACATAGACAAGATGCTAATTGTATGCTTTGTTCTGCACCTACTTTGAAATTAGTTATAATGAAACTATACGTCATCTTGTCTAAGAAACATTGCTGTTCAGAGTGGCCATAGTTTGGTTGCAAATAGAAATTACTCACAAGATCTATATCAGAAGCTAAAAGCTTTCTCATCAGGCTGCTGATAATGAAGCTTGCTAACTATCCTGGTGCATAAAGTAGAATTATGAAAACTGATCCAGTCTAATTATCAAAGTGTTGGAGTTTTTCCGCTATTCTCAAAATGTAGCCATTGAAGCAGCTTGAAAACTCGTTGTCCAGAATTTAAATTGCCTATTGCCAAGGCTCAGTGACTGCTCCAGGAGTGAACGAAAGTGCTTAAAATCTCCAGACTGTTTGATTACAGGTACCCATCCATCGTTTGCTCAGTCATGTACAACTGTGCAATTAAAACAAATGGTGGCACATAAAAGGCTGCCTGAGGTAGATCTGGCCTGTGGGCAGAGTGCCAGCCTGTTAGAAGAAAGTGCCAGGCAGAGTGGGGGAAACAGTGAATAAAAAAGACACAGGCCCCCATGCAACATGCATGCCTTCTTGGAGCTCACAGTCTAGTAGGGGAGAAAGACAAGTAAATGGGCATCAGTAACACAATGCCTAAGAGCTGTGTTTCAGAATAGTGGGGGATCAGGGAAAGCTAACCCAGGGATGCAGCCTCTAAGATGAAGGTTGTGTAGGAGTCAGCAAGGCCAAGGTGGAGGGAACATGGGGAAGAAGAAAACGTGGTTCAGGCTGAGTCAGGTACTGCTAAGACACTAGAGAGACAGAATGTCAGAGGAACTAAAAACATTCAGAGTGGTTGAAATATTAGGAGGTAAAATGATGAGAGATAAGTCTGGACAGGTAGGGAAAAGGGTCAGTCAGGTCATGGAGGGCTGTATAAGCCATTTTAAAGAGGTTCAACTTTCTTTTCCCTAGATTTTATTTTTAACACAAAAGAGACATGTTCAACTAGCCTCAGAAATGTTTTTAAGAGATTCACTTTTATGAAGATCTAGAATAATGAGAGAATCAGTTCTTCCCTGGTCTTACATCAAGAAGACAGAGAACATGGAGTTCCCATTCTCATGCTCAAGTGTTTTTCTTCTGAAGACCAGTAGCTATTTACTCATTTACCCACTTAGCCCTGATCTCTCTGCCAGGCAGATTGGAGAGGGCACAGAGTGAAAAATATCATTGTTCATTCTCAAGAGAGAATTATCCAGCAAAAAGGATAAGGATTACTGTTTCTAACAAGCACCAGAGGAGGTAAACATTGAGAGTTCAGAATTGTCAAAGATTTTCTTTTTAATGTAAGAAAGATTCCTGTGTAGAACATTTATGCATTTTCTCCAAGTGTCAGAAAAATCACATATCTTATAGTTTAGTAATGGGCACATGTGACTACACTACCAGCATTTGGTAGTGATCATTTTTACTACAGACGAAGTGGTTACACATATGAAAATTTACTAAGTAATAGAATGACCATCATGTCTAAAAGTTGCCCTGTTTCAGAAGGGACTCAAGCCAAGTATAGGATGTCTCCTAGATTGAGTGCTAGGCATTAAGTATATCCAGCATGGTGCCAGGGGGTGAGAATTAATGAATGAATTATGATGGTTTAAATAATGATGAATTAATGAATGAAATATGATGGATTAATTATGATGAGTTAAATACAAGTTACAGTCTGTTTAAGTTCCGGCACAGGCCTGATGACATGAGGCAGGCAGGGCTTCTAGAGCAAACACAATTCTGTGTTCTGAAAAAACTTCACACTTTCCTGAACCAACCAGGGAAAACTCACAGTTAAGAAACCCCTTAACTTAAAACTGACTAAGCAAAAAGACAAGTGTGTTAGTTTTCTATTGCTGCTATAACAAATTACCACAAACTTAATGGCTTAAAACTACCCAAATTTAGTATCTTACAGTTCTAGAGATCAGAAATCCAAAATGAGTCTTACAGGCTAAAGTCAAGGTGTCAAGGAGGCTGTGTTCCTTCTGGAGACCCTAGGGGAGCATCCAATCCTTGCCTTTTCCAACTTCTAGAGGCTGCCCACATTCCCTGGCTCATGTCCCCTTCCTATCACTCTGTTCTGTTGTATCATCTCTTTTTCTGACTCTCCTGCTTCCCTCTTTCCCTTATAAGAATGCTTGTAATGACACTGGGCCCACCCAAATAATCCAAGATAATCCCCTCATGTCAAGATCCTTAACTTAATCATGCCACAAAGCCCCATTCTGCCATGCAGGGTAACACAGTCACAGGTTCCAGGGATTAGGACATGGACATTTTGGGGGGCCGTTATCCTGCCTCCCACAATAAGAAGAAAACAGACTGTAAGATCTGAAGGCCAAATTTCATCTGATTTATTCAACATCATCTCCAGCAAAGTACTGGCTCATCATCAGTACTTAGTCACTAGCTGTTGAATAACTGAGTAAATGAATAAGAAAATATAAATGATGTGCTATTTCTGCAATAACTCCTCATGTGAATAAGGTATGGATGGTTTCAAAATCTGTAATTTGCTGTCTCTTACAAATGAAGCATTGAATGGATACCAAGTTTCAGTTTGGGAAGATGAAAAAGTTCTGGAGATGGATGATGGTGATGGTTGCACAACAATATAAATGTACTTAATACTGATGAACCGTGCAGTTAAAAATTGTGAATGTTACATAATATACACATTTTTACCACAATAGAAGAATCTAAAGGACTAATTCAAAGAGTATATAAGTCAAGAAAAAAGTAACACAATGGCCCTTGACCAGAACCATACATCTGACTTAAATAAATATCCTTCTAATAATAATTCCCAGAAGAGAAAGGTATGGAATATCCTCAGTCTTAGGGCTGAATCCTCTTCTCATTATTTTATTTGCCTCCTAAAGCATTAGAATTTATCACAGGTATGTTCATTAAGCCAAAATGTTTTCATTATGCTTTTTAAGTTAAACTGATGCAAGAGAGATCAGTCAAGCAAGCAGATGTCTACTTGGGCCTTTGGTTGGTTTATTTTTCTAAGTGTCCTCATTTGTCTGCATCATGGTTTTAAACTCTCTCTAAAACACATTCTAACACACATACATGCACACATGCACACACCTGCATACAAAGTCAGCATCCATATGGTGCCAAAATACTCTGTGGGTTCATAGATGAAATCCAGCCAGACTGCTTGGGCGGGCTTTCCGCAGACTCAACAATCAGGATGTGGAGTGAATCTTTCACTTATTTATCAGTTCTTTTGGGCAAACTGTGGACACAGACTCAAACAGATCATTCTCAGAATAGATGGTCAACTTATAACCCAAAGCAACAACTAGGAACCAATTAGAGCCATTCTCTTCAATGGAGCTTATTATTGGTGCTAACCTGTAAATAGAAGAGTCCAATTGTGAGGAAGGTTAGCGACCCCAAATAACACTCCCATAAGGTTTATTAGGCTTCTGCCAACAACCTTTGGGCTGCCTTAATTGCTCCTTCAGGGCTGGTTTCACACAGAGAATGGAGTCATTTCCAGTGCTCTAGTCTAGTTCTCCCAGCATCAAATGTAGAAGATGGGAAAGAGCACAGAAAACTTGGGTCACTCTACTAAACCTAGAAGAGAGATATTTTTAAGTAACTTACACAATATTACACAACTAAGATCAGTAGAATAGAACCCGGAGCCCAAATCTGTCTTAAAGTCTACCACGTTTCTAGATTCATCACACACTGACCCACAGCTATAGAGGCAGCCCTCAGGAAAAGAACTAGCCAATATTTGTCTTTAACAAATATTGAGCAGTTCTTCCTGTACCCTGCCCCCCTTTCAGCAGCCATGTCTCTCATGCTCTTAAGGGAGTCCAGTCCACACACCACACACCCCTATTAAGGAAGAAAGCATTATGGGGAACAAACTTCCATGCCGACTACAGCTAGAATTTACTGGGTGCTTACTCTGTTGCCTGGACCTGTGTCAAATGTATCACATGCATTATGACATGTAAAATCTTTTTCTGAGATATGATTGGATGAGGCTGAAGACTGAGAAGTCATTCGCAAAACCAAAGCCTGAACTTATGACGCCAGACTGAGTTCCAGGCCTTTGGGGCCATGACTGCATCTTCCCTACCTTAGTGAATGTCAGTAAGTGGAGTACAATATTGACTTTATCATCTAAACAAAGCAGGGCAGAGAGGCAGTGGGGATAGCAAAAGAACAAGGAGCCCTTAGCCAAGGGAAGAAAGGACTTTTCTACAAACAATGCTCTCTTACATTTTGCTTTCAAAGAATTTCTTTATAGCAGCAAGGACTCTATGAAATACATTTGTGTTGGAAAGCCCAAGAATACATCAATATTTCTTCTGTGTTTTCTATGCTTTGGGTTGAAGGAGATTGTTAGAAATTGTTCCTTCCAGGGTAAAGCTAACCCTGATGCTAAGAGATATGGAAGGAAAGACAAATCCAAAGTCAATCTTCACAGCATCCCAGGGCCCTCTCACTCCTCTGATCACCATCCAACATCTTAGAAAATTAGGCTATATGGTTCCTAAGAGATTTGCTCACAAGAGGTTCATTATTTTTTGAATGAGCATGGAGTAAAAATCCTCTTGTGAAAACTGCCTTCCCTTGGACAGCTTAATGTTTTTTCCTGTCTCAAGATCTCCAGGGCAGAGAGCATCCCTTTGCAAAGTCAGGGAGGGATGTGGAGTGCAGGGAGAAAAGACTTTTTATAGAGACTCAGGTCAAAGAGCAAGAGAAAATTCAAGCTGGATCTTGATTTTTCTTCTTTTCTTTTTGTTTTTTTCTCAGCCAGTAAAACCATCCAAGACATTGCTGAAATCCTTCTACAGACCAAAAGACTGAAGTTTGAAAGGAGGGATTCTACACTCTTAATTTTTAGCTTTCTGAAAAGAAATCTTTTTCTCTGAAATTAAGCAGAGAAGCAAGGTAATGCCACACAAACAGTGCTAAACAACCTTGAAAGAAACTGGGGCAAATCAGTGTGGCAGGGATATTTCTTCTCCTTTGAAAGGGACAGAAAACCATACAGTTGTCAGATAGTAAGTCTCTAGCCTACAACACAGGACAAGGGAGGAAACTTCTCATGGGTGAAATTGATACATAGAAAATCCCTTGGTGGGCAGTACATACTTTCCAGGGAAGTTGGTGCCTGAGCTTAGAAAGAAGCAGAGTCAAAAGCAACGAACAGCTCCAGGACAGAGCTAAGCTGATCAACAACATGGCTTTTGCTTGAACTTGTAAAATTTAAAGAGTTGAAGAGTTCAGTCTTCCAGTGGCAAGTCTCCTGGAGAGCTTGTTTCTGTTCCCCTGCTGGTTACAGCATTTGAAATCCCCCAAGCTGAGTGGTCCTAATGGAATGTGCAAAGAAAATTCCACTTCATCTAACTGACACCAGGCTAAGGTCAAGTTGTGAAGTTAGCCAAAGAGTTATGGTAAGTCTAGAAAATAAACCACATGGGTTTCCTGCCACCACCTCCACAGGGAAATCAATTCTATACCTTAATTTTCTCCTCTGCAAAATGAGGGTTTGATTAGATCATCTCTAGCATTCCGTTAAACCTTCACAGTCTAGGTTTCTAAATTTATCTCTGGTCCCTTTTTATTTCCATTTCAATTCCCTCTCCCCCAGTTTTGTCACTTGCCTACACATTCCAAGGCAAAAGCCTGTTGCAGGTACTTCTGTAAATGACAATGTTTGTAACTATTATCCAATTTAAAATACACACACACACACACACACACACACACAGTCAAAAGGATAAAGATGAGTACCTTCATTTAGTAGATGCAGAAACTGAGATTCAGAGAGATTAAAGCACTTGCCTAAGATCAAAGATCAAGAAGAACTCTTGTGTCTGGATTTGAATCCAGGACAATCTGACTCTTAAACTCACGTTGTTGCTACACCGTGCAGTCTCCCTGTGGGCCTGGATCTCTTCTATGAATCCCATGGCAAATGGCTCTTTTACTCAGCTTGAAAACCCTAAGTAGCGAGCCTCTGTTCTCCATCAAAGTTTACTTGTCCTAGCTCTCATTTCCTCCAATGCCTATCACTATTGCATTTTCTTTCTAACTGACAGAGGACTTAGCACCTATTCCAATCCACTTATAAAAAAAGAGGAAGAAACCAAAGACAGAGGGGGCAGCTTGCACAATCTCACAGAGTATTTACAGGTAAGGCCCAAATATAGCCCATTAAAACCCACCTCTTTTTAAGCTATCACATAAAATCATTGACAACTAAAATATCACTGAATTCTCTTAATGTATTAACTCTCATGGATATTTTCTTTTAACAAAAAGATATGTTTTCTTCTTAATAAAAAGAATATGAGTTTATTTTGGACAATTTTGAAACTAAAGCAAAATAGGACAAGAAAGAAATACATTCATAATTCACCCAGAGAAGAGCACTATTAATTTTATCAAATTTACTTCCAGTACTTTTTCTTTTTCTTGTCCTTGGCATCATTTCAGTTTTATTTATTTTTAAATAAAACCTATTATTTTATGATAATAAATATGTAGTCCACAGTGAGATACCACTACATACCCATCAGAATGGCTAAAATTTTTTAAAAGACTGACACCATCAAATATTGGCAAGGATATGGAGCAACCAGAACTTGCTTACATCATCGGCAAGAGTACAAAAATAGTACAGCCACTTTAGGAAAATGTCTGGCAGTTTCTTTTTTTTTCTTTTGAAAGAGAGATGGGTTTGGGAAGGACCTTCTTTTTTTTGTAAATTTTTTGGTTGCGTTGGGTCTTCCGTTGCTGCGCGCAGTCTTTCTTTAGTTGTGGCGAACGGGTGCTACTCTTCATTGCAGTACATAAGCTTCTCATTGCGGTGGCTTCTCTTGTTGTGGAGCACAGGCTCTAGGCGTGCAAGCTTCAGTAGTTGCAGCACGTAGGCTCAGTTCTTGCAGCACACGGGCCCCAGAGCACGCAGATTTCATTAGTTGTGGCACATGGGATCAGTAGTTGTGCCGCGTGGGCTCTAGGGCATGCGGACTTCAGAGGTTGTGGCTCAAGGGCTTAGTAGATGTGGCTCGCGGGCTCTAGAGCACAGGCTCAGTACTTGTGTGCACGGGCTTAATTGCTCTGCGGCATGTGGGATCCCGGACCCAGGATAGAACTTGTGTCCCCTGCATTGTCAGGCGGATTCTTAACCACTGCACCACCAGGAAAGTAGTGCTGGCAGTTTCTTACAAAACTAAACATAAACCTACCCTATGACCCAGAAATCCTACACCCAGGTATTTATCCAAGAGAAAAACATCTACACAAAAAAGAAAAACTATAACATCTTTATTTATAACAGCCAAAAACTGGAAATAGCCCAGGTGTCCATTAATAGGAGACTGGAAATACAAACAGTGGTGTAGTCATACCATCCCCAGCAACAGAAACAAACTACTGATACATGCAACAGACTGGGCAAATCTCAAAAACCTTATGTTGAATAAAAGAAGCCCTACATAAGACTATATACTATATGATTCCATTTACATGAAATTCTATAGCAAGCAAAATTAATCTATGCTGGAAAGAATTAGAACAGAAGTTGATTTTGGGATAGGGATTGACTAGGAATGAGGGAACTTTCTGGGGTGATGACAATGTTTTTTATCGTGATAAGGATTTGTCAAGTGGATGCATATGTCATCACCCACCCACTGAATGCTACATAGGATTTGTGTATTTCATTGTAAGTGAATCTCATAAGAAAAAAGTACACAAACAAATATTGAATTTTAACAATATGTATGATGAAGTAGTTGGGAAGAAGTGTACTGATGTCAACAACTTGTGGTGAAATACATCAAAAAATAAGATGAATTGGGCTTCCCTGGTGGCACAGTGGTTGAGAGTCCACCTGCCGATGCAGGGGACACAGGTTCGTGCCCCGGTCCGGGAAGATCTCACATGCCGCGGAGCGGCTGGGCCCGTGAGTCATGGCCACTGAGCCTGTGCGTCCAGAGCCTGTGCTGCACAACGGGAGAGGTCTCAAGAGTGAGAGGCCCGCGTACCACAAAAAAACAAAAATAAAAATAAGATGAATTAAATAAAAGACTGGATAGATATGTGATAAAGCACATGTAGTAAAACGTTGATTGTAGAATCTAGATGGTGAGTATATGAATACTCACTGTAAAATTTTTCCAAATTTTCTGTAGATTTTGAAATGTTATAATAAAATGTTAGGGAGAAAAGTTTAAAACATTGTAGAAAGTATGGAAAATTCGAAAAGTTCAAAGAAAATGAGACTCTCCCAAAACACTACTGCCCAACAGCAATATTGAAAACAATAGTGAACTGCTTTCCAACCTTTTTTGCTATATTTATGGGTGTGGGTGGGTGTTTCACAAAATTAGTATCAAACAGATTTATATCTTCCCATTATGAAGTAGCATTTTATCAATGGCCCTTTTCCAGATGATTAAATATTTTTCAAAAGTATTGTATTATAATTTATTTAAACATATTTCAAATATTTTAGGTTATAACACTTGGATGAACACACACAAGTAAATATATATTTTGCCCAGGGCCTGACAGCTACCTAATGCTTTTACCAAAGGAAGTATTTTTTTAGGTCAGTACAGCGTTGTGGTTTAAAGAGTGCGTATGAGCCCAACTCCCGCACCTACTCCACTGTTACCTTGGGAAATTTGCTAAATGTTTCTAGATCTATTTCTTCTCCTGCTCTCTGAGGTAGTTTGTGGGAAGTGCCTAGCACTGTGCCTGGCACATAGCTCCCAGTAAATGGCAGCTATTATTATTTCACACAGCCATGTTACTTGTGTACTGTGACAGCTAGTCAAGAATATTTCGAACAAAGGAAATATTCAGGGTTACAAAGAGAACCATAGATATAACAAGGACCATATCTAACTTGACTTAGTATCACTATGCCTTGCATGGTTTCAATCACATAAGAGGTGCTCAATAAATATAAGCTGAATAAATAAAGAATGAATGTATAAATAAGAGGGTAGCTACCTGGCTTTAATTCATCTAGGCATGAGGCCAGCCTCAACCTCCCTTGTAATTTTATCCTGCCTCATCCCCTGGAAGCAGCTGAACACATCTCCCCTTTGTTAGCTGAAATTGTATAATACACAATTAACTAACTGGGAGACCAAGGTTCAAAGACTTGCTCCATCTCTAACCAGTGGTGTGCCAGTGAACCAAAACATTAGTAACAACATTCCCATTATTCTATTAGACTCTTAAAATAGTCTCCAGTGAGGGAGGGGAAGCAGAGCATGTCATTCTACCCCCTGTTCAGAGGAAGAAACTGAGGCCCAGAGAAGTGAAATGATTTGTCCAAATACCCTCCTCCAGACCAGGAGGCAGTCAGGTAAAAAACCTCTACTGGCTGGTTTGGCTCTATGGGTCTTAAACTGCAACATTTCCTCTTGACCACCACCTGACTGCAAATAAGTTCCCTGATTGTATTGTCCTTTCTGCTACAACCTTTGCTTTTAACTCCCCTCGGGGCTCCCCTTCCCCAAAGCCAGCTGTGCCAAGCTGCGCTAGGGATTTTTGACAGCAGAGGGGGTTGCTGAGCCAAACCGGGCTTTCTCCAAATAAGGAAGCGAAAGAAGTATGCTTGCCTGCTGAGATGCTCCCTGACTTCCTCATTCTGAGTGCTGAGAAGACTCACAGGTCGCAGTAGTACAAAATACTCTAGGGATCTGTAGTACAAAATATAATCCATGAGGAACATGTGCTCTGGTCCTAGCTCTGCCAATAACAATTTGTCACCCCAAGACGTTGAAATGTAAAAAAGTCCTGGCTCAGGGGTTCTCAAACCCTGAGCTGCACATCAGGATCTCCAGGGCTGCTTATTGAAAATACACCATCTGGGGCTCCAAGCCAGACCTACTAAACCAGAATCTTCAGGGGCGGAACCAAGAAATCTATCATTTTACAATTTAAGATCCCGGGATTTTCTAAAGCACAGACATGTTTGGGAACCACTAAACTAGATACATTTGAAGGTTCTTTTTTTCATTCTAAAACTAAAAACTCAAAATGTGTTGATCTCTTTCCCACTTCCATAAAACATGACTGCTTTTATTTCTGGTTTATTGGTAATTGACTGCCTAAAGAACTGTCTTAAGAATGATTTGAAGGCAGGACCGTACTCTAGTAATAAAACACGAGCCACAAGTGTGAGTACCACATACAATTTTACATTTTCTAGTAACCACTTTAAAAAAGTTTAAAGAAACAGGTAAAATTAATTTTAATAACATATTTTGTTTAACCTAATACATGCAAAATATCATCATTCCAACTTGTAATCATCAATATAAAAATTATTGAGATATTTTATATTTTTTCTTTTGTGCTAGGTCTTCATGATCTGGTATGAATTTTACCTATAAAACATACGTCTATTTGGACTAGCCACATTTCAAATGTTTGATGGCTGCATGTGACCAGTGGTTACCAAATTAGACAGAGCTGTGAAGCCACATCAATAGGAGAAAATGGGGCTTCCCTGGTGGCGCAGTGGTTGAGAGTCCGCCTGCCGATGCAGGGGACACGGGTTCGTGCCCTGGTCCAGGAAGATCCCACATGCCACGGAGCGGCTGGGCCCATGAGCCATGGCCGCTGAGCCTGCGCGTCCGGAGCCTGTGCTCCGCAACGGGAGAGGCCACAACAGTGAGAGGCCCACATACCACAAAAAAAATTTTTTTAATAAAAAATAATAATAGGAGAAAGTGCAATAATCAATTAGAAGCATCCACAATGAGCAAGGAATTGGAGGGGAGGCACTAGTGCCATATAGTTGTCATCGCCGGGTAGTGGACACCAAATGGCCTAATTACTAGTCCTCTGAAGATCACGAAAAAAAAAAGATCAGGGGTGACTCGGCCTAGGATTCAATCATGAGGAGGAAACAGGAAATTCCACACTAGTAATTAGTGGTTAGGAGCACTGTAATTGAGTATAACATTAAATTAAGAAAAAGATTTAATCAAAACAAGTGTAGAATAGACCCAAGCACCAGCACTTGAGAATATATGTTGTATTCTTTCTATGAAAATGATCTTCCTGACTGTCAGTGTCAATATAATGGGCCTATTGAAGGGCTAATATTGATTGATTTATAAGGAGCGCTCACAGTGTGGTTGAATCTCCACTGTGAGAAACAGCCAACTGATATACTACAGAAGAAGTAGGGGAGGAGGGTATCTATGGCCATGAAAATAATCATGTAATCAGTAATAATTATAGGTCATATTTAAAATTTATGATTTTAAAAAGCACTTTATCGATTCTCATTTGTTCCTCATGACATATGGGACAGGCAGGTGAGATGCATGTCCCTTTTCAGACTGGGGAACTGAGATTCTGAGTGTATGCCTAAGTCTCATAGGCAGAGAATGAGTAGCATAGTTTCTCCACATGAAGCTCTCTGTTCCCTATGGGAATTCAACCTTGCCTTCATTATCAGCGAGCTCTTTCCAGCTACTTACCTGATGCAGCTATAAATATCGTTAATTCACTTTTCAAAGGCCTTTCCTCTTCTAACAGATTAAGTTCCTGTTAGCCTCCTATCCACCCCCTCTTTTGTGTCTGTGTCTGCATCTCCTCTGCCAGTCTCTAATCATATGTGTCCCTGGAAGGTGTAAATGCCTTTGCCTTGGGCGAGGATGCCTTTTCTAAAGCACCATGTGGAGCCGCCAGCAAGCTTCTAATGTGGGAGCAGCACTTTTCTCTGATGGCATAGTCCAGATAACAACTTGCAAAGTCACTCAGGAGGCATGGAAGGGTTTCAAGCTTGAAAGTGATGTGATGAGACAGGATGGTGCGTGAGGCAGGTGTGTTCACCTGCCTCACACACCTATATAGCACTAGAGCACTGTTGTTGAAGTGGAAAGAGAGAAACGGAAATAAAAAGAGGAAGAAGAGAATCATATCATCATCATCAATATCGGCTCATCTTTCAGCTCTCAGTTTATATCAGTTCCTCGAGTCCAATCTACCTGTCCAACCTACCTAAAGTAGCCATCCTATCACTCTCTATAAGATCATCATCCTTTACTTTCTGCACAGCATCTGTCACTCTCAGATGTTTTTGTTTGTCATTACCTGTCCCCACTCCAGGTTGACTATCGGGTCCATGAAAGCACAAACTCTGTTTTATTCACTGGTTTTTCCACAGATTATACAACTACACCTGGCCCTAGTAAACACTAATTAAATGTTAGTTTAATGAATTAATGAGGGGCTGAGCTAAGTTCTTAACATGGTTTACAGGTTGTATCACTGAATCCTCACATTAATCCAGGGAATTACGTCTTATCATCTGCACTTTACAGGTTCCTAACCTAAGTGTGAGATGATACGAGTTTATAATCTGCATACTGTAAAGTCACTAGTAATTGTCGAATCCCCAAATCTAAAATCCTTTTCTCAATGAAGCCTTTCCTCATTCATTCCAGCCTTGCTTCAACATTGGAGACTGTCAACCCTAGGTTTCTCCTAGAAAATCTCTTTTGGATTCTACTCATTCCGTCATTCAACAGAAGTTTGTTAAACACCAATTATGTACCAGTCACTATTCTATCGGCTGTGTATGCAAAGTTTTGATGGCCAAGCAGGAATGGGGAAGGGTCCCAATGTGGCGATGCTGCTTTTCTCCCCATCGTTTCTTCTCAACCTCCTCTATTTTTCCTCTATCCCTCAAATGTGAGTGCCCCCAAGGTCCAGCTGTAGGCCTCTCTCTGTGTACATTTCCACCTGTGATGGTGATTTCAATCTACCGTAGCCTCTTAAACAGTCACCTATGTGTAAATGCCTCCTAAATCTATAATCTCTAACATGGACCTTTCTCCTAAACTCCAAATCTGCAACTCTTTTCTACCTGGATATCCCATTACCACCTCATCTCAACTCAACGACCCTAAAATGGAATCTATCCATGTACCTCACCCTCCCAAACTAGCTTGCATTCCTGGCACCTATTCTCTCAGAGAAGTCACAAGAAAGAAACCAAAGGGGCAAACTATTGGTAGGAGTATTGACCTCACAGGATGACAGATTGGGAGAGTCTGAAGTAGAGCGCCCTGGAAATCAGGGCTGTAAGTACAATGGACATATTTTCAGCTGCAGCTAAGAGTCAGCAAAAGGTCTAAAGGCTTCAGTGTAGAAGGTGGGATGAAGGGCTCCTACAAGAATGCTCAAATGCTTGCAATTAAGTCATTATACACTATTTAAAGCTCCCATTGTATTGATTCCACTTCAATCCCCATGCAGGGATGGGCTAGAGTCAATAAGGAAAACCTTTAACCAAATACACTTTCTTCAAAAGTTGCCCAAAGCGTTTGAGTTGCAAAAACAAATGGAATATCCTTGGCCTAATGGATCCAGGTGAAAGGAATGCAGAGATTGCATAAGACTTTAGCATAAGAAGTCAATTCAACCCCCATCACTGGTGGAGGAATTCCCTATACTGCAGAAAAGACAAACTGAATTCATTGAGGACAACCGCTAACCAAAAATCAGTACCTGCGTGCTGCACATTCTTTGAGAAAGAACGCTGTGATTCATGAATGATTTCTGCCATGGTGGGGAGGAAGACACAAGGTAATAACAGGATTATTTCACATATTTGCCATCTGGGTGGTCAGACAGTTTTTAGACGTATTCTGCTAATCATACTCAACAAACATCAACATTTTCTTTTTGTACAATGCAAAAAAGTAGATTTAATTTTGACCAAACATGTTTTATTTGAATTAAGCTAAGGAATAGCTGCTAACAATACCATACTTCTAATGTCAAAGCCATGAGTCCAGATAACTGATAACTTTGCTCTAGTGAGCAATTCCTAATTTCATCCCTTTTCAAAGTCACATATTTACTTATAACTACGCTATTCAGTTATGTAAAAACCAAATCAAAATGAAATGCACTGTTGGTATTTAGACGTAAATTCTCCCCAAATTAACCTATAGATTCAATGCAATCCCAGTTTCTTTACAGAAATTGACAGAAGTTGATTTTTAAATCTAAACAGAAATGCAAAGGATAAGCGAAATAATTTTGAAAAAAAAAACCAAAGTAAGGGAACACACACTACCTGATTTCAGGAGTTATTATAAAGCTATCTTAAAAAGAAAATGTGGTATTAATAAAAAGACATACTTACAGATAAATTGAACAAAACAGAGACTCCAAGAAGAGATCCACACATACAAACTCAATTAACTGATAACCAAAATGTCAAGGCAATTCAAACAGGAAAGGATAATCTTTTCAACAAATGATACAAGGGAATAAACCTCATCCTTCCTTTATACCATACACAAATAATAAGTCAAAAGGAATCTTACAGCTAAATGTAAGAACCAAAACTATAAAACTTCAAGAAGAAAACAGGAGACTTTGGAGTAAACATTTAACTCAGACCCATGAATACAATCAAAATGAAAAACTTTTACTCTACAAAATAAAAAAGAAATTATTAAGAAACTGAAAAGGCAAGTCCCAGACTGGGAGAAAATATCAGCAAAATAGTTACCTGATGAAGGATTGTAACTAAAAAATATAAAAAACACTCAGAACTCAATAATAATAGCTTTAAAATGATAACATATATAAATATTTGAACAGTCATTTCACCAAAATAAAAGATATACAGATAGCAAATAAGCACACAAAAATGTGCTCATCATTATTAGTAATTAGGGAAATGCAATTTAAACCACAATGGGATGTCATTACACAATTCTTAAAATGGCTAAAATTAAAAAGATTGACACTACCAAGTGTTGATAAAGATGTAACTGAGGGCTTCCCTGGTGGCACAGTGGTTGAGAGTCCACCTGCTGATGCAGGGGACACGGGTTCGTGCCCTGGTCTGGGAGGATCCCGTATGCTGCGGAGCGGCTGGACCCATGAGCCATGGCCGCTGAGCCTGCGCGTCCGGAGCCTGTCCTCCGCAACAGGAGAGGCCACAACAGTGAGAGGCCCGCGTACCACACACACAAAAAAGATGTAACTGAAACTTGCATGTATTGCTGGTAGAAATGCATAATGGTAGGACAACTTTGAAAAAAATTTGACAGTTTTTTTAAAAAGTCAAATATATACCTACCATAAAATTCAGACATTTCTCTCTCCTGGGTATATACCCAAGAGAAAAGAAAGTATATGTCCAAAGAAAGACATATGCAAATGTTCACAGCAGCTTTATTTGTAATAGGCAACTGGAAACAACTCAAATGTCTACCAATATGTGAATGGATAAACAAATTGGAATTCCATACAATGGAATACTACTCAACGATAGAAATGAACAAACTGTTGATACACATGACAACATGGATGGACCTCAAAATAATCAAACTGAGTGAAAGAAATCAGACAAAAAAGACTAATACTGTATGATTCCATTTATACAAAATTCTAGAAAATGCAAAATAAACTATAGTAAAAGAAAGCAGATCAATGGTTGCTGGGGAATATAGTAGGGGACATAAAGAAACTTTTGAGAAGTATGAATATGTTCATTACATTGATTTCAGTGATGGTTTCACAGGTGTAGGCATATGTCAAACTCATCAAATTGAACACTTTATATATGTGCAATTAATTTTATGGCAATTATACTAAACTGTTGTTTTTAAAAGCATGAGAAAAGACTAGAAATTTAAATAAAATGTTTACGAAATTATATTTGATTACAGAAGTACAGACACTATACATTTTCCTTTGCCCTATTTGTATTTTCCAAAATTCTAATATTTATTATTTTTGAAGGTTTTTTCCCTCAAATATACCTTTATATTTGCTCATTATAACAAAGTTAAACAATAAAGGAGTTTAAAAGGCAAAATCTATTCATCACTCTGACTACCATCATCAAATCCCAATCCCAAATTAACCACCATTAACAATGTGGTGTGAGGCTTTCCAGACTTTTTTAATGAATGAATTAACATGAATTTTGTGTGTGTGTGTGTGTGTGCGTGTGTGTGCGTACATACACATATATAGATTTTTTCCCACTTCTGTGGGAAGTTAGATCATGTAGTTTTAGAGATTACTGACCTAACACTAATTCTTGGAAATGCATGATGCATGATTCTACCAGTTAGAAAAGGGACTTATGACTCAGGTCCATTTCACAGTGAGTCCAGTGGTTGCTTGATTCCACCCCATGTTAAATACAAAATTTCTTGTGCACCCAACTTATAAATGTGACTGGATCTGGCATAATATTCCTTTTACCCTCACCCATCCAGATTCATTCCCTAACATATTCCCTGGATTTCCATATATAAAAAATATAGAGAGACAAAATCTTCCACAATTTTTGGCACTTATGATACTTCCCCATGAGTTACACTTTGTACCTGACCTCCTGGTGCCTGCCAAAACTAAGTCTGGGTTAAGTCTATAGGCAATGAGAGTGGTGAGAGGTAGGTATTGAGGAGGATCAGTATTCTACTGTAAAGCTACCACCTCAAGAGAGGCTCTTACAGGTTCTTCAGTCAAGGGAAACTAGACTTCTCCAATATGGAAGGTCACTGCTACTGACCAAAAATGTTCAGCAAAATTTGGAAGTTCAACAAATAACAAATGCTGGCAAGGATATGGAGAATAGGGAACACTCATACATCGTCAGTGGGAATGTAAATTGTGGAAAACAATATGGAAGTTTCTCAAAAAAACTGAAAATAGAACTACCATATGACCCAACAATTCCACTCCTGGGTACATATCCAAAAAAACAAAAATGCTAATTCGAAAAGATACATACATGTCAATTTTCATAGCAGCATTATTTACAATTGCCAAGATAGGGAAATACCTAAGTGTCCATCCACAGAGGAACCGATAAAGAAGATGTGGTATATATATATAACAGAATACTACTCAGCCATAAAAAAGAATGAAATAATGCCATTTGCAGCAACATGGATGGAACTAGAGATTTTCATACTAAGTGAAGTAAGTCAGAAAGAGAAAGACAACCACCATATGATATCACTTATATGTGGAATCTAAAATATGACACAAATGAAATTGTCTATGAAACAGAAACAGACTCATAGACATAGAGAACAGACTTGTGGTTGTCAAGGGGGAGAAGGGGTGGGGGAAGGAAGGATTGGGAGTGTGGGATTAGCAGATGTAACCTATTATATATAGAATTGATAAACAACAAGGTCCTACTGTATAGCACAGGGAACTATATTCAATATCCTGTAATAAATCATAATGGAAAATAAAATAAAAAAGAATATATATATGTATATCTACATATAACTGAATCACTTTGCTGTACACCAGAAAGCAACACAACATTGTAAATCAACCATACTTCAATAAATTTTTTTAAAAATTAAATTTTGCCATTTGCAGCAACATGGATGGACTTAGCGGGCATAATGCTAAGTGAAAGTCAGGCAGAGAAAGACAAATACTGTATGATATCACTTATGTGTCGAATCTAAAAAATATGACTAACTAATGAGTATAACAAAAGAGAAGGAGATTTACAGATATAGAGAACAAACTAGTGGTTACAGTGGGGAGGGAGCAAGGGGTACTGTGGGGACCGGGGAGTGGGAGGTACAAACTATTGGGTGTAAGATAGGCTCAAGGTTGTATTGTACAACACGGGATATAGCCAATGTTTTTGTAATAACTGTAAGTAGAGTGTAACCTTTAAAATTGTATTTTAAAAATAGTATTGTAGGGCTTCCCTGGTGGCGCAGTTGTTGAGAGTCTGCCTGCCTTTGCAGGGGACACGGGTTCGTGCCCCGGTCCGGGAAGATCCCACGTGCCGCGGAGCGGCTGGGCGCATGAGCCATGGTCGCTGAGCCTGCGCGTCCGGAGCCTGTGCTCCGCAACGGAAGAGGCCACAACAGTGAGAGGTCCGCGTACTGCAAAAAAAAAAAAGTATTGTACCAATATAAAAAAAAATTTTGGAGGTTCAAAGTGCTGAGCTTTACTGGAATCTACCCATATATCCCCATCTTAATTTTCAGGATCCCACTCCTGCCAACACGAAGCATAAATTTAACATATGAGACCTTGTGAGACTTGTGAACTCCATTTGTGTTGTAATTCAGCCACTCACAGGATTAGACTTCGGGTCTGATTTTCAAAAACCTAACCCCATGGCTACAAAAGATAAACTTTTTTCTTTTTTTCAGAGAAGTCATAGAAGATTTGTGTTTCCTTACTTGGCCTTTGTGCTAAGAATTAAAATCCCTGAGCTTATTATTTTCTTTCTCCAAATTCTCTGGTGACCTTGAAGTAGTTAATCAACTGCAGTCCTTAAATTTTTACTTCCACTACAGTGTTTTATGGTAGCAGCTACTTGGTTATCTTGCCTTCCATAGGCACTTGGCTCCAGGTGACTACAGGTGATCAGTAAAGTAAGTGATTTGCCACTATATACCACATACTATCAGTGTCCCATTTACCACTGGCAACAGGCTCATTTATGCCATAAAATCAAATCTGATCAAACAGCTAATTCCAGATTCCAATCTTTATCGTTTGATTTCCTGGAACCATTCCAGTACCAATAACCATATCAGAGAGGGTTCGGTCGGGGAAGCAAAATCACTCTGAGTATATAAAATAAATACTTTATAAAATAAATACTTTAATATAGAGATCGGATCTTACACAATTGTGAAAGAAACTGTGAAAGAAATAAAGGTCAAGTAGGGAAAACCAGATGATCAGAAGAACCACTAACCTGTTAATCTGAGAAGCCAAGAGCAATCAGCCTCTGAAGTATGACCACAAATAAGAAGCTTGTAGAAAGGTCTATGGAAAGCTATTGTTTCTGTGTTACTACTGCCTCTGTGGGTCCACAGCCAAGCATCTAGTGCTCGGTCTGGGACCCACAGTTAGGAAGACCTGAGAGCACCAACGACAAACTGGAACCCTACCAGCACCTGTCTGTCACCACAATTGACCACAACAACCCTCTGAGAGTAATGGCCACTTCTTCACTTCCACCTGCCCAATCTCACAAAATCTCCTCTTTCAGCCAACTCTTAACACAGAACCATACAGGGAAGGGAACTCTGGGAAATTATTCCCAGTTAAACCAAGCTGACCCAGCATAATCTAGCACATATAGTATACTACAACGTAGGCGTATCATGCTTTCTTTGTTCCTTTATTGATTATATGTACTTAAGTTGACTCCATTAGCTGTTTAAAAGTGCTCCAATAAATATCCTTGAGTATATATATATCTATATAGATAGATAGATAGATATTTTTTTACCAGTATTTTTTTAGGTAAATTCTTAGAATTAAAATTGCTGGGTCAAAGGACATATGCATTTCAAGTGTTTATAGATGAGTTCAAATTGTCCTCCAGAATGGTTATGTCAATTTATACCCTTTTCTGCCTTCTTTCCTTGTCCACACTGAATATCATTTGCCAATATGATAGAGAAAAATGGCATCTTGCTTTTTTATATCTTTATATCATTCATATGTCAAGAGATTTACATTTCTTCTTTCAGTTATGATTATAGTCTTTGCTCTTTTTATACAGAGTTATCTTTTTCTTGTTGATTTTAGGAGTTCTTTATCTTTTAATATATTTTAGGTAAATATTTACAAATATTTTCACTCAGCCTGTAGTTTACATTTTAGTTTGGTTTATACTGTTTGACTTTTTGTTTTATTTTGTTTTGGTTAGGATCCTATCACTTAATAATGAAAAATGTCAATGTGTGCTTGTGGGCTTAGTGAAAATATGACTCTATCAGTGTAAAAATTCCCCACTTCAAGAAAAACCACAGATGTATAGATCCAATTGATGGTAGGTTAGAAGCAAAGCTGTCCTAAATGAAGCAAAGAATTATAGCTATTCCTCTGCTCTAAACAACCCAACTGTAATTTTGAGAAAGTTCACAGAATCCCAATTCTGAATACAGAAAATCTCTTTGAATATTTAACAAATAATCGCATTAGGTTTCAGAATTCCAGTTGGAATTTCTTAGAGCCTATTTGACCAAGGGATATTAAAAATGAGGCACCCATGCTATCATCACCACCACCGTCCCCTTTTTTCACCCATGGTAGACAGTGCTAATTGATTATTCTTTCTTTCGGAGCCTAGATGTGTTCTAAAAAGCTTTCTCTATGAAGCATTCAAGGGAGCTGTTACCAATCAGTCAGATAAAATCTGTTTTGCCACCCTGTTTCTAATCTAACCTCCCATTTTCAGAGGAATAAATGGGAGTCCAAGGCAGGGATGTGACTTACACAAGAACATTCAGCAAGTTAGTTGCAAAGCCAGAGCTCAAAGCTAGCCTTCTGCCTCCCAATCTAACACTCCTTCCATGGGACCACTGTATCTTGCCACCACTAGCGAAAGCCCTTCACGGAGGATTTGGTGAAGACCTTTTCAAAGAATGAATACTACATAAATGGTTAATCACAGCATATGTGTCAATAGTATCCTGATAGCTTTAGAGCTGGGTTAACAGGGGACTAAGTTGGGCAATTAATAATCTATAAGAGACACTGAAATACAATGACAAATCAAAGAAAGTGGAGACCTTGTCTCACTAAAAGCTCCACATGGAATTGGATGAAACATTAAGGATAAGTTGCTTGCAGAGGGCATAGGGAGCAAGAGTCCCATCAAAGAGCAAGCTCAGTACCAAAAGATCGTCTCTAAACTACTGCTCTAGGGACTTCCCTGATGATCCCGTGGCTAAGACTCCGCGCTCCCAATGTAGGGGGCCCAGGTTCCATCCCTAGAACTAGATCCCACATGCTACAACTAAGAGTTCGAATGCCACAACTAAAGACCCCGCATGCCCATCCTGCATGCTGCAAAGAAGATGCCACGTGCCACAATTAAGACCCCGTGCAGCCAAATAAACAAGTAAATATTAAAATAAATAAATAAATAAACTAGTGGTGTAATTAACTTTTGTTTTGCAAAGTGGAGCAATAATAAATTGTTGGGGACAATCAAGGAGAGACTAAAGGCTGACAGAAGCCAGCCTCCTCTCTGATCCTCCCCCATGCATGTTCCACTTCACCTCTGAACTGATCCTGAACAAATATTTAAGGACTATCAACTTAAAGGATCACCATATTATTGGTCTGCTCTAAGCACCAAATCACTAATCCTCAGGAGGCAGTCCCAGGTCTCCAGCTAACTCCGTTTACCCCCACCCCAAACTCTACCCATCCTTGCATCTTAACTACTCTACAAAAGCTTTCCTAATTCCCACCCTGCCCACTGTTATCCGTTTCTCCTTTTGCTTATCATCTGCATCTTGATTAGGCCCTGGGAATGTGCCACCTGTTATCAGCAAGTACCCCTCTATGGAGGGACAACCTGCTTCTTCTCTACCAGGCACAAACTGTGCCTTTTCCTTATTTGTATGCCATGCAGCACCTGGTTGACACAGTCAGTGCTCAAAAACTGTCTGTTGATTAAATGGCAAAAAGGAAAATTCACAGTGACTCCTGGGCTTGACTTTCAAAGGGTCTGTGGAGACTTTGGAAGCACACAGAGTTCCATTTCCTCAAAGGCCTGACTGGGTCCTGTGCCATTTGTGGAAGGGTTCTGCTTGGAGAGGAATGATTTTGAATTGCCTACACTGTTTTTTTTTTGACTGACTCCCATTTTATCATAATACTACACATACAGTAGTAATTTGTTTCTATTTGCTCTCATGCCTAAGGCTAGCAACAATTTGTCGTGAGACCCACAATGTAATTTATGGTATCGTGAAGGGCTGGAATTAAGGAGCTGGAATTAAGGAGAGAGATGAGAAAGAAAGAAAAGTGGGGCAAGAATAAGAGGAGGATGAGGTTGCTGGTAATGTGAGTTCACTGATAAATGCAAATCTTTATCTCGAAGAGTGGCTCTTAACTAGGGGGAGACTGTCCCCCCAGGTAGGTTACCACATTAAATATAGTACATCCAGTTAAATTTACACATTCTAAAATTTATTCATTGTTTCTCTGAAATTCAAATTTAACTACGCACCCTGTATTTTTATTTGCTAAATCCAGCAATCCTACCCAGGGGACACGTGGCAATGTCTGGACACATTTTTGATTGTCATGACTTAGGGTTGTTAAAAGATAAACTGAGGCATATTAAAATTCTTAAGAGTTTATTTGAGCAAAAATCAATTTGTATTAGGCAGTACCAAATGGGAAGTGATTAGGAACCTCCTCCAACAGGAGCTGGGGGCAAGACTTTTAGAGATAAGACCACAGAAGCAATGCAAGGAAAGTATTTGATTGGCTATGGCTTAAGTGGTTGCCCTATTTGGGAAAGCCTAGGTTAGCTGTTTGTGCTTGGTTAGCCTCAGGTTTTGATACCTTAACCTTGGGGCATTTACAGCCTTAGTCGTGGTTGCTTACATAGACTAAGTAAGGCATTAGAACCACCTCAGTTTAATGGCTTCCTTGTTTAATTAATTTCACAGGGTGCTACTGGCATCTAGTAGGTAGATGCCTGGGATGTTGCTAAACAGTTCCCCCCATAGCAGAGAATGATCTGGTCCAAAATGTCAACACTGCCACTGCTGAGAAGACATGATGTAGAAGAATAATTTTCATCCCTAAAAAGTACCTAGCATGGCTAAAATAGCACCGTAGGAAAACAGTATGCATATGTATACATAAGCATATATATATATATATTACCCAGAAAACATGTATGCAAAGCTTTTCTAATGTAAATCTACAAGCTGTGATGATCTCCAGTTTTATCACAGTAATTTCTCCAATTTCTCTCTCCAGGATCCCACAGAGCCCCAAGGAAAATAGAACTAAAGCTCACAACTGCTGAACACACTACTCATTCCAGTAAAGCCAGCCTCTCTGCACCTCCCCTGTTCAGCTCTCACCACGCTCAGAATAAGGCAATTGCAATGGGGTTTTTGGGTTTTCGTTTCCAAGAGATCAAAAGTTTTCACAACTGATTAGTATCCAAAAAGAAACAGCCTCCTTTAACCTTGAGATGCAAATAGCCCAAGATTATCAAGGGATCTGAAGAGCTGGAGGATCTGATTCGTTTCACATGCAAAGTCACAGGATGGTCCTGCCTACTCTCCTCAAGCAGGAAAGCTGTAATAAGACTCTGAGCTTTATAAACTTGGACTAATTGGTCTGTACCCATCCAGCAGAGTTCATTATTGTCATCCCCATTTCATAAAACACAGAAGGTGTGTAGAAATCTTTTTATTCCACCACCACTGGGCACGGGCTTCTTTATTTCCCTCTTCGGATCACTATACATAAACTCCAGGTACCAAAGGTGGGGATTGCTCTGCTAATTATTCATACTAGAGGGAAGGAAAGGTCTAGAATTAAGTCAAATCTCATTGCATGTGCCTCTTAACATTCCACTTGAAGGTGAGTCCTGGCCTCAAAAAGGTTTAAAAGAGTTCAGCACTCTTATCTAACAGTTCAGGAAACCAGGGAGGAAATTGCTGTCAATTACAGCCCGGACTTTGGAGCATGAGCTAAACTGATTTTGAAAGACCTGATTGCTGAACCACTTCCCGCACACTGGCGGCCAGGACTGGAACCACGGCTGACTTCTCCAAACGTGCTGTGGCAATCAAGCTCCAGCCAGTTGGCCAAGTCCATCCTGCAGCCTGTTGTCAAAATGGATTTTCCACTCACATATGTACAGTTATGTCTGCATGTCTTTTGTCATCACCTCGCTCTCTGAAGGGCAGCATGTCAGCCTCCTCCAGGACCATTTAATGGCTGGAGAATCTTCTATCAGGAGACCCTGCCTGACCAACAAGGTTTATGACAATCCCAGACTCTCTAGGGTTTTCATCTTGATGTTTCCCTTCCTCTGGCACTGATGAGGCTTTATCTTATGCAAGCTGGCAGCTCGCTTTCTCAAATCGGCCAAAGGATACTGGTGGCAAAGACTTGCCCGGAGAGAGTGTGGCCAGCTAAAGATGCTGATGGAATCCTCGCTGTCAGCATTGACTGACTGAACAGCTCGGCACTGACTCCCTCACCCTTTAGGCTTTCCCCTACCTATCAAGAAAAAGGCAAGGCTGATAACAGGAGGTCCAGGCCCTACAAGATTTCTATCCCCCCTTACCTCTCGGGGATGCTTTTAACAGTAAGGTGTGGTGGTTAAGAACAGGGCTCAAGTTTCTGCCACTTTGCTAACCTCATACAAGTTACTTTTTAACTGCCATTTCCTCATCTATAAATAGGGGATAATGATACTGAGACCACAAAGAGTTGTAAGGAGCAATAAATGAACCATGGGCACATGGCAAGGACTCAATAAATATGACCTTGTATAGTGGCAGTGGCGGTATGGGCTCCCCCTGTCAATCAAAGTCACAGGCAAATTTAAGCCTCAGGCCCACTCTATGACACCCACGAAAATCCATCAATCATGGAAAAAACAAACTCCAAGTGGCCTCATTTTCTTGTTAGCCTGTTGCACTCTAAAACCACTCTCTATCCCCACCCAGTCCCAGTGCCCTACTCCTGCCCTGTTTTTAACTGAAATCTACACCATCCTTTGACCTTCACTCAGACAGCCCTTTTACATGCACCCTGGCACACATTAAAATCCTGCTGCCCATTCCATCAAAACTCCTGCTGTCTCCATCGCTCTAGTCTCCTCCAGCATCACAGCATACACACTGGGCTGGCCCTGGGCACTGGCAGGTCACACCACTACCTTCAAAGGGTGACTTGAGGAATGTCAAGAGGCCATGCTTGTCCAAGGACCTCCCCCCAGTGGTCAGTCTCAGAGCCTTCCTTCTTTTCTTACTGGCCTAAAAGGCCCAGTGTGAAACTTCTAGTTTAGACAACATCAAGTAACCCATGAGCTACTATAGAGATGTTCATTTATTACATGAGAGGTGAAGGAAAGCCACTTCTCTTACTAGGTACCCAGTAAGTCATTAGTTCACCAAAATTGATCAGATTAGTGCATTGAAAAGAGAGCAGACTGAGAGAGCTGGGCCACAGATGGGGAAGTTTTGCTGGGATCATCGGGGAAAACATTTTACTGTATGAAGAACAGGCAGCTCTGGGGACCATAATTATTGGGGGAAGAATGAGGGCTTGATATCTAGGAACTTAGGAGGAAAGAGGCCCAAGAATGTAGGACAGAGATATAGGAAATGTCAACTTCTCCCTCTCCCCTGTAGCCTGAGTCCTGCCTCCCTGAACCAGAAGGCAACAGCTGACTGGCTGGATATGCATGTTCATGAACCCACACTGCTGCAGACAGAAAGGCATGAATGTTTTAAATCTACATTTCCTGTTTCTGTCAGGAGCTTCAGAAACTTTTGCAGACAAATTGTGGAAGGCAGGAAATCTGAAGGTAGAAGTCATTACCTTCTTGGGCTTAAAGAACAATAAACTTTTTCACCTGCAGGGTCTGTTGGGTAACATATCAAAAGAAAGGGGTAGCACACGGAACTCTACTCAATACTCTATAATGGCCTATATGGGAAAAGAATCTAAAAAAGAGTGGATATATGTATATGTATAACAGATTCACTTTGTTGTACAGCTGAAACTAACACAACATTGTAAATCAACTATACCCCAATAAAAATTAAAAAGAGGGGCTTCCGTGGTGGCACAGTGGTTAAGAATCCGCCTGCCAATGCAGGAGACACGGGTTCGAGCCCTGGTCCGGGAAGATCCCACATGCCACGGAGCAATTAAGCCCGTGCACCACAACTACTGAGCCCGTGTGCCACAACTACTGAAGCCCGTGTGCCTAGAGCCCGTGCTCTGCAACAAGAGAAGCCACAGCAATAAGCCTGCGCACCACAACGAAGAGTAGCCCCCACTTGCCACAACTAGAGAAAAGCCTGTGTGCTGCAACAAAGACACAAATGCAGCCAAAAATAAATAAAATTAAATAAATTAATTTTTAAAAAATTAAAAAGGAAGGAAGGGAGGGAGGGAGGGAGGAAGGAAGGAAGGAAGGAAGGAAGGAAGGAAGGAAGGAAGGAAGGAAGGAAGGGGTAGGGAGGAACTCCGCCCTTCCACTGCAGGAGGCGCAGGTAATATCCCTGTTCAGAGAACTAAGATCCCACCTGCATGCCGTGCAGCGCAAAGAAAGGGTCAGGGGAGGGTGCTCCATGTGGGGCTTTTATCATGTGCCTGTGGTGGGTTACTTTATATGGGAAAAGAATCCAAGAGTAGAAAAAGCAATAATAAATGCAGGTGAGAATAGCACATATTGTAAAGTATCTCAATTTATAAAGTCATCACTTTAGGTGACCTGAAACACTTGAAGTATCAAACATAATTTTTTTGACTTCTACAGATGCCATTAACATTTGGCATCTAACTCCCTGATGTCTGCACACCTAAAACTAGAGGAAAAAAAGTAGGCAGACACAGTAGGGTAAAAACTCTCCCCCCACCTCCCCAAATCTCAGTGATTTGAGAGATAAAGGTTTATTTCTCATTCCCATCACAGTCCAGTGTGGAATGCAGTTCCTCAAGCATCCAGATCCTTCCAGTGAATTCTCTCTTTGGAGCTGGTCAAGAAGGGAGAAGGAGAGAGCCCAAAGAAGGCTTCGTTGTGCTTAACCGGCTCAGCCCATAGGTGACTTACATTACTTGAGCTTATATTACATTGGTGGGAACTAGTCACATGGCCCAGACTTAATACAAGGAGCTGGAGAAACATAGTCCAATATATGTGCCCAGGCAGAAGAGAAAACGGATTGGCAAGCACCTAGTCTCTACCATAGCAAGTGACATTAATTTTAGCATCTAGTCAGTTTCACATTTGGTTTTCCCTTCATTAGCACAATATATAGTGCAGATTATGGTTGGGTCGAGCAAGATTCTAATTCAAAGCAGTCAGAGGAATCATCTTTCCCTAGATTGCCACATCCTTGGCAGGTTTGCTGTCACTTCCTATTTCCTGACCATAACAGACATAGCTCATTAATCATGACATTCTTCCCTATAACTCTAGTCACAGCCCCACAATCCTTCTCAGTATAGAACTACAGATATTCAGGACCAATGGATCAGAGGCAGCATGCAATACAAAACGTATTTTCATCAAAAATCATTGGATTCTTTCCACCCCTTACATTTTATAGATGAAGGAACAGAAACTTAGGGAAGTAAAATAACTTCATTCACTGACAAAGTTCTCTTTTGTCCCTACTATATATTAGACATGCTAGGTTTAAACAATACTCCTTCAAACAAGATACAGGCCTGCCTCCAGGAATTTAAAGGACAGTGGGAAGTCAGATGAGAGGAGGGTAATTACAATACAGTGTGACAAGTGCTACAAAAGAGGTAGGGGTAGGATGCTATGGGAGAACGTGACTGACATCTAACCTGCTCTTGATGAGGGTTAGGCAAATCTTGCTAGAGGAAGAGCCATCTACGCTAATCACAAAAATGAACAGACTTTAGCCAAGGAAAGGGTGAAGATGAAGGATAAGAACATTTCAGGCAGAGGAACCAGCCTGTGCAAAGATCAAAAGGTAAAAATCAGGGCTTCCCTGGTGGCGCAGTGGTTGGGAGTCTGCCTGCCGATGCAGGAGACACAGGTTCGTGCCCCGGTCCGGGAAGATCCCACATGCCGTGGAGCGGCTGGGCCTGTGAGCCAGGGCCTTGGGGCCTGTGCTCCGCAACGGGAGAGGCCACAACAGTGAGAGGCCCGTGCACCACAAAAAAAAAAAAAAAAAATCAGGATGGCAATATATAGAAAACTGCAAGAAATTTAGCCTGACTGGACCCCACAATACAGAGAGATTAAATTAAGGGTGTATCAATTAGCTGCTGCTGTGTAACAAACCACCCAAAACTTAGTGGCTTAAAATAATAACATCATTATTATTGCTCATGAGTCTGTAGTTCAGCTGAGCTGTTCTTCTAGTCTTGGCTGGCTCATTCATGTATCAGCAGACAGCTGAGAGCTGGGCAGGTAGTCTCTCTCTCGCATGTCTGGGCATTAGCTAGCTATAGACTGGTTTAGGATAGCCCTGGCTGTGACAGCTGGGCTCTCCTCCAAATAGTCTCTCATCCCCCTGCAGGCTAGCCTGACCTTGTCCACATGGCAGTGGCAGGATTCCAAAAGAAAGAGCAAAAGCACTCCAAGCCTCTGATGCCTGGGCTCAGAAATAACACAGTGCCACTTCCAGTGCATTCAGTAAGCCAAAGTGACAAGGACAACTCAGAGTCAAGAGGTGAGAAAACAGACTCTACCTCTTGATGGGAGAAGCCACACAATCTTTTTGCAAAGCATGCGCATACAGGGAGGAAGAATTTAGTCTATTTTTTAAAAAGTCAACCTGCTACAGAGGGATAGCAGTGGCAAGAGGTAAACCTGCAAAGATAGACAGGTCCAAGACATAAAAAGTCTTGTTTTTCAAACTCAGGTGTTCAGAGAGGCAATGGAGAAACAGGGAAGAGCAGCATGTTCAGATGTGAACTCTAGAAAGGTGTTACTTTAACCCAAAAGATAGTTGATGAAGGCCTGGATCATGGCAGGAGAGATGGATTGCACAGTGATTAGATTCAAGAGAAAACTACAGATACTACCTGTTGTGGGCATGGAAACGAGGGAAGCACCTAAGGTTTTATAGCTGGTGAGTAGAAGAGCTAAGATTAAAGCCAGGCCTTCTACATCCCAATCTCATGTTACTGCCATTCTTCCCATGAGTACAGTATTTTAATTAAGTTCATGGATTTTTCCATCCCTCCCCTACCAGTTACCGTGTTTCCTTGGCTGCTTTCTGAATCCATTACCAGGAAACAGAGGCACCAAGGCCATTCTAAGAAGTAAACCTCATTGAGATATGAAGCCCTGCTTATCAGAGCTAACTATCAGCGGTAGAAAGCCTTTAGAGATAGGGAAATAACAATAGAACCTAATAATAAGGGTGTCCACCTGGTGTGGCCTGGAAAGTCATTAACCATCGTTAAAGAAATCCTGCTTATTGCTTACCCAGGAGCGTGCTTCTCAAAGTTGCTTATGTGATAAGCAGCTCAGTTGCAAATCAGCACCTGTCATTAGGAGCATTCACCCTTTTGACTTTCAATTTAGGACTCCTATTTGAAACCATTTTGTTTTTCTCTGCCTACAGCATCTCAGTCCTTTGGCCTGTCTCTCCCAGTCAGCAGTCTGCAGGCCTCAGTTCAATTTTAACTGCTCTAAAGAATGGCTTCTTTAGAGAGAGCTCCTCACAAGTGAATCCCATGCATGCCAAATCAATATTGCCCATATTTTGTCTGATCTTTGCAAACATACCCTCCAAACCTGATGAAATCTACCTAATTGATTTTGTAGGTCATGGTGACAAACAGAAACTACTTCTGTTTATTTATAGTGGATAATTGCCCATACACTGCACTTTTCTAGCAAGGGGCTCAAATCAGTTTTTTTTGTTTTGTTTCGTTTTGTTTTTTTTTTTTTCAGTACGCGGGCCTCTCACTGTTGTGGCCTCTCCCGTTGTGGAGCACAGGCTCCGGACGCGCAGGCTCAGCGGCCTTGGCTCACGGGCCCAGCCGCTCCGCAACATGTGGGATCTTCCTGGACCGGGGCACGAACCCATGTCCCCTGTATCAGCAGGCGGACTCTCAACCACTGCGCCACCAATCAGTTTTTGAATCTTCTTTCATTTAATATTACACCTTGACAGGTATGAGTCAGCTATCATTATTCCTTTCCCTTTTTCAGGTCCATTGTGACAGTTGATCTCCAAAGATGGTCTCAATAATTCTGCCCACCCTTTATATTGCATACCCTTTTTCAGCAATTCCCACCAAGAAGTGGAATCTGTTTCCCCACCTCTTGAATCTGATTTGGCCTCATCACTCACATGAACCAACAGAATATGGCATAAGCAACACTGGGCAACTCAATTGGCCTTGCAGCTTCTGGTGTGGCTCTCCTGGAGCTGCTGCCATGTTAATTAATGGCAGCCTGCCAGATAGCTGCCAAGCTAGCCAGCTAGCCAGCTGGAGGATTAAACAAGAGAATGTGTACTAAGTCCCTAGCACATAGTAGGTATTCCAGTACATGTGAGTTTCTTGCCTCATTTTCTATAGTAATCAGTTCCTATCTAGGTAAGGCTTGAATTAAATTAGTAATTTCTGCACATTTCTTTTTAAGAGTGGGAGAATGGTTTTTCCCTCTTCCTTGTTCAGAAATGTACTAAGAACCTGGTGTGATCGTGGCCAGTTGAAGCGTGTCAAATATGATTACCATCTGAAGGACAACAGCAGGGTTCTTCAGAAACCCTCTGCCCCTTAGTGAGAGAAAGGGTTCACTTTGTAATATGTTCTCATCAATGAGCACAGAAAGGACTTTGAGTTCTGAATACTAAGTATAGTTCAAAAATCCAACTTATTGGAAAGGAAAAAGGAAAATCACAGGTTTTACAACAAAGTCACTCTTCAGGTTCTCGGAATCAGTTTAAAAGACCAATTCTACTGTTTGCCTGCCAGATCTGAGTATTTTCGTCCTATGGCTGCTAACCGCATAGGTCTCCATAGGTCACCAAGGCCTCAGAGACTGGGCTGCTGTAGCAGGAAAAACCAGTCAAACTGGTGGAGGGCAGTGCAGCAGGTGGCAACTTACCTTGGAGTCCTTTGAGGTTTACAAGGAGAAAGGGGTGTGGGAGGTGGGTGGTGGCAGTGGTGAGGGTAGTGTGACATTTTCTTGCCAAGACTGTGTGACAGCAGCAATGGCAGAGCTGATAACAATCCAAAATCTGGGGAGCCATTATTAGAAAAAAATACAGTGCCTGCTAAAACCTCCTGACCACCAGCAGGAAATATGATCAACCAGGGTCTGTGGTCTTTCAAAAGCACCCATCCAAGACTCCAATGCATGCTCTTCCATTCGCGGAGGCTGTGCCCATATATAGGGTGCTGTGGGTGCTGGGGACTGAGAACAGAGAAGGGAGGAAGTGAGAAAGTCAATAAGCCCCACAATCAGGTGGGGAAGGTTACTCCTATGCCAGTTTTCTTTGGCATATGAGTTGATGCTTGCCAATACTTGCAATGAATTGAAGTCTGTATGAAAGTTATTTTAGTGAGTAGAAATTGTGACTCAATACTCCCAATTTGAGCAATGTCACATTTTTTTAAAAATAAATTTATTTTTTTTTTATTTTTGGCTGCGTTGAATCTTCGTTGCTACATGAGGGCTTTCTCTAGTTGCGGTGAGCGGGGTCTACTCTTTATTGTGGTGCGCAGGCTTCTCACTGCAGTGGCTTCTCATTGCTGAGCACAGGCTCTAGGTGCGCAGGCTTCAGTAGTTGCGGAACGTGGGCTCAGCAGTTGTGACTCGCAGGCTCTAGAGCACAGGCTCAGTAGTTGCGGCACACGGGCTTAGTTGCTCCGTGGCACATGGGATCTTCCCGGACCAGGGCTTGAACCCGTGTCCCCTGCATTGGCAGGCGGATTCTTAACTCTGCCACCAGGGAAGCCCCAATGTCACATATTTTTATTTTTATAAACCACACAAAATCCACCTTCATGTCCCAGATGACAAGGTCAGTGAGAAGATGACATCTGTCATCAGTCATTTCTGTGGCTTCTCTCTGTCTTGGTTTGTATCAGAGCATGGGTGTGGTGCACTTCCAGAAAAAATGGAGGTAAGAGCTCTGGTCAGTCTCTGCTGGTCACTATCATCACCACTGTGCCTTCTAATATGTGCGCAAGTGTTGAGAGCTGCTCCCTCCATTTGTTGGTACTGGCCACTCTGTGTGCTTACTCCTTCAGCCTTCCTCTCCCTAAGTCCCTAGGCCACAGGGGCTGAGACATTCTTCCCAAGAGCACAGCAGCTACACAACCACCTGCTGGCCAAGGGCCTGTGATTTTTGAAGGGTTTTGTACAAGAGGCAGCCCAGATTTCAGACACCCTACACAGGAGTCTACAATCCCCATCCCGCCCCCGTCTTCAGGACAGAACTTCAGCACAGCGCTCTTATCTGGAAAATAAACAAGGTGGTCAATGCACCCGTGGACCAGGAACCTGAAACTCAAGGCTGCCTGCCCTTCCTTAGATGTGAATGGAAAATCTACCTCCTCATTCTTTGGCTCTGAGTCCACCACAATGAATAAAACAAAGCATAAACTAAGTAATTATTAATGACAGCCTCCCTGATGCTGAACCATGGTCATTTCTCTGTCTTTCCACTGTTGGTAAATAACAGTAAACCTTTCCTGATAGACAAAGAAATGCAAAGTCACTTACACAACGTGTCCATGCTTTCTCTGTCCAAGCTACTGTGGTCTCTAAGACAGTCAATTCCCAGGGAGTCATCACCAATTGTTTACTTTCCAGTATAATTACAATATGATGCACAACTAGGCAGTTATGTATAATGATCCCTATCATCATGATGATGATAATTATCATCATCATCATTAACATTATCATATATTATCATTTATTGGGAGATTATTTTGTAATAAGCACTATGTCAAGAGATATACTTGCATTACCTCATTTTATCCTCAGAACAACCCATAGAAGCAGGCATTATTATCCCCATTTTCCAGCTGTGAAAATCAAAGCTCATAAAGATTAAATTGCCCATGATCACTAGCTAATACATACAAGAAGTGGGGTCAAGGATACATTGTCTGACTTGAGAGCCCAAGCTTTGAACCTCAAGGATACGTAGTCTTCCTACCACATACAGGATATGCCCAAGCGTGGCTTACTAAGCCCCCGCCCGCCTCTCCAGACTTTTGTACAGCCACACATCACATTTCAGGTCCAGCAAAGAACATACAACTCCCTGAACATGACCTGCTGTTTTACACCTTGGAGCCTCAGTTTCTATGGATCACTCTGCTAGGATCACCTGCTCCCCACCGCTTTTGCTCATTCATCTCACACAAATCAGCTGAGACATAAGTTCCCCAGGAAACTTTCCCCAGGCTGGGTTTGTGTCCTCACTCTGTTGTCCCCTAGCACTCTAGGCATTCTTCTGTCATTGTCCTTACCACATCATGTTGTAGTATTATATTTCCTTTTTATTTATCTGTCCTACTAGACTTCAAAAACAAGAGTTATGTAACATATGTTTTTATATAATATACAGTCATATGTAATTTATATAATATATATTATATATAATATATATGAGTCCCTTGAGCCACTGTTAACTAAAGCACAGATGAAATGACACGGTATCTGTGTCAAAATACTAAAGCGTATCTGTATATCAATCAGGTAAATGGTATTTATATATATATAAATATATACATATATATACATATGTCCTGTTATATACATTAACGTTATATTTTATGATACATTTGTATTTTATATATATTTTTAATCTCCAACACGTCATACATTCCCTATTGTGTATGAGAGACTCAATAAATATTTGCTGACTTGTACTTTCTACAATGTTAAGTGAGTTTCCAGATGCTTATCTAAAAGTATTACCCACAGCTTTGAAACAATGTTAAAACTGACCACCATTTAATTCAACCAGTATTTATCACAGTCACTAAAAGAGCACAAAGAGACCTTGGAGAAAATTTAGTTCACAATGGCATATAGATGAAAGACTCTGTCTGGAATGGGAAGCAAGGAGCTGAGTTCAAGTCTGTCTTAGCTACTTTCCAGCTCAGGCACTCGTGACCTCCCTGAGCTTTGGTTGGCTCATCTGTGGAACAGGGTGAATCGTACCTTATCCACCATGAATGGTTGGTGTGAGGATTAACTAGAATATTTATGAATACTGAAAACATTATATAATTAAATAGCTTTGTTTTGTTTTTGCTTTGCATAGAGCCTGGGACATAGTAAATGTCCAATAGTTGCCAATAAAAGGAATTAATGATTAAACTCTTCATTCTCTGGTTAAGATATCAGAGGTCAGATTAAATAACTTGCTTAAGTTTCCCCCTAAACTATAAGCTCACAGAAAGCAAGGTATTTTTTTTTATCCCCAGCACCTAACACAGTACCTGGCCCATGGTAGATGCTCCATGCGTTTGTGGAAGGAAGAAAGGGAGGGAAGAGAGAAGGAACATCATACAGCTGGGAGTGACTGAAAAAAGGCCCTTCCGCGTGATTATGGCATTAGGTACTCTAGGTCAGTGGTTCTCAAAGTGTGGTCCTGAGAACCAGCAGCACCAGCATCAAGTGGAAACTTGTTAGAAATGCTCACACTTCATCCTAGACCTTCTGAATCAGAATCTCTGGGGGTGAGTCCCTGCAATCTAGGTTTTAACAAGACCTCCAGGAAATTCTGATGTGTGCCAAAGTTAGACATCATTGCTGGAGGAGAAGCTCTTCATCATCTGCTTATATTTGACACTAAATGGACAGAAAAGGGTGAATGTATTTATGGCTTTTAAATAATGTCTTCAAAAACCCTAATGCATATTATTTTCATTGTCATTTCCTTTTGACTTGATATATTTATGATACAAGGGGGGTACATTGCTGGAAAGATTGCATCAATAATGCAATATGTTTTTGGTTAAAAATAACATTTACTGAATTGTTTTCTAAGTATAGAAGACTACATGATCATTGCTAATAATATGTATAATACTGAAAATTGCAATGACACTTACATAGTGTTACTATATACCAAGCACTATTCTATGCACTTTTCCTATCTTAAATAACTTATTACTCAAAACAATCCCATGAGGCAGGTATAGTTTTTATGATCCTCATTTTACAGAAGGAAAATTGAAGCATGTAGAGGTTATGTAACTTGCCAAACAAATGTCACATGGCTGGTAGAGCCAGGATTTATATCCATGCGGTCTAGCTCCAAAATTCTTGAGATTAAACATGTTATACCATAAATCACCCATAATTTAGAGATAATCACTGACTATTAATATTTACAGAGAATTCAGAATTTTCCTTGAGGTTGATAAAATATATATAAACATATATAAATATACACACATATCTGTGCATTTACATATGTGTATATGTGTATATAATATATTGATGAACTACTTATTTATAATTTATTTATTTATATGTAACTAATCGTAATAGTTTTTACATTTTTAACTTATTTTTATATATTTTACAAATACATTTATTTACAATTTAAAAAATAAAACTGGGTCATATGCTGCTATAACCTAATTATTTTATTTAATAATATATTGTACACAAATTCCAATATTACTACAACTCTACAATAATTGTAATGGCTGTACTGAATTCTCTTCTAATTTATTTAATCAGTTCTCTATATTGAACAATCAGATCATATCCAGTGTTTTGTATGGTAACACGGTAATGAATATCTCTGAACTTAAAGTGTGACAATCGTGCACTTCAGTTTTGAATCTCTGAATCACTCTTATTTATTTATTTTTATTTATTTTTGGCTGTGTCGGGTCTTAGTTGCGGAATCTTCATTGTGGTGTGGAGGCTTCTCTCTAGTTGAGGCATATGGGCTCAGTAGTTGTGGTGCGCGGGCTTAGCTGCCCCGTGGCATGTGAGAGCTTAGTTCCCGGACCAGGGATTGAACCCGTGTCCCCTGCATTGGAAGGCAGATTCTTTCCCACTGGACCAACAGGGAAGTCCCTGAATCACTCTTAAACATGGGCGCACATAAATAAAGAAGAATAACTCTATCCAAACAGTACATACACTCCATAAACTTTCTCACTTTAATACTTTATGACAGCAAAATCTAATTATGCCCCACTGCCCAGCAGCAAGACTATCTAATAATTGTACATGTCATTTAAAAATATTCTGAGTGACAATTTTATTAGCTTTGCATTAAGGAAACCACAGGCACTATCTTCAGAGATTCATAGATGCAGTAAAGGAAGAACTGAATAGCAATAAAAGGTCAAAATATTTATGAAGGAATAAAAAGCTCTCCTTGCATCTAGGTTCATCCCAAAGGCTAGACAGTGTCTAGAATGTAGCAAATGTCTTGTGAATGAGTATCCATCTAATACCAGTAACTAGATGAAAACATGAGAGAAACTAGAGAAAAGGAGAAAATAGGCCCTTTTTCCAGACTTCTCTGTAAAAGGCTATTGATTCCATTGTGGCAAATAATTTGGATATGATTCATACACCAACACTAGAGAGAAATATAAATAGCAAAGTGATTCATTTACATACCACCACATTCCTGGTACAGACTTCTAGGGCCTCGATGTGTTTGGATTTGGCCTGAGGTTTCTCAAATCCAAACTCCCAAGGAACTTGAGGGAAACCAAAATATTTAAGCCAAATTGGACGGGCCCAGGATGTCTGCTGCAAGCTAGTAATAATAGGATCTCTGGGTCCACACCTGTTACAGTGGGAAGGGGAGGTGCAACTCTACTAACCCAGATTTAACTGGAGGATTGGAGAAGAAAAAATAATGATTGAAATAGATGTATACTGCCAGGAGCGAGCAGATCATTTCAGTGTCAGAACCTACCGAGACCTCGTTTCCCATCATTATCTCATTCATACTTTCTTGCCAAAGGAAAATTTCGTACTGTGGAGAGACAGGTTCTTCTGGTATAACTGATCCTTTTGGACCATGTAACTAAATTTTAAAGGCATACTGTTGACTTAAATATTTAAAAAGCTTAAGATGCTGAAGTTGGAAGGTCTTTCATGTTCAACAAATCTCAATCTAGCATTTCTCAGATGAGAAAATTAAAACCTAAAGAGACAAAGAAACTTCCAATACCACAGAGCAAATTAGTGGCACAGCCAAGATGAGGGCCACAATTTTGATTTCTATTCCCATACCACATGGCCACTACCCCATGCTTGTGGCCTCAGTGTAATGATATTACACTTCCTCAGACCATCAGCCAACAAATTTCATTTTACCCCAATACTGCTTAATTCCTTTGCATTCTTTTATTCAACACCTATTTACTGAACACTTTCTAGATGTCAATGTTCTAAATGCAGGTGAGAAAGTAAGCAGCAAGATGTGTCCTTGTCTTCATAGATTTAGGGGGATACAGACGAGGAGTAAGTAAAGAAGATAATTTCAGGTCATGATAAATGCTATGAAGACAACATAATACTGTGGCAAAGGGTGTCTAGGATTGGAAGAGGCTACTTTATAGAGAGTAGTCAGAGGAGGCTTATCTGAGCAGGTGACAATTGAGTTAAAACCTGAAATATGAGTAGGAATTGGTCAATCAAATATCTGGGTGAAAAGCATTTCAAGCAGGGAAGAAAGTAAGTGGAAAATCCCTGAGGCAGGAGTGCCAGTTCCGGGTAAGATGATGTAAGCACATTCTCTCCCAGTAGATATGGCTAGAAAGCCTGAAGTTTTCTTAACTTAAACCATAGAAGGCAAATTAGAGAAGATCAGAATTTGAAGTACCACCAAACCAGCTGTGAATTTCCCCTTTTTTCCCTGGTATCCCCAAGCTGGTTTCTAGACATCCTGATATCCAGAGCTTGTCAGGAGGCAGAGAAAGAGAGGTCCAGGAGAAGCCTTCTAGAGCTGGGCTAATGCTAAGGGAGAATGGAAATTTCTTGGGGGTTGTCCTTTTCTCTGTGCTCTCATGCACCAGCCCTCAGGCAATGCCACAGCAGCAACGATAGCAACAGTAACAGCAGCCAGGGCCTACAGTTGTCTACTTTCTGAGGAGGGGAGCCTTTCTCTCTCATTAGAGGGACTTTGAGCCTAAGGAGGGGGGGAGAACACCTATTGCTTTTTTCTTTCTTACTGTTCTCCCACCAATGATGCAGGCACAGCTGTAGGAAGTCCAAGGCTGAGTGCTGTACCTAAAGGCCTGAGGACTGAACGGGGGAACACCAGGAACCTGGAAACTACAGGGAGATCATAGAAAGGGAGGAGTCAGAAGGAATTCTTTCATAAAAAAAGGAAATGCAAATGACTCTTAAACATATGAAAAGATGTTCCATCTTGCTCATAGCGAGAGAAATGTAAATTAAAACCATGCTGAGATACCACTTCTTACCTATCAGATGGCAAAAAGTCCAAAAGATTGACCACATACTCTGTGATGTTACTTTGGGGAAACAGAACCTTTCATTCCTTTATGGTGGGAAGGCAAAATGGTACAACTTCTATGGAGGTTAGTTGGCAATATCTACAAAATTTTCATTTTCTCTTTGACTCAGAAATTCCACTTCCAAGTTTTGATCCCAAAAATACACTTACAAAAATAGGAAAATTTCTGTGTATGCTGTGCCAAGTGCAAATTGCATTACTTGGAATAGAAAAAGACTGGCTACAACTTAAGTGTTCATCGGTAGGAAGCTGTCTGCATAAATAATAGTCCATGCTCACAGTGGAGTTCTCCAAGCTGTAAATATGCTATGAAGTGATTTCCAAGGTATAACAATGAGTGAGAAAACAAGACAGAGAAAAGTTATTGCAGTAAGCTCCTGTTTAAATACATATATGCTTATACATACATGATATCTATGGTATATATATACACACACATATTATATATATATATATATATATATGCATATATATAAAAGAAATTACATATATTTAAAACAAAATGTTACCTGCTGGGGAGAGAGTGAACAAGATAGAGGGAATAAGATGAGAAACTAGACTCTGCATATAATTTGTTTTATAGCTTTGACTTTTAACCACCTAAATGTCTATATGATTAACAAAAATAAAAATAAAGGCACTTCCTAAGAAATAAAACCAAAATAAAACAAAAACTAACAGTATATTGAAAGGAATTATTTCACATGATTTTAAAACATAGTAATTTGGCTATGTATCCCTAGTAAAGAAAAAGAACTGCAAAACTATCTTAAAGTATGTTTAGTAATCATATTGTTAGTAACAATATTGCTGTTATTATTCTGAAACTATTATATTCATGGTAGAATAAAGCAAATAAGTAATTGTTAATGTTGTTAGGAACCAAGATTTTCAGATTAGGAGAAAATAGATACAAATACTATGAAAATCAAAGATATTACATAACACCCTGTAATAATAAATTTGTATTATTATGAACTCATGATGTCTTTCCTTTTTAAAATAAAAAAAATATTGCCAAGATCTCTCCACTGCAATGTCATAAAAACAATAATAAACCCAATAGAAATGAGCACTGCTAATCTTCAGATCATGGCCTCCAAATACCATTTCCTTGGAAAAATGGTTGACTTGAGGTTGAAGCAGAAAATGTAAAAGACAAGTCTGGATATCGTGTAATAATAAAAAGCGAGGAAGCAGTTAAAGAAGTCTGGTGTTGTGTCAAAAAGATTCAGGAGCCATAGTGAAAAAGTTCCCCTTGGCCAAAGTTGGAATAATCTGAACATTAAATAGAATAACAACTGTAATTAATTCAAACAAGTCAAATGTACTAAACTTCATGAGTTCATTTTTAAAAAGGAGCATTTCTGAAAGATGCTAGGGAACCAACTCACTATTCTGAATACTGGTGAATACAGAGAAAATCAAGCATTTATTTTTGTTCTCAGAGTTTCCAAACAATTGGTGAAGGAAACATTTCTCTTTAGAAAAACAAATAAATCCCAGTTGAATGAAAAAGTAATGATAGAATTAGAATGTGACCATTTTTGCAAACCCTGAATGAAATAATGGATCTAGTCAATAATCCTCAATGGGGCTTCCCTGGTGGCGCAGTGGTTGAGAGTCCGCCTGCCGATACAGGGGATGAGGGTTCGTGCCCCGGTCTGGGAAGATCCCACATGTCGCGGAGCGGCTGGGCCCGTGAGCCATGGCCACTGAGCCTGTGCGTCCAGAGTCTGTGCTCCGCAACGGGAGGGGCCACAACAGTGAGTGCGAGGCCTGTGTACCGCAAAAAAAAAAATCCTCAATGATAGCTTATATTGCCATAGAGGGAGACGACCCCTCACTATGTGCCTCGTGATAGAAATTCCCAACACCACCTGTGTTCGTTTTCTAGCCTGGGTGGCTGAAACAAAAGAAATTAATTTTCTCACAGAGGCTAAAAGGCTGAAATCAAGGTGTCAGTAGGGTTGATTTCTTCTAAGGCCTCTCACCTTGCCTTGCAGATGGTCCATCTTCTTGGGTTTTCACTCTGTAACTGTCTGTGTCCAAATTTCCTCTTCTTATAAGGACACCAGCCATAATGGATTAGGGCCCACCCTAATGATCTGATTTTAACTAAATTACGTCTTTAAAGATCCTGTCTCCAAGAACAGTTCACATTCTTAGGTACCGGGGATTATGACATCAACATACAAATTTTGGGGTGACACAGTTCAGTCCATAACAACATCCATGACATATTCTTGCCAAAAACTGAATCTGAATTGGATCACAATTAAACACCAGTTTACAGGGAATCCGGGGCGGGGTGGAGGGGGCAGTGTTGTGGGGGTGAGAAACATGTTAAACAACACAATGGGAGTGCAGTCCCCAAAATTCAGAATTTGGAAAACTCCAAACTTCCAAGTGACCTGCTTCTGCAACAGATAAATTGCAAGGACAAAAGAAGAGGTACCCACAGATTATCAGAGACCTAAAAAATACATGGATCAAATGCTATCTATGTGCCTCATATGAATCCTAATGAAACCAAGCAATTTTTTAAAAGACATAGTTGTGAGACAATTGGGAAATTTGAACATTAACTGATTCTGAGATTTTTTACATTATTAAGGAATTGTTTTTAGGTGTATTAATGTAGGTTGTGTTTTTAAAACAGTCCTTATCTTTTAGAGATAACATACTAAAATATTTACGTATAGGTGATATGATGTCAGGGATCTATTTAAAAATAATCCAGTGGGGAAGAAGGCAGACAGAGTGCAGATGAAAAAAAGAGTGGCAATGAGTTAATGCTCACAACTAGGTGATGGGTACATTGGGCTTGCTTATACCACGCTCTCTACTTTTGGGTATGTTTGAAGTTTTCCATAATAAAAAGCTTATAAATCAATAAATGAATGAACGAACGGGTGGTCATACCACGCATCCCAGTGGGCAAGAGCAAAACAACTGAGATGAAAGCAGGGAAGATTAACATACTAAGGGAAGCAATTGGGAATAAAATGTGACTAACACATAATAGGAACTGCCCTTTGTTGAGTAACAGGTAGATTCCAGGACAAGCACTAGGCAACAACATACATCTATATGTATAGTCACAAATCTCTACTGCTTTTCGTCTTTATAATGTTCCTGGAGCAGGGGACAAACTGGGTCATTTTACAAATAGAAAATCCAAGATTCAGAGATGCCTGAAACCATAAACTGGTAAGGGCCTGAGATAAACCAGCACCCAAGACTTTGGTCTACAATGTGTATCCCCTTTCCCTTATCCCACTGTACCTTGGGGGTTCAAAAGGGAATGAAATAATGGCCAAAACTTGAGTCAAGAGGGAGTGGCCTCAATCTGGAAATAAAACTTTGTTTTCTTTCTTTGTTCTTAAGGAAATTAGTTTTAAGAGCTTTCTTAGCTTTGTCCTCTATTAGTATTCTTCTTTTTTTTTTTTCAGGAAAAAAAAAAGCACTTCAAATGGTCCTCATCCAACAGAAATGCTTGCAGTCACATTTCTCTGCAGGTTCACTTTCACAGTAATGAATACAAAGCCTTTTCTTCACCCCCATGATGATATATGTACAGCTATGACACCAACGTGGAAATATAAAGAAAACAGAGATAGTGTGGAAAACATGTGCGCATTTTTTATCTTCTGCTATGAGTTTCTAGGTATTCCTCTCTGCCAAAATAAAACTCTTCAGACATGATTCATAAGCTCATGGTATCTCAAATAAAATGTCATCCATCTTTTTCATTTGTAGACTATGTTTTGGTTCTGTTTTTTATTTTCAGTACACTCTTTTTAATAACGTGGGGAAGTAGACTCCATTTTAGAAAGACTTCCATCAAGACAGATAACAGTGAAAGGATCAGCCCATGAAGCTGAAGCCTGGCTCACCTGTGATTCTATACAACCAGCCATTACTCAAGCTACTAGAATGTCAGCTTCTCTCTCCCCTTAGATTTTTATCTTCCTCATGAATGTTAGGGGAAGAGTTAAGGTGGAAGTGGACGTTAATGATTTGTCCCTTCCAGAATCATCCGTTTGACCCATCCTTCAGGCTACTTGGTCTTTGGCCACTTCTCTCTGCAAAGGTGGTGGGAGGGGTCTGGGGAGAGAGGGCCCTTACTTTCCTTTATGAATCTGCCTTGAGCACAAGGATTGGGAGTAGAGGGGTGCAGAGGGGACTTTTGGTCTGGCCTCCCATTCATGAAAGGACTAAAGTTCTCCTGTAAAGATTTTTCTCAATGGGCTTATAAATAAAGATAGGAAGATAAGGTGACAGGACTGGAAGATACTGATGTTTGCCTTGCCTTTCAGCTTTAGGCTTGTATCCTATCCCTGAGCTACAGTGTCCACAGTACGCAATTTGTATACCATTGTAATTACCCCGTAAAGAGTGCAGTTTTATTGCTTGTATTTTTCGTGTGTGTGTTGCAAAGCATTAATTTGTCATATATAAATGTTTAAAGCATACCAATATTTTGCAATCATATTTTGTAATTTCCTTATTTGTTAATACACTGGTAGCCTCAAAAAATGGAAGTAACTCTGGCTCCTTTCGCTGTCTGAAAGGCCTTGAGAGGGACTCCCTGGTACTCCATTGGTTAAGACTCTGTGCTTCCGATGCAGGGGCCTCACGTTCGATCCCTGGTCGGGCAACTAAGATCCCACATGCCACATGGTGTGGCCGAATTAAAAAGAAAAAGAAAGGCCTTGAGAAGAGGAAGAGGAGAAGGTATGGTAACAATAGGCACAACAGTGAACACATACTGAGCATTTTTATGGGCCAAGTGCTGCTGGGTATCCTAATTTAACTCGTTAATTAGCACTTTTTAAAAAAAAATAAATTTATTACTATTTTTTTTTTGGCTGTGCTGGGTCTTCGTTGCTGCACGTGGGCTTTCTCCAGCTGTGGCGAGCAGGGGCTACTCTTTGCTGCGGTACGTGGGCTTCTCATTGTGGTGGCTTCTCTTGTGGAGCACAGGCTCTGGGAGCACGGGCTTCAGTAGTTGTGGCATGTGGGCTCAGTAGTTGTGGCTCGCAGGCTGTAGAGTGCAGGCTCAGTAGTTGTGGCACACGGGCTTAGCTGCTCCACAGCATGTGGCATCTGCCCAGACCAGGGCTCGAACCTGTGTCCCCTGCATTGGCAGGTGGATTCTTAACCACTGCGCCACGAGGGAAGCCCTAATTAGCAGATTAATTAACATGTATTAATTAATTTAATCCTCACCTAAGAGGTAGATATTATCTCCATTTTACAGATAAGGAAATTGAGGCACAGCTAATAAGAAGCTGTGTATCAAACTTTACTGAAGGGTTGGAAGAAGCCAAAGGCAATTATGGAGTATCAGGGAAATAGCATAAAACTAAATACTAAGTATAACTTTTCGTGGTTAAAAGGAAAAGCACCTAAGAGGTTAAACCCTCCATAAAGGGAATTTCCTTCCTGGAATCCCCCCAGATCCTAACCTTGTTTCTGGACCCTCATATTCTTATATGAAAGCACCACCCACCTCTCTAATCTCTGGAAAATTCCACCCTTTCTCACAAAGACTGTTTTTGCCCCAGGGCCATATCTCTTCCCCAACCAGGGGAGGTGTTTCCCCTAGGGAAAATATCTCAAATTCTGAGTTACTCAGTCTGACATAACACTCAGATATTTGTCGAGGAGGTGCGCTGTAGGGGAGGGTGTTGTTGATACTCCAGGTGTCCAGTCCTCTTTGGTGTCTCTCTTGACATGGTAGGTGACAAAGATCTTCTACCTCGGCCTGTCAATAACTTTTGGACCTACTTGTATCTTCCAAAACTTAACATTAATCATCAAAGGCAGTTAAATCTAAACCAATCCACAGGAATATAGAGAATCATACCTAAATGCTTCATAATTTGCAAATGTATCTTTCTCAACACTGGAGTTAGTGCTCTGGATTACTACGGTTCCTTTATTTGGTTCACTGTCCCCCTCCCCTCAAATAGGGTTCCCTTGAGCAAACTATCTTCCTCCCCATAACTACTTGGGGTGGATGGGAGGTGTGTGGACGAGGGTATGAAGACTTAGGTCTTCCAGCTGCACCACAATGTAAATAAGGTCATCTGAGACTTTTTTTTAAAAACGTACTTCCTCTATATTCTAAGTCATCAATAAAGGACTATAGTTGATATTATTCAGTCACATTTTACCCCAGCACCAAAAGTATTCGTTGAGAGTTCCCTGAGAGCTTGGTTGTTAATAAACGCTGTATAACTACTTTCTGTGAGGCAAGTACCAGGGCCTGGCCCGTACCCAGCTAAGTTGTAAGAAATCTCATATTAATGTTTTATTATTGTAAACATCAGTTGGGGCTGGCCCCAAGCACAGGGATAAATCGGTACTATAAACAATTCAAGGGCAGTTTTTAGAATGAAAGCAATTCCTAGAATAAGAAGTTTTCCAAAGCACTTTTACACCTACTGCATTGTTTCAGTCTCACGATAACTCAGAAAGGTCCTTAAACTTGTCATTATTACCTGCATTCATAGAACAGGAAATTGAGAGTTTAAGTGATTGGGCAAGGTCACCCAGTTAATTAATCAAAGTGCAAAGCTTGCTTTCGGACAACCTAGTCCAACATTTGCCAAAGCATTGACATTTGCCTTCTTTATATCTGTAATGCATTTCACAGGATTAAAACTCATTTAATCCTTGTGATGGTTAATTTTATGCATCAACTTGTCTTGGCTAAGGAACGCCCAGATAGCTGGTAAAACAGTGTTTCTGGGTATGTTTCTGAGGGTGTTTCAGAAGCGGTTAGCATTTGAATTGGTGAAATGAGTAGAGCAGATGGCCCTCCTCAATGTGGGTGGACATTATCCAATCTGTTGAGGGCCTGAATAAAACAAAAAGGTAGAGGAAGGGTGAATTCACTCTCTCCCTGTGAGCTGGGACATCTGTCTTCTCCTGCCCTTAACATTATAACTCCTGGTTCTTGGGCTTTCAAACTTGGACTGGGACTTACACCATTGTCCTCCCTCAGCCACCTCCCTTAGTGGGTTCAGCATTGTGTTAATCAAGAATACAAGTCTGGGACTTGCCTGGTGGTGCAGTGGTTAAGAATCTGCCTGCCAATGCAGGGGATACAGGTTCGAGCCCTGGTCCTGGAAGATTCCACATGCCACAGAGCAACTAAGCCCGTGCGCCACAACTACTGAGCCTGTGCTCTAGAACCTGTGAGCCACAACTACTGAGCCCATGCGCCACAACTACGAAGCTTGCGTGCCACAACTACTGAAGCCCGTGTGCCTAGCACCCATGCTCCGCAACAAGAGAAACCACTGCAATGAGAAGCCAGCGAACCGCAATGAAGAGCAGCCCCCACTTGCCACAACTAGAGAAAGCCCGTGTGCAGCAAAGAAGACCCAATGCAGCCAAGAATAAATAAATAAATTAAAAATAAATAAATAAAACAAAATAAAAATTAAAAGGTAGGGGACCTTGAAGATGGCGGAAGAATAAGACGCGGAGATCGCCTTCCTCCCCACGGATACACCAGAAATACATCCACACGTGGAACAACTCCTACAGAACTCCTACTGAAGGCTGGCAGAAGACCTCAGACCTCCCAAAAGGCAAGAAACTCCCCACGTAACTGGGTAGGGCAAAAGAAAAAACAGAGACAAAAGAATAAGGACGGCACCTGCACCAGTGGGAGGGAGCTGTGAAGGAGGAAAAGTTTCCACACACTAGGAAGCCCCTCCGCGGGCGGAGACTGCGGGAGGCGGAGGGGGGAGTTTCGGGACCGCGGAGTAGTGCACAGCGACGGGTGCGGAGGGCAAAGCGGGGAGATTCCTGCACAGACGATCGGTGCTGACCGGCACTCACCAGCCCGAGTGGCTTGTCTGCTCACCCGCCGGGGCGGGCGGGGCTGCGAGCTGAGGCTCGGGTTCTGGTTTTGGACGGAGCTCAGGGAGAGGACTGGGGTTGGCGGCTTGAACATAGCCTGAAGGGGTTAGTGCACCACGACTAGCCGGGAGGGAGTTCGGGGAAAAGCCTGCACCTGCCGAAGAGGCAAGAGACTTTTTCTTCCCTCTTTGTTTCCTGGTGCGCGAGGAGAGGGGTTTAAGAGCGCTACTTAAAGGATCTCCAGAGAAGGGCGCGAGCCGCGGCTAAAAGCGCGAACCCCAGAGACGGGCGCGAGCCGCGGCTGAGGGCGCGAGCCCCCGAGACGGGCGCGAGCCGCGGCTGAAAGCGCAAACCCCAGAGACGGGCGCGAGCCGCGGCTAAAACCGCGGACCCCAGAGACGGGCGGGAGACGCTAAGGCTGCTGCTGCCGCCACCAAGGGCCTGTGTGCGAGCACAGGTCACTCTCCACACCCCTCTTCCGCGGAGCCTGTGCAGCCCGCCACTGCCAGGTTCCCGGGATCCAGGGACAACTTCCCCGGGAGTACGCACAGCGGGTCTCAGGCTGGTGCAACATCACGCCGGCCTCTGCCGCAACGTCACGCTGCCTCTGCAGCTGCAGGCCCGCCCCGCACGTAGTGCCCCTCCTACCCCCATCCCCCAACCCCCGGCCTGAGTGAGCCGGAGCTCCCGAATCAGCGGCTCCTTTAACCCCGTCCTGTCTGAGCGAAAAAACAGACGCCCTCCAGCGACCTACACGCAGAGGCAGGGCCAAATCAAAAGCTGAGCTCCTGTGAGCTGTGAGAACAAAGAAGAGAAAGGGAAATCTCTCCCAGCAGCCACAGAAGCAGCGGATTAAAGCTCCACAATCAACTTGATATACCCTGCATCTGTGGAATACCTGAATAGACAAGGAATGATCCCAAATTGAAGAGGTGGAATTTAGGAGCGAGATCTATGATTTTTTTCCCTTTTCCTCTTTTTGTGAATGTGTACGTGTATGCTTCTGTGTGAGATCCTGTCTGTATACTCTTGCTTCCACCATTTGTCCTAAGGCTCTATCCGTCCATGACTTTTTTTAAAAAATTCTTTTTCTTAATAATTAAGTTTAATTGTGATAACTTTATTATACTTTACCTTCGTTCTTTCTTTCTTTCCTTCCTTCCTTCCCTCCTTTAGACAACGAATCACCCCAAATTGAGGAGGTGGTTTCAGGGAGCAGGATTTATGATTTTTCCCCCTTTACCTCTTTTTGTGAAGGTGTATGTGTATGCTTCTGTGTAAGATTTTCTCTGTATAGCTTTGCTTCCAACATTTGTCCTAAGGTTCTATCTGTCCCTTTTTTTTTTTTCTAAATATTTTTTAATTCAATAACTATATTATACTTTATTTTATTTTTACTGTATCATCTTTCTTTCTGTCTTTTTTCCTTCTTTCCCTCCTTCCTTCCTTCCTCCCTCCCTCCCTCCCTCCCTCCTTTCTTTCCTTCTTTGCTTCTTTCTTCCTTCCTTCCTTTCCTCCTTTCCTTCTTTCTTTACTCATACTTCTACTAATTCTCCCTACTTTTTCTCCCTTTTATTCTGAGCTGTGTGGGTGAAAGGCTCTTGGTGCTCCAGCCAGGAGTCAGGGCTCTGCCTCTGAGGTAGGAGAGCCAACTTCAGGACACTGGTCAACAAGAGACCTCCCAGCTCCACATAATATTAAACGGTAGAAATATCCCAGAGACCTCCATCTTAACACCAGCACCCAGCTTCACTCAACGACCAGCAAGCCACAGTGCTGGACAACCTATGCCAAACAACTAGCAAAACAGGAACACAACCCCACCCATTAGCAGAGAGGCTGCCTAAAATCATAATAAGGCCACAGACACCCCAAAACACACCACCAGACGTGAACCTGCCCACTAGAGAGGCAAGATCCAGCCTCATCCAGCACAACACAGGCACTAGTCCCCTCCACCAGGAAGCCTACACAACCCACTGAAACAACCTTAGCCACTGGAGACAGACATCAAAAACAACGGGAACTACGAAAGTGCAGCCTGCAAGAAGGAGACCCCAAACACAGTAAGATAAGCAAAATGAGAAGACAGAAAAACACACAGCAGATGAAGGAGCAAGATAAAAACCCACCAGACCTAACAAATGAAGAGGAAATAGGCAATCTACCTGAAAAAGAATTCAGAATAATGATAGTAAGGATGATCCGAAATCTTGGAAGTAGAATGGACAAAATGCAAGAAACAGTTAACAAGGACCTACAAGAACTAAAGATGAAACAAGCAACGATGAACAATGCAATAAATGAAATTAAAATCACTCTAGATAGGATCAATAGCAGAATAACTGAGGCAGAAGAACGGATAAGTGACCTGGAAGATAAAGTAGTGGAAATAACTACTGCAGAGCAGAATAAAGAAAAAAGAATGAAAAGAACTGAGGACAGTCTCAGAGACCTCTGGGACAACATGAAACGCACCAACATTCGAATTATAGGGGTTCCAGAAGAAGAAGAAAGAAAGAAAGGGACTGAGAAAATATTTGAAGAGATTATAGTTGAAAACTTCCCTAATATGGGAAAGGAAATAGTTAATCAAGTCCAGGAAGCACAGAGGGTCCCATACAGGATAAATACAAGGAGAAACACGCCAAGACACATATTAATCAAACTGTCAAAAATTAAATACAAAGAAAGCATATTAAAAGCAGCAAGGGAAAAACAACAAATAACACACAAGGGAATCCCCATAAGGTTAACAGCTGATCTCTCAGCAGAAACCCTACAAGCCAGAAGGGAGTGGCAGGACATACTGAAAGTGATGAAGGAGAATAGCCTGCAACCAAGACTACTCTACCCAGCAAGGATCTCATTCACATTTGATGGAGAAATTAAAACCTTTACAGACAAGCAAAAGCTGAGAGAGTTCAGCACCACCAAACCAGCTTTACAACAAATGCTAAAGGAACTTCTCTAGACACGAAACACAAGAGAAGGAAATGACCTATAGTAGCGAACCCAAAACAATATATAAAATGGAAATAGGAACATACATATTGATAATTACCTTAAATGTAAATGGACTAAATGCTCCCACCAAAAGACACAGATTGGCTGAATGGATACAAAAACAAGACCCTTATATATGTTGTCTACAAGAGACCCACTTCAGAACTAGAGACACATACAGACTGAAAGTAAGGGGATGGAAAAAGATATTCCATGCAAATGGAAACCAAAAGAAAGCTGGAGTAGCAATTCTCATATCAGACAAAATAGACTTTAAAATAAGGACTATTAAAAGGGACAAAGAAGGACACTACATAATGATCAAGGGATCGATCCAAGAAGAAGATATAACAATTGTAAATATTTATGCACCCAACATAGGAGCACCTCAATACATAAGGCAAATACTAACAACCATAAAAGGGGAGATCAACAGTAACACATTCATAGTAGGGGACTTTAACACCCCACTTTCACCCATGGACAGATCATCCAAAATGAAAATAAATAAGGAAACACAAGCTTTAAATGATACATTAAACAAGATGGACTTAATTGATATTTATAGGACACTCCATCCAAAAACAACAGAATACACATTTTTCTCAAGTGCTCATGGAACATTCTCCAGGATAGATCATATCTTGGGTCACAAATCAAGCCTTGGTAAATTTAAGAAAACTGAAATTGTATCAAGTATCTTTTCCGACCACAACGCCATGAGACTAGATATCAATTACAGGAAAAGATCTTTAAAAAATACAAACACGTGGAGGCTAAACAATACACTACTTAATAATGAAGTGATCACTGAAGAAATCAAAGGGGAAATCAAAAAATACCTAGAAACAAATGACAATGGAGACACAACGACCCAAAACCTATGGGATGCAGCAAAAGCAGTTCTAAGGGGGAAGTTTATAGCAATACAAGCCCACCTTAAGAAGCAGGAAACATCTCGAATAAACAACCTAACCTTGCACCTCAAGCAATTAGAGAAAGAAGAACAAAAAAACCCCAAAGCTAGCAGAAGGAAAGAAATCATAAAAATCAGATCAGAAATAAATGAAAAAGAAATGAAGGAAACAATAGCAAAGATCAATAAAACTAAAAGCTGGTTCTTTGAGAAGATAAACAAAATAGATAAACCACTAGCCAGACTCATCAAGAAAAAAAGGGAGAAGACTCAAATCAATAGAATTAGAAATGAAAAAGGAGAAGTAACAACTGACACTGCAGAAATAAAAATCATGAGAGATTACTACAAGCAACTCTATGCCAATAAAATGGACAATCTGGAAGAAATGGACAAATTCTTAGAAATGCACAACCTGCCAAGACTGAATCAGGAAGAAATAGAAAATATGAACAGACCAATCACAAGCACTGAAATTGAAACTGTGATTAAAAACCTTCCAACAAACAAAAGCCCAGGACCAGATGGCTTCACAGGTGAATTCTATCAAACGTTTAGAGAAGAGCTAACACCTATCCTTCTCAAACTCTTCCAAAATATAGCAGAGGGAGGAACACTCCCAAATTCCTTCTACGAAGCCACCATCACCTTGATACCAAAACCAGACAAGGATGTCACAAAGAAAGAAAACTACAGGCCAATATCACTGATGAACATAGATGCAAAAATCCTCAACAAAATACTAGCAAACAGAATCCAACAGCACATTAAAAGGATCATACACCATGATCAAGTGGGGTTTATTCCAGGAATGCAAGGATTCTTCAATATACGCAAATCTATCAATGTGATAAACCATATTAACAAATTGAAGGAGAAAAACCATATGATCATCTCAATAGATGCAGAGAAAGCTTTCGACAAAATTCAACACCCATTTATGATAAAAACCCTCCAGAAAGTAGGCATAGAGGGAACTTTCCTAAACATAATAAAAGCCATATATGACAAGCCCACAGCAAACATCATCCTCAATGGTGAAAAACTGAAAGCATTTCCACTAAGATCAGGAACAAGACAAGGTTGCCCACTCTCACCACTCTTATTCAACATAGTTTTGGAAGTTTTAGCCACAGCAATCAGAGAAGAAAAGGAAATAAAAGGAATCCAAATCGGAAAAGAAGAAGTAAAGCTGTCACTGTTTGCAGATGACATGATACTATACATAGAGAATCCTAAAGATGCTACCAGAAAACTACTAGAGCTAATCAATGAATTTGGTAAAGTAGCAGGATACAAAATTAATGCACAGAAATCTCTGGCATTCCTATATACTAATGATGAAAAATCTGAAAGTGAAATCAAGAAAACACTCGCATTTACCATTGCAACAAAAAGAATAAAATATCTAGGAATAAACCTACCTAAGGATACGAAAGACCTGTATGCAGAAAATTATAAGACACTGATGAAAGAAATTAAAGATGATACAAATAGATGGAGAGATATACCATGTTCTTGGATGGGAAGAATCAACATTGTGAAAATGACTCTACTACCCAAAGCAATCTACAGATTCAATGCAATCCCTATCAAACTACCACTGGCATTTTTCACAGAACTAGAACAAAAAATTTCGCAATTTGTATGGAAACACAAAAGACCCCGAATAGCCAAAGCAATCTTGAGAACGAAAAAAGGAGCTGGAGGAATAAGGCTCCCTGACTTCAGACTATATTACAAAGCAACAGTAATCAAGACAGTATGGTACTGGCACAAAAACAGAAAGATAGATCAGTGGAACAGGATAGAAAGCCCAGAGATAAACCCACGCACATATGGACACCTTATCTTTGATAAAGGAGGCAGGAATGTACAGTGGAGAAAGGACAGCCTCTTCAATAAATGGTGCTGGGAAAACTGGACAGGTACATGTAAAAGTATGAGATTAGATCACTCCCTAACACCATACACAAAAATAAGCTCAAAATGGATTAAAGACCTAAATGTAAGGCCAGAAACTATCAAACTCTTAGAAGAAAACATAGGAAGAACACTCTATGACATAAATCACAGCAAGATCCTTTCTGACCCACCTCCTAGAGTAATGGAAATAAAAACAAAAATAAACAAATGGGACCTAATGAAACTTCAAAGCTTTTGCACAGCAAAGGAAACCATAACCAAGACCAAAAGACAACCCTCAGAATGGGAGAAAACATTTGCAAATGAAGCAACTGACAAAGGATTAATCTCCAAAATTTACAAGCAGCTCATGCAGCTCAATAACAAAAGAACAAACAACCCCATCCAAAAATGGGCAGAAGACCTAAATAGACATTTCTCCAAAGAAGATATACAGAATGCCAACAAACACATGAAAGAATGCTCAACATCATTAATCATTTGAGAAATGCAAATCAAAACTACAATGAGATATCATCTCACACCAGTCAGAATGGCCATCATCAAAAAATCTAGAAACAATAAATGCTGGAGAGGGTGTGGAGAAAAGGGGACACTCTTGCACTGCTGGTGGGAATGTGAATTGGTTCAGCCACTGTGGAGAACAGTATGGAGCTTCCTTAAAAAACTATAAATAGAATTACCATATGACCCAGCAATCCCACTACTTGGCATATACCCTGAGAAAACCAAAATTCTAAAAGAGTCATGTACCAAAATGTTCATTGCAGCTCTATTTACAATAGCCAGGACATGGAAACAACCTAAGCGCCCATCATCAGATGAATGGATAAAGAAGATGTGGCACATATACACAATGGAATATTACTCAGCCTTAAAAAGAAATGAAATTGAGCTATTTGTAATGAGATGGATAGACCTAGAGTCTGTCATACAGAGTGAAGTAAGTCAGAAAGAAAAAGACAAATACCATATGCTAACACATATATATGGAATTTAAGGGAAAAAAATGTCATGAAGAACCTAGGGGTAAGATAGGAATAAAGACGCAGACCTACTGGAGAACGGACTTGAGGGTATGGGGAGGGGGAGGGGTGAGTTTTGACAGGGCGAGAGAGAGTCATGGACATATACACACTAACAAACGTAGTAAGGTAGATAGCTGGGGGGAAGCAGCCGCAAGGCACGGGGATATTAGCTCGGTGCTTTGTGGCAGCCTGGAGGGGTGGGATGGGGAGAGTGGGAGGGAGGGAGACGCAAGAGGGAAGACATGTGGGAACATATGTGTATGTATAGCTGATTCACTTTGTTATAAAGCAGAAACTAACACACCATTGTGGAGCAATTGTACCCCAATAAAGATGTTAAAAAAAAAAAAATTAAAAGGTAGATATGGGGGGAAAAAAAAGAATACAAGTCTGAGATACTGGAATGACCTCTGAAACAAAAGTACCCAAATTGAAGGAGACAAAAATTCTTCATGGAAAATAAGAGCCAGCAATAATTCTAGTCATTATTATTGACATTAGGAATAACTTCTGACAGTTATCATCAATCAACTAAAATAATTCATTGGGAAAAGAATAATCTTTTCAACAAATGGTGCTGGGACAACTGGATATTCACAAGCAAAGAATGAAATTCACACCATATACAAAAATTAACTGAAAATGGATCAAGGACCTGAATCTAAGAACTAAAACTACAAAACTCTTAGAAGAAAATATAGAGGTAGATCTCTGTGACCTTGGAATATGCAGTATTTAGGTACAGCACCAAAAGGACAAGTAACCAAAGAAAAAAAATTAATAAATTGGACTTGATCAAAATTTTAAAATGTTGTGCTTCAGAGGACATTATCAAGAAAGTGAGGGACTTCTCTGGTGGTCCAGTGGGTAAGACTTTGAGCTCCCAATGCAGGGGGCCCAGGTTCAATCCCTGGTCAGGGGACTAGATCCCACATGCACGCCACAAATAAAGAGTCTGCATGCCAAAACTAATTAGTCTGCATGACTAATTAGAAGTCTAAGAAGTCCGCATGACACAACTAAAAGACCCTGCATGCCACAACTAAGGATCCCACATGCCTCAGTGAAGATCCCACATGACACAACTAAGACTCGGTGCAGCCTAAATAAATAAATAAATAAATACGGACTTCCCTGGTGGCGCAGTGGTTAAGAATCCGCCTGCCAATGCAGGAGACATGGGTTCGATCCCTGGTCTGGGAAGATCCCATATGCCACAGAGCAACTAAGCCCATGTGCCACAACTACTGAGCCTGTGCTCTAGAGACCATGAGCCACAACTATGGAAGCCCACACACCCTAGAGCCCCTGCGCCGCAACTACTGAGCCCACACACCACAACTACTGAAGCCCGCGTGCTCTAGGCCCCGTGAGCCACAACTACTGAGCCCGCATGCTTCAACTACTGAAGCCCGTGGGCCTAGGGCCCATGCACCGCAACCAAGAGCTTATCGCAACTAGAGATAGCCTGCGTGCAGCAATGAAGACCCAACGCAGCCAAAAATAAATAAAGTTTAAAAAAAGGACTCAATTGACTGGTCTTAAATCATTATTATAAATAAATAAGATTTTTTTTAATTTTTAAATTTTATTTATTTTTGGTTGCGTTGGGTCTTCATTGCTGAGTGCAGACTTTCTCTAGTTGTGTCGTGCGGGGGCTACTCTTTTGTTGTGGTGCACAGGCTTCTCATTGCAGTGGCTTCTCTTATTGTGGAGCATGAGCTCTAGGTGTGCAGCCTTCAGTATTTGTGGCACACGGGCTCCGTAGTCGTGGCTCGCTGACTCTAGAGCACAGGCTCAGTAGTTGTGGCACACGGGCTTAGTTGCTCTGTGGCCTGTGGGATCTTCCGGACTAGGGCTCGAACCCATGTCCCCTGTATTGGCAGGCAGATTCTTTTTTTTTTTGCGGTACTGTGGCCTCTCCCATTGTGGAGCACAGGCTCCGGACGCGCAGGTTCAGTGGTCATGGCTCATGGGCCCAGCCGCTCCGCGGCATGTGGGATTTTCCCGGACCCGGGCACGAACTGTGTCCCCTGCATCGGCAGGCGGACTCTCAACCACTGCGCCACCAGGGAAGCCCGTCAGGCAGATTCTTACGCACTGCGCCACCAGGGAAGTCCCTAAATATATTTTTTTTTAAGTGACAAAGACAACGTACAAAATGCGAGAAAGAAATGCGCGCGCAGCACCGGGGCTGCGCATGCGTCAGACGTCTTCTCCCGGAAGCCGCTTCCTAGGTTCTGAGCGTGAAGTTGGTTTCTAGCTTCTGAGTGTGAACCCACAGAGATGAACCCTTTAACTAAAGCTGATCAACGAGCTGAATGAGCATGAGGTCCAGCTGGGGGTAGCGGAGAAGGTGTCTTGGCACTCCGAGTGCAAGGACAGCGCCTGGATCTTCTTGGGAGGGCTTCCTTACGAGCTGACTGAGGGGGACATCATCTGTGTGTTCTCACAATATGGCGAAATTGTTAACATTGTTTTGGTACGGGACAAGAAGACTGGGAAATCCAAAGGATTCTGTTTCCTCTGCTATGAAGACCAGAGGAGCACAATTCTGGCTGTTGACAATTTTAATGGGATCAAGATCAAAGGAAGAACTATCCGAGTAGATCATGTGTCTAACTATCGGGCTCCTAAGGACTCAGAAGAAATGGATGATGTGACCAAAGAGCTGCAGAAGAGGGGGCTGCGGGGCTCACACTCCCTCACTGAGTTCATCTGAGGGCTCTGAACATGGCAAACCCACCAGAAAACACAAAAAAGACAGAAAGGAAAGGAAGAAAAGAAGAGAAGAAAAAGAGAAGACTGACCAGGAGGTACAGGCAGAGCAGCCAGCCTCCTCTTCATCACCCAGATGCAAAATGATAAAGGAAAAGGATGACCCTGTCTCTAAAAAGCACAGTGGCAAGAAATCAGAGAGGGGTCAGAAGTCAGAGTCCAGGGAGGTGTGGAAGCCCCAGCCCAGCTCCCCTGAGATCAGGACGACCTGCCATGGTGGAACAGAGGACCGAGAGAGGGAGCCGAGGAAGGAGAAGCCCAAGCACGAACACAAGTCATCAAGCAGGAGGGAAGAGAGAGAAGACAAGAACAGAGATAGAGACAGAGGTCGAAGCTCAGACGCACATTGCAGCCGGCACAGTGGGCGCTCTGAGGGGCGTAGTCACAGAAGTAGAAGTAGGAGTCAAGATAAATCCCACAGGCATAAAAGGGCCCGGCACTCCCGGGACCGGGAGTCCTCTAATCCTAGGGACCACAGGCATCACTGAAGCCACAGCCTGTTCAGCTGCATGGTAGAATTGGAAATGAACTGTGTTTTTTGTTTGTTTGTTTGTTTTTTCTGTACGCGGGCCTCTCACTGTTGTGGCCTCTCCCGTTGCGGAGCAAAGGCTCCAGACGCGCAGGCTCAGCGGGGATGGCTCAGCATGTGGGATCTTCCCGGACCGGGGCACGAACCAGCGTCCCATGCATCGGCAGGCGGACTCTCAACCACTGAGCCACCAGGCGAGCCCCTGAACTGTGTTTTTAAAATGCAGTGAAATTCAGTTATGCTTTTACTATTTCTATATGTAAAATATCTGAGGATGAGTTCTTTTATTTTTTTTTAAATTTTTTTTACATCTTTATTGGAGTGAGTATAATTGCTTTACAATGGTGTGTTAGTTTCTGCTTTATAACAAAGTGAATCAATTATATATATACATATGTTCCCATATCTCTTCCCTCTTGCGTCTCCCTCCCTCCCACCCTCCCTATCCCACTCCTCCAGGTGGTCACAAAGCACCGAGCTGATCTCCCTGTGCTATGCGGCTGCTTCCCACTAGCTATCTACCTTACTTTTGGTAGTGTGCATAGGTCCATGCCTCTCTCTCGCTTTGTCACAGCTTACACTTCCCCCTCCCCATATCCTCAAGTCCATTCTCTAGTAGGTCTGTGGCTTTATTCCTGACTTACCCCTAGGCTCTTCATGACATTTTTTTCCCTTAAATTCCGTATATATCTGTTAGCATATGGTATTTGTCTTTCTCTTTCTGACTTACTTCACTCTGTATGACAGACTCTAGGTCTATCCACCTCATTACAAATAGCTCAATTTCGTTTCTTTTTATGGCTGAGTAATATTCCATTGTATATATGTGCCACATCTTCTTTATCCATTCATCCGATGATGGACACTTAGGTTGTTTCCATCTCCAGGCTATTGTAAATAGAGCTGCAATGAACATTTTGGTACATGACTCTTTCTGAATATGGTTGTATCATGGTACATGCCCAGTAGTGGGATTGCTAGGTCATATGGTAGTTCTATTTGTAGTTTTTTAAGGAAACTCCATACTGTTCTCCACAGTGGCTGTATCAATTTACATTCCCACCAACAGTGCAAGAGGGTTCCCTTTTCTCCACACCCTCTCCAGCATTTATTGTTTCTAGATTTTTTGATGATGGCCATTCTGACTGGTGTGAGATGATATCTCATTGTAGTTTTGATTTGCATTTCTCTAATGATTAATGATGTTGAGCATTCTTTCATGGGTTTGTTGGCATTCTGTATATCTTCTTTGGAGAAATGTCTATTCAGGTCTTCTGCCCATTTTTGGATTGGGTTGTTTGTTTCTTTGTTATTGAGCTGCATGAGCTGCTTATAAATTTTGGAGATTAATCCTTTGTCAGTTGCTTCATTTGCAAATATTTTCTCCCATTCTGAGGTTTGTCTTTTGGTCTTGGTTATGGTTTCCTTTGCTGTGCAAAAGCTTTGAAGTTTCATTTGGTCCCATTTGTTTATTTTTGTTTTTATTTCCATTTCTTCAGGAGGTGGGTCAAAAAGGATCTTGCTGTGATTTATGTCATAGAGTGTTCTGCCTATGATTTCCTCTAAGAGTTTGATAGTTTCTGGCCTTACATTTAGGTCTTTAATCCATTTTGAGCTTATTTTTATGTATGGTGTTAGGGAGTGATCTAATCTCATACTTTTACATGTACCTGTCCAGTTTTCCCATCACCACTTATTGAAGAGGCTGTCCTTTCTCCACTGTACATTCCTGCCTCCTTTATCAAAGATAAGGTGACCATATGTGCGTGGGTTTATCTCTGGGCTTTCTATCCTGTTCCATTGATCTATCTTTCTGTTTTTGTGCCAGTACCATACTGTCTTAATTACTGTAGCTTTGTAGTATAGTCTAAAGTCAGGGAGGCTGATTCCTCCAGCTCCATGTTTCTTTCTCAAGATTGCTTTGGCTATTCGGGGTCTTTTGTGTTTCCATACAAATAGTGAAATTTTTGTTCTACTTCTGTGAAAAATGCCAGTGGTAGTTTGATAGGGATTACATTGAATCTGTAAATTGCTTTGGGTAATACAGTCATTTTCACAATATTGATTCTTCCAATCAAGAACATGGTATATCTCTCCATCTATTTGTATCATCTTTAATTTCTCTCATCAGTGTCTTATAATTTTCTGCATACAGGTCTTTTGTCTTCTTAGGTAGGTTTATTCCTAGATATTTTATTCTTTATGTTGCAATGGTAAATGGGAGTGTTTCCTTCATTTCAGTTTCAGATTTTTCATCATTAGTGTATAGGAATGACAGAGATTTCTGTGCATTAATTTTGAATCCTGCTACTTTACTAAATTCATTGATTAGCTCTAGTAGTTTTCTGGTAGCATCTTTAGGATTCTCTATGTATAGTATCATGTCATCTGCAAACAGTGACAGCTTTACTTCTTCTTTTCCGATTTGGATTCCTGTTATTTCCTTTTCTTCTCTGATTGCTGTGGCTAAAACTGCCAAAACTATGTTGAATAAGAGTGGTGGGAGTGGGCAACCTTTTCTTGTTGCTGATCTTAGTGGAAATGCTTTCATTTTTTCACCATTGAGGACGATGTTGGCTGTGGGTTTGTCATATATGGCCTTTATTATGTTGAGGAAAGTTCCCTCTATGCCTACTTTCTGGAGGGTTTTTATCATAAATGGCTGTTGAATTTTGTTGAAAGCTTTCTCTGCGTCTATTGAGATGATCATATGGTTTTCCTCCTGCAATTTGTTAATAAGGTTTATCACATTGATTGATTTGCATATATTAAAGAATCCTTGCATTCCTGGAAAAAAACCCCACTTGATCATGGTGTATGATCCTTTTAATGTGCTGTTGGATTCTGTTTGCTAGTATTTTGTTGAGGATTTTTGCATCTATGTTCATCAGTGATATTGGCCTGTAGTTTTCTTTCTTTGTGACATCCTTGTCTGGTTTTGGTATCAAGGTGATGTTGGCCTCGTAGAATGAGTTTGGGAGTGTTCCTCACTCTGCTATATTTTGGAAGAGTTTGAGAAGGATAGGTGTTAGCTCTTCTCTGAATGTTTGATAGAATTCGCCTGTGAAGCCATCTGGTCCTGGGCTTTTGTTTGTTGGAAGATTTTTAATCACAGTTTCAATTTCAGTGCTTGTGATTGGTCTGTTCATATATTCTGTTTCTTCCTGATTCAGTCTTCGCAGGTTGTGCATTTCTAAGAATTTGTCCATTTCTTCCAGGTTGTGCATTTTATTGGCATATAGTTGCTTGTAGTAATCTCTCATGATCTTTTGTATTTCTGCAGTGTCAGTTGTTACTTCTCCTTCTACATTTCTAATTCTATTGATTTGAGTCTTCTCCCTTTTTTTCTTGATGAGTCTGGCTAATGGTTTATCAACTTTGTTTATCTTCTCAAAGAACCAGCTTTTAGTTTATTGATCTTTGCTATCGTTTCCTTCATTTCTTTTTCATTTATTTCTGATCTGATTTTTATGATTTCTTTCCTTCTGCTAACTTTGGGGGTTTTTTGTTCTTCTTTCTCTAATTGCTTTAGGTGCAATGTTAGGTTGTTTATTCGAGATGTTTCCTGTTTCTTAAGGTAGTATTGTATTGCTATAAACTTCCCTCTTAGAACTGCTTTTGCTGCATCCCATAGATTTTGTGTCATCGTGTCTCCATTGTCATTTGTTTCCTCTTTGATTTCTTCAGTGATCACTTCGTTATTAAGTAGTGTATTGTTTAGCCTCCATGTGTTTGTATTTTTTACAGAACTTTTCCTGTAATTGATATTTTCTCTCATAGTATTGTGGTCAGAAAAGATACTTGAAACAATTTCAGTTTTCTTAAATTTACCAAGGCTTGACTTGTGACCCAAGATATGATCTATCCTGGAGAATGTTCCATGAGCACTTGAGAAGAATGTGTATTCTGTTGTTTTTGGATGGAATGTCCTATAAATATCAATTAAGTCCATCTTGTTTAATGTATCATTTAAAGCTTGTGTTTCCTTATTTATTTTCATTTTGGATGATCTGTCCATTGGTGAAAATGGGGTGTTAACGTCCCCTACTATGAATGTGTTACTGTCGATTTCCCCTTTTATGGCTGTTAGTATTTGCCTTATGTATTAAGGTGCTCTTATGATGGGTGCATAAAAATTTACAATGGTATATCTTCTTCTTGGATCGATCCCTTGATCATTATGTAGTGTCCTTCTTTGTCTCTTGTAATAGTCTTTATTTTAACGTCTATTTTGTCTGACATGAGAATTGTTCCTCCAGCTTTCTTTTGTTTTCCATTTCCATGAAATATCTTTTTCCCTCCCTTTACTTTCAGTCTGTATGTGTCTCTAGGTCTGAAATGGGTCTCTTGTAGAAAGCAAATATATGGGTCTTGTATTTGTATCCATTCAGCTAATCTGTGTCTTTTGGTGGGAGAATTTAGTCCATTTACCTTTAAGGTAATTATCAATATGTATGTCCCTATTCCCATTTTCTTAATTGTTTTGGGTTCGTTATTGTAGGTCTTTTCCTTCTCTTGTGTTTCTTGCCTAGAGAAGTTCCTTTAGCATTTGTTGTAAAGCTGGTTTGGTGGTGCTGAACTCTCTCAGCTTTTGCTTGTCTCTAAAGGTTTTAATTTCTCCATCAAATCTGAATGAGATCCTTGCTGGGTAGAGTAATCTTGGTTGTAGGTTTTTCTCCTTCATCACTTTAAATATGTCCTGCCAGTCCCTTCTGGCTTGCAGAGTTTCTGCTGAAAGATCAGCTGTTAACCTTATGGGGATTCCCTTGGGTGTCATTTGTTGTTTTTTCCTTGCTGCTTTTAATATGTTTTCTTTTTATTTAATTTTTGACAGTTTGATTAATACATGTCTTGGCGTATTTCTCCTTGGATTTATCCTGTATGGGACTCTCTGTGCTTCCTGGACTTGATTAACTATTTCCGTTCCCATATTAGGGAAGTTTTCAACTAAAATCTCTTCAAATATCTTCCCAGTCCCTTTCTTTTTCTCTTCTTCTTCTGGAACCCCTATAATTCGAATGTTGGTGCATTTAATGTTGTTCCAGACGTCTCTGAGACTGTCCTCAGTACTTTTCATTCTTTTTTCTTTATTCTGCTCTGCAGTAGTTAGTTCTACTATTTTATCTTCCAGGTCACTTATCCGTTCTTCTGCCTCAGTTATTCTCCTATTGATCCCATCTAGAGTATTTCTAATTTCATTTATTGTGTTGTTCATCGTTGTTTGTTTCATCTTTAGTTCTTCTAGGTCCTTGTTAAATGTTTCTTGTATTTTCTCTATTCTATTTCCAAGGTTTGGGATCATCTTTACTATCATTATTCTGAATTCTTTTTCAGGTAGACAGCCTATTTCCTCTTCATTTGTTAGGTATGGTGGGTTTTTATCTTGCTCCTTCATCTGCTGTGTGTTTTTCTGTCTTCTCATTTTGCTTATCTTACTGTGTTTGGGGGTCTCCTTTTTGCAGGCTGCAGGCTCGTAGTTCCCGTTGTTTTTGGTGTCTGTCCCCAGTGGCTAAGGTTGGTTCAGTGGGCTGTGTTGGCTTCCTGGTGGAGAGGACTAGTGCCTGTGTTCTGGTGGATGAGGCTGGATCTTGTCTTTCTGGTGGGCAGGTCCAGGTTTGGTGGAGTGTTTTGGGGTGTCTGTAGACTTATAATGATTTTAGGCAGCCTCTCTGCTAATGGGTGGGGTTGTGTTCCTGTCTTGCTAGTTGTTTGGCATAGGATGTCCAGCACTGTAGCTTGCTGGTCGTTGAGTGAAGCTGGATGCTGGTGTTGAGATGGAGATCTCTGGGAGATTTTCGCCATTTGATATTATGTGGAGCTGGGAGGTCTCTTGTGGACCAGTGTCCTGAAGTTGACTCTCCCACCTCAGAGGCAAAGCACTGACTCCTCGCTGCAGCACCAAGAGCATTTCATCCACACAGCTCAGAATAAAATGGAGAAAAAGTAGAAAGAAAGAAAGAAAGGAGTTAGGGAGCGAGGGAAGGAGGGAGGGCGGGAGGAAGGAAGGAAGGAAGGAGGGAAGGAAGGAAAAAAGAAAGAAAGAAGATAAAGTAAAATAAAATAAAGATAAAATATAATAGTTATTAAAATAAAAAATAATTATTAAGAAAAAAAAATTTTTTTTAAATGAAAACAAAAAGAACCCTAGGACAAATGGTGGAAGCAAAGCTATAGAGACAAAATCTCACACAGAAGCATACACAAACACACTCACAAAAAGAGGGAAAGGGGAAAAAATCATAAATATTGCTCTCAAAGTCCACCTCCTCAATTTGGGATGATTCGTTGTCTATTCATGAATTCCACAGATGCAGGGTACATCAAGTTGATTGTGGAGCTTTAATCCGCTGCTTCTGAGGCTGCTGGGAGAGATTTCCCTTTCTCTTCTTTGTTCTCACAGCTCTCAGGGGCTCAGCTTTAGATTTGGTCCCGCCTCTAAGTGTAGGTCGCCGGAGGGCGTCTGTTCTTCGCTCAGACAGGACGGGGTTAAAGGAGCCGCTGATTCGGGGGCTCTGGCTCACTCAGGCTGGGGGGGAGGGAGGGGCACGGAGTGTGGGGCGAGCCTGCGGCCGCAGAGGCCAGCATGACGTTGTACCAGCCTGAGGCGCGCCGTGTGTTCTCCTGTGGGAGTTGTCCCTGGATCCCGGGACCCTGGCAGTGGTGGGCTCCACAGGCTCCGCGGAAGGGTGGTGTGGATAGTGACCTGTGCTCGCACATAGGCTTCTTGGTGGCGGCAGCAGCAGCCTTAGCGTAGTATGAGTTCTTTAAATCCCTTGAGTGTTAGAATCATTCAGAGAGCTGTAGTTTTTAACAGCTAAATGTCCTGGAGTTTTGAGCAAAATCCATTGTCCCTGGGAGTATACTTGGTACTTTTGGTACTTAACCAGAGTATATATCCTAGATTTGGGTTCATTTATGGCCCTTGAATTTGAGACCCCAATTTATGATGAAATGGCCAGGAAGGGGAAATACCAGGCAATTCTAGAATTCCAGTCTTTGTGAGATATTTAGAACCCTTGCAGTAACATTTCCAGTTGGCAGGTATAACCCTAGAGTAGAGAAGTGTAGCTTCACTAGGCTCAGACAGCTTGCCGTGAATGTGGTAAGGATTAACATCAACCTGCTCCCTTGCTACCTCCCCACCCCTTTTTTGAAATTGTAGACTTTTTTTTGTTTGTTTTTGTTTTGGTTGATATGTCTCCACATCTTTTCCTTACAACTTTATTTATTTATTTTATTGTGAAGAAATTAACATAAAATTAACCATTTTTAAAGGGAAAAAAAATGAGAGAAAGTACTTGCAAATCATATATCTAATAAGGGACTTGTATCTAGAATATATAAAGAAGTCTTACAACTTAACAACAAAGACAAAAAATTCAATTAAAATATGGGCAAAGGACTTGAATACATAATTCTTCAAAAAAGATATACAAATGGCAAATAAGCACATAAAAAGATGTTCAACATCATTATCCACCAGGGAAACACAAATCAAAACCGCAATGAGGTAGCACTTCACACCTACTAGAATGGCCATTATCAAGCTCTAAAGAGGATGTGAAGAAACTGGAACCCTCATACATTGCTGTTAGGAATGTATAGTGGTGCAGCCACTTTGGAAAACTCTCTGGCAGTTTCTCAAAAAGGTTAACATAAAAAAAAAAAGTAAACATAGAAGTATCATATGACCCAGCAATTCCACTCCTAGGTTTATACCCAAGAGAATTAACATATGTCTGCACAAAAGTTTGTACACAAATGTTCCTAGCACTATTTATTCAAGGTAACTGAAAAGCAGAATGAATGTGCATCAACTGATGCACGGATATACAAAATATGGTATATTCATACAAAAGAGTAATATTCAGCCATGAAAGAGAAATGAAGCACTGATGTATGCCACAAATGAATGAACCTTGAAAACATCATGCTTAGTGTAAGAAGCCAGACACAAAATGTCACATATTACATGATTCCATTTATATATATTGTCCACAGTAGGCAAATCTACAGAGACAGAAAGTACATTAGTGGTTGCCAGGGACTGGGAAGACAGGGAGATGGTAAGTGACTGCTAACAAATACGGGTTTAATGATAATGTTCAGGAATTAGTGCGATGTGAATATGCTAAAAATCACTGAATTCACACTTTAAAAGACTATTATGATATGTGAATTATATCTCAATTAAAAAAATAAATTCCAGCTTCTTACAGGTGCTACATTAAGGAAAACAGATAAATCAATTCAGGGCATCTAAGCCCATCATCAGGGAACCCAGTGAGGAAAGAATAATGCTCAGAAAATCACCAGGGAGGTCAGATTGGTTGTTATGACTCTATAAGTATTCTAGTAGCACTCCATGTCAGTCTCTAGGAAATTTGCATCATGCTTTATACGATAACTAGCCCCAAAGTGAAGCTATGGCCTTAGGACCAAGCTGGTTTCATTTCTCATTAACCTCTATCTTGCCATCTTTCAGGTGTTTCCTCTGCAGTATCAGAAACAAGGACCGTCAAGTTTATGACTCTCAGATAACTGAACAATTCATTCAACACATTTTATTGAGTACCTGGAAAGTGCCAGGCACTTGCTATACCCAGGGAATCAGATGTGATCAGGATAAATGCTTCCTTCCCTTGATGAAACATATTCTAATATGAAAAATGGATAATAAAAAATATGCTGCTTCTCTTCAACGGCTCTCCCATCCCCAACCTATTCAATGGCCTTTTCTGACCTGCTTCTGGAGAGGTAGGGTTCACCTCTGAGAACTGTGTAAACCAGGCTCCCTTTTACTAGCAAGAAATTAGGCAGCAGGAAGAGAGAGATGAGGGTATTTCTTCTCCCTGCCTCAGCCTCACAGTTCTGGCAGTAAATTTCAACTACTACATCTCCTGTAGGATAGACTTCCTCTATAGCACCAGATCTCACTGGAAATTCTACTTTCTTCCTCTATCTTTTCATACTGAAGCATGTGTGGCAGATTATCTGAAAAGACAGCTACTAATGATTCATTTCAACCTATATATTCAAGCTGATCCTCCCCTTAAAAAGTAGTATCTAGTTCATCTCCCCTTGAATCTGGACTTGCCTTGTGACTTGCTTTGACCAGAAAAATGTGGCAAATGTGATGCTCTGTCTGTTCTGGGACAAGTCCTTAAGAGGCCCAGCAGCTTCCACTTTGACTTTCCCGGGACCCAGCCACCTAATAAGCGCTCAGGCTAAATTATTAAACAGGGAGAGATCACATGGAAAGAGAGACAAGTCTAGCCCACCACTCACCAGTCCAGCCACCCCAGCACAGAGGTACCAGATGTATGAATGTACCCAACTTGGACCCTCACTCAGCTCCAGTTGAATTTCCCCAGCCAACTCTACCAAGTACAGAGCGGAGATGAGCCATTTCTACCAAGCCCTGCTCAAACTGAATAATCGTGAGCAAATAAATGGTGGTTGGTTTTTTTAAGTCACTAAGTTGTGGGCACCTTGTTACATAGCAATAGAGACCTGAAACTGATGGTAATGGGTCCTCAATGCTGCTTAGTCCCAGATGCCTCGACATCCTTACTAATACCCTTAACCCTGACCTTGGCTCCATGAAGGGTCCACTGGCTTCATCCTCTTCAATTAAACCCTCTTGAGTTCTGTTTTATGTTCTGTTTTGAGCTCTGAGACACTGCCCAACACAAGTAAATAAATGAATAAGACAATCACAGATCCTTGTTGGTACCAGGATGAAAATAAGCAGGCTGCACGATAGGCAATGACAGAACCAACTTCAGGCAGGGTATTCAGAGAAGGCCTTTCTAACTAACTCTGCTTAAGCCAGCTAACATCTGCAGTAAAGAGGCTGAAGGAAATGCAGTGCTAGTGGAAGCAAGGTTGGTGACAAACTCAGCTGAGGAATACACTTCAGGTTCAAGTCACTTTTTCTGGTGTCTCTGTCTTGTGCCACAGAGCTAAGGCTTGCAACTGCTTTCATATCTCTGGGTATATCACTCATTTCATTCATCCCATTAGGCTGAATATTTGAAGTAGAGAAAAGACAAACAAAAAGAATGGGAATGGCTCCTTCCCTGCCATGCTTGCCTCTCATCTCCCAATATACCTGAAAATACAAGTTTGAAGGGTGTGAGCCAGGACTAAAAAATGGGAGGGATGTTAAAAAGGACTTTTACATAAGGTATGAAAACATATTTTTTTCCCACAGTTAGGAGTAATTTGAAATTAAGGCAACATATTTTTATCAATACAATTGGCAAAAATTCTAAAGAGCAATAGCATCTAGTGCTGGTGAGGATGTGACAAAATGGGCTTTTCAATATGTTGCTTGGTGAGAGAAAGAACTGCTATCCTCTCTTTGGTATACAATTTGGCAACATCCTTAAATAAAAAAACATATAACATATCTTTCCCTGGTCCCACTTTTGAGAATCTACTCTAAACACCATATGTAAAGATAGATGTGCAAAGATCTACTTTATTGCAATATTGTTCACAGTGGCAAAAATAAAAAGTAGGAACAACCTGATTATCCATCAATAAGAAAATGGTTCAATAAATTACGGTACATTCATATTAAGGAATCACACCAGTATTAAAAAGAATGAATTAGATCTATATGTATTGAACTGGAGGGATATCCATAATATATTATTAAGCAGGTATTTTAAAAAGCAAGCATCATGTATAGTATGATCCTAAAGCAAAAGTGACATATGTGCACATATATTTGTTTATATTTATAGGAACATGAAGACAGTGTGGAAAAATACATATGCTTTTAACAGGATTACCATAGAGGGGTGAAAATAAATGGAAAAGGATCAACTTTTCTTTACATATTTTTGGACTGTTTCATTTATTGAAATGAGTGTATATCACTTTCATTTTTAATTCTGCTGTCCCCACCCTTCTTTCCACCTCAGGCAACCAGTTCTGATTTACTTCACCTTAGATTAATTTTAACTGTTCTAGAATTTTATATAAATGGATTCATAATTTTTTGTGTCTGGCTTCTTTTGTTCACTGTTGTGCCTGTGAGATTCATCCAGGTTGTTGTATACATTGGTAGTTTATTCCTTTTTCATTGCTAAGTTGTATTCCATTCAAATGGTGTATCACAATTTGTCCATATCCTGCTGATGGACATTTGGGTTGTTTCCAGATTTTGGCTATTGTGAACAAAGCTGCAAGTGAACATTCTTGCATGAGAATTTTTTTTTTAATTGAAGTATATTTGATTTACAGTGTGTTAATGTCTGCTGTACAGCAAAGTGATTCAGTTATACATATACATACCTCCTTTTTTATATTCTTTTCCATTGTGGTTTATCAAAGGATACTGAATATAGTTATCTGTTGCACAAGAATTTTGACATAGATTTCCATTTCTCTTGGATAAATACCTAGTATTTGAATTGTTGGGTCAAAGGGTAGATATATGAGGATATATGAACATATTTTACTTTTGGTAATTAAAAAAAGAAAAAAACGGGCTTCTCTGGTGGCGCAGTGGTTGAGAGTCTGCCTGCCGATGCAGGGGACGTGGGTTTGTGCCCTGGTCTGGGAAGATCCCACATGCCGCGGAGCGGCTGGGCCCGTGAGCCATGGCCGCTGAGCCTGCACGTCCGGAGCCTGTGCTCCGCAATGGGAGAGGCCACAACAGTGAGAGGTCCTTGTACCGCAAAAAAAAAAAAAAAAAAAAAAAAAATGTTGAAGGAAGAGGATGAATCTGTACTTCAAAAAGACAATAATCCTTGCTATCTTTTTCTCCATCCTTCCCCTCCCAACAGGTGTTTGCATCTGTCAGTTCTTAGGCTTCACAGGCCAGATCAGCTACCCACTACTTTTCAGGATGAATCATCAAAGATGGGGAAATTCTAATGTTATACCTGCCCAACAGGAACTAGGTTTAGATAACGCCCACCAGAAGCCTTAAGACTCAAATGATAATTCAAGAGAACTGCTAACACACAGGAAAAGTGGCTTCTATAGTCAGAAACTTATTGCAAACCAAACAAAACTCATGACACTCCTTTTCTATAATAACAAGTTGTCACCAGAATAGATACATAGCATGAAAAAGAAGAAACGAGTCAAATCAACACATCAACAAGAGTAGCAGAAGTAACCCTACTGCAAGGGAGGGTTTACAAACAAATTGTGAACCAAACCTTGGCAACTTTCCAAACTTAAAATGAAAGTCCAAGATGCTATAAAAATCCAGTCAATACCATGAAGACCTATTCTAGGAAGGATTGGCTAGAATAAACATATTTTTTAAGTGTTAAAAAAAGGGGTACTGCCACACTGTCAATGACAGATTTTAGCACCCTTTTTCTCAGAACCGGCCTTGAGTCTTAACCCATAAGAGGGTCACAGTTTCAGTATATCCTCCAGGATACAGCTGTTTAGACCAGGGATGGACCTCAGACAGTTCAAGTTTGGATTCGAAGTGCCATGGGAAGCCAATAAAGTATTTTGTGCAAGTAGTAACATGGTCTGATTTATGATTCAAAAAGATCTTGGAAGAATAAATTAGCAAGCATTTGCAGTAGTTCAGATGAGAAATGATTATGGTTGACGATGGCAGTGGAGAAGGAGAGAAGTCCTAAGCAGCCCCTCAACATCTACAAGCCAGGGAGAGGAACAAAGGGTTTGTGAAGGAGTCGACATGTAGACCTAAAAGACTGTGGGGTCATGAAAGCTAAGAGAGGGAGTTTTTGAGAAGGAAGAAGTGATCAACTGTGGCTTCAGAAGTAATGACGAGGAGCCTGTTTGTGAAGAAGACAGCCTTCTGTTAAAGGGAGCAGAGAAACGGGGCAGTAGCAGGAAGAAGATAAAGTGACAAGGAAGTGACTAAAGCATGTTTGTAGCTTCTTTTGCACTGCAGATAGAAATCTAAAAGGCCAGGTTCTTAACTTGCCATAGAAGTCCGTCCGTAGCATAACTACTTTTATCAGTCAGGTTCCCAGTAGCAGACACTGGCACACTCAGAGTTTAGCTGAAGAGAACACCGCAATGGGACAATTTACAGCCGTGCAGGCAGGGTGAGGAAACACATCATTTGGGGAAGCACCCAGGTGTTAGCTTCAGGGTGAAAACATTGCCACACAAAGCCTGAAGAGAAAAGGGAAGGAAACTTAGAGCTGGAGCCATGGAAGGGGGGGCCACCTGACACCAGCAGTGGCCACAGAGGGCCAGAACCCTGTTGCTTAAGCAGGAAGGAAGGAGAAAGAAATATCTCTCCCCCTGTTTTCTGATCCACCCTCACAACATTGAACCCAACTGGAAACCAGAAGCCATGAGAATGCAGATGATGTACTCCACAGAGGTCAGGAGGGCACAGAGAAAGGCAGAGAAATCCCTGGGAAGTTGATTGAGCAGCTGATTCACCAGCACACCCTTGCTCACCTCCCCAGCTCATCTCTGACCAGTTTTCCTCCCCTCACCCCCACACTGAGCCTTCTTTCACATTCAGGAACATGCCGAGCTGCATGCTACCTTGGGCCTGGTTACAGTCTGTTCTTTCTATCTGGAA